>NC_052159.1:91275391-91918725 GCF_902713615.1 Scyliorhinus canicula | reverse complement strand
ACATTTTAAAAATTTAAAAAAAAATCAATAAATTTTAGAGTACCCAATTTTTTTCCAATTAAGGGACAATTTAGCGTGGCCAATCCACCTACCTTGCACGTCTTTGGGTTGTGGGGGTGAAACCCACGCAGACACGGGGAGGATGTGCAAACTCCACACGGACAGTGACCCAGAGCCGGGATTGAACCTGGGACCTCGGCGCCGTGAGGCAGCAGTGCTAACCTCTGTGCCACCGTGCTGCCCCTTAACCTCACACATGACGAGGAAGCATTCATCCTCCACAAAGCCTCAGCCCATATCCCGGCCCCCACCTCCTCTCTCGACGACTCCCATTTGCGCATAACATCCTGTACTGGGGCACCCTCCCACTCCATCAGTACCGTGTAAAATTCCGACACTTACCCCCTCCCTTATTTCATCCTCCAACTTGAGCTTATCTTGCACCAGAGGCGAAACTCCAGGAAAGACAGCACCTCTGTCCTCACAAAATCCTGAACCTGCAGGTACTTAAACCCAATCGCCTGAAGCAACTCAAACAATTCCTCAAACTCCTATTTGCCCCCTATATAAAAAAAAACGTCCCTGAAGTACTCAATCCCTGCCTGCCACCACCCCCCGGAACCTTGCATCCAGTCTCGCCAGCACAAATCGATGGTTATCACAAATTGGTGCCCACAACGACATTTCCTCTAACCCCAAGTTCTGCCTACACTACAACCTCAAAGCCGGCACCACCACTGGACTAAAGGAATAGCTGGTCGCCAATCACGGCAGAGGCGCCAACAAGAAAGCCCTCCAGTTCATTCCCTTACATTATTCTGCCTCCACCTGTTCCCAAACCGACCGACCTCCATGGCCCATTTCCTCACCATCGTTATGTTTGCAGCCCAATAATAATTTCTAAAATTCGGCAATGCCTGCCCTCCGCTCCAGAAAAGTCCGACGCACCCACGGGGCCTTCCCCACCCACACAAATCTGAGATCAACCCATTAAGTTCCTGAAAAACAACTTGCATCAAAGATAGGGAGGTTCTGAAACACAATTAGAGACTTGGGCAGCACCATCACTTTTACTGTCCGCACACGCCCTGCCAGCGACAACGGCAAAACATCCCACCTCCTAAAATCCCCCTTCATCTCCTCTATCAATCGGGCCAAGTTCAACCTATGCAGCTGGGCTCAGCTCCGTGCCACCTGGATCCCGAAGTATCTAAAGCTCGTCCCTATCACCTTAAACGGCCAACTCCCCAAAACTCCTTTCTGCCCCACAGGCTCTATCGCCAAGGTGAAAAGCAATAGAGAGAGCAGGTACTCCTGCCTCGTTCCACCGTGTAACCCAAAGGTATCCAAATTCACTCAGTTCATCCGCACACTCACCACTGGCGCCTTATACAGCAACTGGATACAATCCACAAACCCCTACCTGAACCTCCCCAACACCTCGAACAAATACGCCCTCTCCACCCGATCAAAAGCTTTCTCCGCGCTTATCACAACCACTACCTCAACCTCCGGTCCTGTTGAGTAACTTCCGGACATTTGCCAACTGCCTCTCTTTACAAAACCCCTCTGACCCTCCCTGATCAACTCTGGTACACAGTCCTCAATCCATGATACAAGCACCTTCGCCAAAACTTGGCATCGGCATTCAACAATGATATTGGGCAATGTGACCCACACTGCTCTGGGTCCTTATCCTTTTACGACTCGGGGAGATGAAAGCCTTCGACTAAGTAGGGGGAGTTTCCCCCTTTCCCTCTCCTCATTATACGCTCTTACCAGCAGTGGCCCCAGCCCCCCCCCCCAATATTCTTATAAAACTCCACTGGGAACCCATCCAGACCTGGGGCCTTCCCTGCCTGCATCGTCTGCATGCCATCCATCACCTCCCGCAACCCAATCTGGGCTTTCAGGCCTTGCGCCTGCCTCTCCTCCACCCATCCAGGAGGTGCCTCATCCCCTCGGGGCACCAACTCATAAAGTTTCCTATAGAAGGCCTCGAGTACCCCATTCACCCCTTTCACATCCATCACCACCTTGCCCCCTTCATTTCTCACTATCACTCTCCTGTACTGCTGCCTGCTTCCTCAACTGATGAGCCAGTATCCTACTTGTGTTTTCCCCGTACTCGTACACTGCCCCCCTGGCCTTCTGCAACTGTCCCACCGCCTTCCCCGTCGACACTGACCCAAACTCCATCTGGAGCCTCCGTCTCTCCATCAGCAATCCCTCCGCCGCCCCCACAGAGTGCCTCCTATCCACACTCAAGATCTCATCAACCAACCGTACTCTTTTCTCCTGCTCCACCCTCGCCCCCCTCTCCCTGTGCGCCTGAATCAAAATAAACACCCTTTTTAAAAAAATAAATAATTTTTATTGGAATTTTTTGAAAAATATATATCAACAGAACAATAATTACAATAACAATAATAAACACCTCCCGGCACCCGTAGCAACGCATATAACAAACCCCCCCAAACCCAATAAACAACAAAATAAATTAACAATAAGCAAATTAACTTAAACACTAACCCCCTAACCCCCCCCCCCCCCCCCCACCCCCCCCCCCCCCCCCCCCCCCCCCCCCCCCCCCCCCCAGGTTGCTGCTGCTGCTGACCTAGTACCTTATCGTTGAGCCAGAAAGTCGAGGAAAGGCTGCCACCTCCTAAAGAATCCTTGTACCGACCCCCTCAGGGCGAATTTGACCCCCTCCAGCTGAATGAATCCCGCCATGTCATTAATCCAGGTCTCCACGCTGGGAGGTCTCGCATCTTTCCACTGCAGCAAGATCCTCCGCCGGGCTACTTGGGACGCAAAGGCCAAAACATCGGCCTCTTTCGCCTCCTGCACTCCCGGCTCCACCCCAACCCCAAATATCGCGAGTCCCCAGCCTGGCTTGACCCTGGATCCTACCACCCTCGACACCGTCCTCGCCACCCCCTTCCAGAACACCTCCAGTGCCGGGCATGCCCAGAACATATGGGCATGGTTTGCTGGACTTCCCGAACACATGACACACCTGTCTTCGCCCTCAAAGAACCTACTCATCCTAGACCCGGACATGTGGGCCCGGTGCAGCACCTTGAACTGGATGAGACTAAGCCTCTCACATGAAGAGGAGGAGTTCACCCTCTCCAGGGCATCCGCCCATGTCCCCTCCTCAATCTGCTCCCCCAGCTCCATCTCCCACTTAGCCTTCAGCTCCTCTACCGACGCCTCCCCCACCTCCTGCATCACTTGGTAGATGTCAGACACCTTCCCATCCCCGACCCACACCCCTGAAAGCACCCTATCCCTTACCCCCCACGGGGGCAGCAAAGGGAACCCCTCCACCTGCCGCCTAGCAAACGCCTTGACCTGAAGGTACCTGAACATATTCCCCGGGGGGAGCTCAAACATCTCCAGTTCACCAAGGCTCGCAAACCTCCCGTCAATGAACAGGTCTCCCAACTTCCTAATGCCCGCACTGTGCCACCCCAGGAACCCGCCATCCATGTTCCCTGGGACAAACCGGTGGTTCCCCCGCAGCGGGGCCTCCACTGAGCCCCCCACTTCCCCCCTGTGTCGCCTCCACTGCCCCCAAATCTTGAGGGTAGCCGCCACCACCGGGCTCGTAGTGTATCTCGTTGGAGGGAGCGGCAGCGGCGCCGTTACCAGTGCCTTCAGGCTTGTGCCTCCACAGGACACCATCTCCATCTGTTTCCATGCTGCCCATTCCCCGTCCATTACCCACTTGCGTACCATCGAGACGTTAGCCGCCCAATAGCACCTAGAGAGGTTGGGCAACGCCAGCCCCCCTCTATCCCTGCCCCGCTCCAAAAAGACCCTCCTTACCCTCGGAGTCCCGTGAGCCCAAACAAATCCCAGAATGCTGCTGTTCACCCTCCTGAAAAAGGCCCTCGGAACGAAAATGGGGAGGCACTAAAACAAAAACCTTGGGAGCACCGTCATTTTAACGGACTGTACTCTACCCGACAACGGCAGCATGTCCCACCTTTTAAATTCCTCCTCCATCTGCTCCACCAACCTAGTAAAATTGAGCTTGTGCAGAGTCCCACAGCTCCTATCCACCTGAACCCCCAGGTGCCTAAAACTCCTCACTGCCCTCTTTAGCGGGAGCCTAACAATCCCCCCCCCCCTCTGATCTCCCGGGTGTACAACAAACAGCTCACTCTTTCCCAGGTTCAATTTATAGCCCGAGAAACTCCCAAACTCAGCAAGAATCTCCATCACCTCCGGCATTCCCCCCACCGGGTCTGCTACATACCGCAGCAAGTCATCTGCATACAGCGACACTCGGTGCTCCTCCCCACCTCGCACCAAACCCCTCCACCTCCCCGACTCCCTGAGAGCCATGGCAAGAGGCTCAATTGCCATCGCAAAAAGCAAGTGGGACAGGGGGCACCCCTGCCTCGTCCCACGGTGGAGCCTAAAGTACTCGGACCTCCTACCATCTGTCGCTACACTCGCCATTGGGGCCGCGTACAGCAACCTCACCCATTTAATAAACCCCACCCCAAACCCGAACCTCTCCAACACCTCCCACAAGTACCCCACTCAACCCTGTCAAAGGCCTTCTCCGCATCCAATGCCACCACAATCTCCGCCTCTCTTTCTGCTGCCTTCATCATTATCACATTAAGCAGCCTTCGCACGTTAGTGTTCAGCTGCCTCCCCTTCACAAAACCCGTCTGATCTTCATTTATCACCCCCGGCACACAGTCCTCTATTCTAATGGCCAAGATCTTCGCCAGCAACTTGGCGTCCACATTCAGCAGTGAAATTGGCCTGTATGATCCGCACTGCAAGGGGTCCTTATCACGTTTCAGGATCAGGGAAATTAGCGCCCGAGACATCGTTGGGGGGAAAACACCTGTTCCTACTTCTGGGGTGAGTGTGCTGAACACTCAATTTGGCTCTGTTTCTTGTCTAAGCTCTGGGGTCGCCAGGTGTCGTTAGGACACCGCCACAAGCTTCAAGGTGAAGTTCAAAGCAATAAAACCGTACACCAATTAGTAAGTCCAAACAACTAGAGTTTATTATAATACAATTATAATAACTACCCATGCACATGCTAAAAGGATTAAACTTATTCCTACCGCTAAACAACTAATACTTATCGCGAAGGAACTGCTGGGTCAGGGAACAAGGCCTCTTGCTCTGCTCTGGTCTGCAGACTTCAGATTGGTATCAGTTGAAAAGGGGGTCAGGAGTGCCTATCTCTGGTAGCGGTTGTTGGGAGGCACTTACTTGTTGGTGGCTGCTGTTCGAAGGCTGGAGTAGGAGACCGGAGACTGAACCATGTGTGGGACCTTTCTTTTATAGGTCCCAGGGGATCCGCGCCCCTTTGGGCGGACTCCCTTACCTGCTTGGAATCGATTGGGTCTCTTCCCAATCGATATGTTTGAACCCCCCAATCATGGGGCAGGTCCTCGGTCACTGGGGCGGTTCTTGGGACTTATTGTTTTGGGCTCCTCTGGCGCCAAAGGGTCTGGCCTTCCATAGAATGTATCCATCTGTGTTTAACTTGTTTCCATTGTATCTGGGGATCGCCCGGTATCGCCTCATTAGTATGTTAACTGGTTTCTTTTCAGAGTGCTGTCTGGTTTCTGCAACAGTCAAAACTGGTTTCTGCAGTCGTCCAATATACAATCGCTTTGTAAGCTGCTTGCTTTACAACATGTCCATTTTCCCTGCATTCCTTGCAATCTTCCATTTTGTGTTGGGCAGAGGCCACCCCAGGTGGCTACACACCCCCCTCCCATGCCTCGTTAAAGGTCCTAACCAAGGGGGGGGCCCAACAGGTCCGCGTATTTCTTATAAAATTCAACCAGGAACCCATCCGGTCCCGGCGCCTTCCCCGACTGCATGTGGCCAATTCCTCTTACCAGCTCCTCCAACTCTATCGGCGCCCCAGTCCCTCCACCTGCTCATCCTGCACCCTTGGAAATCGCAGCCTGTCCAAAAAGCTCTCCATTCCCCCTCCCACCACCGGCGGCTCCGACCGGTACAGTTCCCTGTAGAAGTCCCTAAAGACCTCATTGACCTCTGCCCCCTGCTGCACCACATCCCACCCCTATCCTTCACTCCACCAATCTCCCTAGCTGTGTCCTGCTTACGAAGCTGATGCGCCAGCATCTTGCTCGCCTTCTCTCCATACTCGTAGACCGCTCCCTGTGCCTTCCTCCACTGTGTCTCCACCTTTCTGGTGGTCAATAAATCAAACTTGGCCTGCAAGCTACGCCACTCCCCCAGCAATCCCTCCTCCGGGGCCTCTGCGTACCTCCTATCTACACTCAACAGTTCCCCCACCAGTCTCACCCTCTCCCTCCTCTTCCCCCTCTCCCTATGGGCTCGGATGGAGATCAGCTCCCCCCTAATCACTGCCTTCAGAGCCTCCCACACCATCCCCACCTGGACCTCCCCAGTATCATTGACCTCGAGGTACCTCTCGATACATCCCTGGACCCTCCTACACACCTCATCAGCCAACAACCCCATGTCCAGTCGCCAAAGCGGGCGCTGGTCCCGCGCCTCCCCCACCTCCAGATCCACCAATGCGGAGCATGGTCCAAAATCGCAATAGCCGAATACTCGGCCTCCTCCACCCTCGGGACCAGTCCCCTACTCAGAACAAAGAAATCAATGCGGGAATAAACCCTGTGCACATGGGAGAAAAAAGAGTAATCCCAAACCCTCGGCCTCCCGAACCTCCAAGGATCCACTCCTCCCATCTGGTCCATAAACCCCCTCAACACCTTGGCCGCCGGAGGCCTCCTGACTGTCCTTGAACTAGAACGATCCAGTAGGGTATCCAGCACCATATTGAAGCCCCCCCCCCCCCCGCATGATCAAGCCCCCCACCTCCAGGCCAGGAATGCGGCCCAACATACGCCTCATGAAACCAGCATCATCCCAATTTGGGGCGTACACATTTACCAACACCACCCTCTCCCTCTGCAGCTTACCGCTCACCATCACATATCTGCCGCCACTATCAGCCACCTCCTCAGACGCCTCAAATGCCACCCTCTTCCCCACCAGGATCGCCACCCCCCGGTTCTTTGAGTCGAGCCCTGAATGGAAAACCTGCCCCACTCACCACTTCCTCAGACGGACCTGGTCCGCCACCTTCAGGTGAGTCTCCTGGAGCATGGCCACGTCCGCCTTCAGCCCCTTCAGAAACGAAAACACCCGGGCCCGCTTAACCGGCCCATTCAACCCCCTCACGTTCCACGTGATCAGCCGGATCAGGGGGCACCTCACCCCCCTCCCCCGCCGACTAGCCATAGCCCATCGACTGCTCGCCCCTGGCCATCACCCATTCGGCCCGTTTCCCACGGCGATAGAACCTCCCCCCGACCCACACCAGCTCCTCCCTGGCCAATCCAGCAGCAACCCGGTATCCCCCCCCCGTCCAGGCTAGGACCCCTCCTAGCCGCGACGCTCCCTCCATAGTACTCCCATGAGCCAGCTGACTTCTGCTGACCCCGGCAGCTCCCGCCCTAACTCCGACCCCTCCCGATATGTCACCCCTCCTCCCCTGCATCAGCTACTTGGAACCGCTTCAGCGTGGGAAAACGGATCTGATAGCCACGCCCCTTGCCACCAGCTCCACCCCCCTCGTCCCGCAGCGTGGGAAACCAGAGAAAAGCCCACGCTTTCACACTGCCCCCACTCCACCCCCCCCAACGCAGCTCCCAAACGGCAGGCCCAACCCATCCACCAACTCCGTAAAGCAAAAACACAGATCAACCACAAACCCCAATATCCCCCTTAAAACACAAAACCATAACCCAACATCATCCGAAAGCGAGAGAAAAAACAGACAGAAAAACCAGCAACAGCATAGACAGTGACACAGAAATAAAAAAACTCCCACAGCCCCCAATCTCTAGTTCGAGTCCAACTTTTCAGCCTGCACAAAGGCCCACGCCTCCTCCGGGGACTCAAAATAGTAATGCTGGTCCTTGTAGGTGACCCACAGGCGGGCAGGCGGCAGCATGCCGAACTTCACCTGCTTTCCGTGGAGCACCGCCTTCGTCCGGTTGAACCCAGCCCTCCGCTTAGCCACCTCCGCACTCCAGTCCTGGTAGACGCGCACTACCGAATTCTCCCACTTGCTGCTCTCCTTCTTGGCCCATCGCAGCACACACTCCCGGTCACTGAACCGATGGAACAGCACCGCCCGCGGGGGTTCATTCGCCTTAGGCCACCTGGCCAGTACTCTGTGCCCCTTCCAGCTCCAGGGGCAGATGGAAGGATCCCGCCCCCACCAGCGAGTTCAGCATCACGGCCACGTAGGCCGGCAGGTCCGACCCCTCCAGCCCCTCCTCGAGGCCCAGGATCCGCAAGTTCTTCCTCCGTGACCGAAACTCCATCTCCTTGAACCGATCTTGCCACTTTTTATGAAGCGCCTCGTGTATCTCCACCTTCCCCACGAGGGCCGAAACCTCATCCTCGCGCTCAGAGGCCTGCTGCTGCAACTCAAGTATCGCCGCACCCTGGGTTGTCTGGGTCTCCAGCAGCTTACTAGTCGTTACCTTGAGGGATTCCAACAACTCCCTTTCAGCTCCGTAAAATAGCGCAGTAGGGCCGCCTGCTGCTCCTCAGCCCACTGCCTCCACTCCTCAGGGGCTCCACCGGCCGCCATTTTGTCCACCTTCCCCCGCTTTTCCAGGGGAGCTGCTGCCGTTTTTCTCCTCGCCTCACTCCGAGTCCGCACCATAAATCCTGGGGGGTTTTGCTCCAGACCCCATTATCCACCGGGAATCGTCGAATCAGCACCGTTTGGGGCCCTTAAAAGAGCCCACAAGTCCTATTAAAGCGGGAGCTGCCGAACGTGCAGCTTAGCTCCGCATAGCCGGAAGTATAAACCCCTTCTTAACTACAGCCTTGAGTGCCTCCCATAATGTGGCAGCTGTGGCCTCCCCTGTATCATTCACCTCCACATGGTATTAATAGTCCCATTTGATATGTTTCCAATAATGTTGGATAGACAATAGATGTATATTTTGTGAATGATGGAGATTGAAGTGTACATTGAAAATACTATGAAAGCCATTATTAACAGTAAATAGCATCCCCAGATAGATAGCTGTTTCTGACATTTTACACTGGCCTCTTCGAAAATAAGCTCAATACCACAAATTTCAAATCCTGCAAGGCTTTGACACTAGTAATTAGCATACTTCCTTCCTTAAAGTGCACCATTGGTGTCTTCACTTGGAATGTCATTGGAAGTCTCTCTGCTGAGTTTTCAAATTATTGCATACAATAGGTAATTATTTGGCAGCAAATAAAAAATAAAGGAAACCACACATATTCCATATTAAGAGGTTTTATTCTGAAATAATGTTACGACACACTGAGCGTGTGCACGGTTAGTTTCCGCAGATCCCGGAGTCACAACATAAATGATTTAACCAGTAATTTTTGCTTTCCTGAGAGCTTTAACCCCCTGGCAACTCCAATAAGTTACAGACACCAGATTTATAAGTAAAATATTGACAAACTTTATTTATAACAAGAGTAAAAGGCAATCATTGGAACTATCGTCTACTCGTCTACCTGTTCCCAAAACTGCATCTCACCCTCCACTGAGGCACATGGTGAATTGATAGGAAAAGAGTTAGAATGATGAGAATGGAAAGAAAATGTTTGAGATTAATCTTTGCTGCTGTGGTTGTGACCTCTGTAGGCACCTGTCTTCACTGAACGTGACCTTCTGGGGAATTGGTTTATACAGGAGATTCCGGTCGGTGCAATTCTGACCACTGACCACCAGATGGAGACTCCGTCTCCCTGAGATATTACTGGAGCTTTATTCCTGAGAATTTTACAGACTTCCTGATCTCTCTGCAGAAATTCTTGCTGTATTATAATTAGGATTCTCAGTTTGTGTTCTTCCCAGCCAGTCAGACAGAGGATTAAATAATCACAGACTTGGTGAGAAACTGCTGGCAGCCTTGCACTCCAGAAGATCCCTTCACAATTCTGACTGCTGCCTGTGTCTTTTAAATTGGAATGCCTTCAAAGGTTTGACTAGCAGCCTTTTAAATTTCCTGGCAGGTAGAGGGTGCATCTTCCAGCTGCTTCCTGGCTGAATCTCTTCTCACAGCATTCAGAACAAAAATGGAATTCTTCACATGACATGCTTTTCTTCCGGAAGATTCTGAATGGTTCCACCAATCGCAAGCAACAATAGGGGATGGCGCATAATCAGCCCGAGATTGGAATTTGGGGAGACAAAATAACAATGCAGAACGCAATGGAAACCAGTTCTCTCCTCTTGTATTGTATTCACCTTTTCCAGTGGCTTCATTGAGGGCGTAACTTGTGCTCATTGATTGCTTAGGGTATAGCATATTTAGTTGTAGTTATTGGAAACTACAACTGAGCTGAGGATAATAATCTTTAGGGCAGCACGGTAGCACAAGTGGATAGCACTGTGGCTTCACAGCGCCAGGGTCCCAGGTTCGATTCCCCGCTGGGTCACTGTCTGTGCGGAGTCTGCGCGTTCTCCCCGTCTGCATGGGTTTCCTCCGGGTGCTCCCGTTTTCTCCCACAGTCCAAAGATGTGCAGGTTAGGTGGATTGGCCATTTTAAATTGCTCTTAGTGACCAAAAAGGTTGGGAGGGGTCATTGGGTTACGGAGATAGGGTGGAAGTGAGGGCTTAAGTGGGTCGGTGCAGACTCGATGGGCCGAAATTCTTCCTTGTCTTATCAAGCTGACATCTGTAAAACCACTTTTTCTGTTTCATCATACTCTGCTCCACCTCATTCCCTGCAATTAGTTCCAGCAATACCTCCTTCCTCACAGGACATGAAACAAGCTGACTGAGAAAATTCTCTTGAACGCATTTCAGAAATTCTTCCCCTTCTCACCCTAAGCACAACACAGTTCCATTCAATTCAATATTTGGGCATTATGGTTCAGGTACAGTTTAGATCAGGTATTGGTGACGGCACATGTGCTAAAGATGGCACAGTATAGAAGATAATTTACTGTGATACATGAGCTGATCGTCCAGTGTGAACGCAGACCTGACAGAGTGGCTTAAACAAAATTGGAACTGGAGAGTTCCGATACATTTTTAAAAAAGCCGGTCCGTCACTGTCAATTTCATGGAGTTGCTTGCGCTGCTGCTTTTGATCTTTGGGCAGCAGTGTGGATCTAATTTTTTTTTTGTGAAAAGTTTGTCAGAAAGCTGAAGCTGCCGGAAGGCATGAGGCGGGAAGTTTAAAGGGGGGTTGGTTAAAGTATCCAAAAGTATGTTCAACATCGGAAAACTTGGCAGTTAAAAGCAAGGGCAGTGATCATGCTAAATTGTAAGATTATGGTATTTATATATAGAGACTTTTATAAATGTTAAATGTATTACAGGCACACACAACCTTATGCCATCTCTGAGAGACCCCTGGTCTAGGTGCATAACTTCAAGGGGAGTGGGAAGACAGCCCAAAGGCACAGCTCCCTGAATGACCGAGGAGTTGGAGAGTACTGTGAAGTAAAGAAAGATGCCAGTTTAATAATGCAACGGAGAATCGGGTTGAATATTTAAAAAAAATGCAGAGAAGTGAAAAAAAAAATGAACAGTACTTGGTTCTTTTTTTCTGAATTCACTCCTGTTTTCTTCCCACTATGCGGTGGCCTATAAAATACATGAAGTAGCATAATAGTTCCTCTATTGTTTAACTTCTTGAACTTGTCAACTTTCTCTCCCCATGCCCTATCCCTCACTGGTGATAGTTATTTCAGATCCTGTGTCATTTTTGTCAGTTTCTGCATTTTCTTGCCAGCTGAAACTTGAATTTGTACTTCAAACATTGTAGAAAGCTGTGTTGCCTAGTATGTGTACTGAGTATGACTTGGTTGCTGCAACTGAAGTGAAATTATTCAGTGCCTGAGGATTATGCCCATATGTGGAAGGTGAAATATAACAATAGCATGAATTTAGCTGCCTTGTTATTTAGAATTATTTATGAAACAAATTTCAGTAAACTCTCTCTGCTCAAGTTAAGCAAATTGTGGCCAGAGCACAGCTTGTATTTAACCTGGATTGTGATTTACCTGACCTTCAATGCAGTGGATGTAAAGAGAGTCCCATTCCACAACAATAACGTTGAAATACTTTTTTCATAGAGAGTGAATCTGAAAAATGTTTCTTCATTAATTTATCTCCTGTTTCCTGTACTCACAGTCTGACTTTTTAAATATTTCATTTATTTCCCTTTTTTTTAAATTGTCTGCCTTGTGCTAAAACTTTCCATATTCTAATTTCCTCTTGCCCTTCTATAAATAAAAATTTTCTAGCTTCTCCCTTGGTGGTGCTCAGTGTCGCAATGGATGATAAGTCTTGTTTTTGAATTCTTTCTGCATCCATAATTTTCCTTCCTCTTTGTTCCTCTTCTTGCCAACTGTGCTGGGTGTATTTAGAAAGTAATAACTTGCTCACAGCTCTTGAGTTTACTGTTGCTCAATGTAAAAATCAGAAAGGACAATCCCAATTTAAGTAACATGGTTACTTAATGGTTACAGAACCCTCCCAAGTTCTAAGGTCATTGCAGGAAATTTTTGCCATTTTAGAATTTATGAAGTTTGAAAAGTGCAACTTAACATCAACATTTTAAAAATGTTTCTGAAACATTTTACTCAACATACTGATCTCACGCACAAATAGAATTTATAATCTTTTAACAAACCATGCTCATCTGTTTTGAACATAGATAATTGTAGTCACAGGTTTAATTTGGAATGGGTATAAATATTTAAACTCTAGCCTGCATCGCTTTATCACTGAGTTACTACAAAATTGCAATGACCTTGTAATTGACGTGAATATGTGAAATTGATGATAATGATCTAAATTTATGTTAGAAAGCAAGGAACATAGAAAGATTTGTGGAATAGGAGACCTTGCAACCCATTGTGTTGCTCCTGGCCATAAAAGAACTATCCAGTCCGATCCCGCCTTCCAGCTCTTGGTCTGAAGTCTTGTAGGTTATGGTACCTCGTGTGAATGTCCAGGTTCTGTTTTAAATATGATGAGGATTTCAGCCACTTACCAACCATTAGGACGATTGAGTTTCAGACCCCCACAACCATCAGGCTGAAAGAATCTAATTTCAATTCCCCTGTAATCCTTCCATAAATGAAAATCTTTGCCCCCTGGTTATTGAGATCTCTGCTGAAAGAAATAGGTCCTTTCTATTCACTTTATCTAGACCCCACATAACTTTATAAAGCTCAATTAAATCTTGTCAGCCTCCTTTGTTTACAGAAACATGATCAAACGTTGCATGTGGCAAACGGGCATATTTCATTATAAACTTCTTAAATACATATATTGAGAGTAGAAACATTTCAGATCTTCATTTTTGCTGACTGTTTTCCTGTTTTCAGTACAATTACCTCATAATTTATTCACTCATTCACAGGGCAGCACGGTAGCATGGTGGTTAGCATAAATGCTTTACAGCTCCAGGGTCCCAGGTTCGATTCCCGGCTGGGTCACTGTCTGTGCGGAGTCTGCACGATCTCCCCGTGTGTGCGTGGGTTTCCTCCGGGTGCTCCGGTTTCCTCCCACAGTCCAAAGATGTGCGAGTTAGGTGGATTGGCCATGCTAAATTGCCCGTAGTGTTCCTAAAAAAAAAAGTAAGGGGGGGGGGGGTTGTTGGGTTACGGGTATAGGGTAGATACGTGGGTTTGGGTAGGGTGATCATTGCTCGGCACAACATCGAGGGCCGAAGGGCCTGTTCTGTGCTGTACTGTTCTATGTTCTACCTGACCAGTGTGACAGAATTGCTCCTAATTAATATGCAAATCAACGTATTCTATTGTATTCAGTCTTTCGTAAATACTCGATCTTTGTACGATACATTGGTCCCGATCCTTTAAAGTTAGCTGGTTTTATGGTATTTTATATTCTCTTATTTAGCAATTCGTGATTGGAAAACAAAGGTGGTTTTAAGGGATTTATATTTGTTTTGGTAAACATTAGAAATAAGATATGGTTTAAAGTGTGTTTAATTTAATGTATTTGCCTAGAAGGGGAAGAACCTATAGTTAGATTCATGTTGGACAAGCGGTGTTTATATGTGTGGGGGTTAGTTAACGGTGTTTCTACTGTTGGTTAGAGAGGGCTACAGCATGAAGAATAAACACACCAGCAGTGGTTGCTTAGCAACTGGGGCCTTGTTCGGTAGAGAAGCTTTTAAGTTTTAGTTTAGATAATTTGAGTGCGGTTGAAGATAGGTAGTGAGAGTGAAGGCAGTTCTCTCAACTCTGCAAGAAGCAGTTGATTTTAGAAGGCTAAAGAGCGAATATCTCTCTCAGCCTTGCTAGAAGAAACTGGAGTCACGGTTAAGGAAATAGATGTTGGAAATCTAAAGTCCAGCTGATTAAGTAAACTAGAGAAATTAAGTGCCAAAGAAGTTGGGAGTTAAGTGAACAGAGACCAATGTTTGGCTCAGAAGAATTTAAGGAAGAGTAAACAAAATGTTCTGAGTTAAAGAGACA
Organism: Scyliorhinus canicula; assembly: GCF_902713615.1. Lineage (NCBI taxonomy): Eukaryota > Metazoa > Chordata > Chondrichthyes > Carcharhiniformes > Scyliorhinidae > Scyliorhinus > Scyliorhinus canicula. The sequence continues at coordinate 91,904,204 of NC_052159.1, read as the reverse complement.
ATTGCAGTGATCAGATTTAAAGTGGGACAGCAGCCTTCAAAGGTAAATCAAATGTCTGATGTAATTTTAATACGGCCTGAGAATCGAGAGTTAAAGCATTGTGAACAGTTGAGCGGAAGCTTTGATTAATGTTTATGATAATGTTTAGGATACAAAGATCTGCAGAGGGATAGGTAGTATTGAGGAAGTAGGCGGGCTGCAGAAGGACTTGCACAGGCTAGGAGAGTGGGCAAAGAAGTGGCAGTGGAATACAATGTGGAAAAGTGTGAGGTTATGCACTTTGGAAGGAGAAATGGAGGCTATTTTCTAAATGTGGAAATGCTTAGGAAGTCAGAAGCACAAAGGGACTTGGGAATCCTTGTTCACGATTCTCTTAAGGTTTGCGTGCAGGTCAGTCGGCAGTTGGGGAGACAAATGCAATGTTAACACTCATGTCAAGAGGCTATATACGATTCTGGTCAGACCCCATTTGAAGTATTGTGAGCAGTTTTGGGCCCCGTAACTAAGGAAGGATCTGCTGGCCTTGGCTTGGAAAGGGTCCAGAGGAGGTTCACAAGAATGATCCCTGGAATGAAGAGCTTTTCGTATGAGGAACGTTTGAGGGCTCTGTGTCTGTACTCGTTAGAGTTTAAAAGGATGAGGGGGAATCTTATTGAAACTTAAAGGATACTGCGAGGCCTGAATAGAGTGGATGTGGAGAGTATCTTTCCACTTATAGGAAAAAGTAGAATCAGAGGGCACAATCGCAGACTAAAAAGACGATCCTTTAAAACAGAGATGAGGAGGAATTTCTTCAGCCAGAGGGTGGTGAATCTGTGGAACTTTTTCGCAGAAGGCTGTGGAGGCTAAATCGCTGAGTGTCTTTAAGACAACGATAGATAGGTTCTTGATTAATACATGGATGAGGGGTTATGGGGAGAAGGCAGGAGAATGGGTATGAGAAAAATATCAGCCGTGATAGAATGGCGGAGCAGACTTGATGGGCCGAGTGGCCTAATTCTGCTCCTATGTCTTATGATCTTAAATATCATTTTGCAAAGCTGGTCTGGATTTCGGAATTTATACTGCTATGGGAAAGCACAGTTTTGAGAGAAAATTTTAATTGTGCTTTTGGGAGTGGAGTTTGCAAACTTACAAGTGATAATCATTTGGGAGAATTGTGTACAAGTACCATGCTCTAACCAATGGTGCCACTGGAACATCTTGGAGGATTATAAGGAGACATCCACAAACATTAACTTCGGGTTCAGATTGGAGAGATTTGCCCAGTCATTTTAGGAACTTAAAAGGCACTTTGTGTTAATGAGATCATTTTGGATTAAGATGTTGGTAATGCTAAAGCCTGCCTGTTAAGCTGAGGGGTTGGGGGGTGGTGGAGGGGAGTGAAAGTGTTTGGATACCGAATGAGAACCCCAAACAATTTTGCTGTTTGTAAAACTGAGAGGAAAGGATACTTCATCCCAAGTTCTTTCAACAGGTTTAGATAAAGGACCTGGATCGGCGCAGGCTGGGAGGGCCGAAGGGCTTGTTCCTGTGCTGTAATTTTCTTTGTTCTTTGTTCTAAGTGCTGACTCTGACCACAGATACTTTTTATGTGAAAATAAACTTTAACTTAAACACAAAATTCATAACATTGCCTTCAAATAAAACACCCTACGATTATCAGTTCAACAGTTCTTGAATAATATTCAACTGTTGAGAATTTTGGAGAGACACGTTCAAGAATAAACTCCATATACCTCTGATGGGCATTTCGAAAAACTGCTATTCAAGTTAAAATCCTATAATAGACTGCAAAACTAAAGACATGCCTGTCATCTCCCATTAATTACCTCCTCTGTATTCCATTGAATTCCGTGACCTGCTCAGCTAGAACTACACACTTCTCGTAAATTATCTACACTCCAGGGAATCTCCAGCAACCAAAATCCGATTCCATTAGCTCTTAAAAGTGGTTGGCATCAATCATTACCTCACCTTTTACGACTCTTTAATTACATCTTTAGTAGACATTCTGCCTGTATGTATTTTAAACCAGAGTTTTTAATAACATTACTGCAACAGAATGTAAAATATAATCCACAACAATTTCTACATTCATCTCAATATCATAATTTAATTACTCATGTTTAATACATGTTTTTAAACCTAATTGGTGCTCCAGTAACTCTGTTCCTCTACTGTTTATTGTTTTAAAAGTAAAGGTTACAGGGCATGATTTAACTACTGCGTTTAGTCTGGTGCAGATCTGGAAGCACGGGTTAAATAGCTGGAAAGGCCACATTCAAGATTCGCAACCAGGCAGGAATCAGCTTGTTATTAACGAGTTCCTGATCTCTCCCAAATATGGCGAGCATATCATTGCCCCAATTTGCATTAATTTCCATCTCTTTAGCAAGGAGGAAAATAGGGGGAGGGGGGTTGAACTGATGGACTGAGCCTTGTCCTATGAGAACCAGGTGAGGATGAGGTTCTCTCTGGACCTCCAGGCATGCCAGACCCTCACCACCGCCTGAGCTCCTCCATCTCTAGCTCTTCTTGCGGGTCCTCCCCGGTTTTGGGATAAACCTGCATCGATACTGTCAGGGGGTCAATATACAAAACAGGAGAGTGATGATCACTTACTGTAAGGTAAGCTCTGGTGCTCCTCATTTCATGCCAAAGTCTGACTCCTGTCGGTCTGTTCACGGCGTGTTTACACCCACCCTCTGAAGGGGGTTTGCATCATAGGCTTCTGATCTTGGATCATTGTGCCCGTGTGGGGGTGGAGGGGGGGGGGGGGGGTGCAGGCAGGCCAGCTGTGAAGATCAATGTGACTGAGGCTTCATGTATCAGCTGTGACATGTTTTAATAGAGAACATTTGACTTTTTCATTTCCCCTAGCTACACCGAGTGAGCCGCCGCCCCCCCCGGCTTCGTCGCGCCACCCTGTTCTGCCCGCTGCCATTAAGATGTGCCGGTGTTAGGAGAGGGGGATTCGGAAGAACAGGAGACTGCTGTTGTCTCCTTGGTGGCAGGCTCCCGGTTGGCCTCTAGTGCTTCCTGCTGACGGTGTCTGTAGGGCCCTGCAGGTCTCTATGGGAAGGAGGGGCAGCTGGAGTGAACTCTAGAGGTCTCTGCCTCATCTGTCTCTGCCAGTCCTGACACTTCCCTGTTGTATGTACCACATTGTCAGCACCCTCAGCTATGTTCCTCAGTGACTGGGCCATGCTGTGCAGTTTCCCCGGCAATGTCCATCTATATCTGGGACATGTCCTTCAGTGACTGGGACATGCTCTGCAATGCCTCGGCAATGTCCACCTGCATATAGGACATGTCTCTCAGCGACTGGAGCATGATGTCGAGGCCCTCAGCCATGGTCGTCACAGACTGAGCCATGCCTTGGACATCACCACTCGAGATGCTGACCTTGTGCTCCAGGCTTTCCACTGCAGTTGGCATCCTAGCAGCATTGGCCTCGGTGCTCTGCATTGTCGGCATCATCTACTAATAATAATAATCTTTATTAGTGTCACAAGTAGGCTTACATTAACACTGTAATGAAGTTTCTGTGAAAATCCCCAAGTCGCCACACTCTGGCACCTGTTCGGGTACACTGAGGGAGAATTTAGAATGTCCAACACACCTAACAGCACTTCTTTCGGGACTTTTGGAAGGAAACCAGAGCACCCGGAGGAAACCCGTGCAGACTCCCCACAGACAGTGACCCAAGCTGGGAATTGAACCCGGGTCCCTAGTGTTGTGAAGCATCAGTACTAACCACTGTGCTACCGTGCATCTCCTGCTTCCGTAGCCTTTGGGACTCCGTCAATCGGTGATGCACTTGCTGCGATGCTGCTGACAGCCCCTCCCGAATCTCACGGCTGTGTCCTAGCATCTGCACCAACTCTGGGACAACCTGTCCAGAGGTTTGGCATCTGACTGATGTGCATCAGCAACTGTGTGGTGCTCATTAGATTGTGTCCCGGAAGCTTGTCCACTAATGTCATCCACCGAGGTGTGTGTTGTCATAATATACACCAGTATATTACAGACACACACAGGGACCAATCAACATGTACAAACACCAGTTAGAATACACGCACAATAAAGGAAGAAGGCACCACGGTTCTGGCTCATTCTGGGTGCTGCCTCTCAGTGTAACAAGAATTCATCCAGCCCAGCACAGACTCACACCACGTGCTGAGAGAATCAGCTGGTTCAGACAAGGCTTAGGTCTCTAGTTTAAGTGAGCATCATTTAGACCCACAGTCATCGTGTGTTAGTTAGTTAGAAGTAGTTAATAAGATTGAGTTGAACCTTCATCAGTGTTGGAAGTGTGTTCATCTCTCAAGTCTACACTAGCCAGCACTTCACACCGAGGTGTGTGTCTCTGAGTTGGTGGAAGGGGGATGATAGCTGTGATGCCTCGATGGTCATCTTCTTGAAGTTCTCCTTGGGGGGGGTTCTCTTGAGTGGTATGAGGGGATGGCTCCAGATGGCCTGGTCCCATCGGATGGAGATCCTGCAAGAGAATGGACATGTGATCAATGAGGGGGAAGGATAATTTTGTGTGACATGAACAACTCGCTTGTGGGGGTGAGGCCCACGCAGACACAGGGAGAATGTGCAAACTACACACGGACAGTGGTAGATGTTGAGTGTTTAGAGCGTTTTTATTTTCATTTCAAGTTTTCAATCCTGCAGTAGTTTGCTTCTTGTTATTAACTCCAGCATAAAGTTGGTTCAGTTAATGTTTTTATTTTACATTTTTTTTTACAGGTCCTTCCTTTAGAAAATAAAATGATGCAAAGAAAGCGTTTTCCACAAGCACTGAACATTGGAATGGCCATCGTCACTGCTTTGTATGTTTCACTGGCAACCCTTGGGTATCTACACTTTGGCGATAATGTTCAAGGCAGTATCACATTAAATCTTCCACAAAATATATGGTAAGATCTTGTCACTCATTTGATTAGAAAAGTACTTTCAAACCTGACTTGAACAACTTTTCGCAATGTTCTTTTTTTTAACCATTGCAACTGCTTAGGAACATAACTCTATAGTGCAGACTCTGTTGCTACTGATGTGTGGAGCAATGGGTTAAGGAATATAGTATTGTAGATTCAGAACAGAAAGTATAAGGTGGGATGTACAGGTGACACATGGACTTGCAGGGATTTGTAAATGAAAGTAAAGATTTTGAGGACCATTTATTAGGAATGGAGAGCCACAGAAGGTTACTGCTGCTACTATGCAGTAGTGGTATTTTCCAGGATGCTGCTATCAGTCCCAAAAGACATTCTGTCCACCACACAATTGAGCAATGTTGTGTATGACCATTGGTGTCTGTGATACCAGGCACATAAGCCATATGTCCCAGTGATTTGCTAATTGAACCCAACAGCATACCCCCTTGGTTGTTCATCATATGCAGAGTACAGACCGTACTCAATCATCCGTGCTGGAAAAACCCAGAACATCTAGGTTTAAAGATAGCACAGAGTAGATGCAGTGGCAGACTTTAGAGATCTTTAGTAACTCGGTCATGATTTATCCCAGTGAAAAATAGAAACTCTAGAAAGATGCATCAACTGTGGCTAAATAAGGAAATGAAGACTTCCGGGTGCGGCTATGACCAGCTAAGTCGCACATTTGGCAGCTCCTGCGACAAAGGTGTTTAAGGGCCGATTGGAGGGCCCCGACGGTACTGTAAAGACGAATCCCGGTGGGGGAAGGCTCCCTGAGGAGAGTGAGACCAACTTGATGGTCGGTACTCGGAGAGGGGCGACAAAAAAAGCGGCAGCAGCTCCCCAAAAAAAGCGGGGGAAGAGGACCAAAATGGCGGCCGGTGGCGCACTAGAAGATTGGAGAAAATGGGCGGAGGAGCAGCAGGCCGCTCTCCTCCGGTGTTTTACGGAGCTGAAAGTGGAACTCTTAGAGTCCATGAACGCGACGACCACAAGGCTGATGGGGGCCCAGGCGACCCAAGAGGCGTCGATAAGAGAGCTGCAGCAGGAGATGGCGGTGAGGGAGGAGGAAGCCACGGTCCTCGTGGGAAAGGTGGAGGTGCACGAGGCACTCCACCTGAAATGGCAGAGCCGCTTTGAGGAGCTGGACACACGAATGAGGCGGAAGAACTTGAGGATCCTGGGCCTAGCAGAAGGCCTGGAGGGGCCTGATCTCCCGAAATATGTAGCGGAGATGTTGAGCTCCCTGATGGGAGAGGGGGCCGGTCCATCGCCCCTGGAGCTGGAAGAAGCATATCGGGTCATGGCTAGGCGGCCTAGGGCAAACGAGCCCCCGAGGGCGGTGCTGGTGCGGTTCCAGCGTTTCTGCGATCGGGAGAAAGTGCTGAGGTGGGCCAAGAGGGAGAAAAGCAGCAAATGGGAGAATTCGACGGTGCGGATATATCAGGACTGGAGTGCGGAGGTGGCAAAGCGGCGGGCCCGGTTTAACCGAACGAAGGCGGTGCTGCACGCAAAAAGGATCAAGTTTGGAATGCTGCAGCCAGCGCGCTTGTGGGTCACCTACAAGGACCAGCACCATTACTTTGAGACCCCAGAGGAGGCATGGACTTTTGTTCGGGAGGAAAAGCTGGACCTGAACTAGAACTTGGGAACGCCGGTGGTCGAGGCCGCCCGAGTACCCTTGACTGATCAAGTGGCCCATGTCTTTCTTAGGCCAGGTCGGAACTTGGTTTAAGTTGATGGATCGTTTGGTTTCTTTGAAACTTGTGTTATGGGGGGTTTCTTTGTTCCTTTTTGTGTCTCTCTTCCCGTTGCCAACTTCCCTTAATTATTGTTGTTGTAGGGGGGGCTTTTTTACTGTTTTTTGATCTGTTCTTTAAGGGTTATGGTTACTGTTGGTTAAGTACGTTATTATTGGGTAGTTATTTAGTTATTTAGTTATGCAGGCATAGTTATGTATTTATGTATTTATTTGCGATTTGTTATTTATATTGTTATATTGTTAAGTTGGGGAGGCGGGACGGGGGGGGAGCAAGTGGGTTATGCGTGTTTTCTTTTTCTCTTTTTTCTTCCTCTCATTTTAAGGGGGCTTTGTTATCGGTGTGGATGGGGACGGGGGTGGAATTGAAGATGGCGGGGTAGGGTGTGGCCGGGCGAAAGCGCGGGCTTTCCCCTGTTGCCCGCGCGCGGGACGGAGGAGGGGGGAGGAGAGAAGGGTGGGGTGTGGCCAGCAATGGCGGCTTTTCCCGCGCTGAAGCGGGGTCAGGGAGGGATGGCAAGGGGGGGGGGGAGGCCCCCCCCCCCCCCCCCCACATCGGGAGGAGTCGGAGTGTGGCAGGGGCAGCCGGGTCAGCGAAAACCAGCTGACTCTCGGGGGTACGATGGTGGATACACTGCGGCTAGGAGGGGTCCTAGCCAGGGGGGGGGGGGGGGGGGAAAGGGGGGTTAGGGGGGGGATACCGGGTTGCTGCTGGAAAAGCTGAGGACGGGAAGGGAAGAACGGGAGGAGAGAGGGGGGGGGCCATCGCCATGGGGAACGGGTTAGAAGGGGAGGGTCGACCCGGGGCGAACAGGGGACAGAACATGGCTAATAGGCAGGGGAAAGGGACGGGTCGCTCCGCGACCCAGTTGATTACTTGGAATGTGAGGGGGCTGAACGGACCGGTCAAGAGATCAAGGGTTTTTTCACACCTAAAGGGACTGCAGGCGGATGTGGCAATGTTGCAGGAGACTCACTTGAGAGTAGTAGACCAGGTGCGCCTGAGAAGGGGGTGGGTGGGACAGGTGTTCCACTCAGGCTTGGACGCAAAGAACCGGGGGGTGGCGATTTTGGTGGGAAAGAGGGTGTCGTTCGTGGCGGCGCAGGTGGTAGCAGATAAGGAGGGTAGGTACGTGATGGTGAAGGGTAGGCTGCAGGGAGAGAATGTGGTGCTGGTAAATGTATATGCCCCGAATTGGGATGACGCGGGTTTTATGAGGCGCCTGTTGGGCCTCATTCCGGGTCTGGAGGCAGGAGGCCTGATCATGGGGGGGGACTTCAACACAGTGCTCGACCCTGGGCTGGACAGATCGAGTTCCAGGACGAATAGGAGGCCGGCAGCGGCGGAGGTGCTAAGGGGGTTCATGGAGCAGATGGGGGGGGTAGACGCTTGGAGATTTGGCAGGCCAAGGGCGAGGGAGTATTCTTTTTTCTCCCACGTCCACAGGGTGTACTCCAGAATAGACTTTTTTGTACTGAGCAGGGGGCTGATTTCGAGAGTGCAGGACACGGAGTACTCGGCCATTGCGATCTCGGACCATGCACCACACTGGGTAGAGGTAGAACTGGGGGAAGCACGGGACCAGCGCCCGCTGTGGCGCCTGGATGTGGGGCTGCTGGCGGACGACGAGGTGTGCGGAAGGGTCCGGAAGGGCATTGAGAGATATCTGGGCACGAACGACACGGGCGAGGTGAAGGTGGGGGTAGTCTGGGAGGCCCTGAAAGCAGTGATCAGAGGAGAGCTGATCTCCATAAGGGCACAGAGAAAGGAAGGAGAGGCAGGAAAGGGAGAGACTGGTGGGGGAACTTATAGAAGTGGACAGGAGATATGCGGAGACACCAGAGGAGGGGCTGTTGAGGGAGCGGCGCAGTTTACAGGCCCAGTTTGACCTACTGACCACTAGGAAGGCGGAGACGCAATGGAGAAGGGCACAGGGTGCGGTCTATGAGTACGGGGAAAAGGCGAGCAGGATGCTAGCACACCAGCTGCGCAAGCGAGATGCAGCCAGAGAGATTGGGGGAGTGAGAGAGAAGGGAGGGAACGTAGTGCAGAAGGGGCAAGAGGTGAACGGGGTCTTCAGGGATTTCTACAGGGAATTGTACCGGTCTGAGCCGCCCAGGAGGAGGGGGGGAATGGAGAACTTCCTCGATAGATTGAGGTTCCCAAAGGTCCAGGAGGAACGGGTGGAGGGGCTGGGGGCGCCGATAGAGCTGCAGGAACTAGTTAAAGGGATAGGCCAGATGCAGGCGGGGAAGGCGCCGGGGCCGGATGGGTTCCCGGTGGAATTTTATAAGAAGTATGTGGACTTGGTGGGTCCAGTGCTGGTGCGAGCCTTCAATGAGGCGCGGGAGGGGGGGGCTCTGCCCCCGACAATGTCACAGGCCCTGATCTCCTTGATCCTGAAGCGGGACAAAGACCCTGTACAGTGCGGGTCCTACAGGCCTATCTCCCTCTTGAATGTAGATGCCAAACTGTTGGCAAAGGTCCTGGCAACCAGAATAGAGGATTGTGTGCCAGGGGTAATCCATGAGGACCAGACGGGTTTCGTAAAGGGACGACAACTTAATACAAATGTCCGGAGGCTGTTGAATGTAATTATGATGCCAGCAGTGGAGGGGGAGGCTGAGATAGTGGTAGCACTGGATGCGGAGAAGGCATTCGATAGGGTGGAGTGGGAATACCTGTGGGAGACGCTGGAACGGTTTGGGTTTGGGGAGGGATTTATCAAGTGGGTGAAGCTGCTGTATTCGGCCCCGATGGCGAGTGTGGTTACAAACGGGAGGAGGTCTGAGTATTTTGGGCTCCATCGAGGTACCAGGCAGGGGTGCCCCCTATCCCCCTTACTGTTTGCATTAGCGATCGAACCGTTGGCGATGGCACTGAGGGGTTCAGGGGGTTGGAGAGGACTGACAAGGGGAGGGGAGGAGCATCGGGTATCACTCTATGCGGATGATTTGTTGTTGTATGTGGCGGATCCGGAAGGGGGAATGCCGGAGGTAATGGAAATACTAGCGGAGTTTGGGGACTTTTTGGGATATAAATTAAATGTGGGTAAAAGTGAGGTCTTTGTGATACACCCGGGGGATCAGGGGGAGGGAATTGGGCGGCTCCCCTTTAGGAGAGCAGTAAAGAGCTTCAGGTACTTGGGGGTGCAGGTGGCAAGGAACTGGGGGACCCTCCACAAGCTGAACTTTTCAAGGCTGGTGGAGCAGATGGAGGAGGAGTTCAAGAGGTGGGACATGGTACCGCTGTCGCTAGCAGGGAGGGTGCAGTCAGTCAAAATGACGGTCCTCCCGAGGTTCCTGTTTCTGTTCCAGTGCTTGCCCATCTTCCTCCCCAGGGCCTTCTTCAAGAAGGTAACTAGCAGCATTATGGGCTATGTGTGGGCGCATGGCACCCCTAGAGTGAGAAGGATTTTCTTGGAACGGAGTAGGGACAGTGGAGGATTAGCGCTACCCAATCTTTCCGGATACTACTGGGCGGCGAACGCATCGATGGTGCGCAAGTGGGTGATGGAGGGGGAGGGGGCAGCTTGGAAACGTATGGAGAGGGCGTCCTGCGGCAATACAAGCCTGGGGGCGCTAGTAACGGCACCATGGCCGCTCCCCCCCACAAGGTATACCACGAGTCCGGTAGTGGCAGCCACCCTTAAAATCTGGGGGCAGTGGAGGCGACACAGGGGGGAAGTGGGGGGTCTGGTGGCGGCGCCACTGAAAGGGAACCACAGATTTGTCCCGGGGAACACTGGCGGGGGATTCCAGAGCTGGCACAGGGCGGGCATCAGGCAACTGAGGGACATGTTCATAGAGGGGAGGTTTGCGAGCCTGGGAGAGCTGGAGGAGAAATTTGAACTCCCCCCGGGGAACACGTTTAGATACCTGCAGGTGAAGGCATTTGCCAGACGACAGGTGGAAGGATTCCCCATGCTTCCCGATGGAGGGGCGAGTGATAGGGTGCTGTCAGGGGCCTGGGTCGGAGAGGGGAAGGTCTCGGACATCTACAGAATAATGCAGGAGGTGGAGGAGGTACCGATAGAGGAGCTGAAAGACAAGTGGGAAGCGGAGCTGGGAGAGCAGATAGAAGATGGGACATGGGCGGATGCCCTAGAGAGGGTCAATTCGTCGTCGTCGTGCGCAAGGTTGGGCCTCATCCAATTTAAGGTGCTGCACAGAGCCCATATGACGGGGACTAGGATGAGTCGGTTCTTCGGGGGGGAGGACAGGTGTGTTAGGTGTTCGGGAAGCCCTGCGAACCATGTACATATGTTCTGGATGTGTCCGGCACTGGAGGAGTTCTGGGAGGGGGTGGCGGGGACGGTATCGAGAGTGGTGGGAACCAGGGTCAAACCAGGGTGGGGGCTAGCGATTTTTGGGGTTGGGGTGGAGCCAGGAGGCAAGGGAGGCCGGAATATTGGCCTTTGCGTCCTTGGTAGCTCGGAGAAGGATCTTGATTCAGTGGAGGGACACAAGGCCACCAAGTGTTAACACCTGGTTAAACGACATGGCAAGCTTCATCCAATTGGAAAGAATCAAATTCGCCCTGAGAGGGTCGGTACAGGGGTTCTTCCGGCGGTGGCAGCCCTTCCTTGACTTTCTGGATCAGAGATAGGAACTGGAGGCCGAAACAGCAGCAACCCGGGGAGAAAAGGGGGTGGGGGGGGGAAGGGGGGGGGGGGGGGATAGCAACGAAGGGAGCACGTCAGCGGGGGGTCGCGGGCAATTACTGCCCGAGGCCATCGGCAGGAAGGGAAAAAACGGTTTGGTTGCTAGACTGATAGCGGGGGGTGGGGGGGGGGGGGGAGGGGGGGGGGGAGAGAGGGAGGGAGGGGGGGTGCGCGCGGGGGAGGGCGTGGGGAGGTTTTTCCAGGGGGGACTGGTGGTGTTATAATTTAAAATGTAATAGGGGTAAATGTTTGTATCGAAAAATTTCAATAAAAATTATTTTAAAAAAAAAATAAGGAAATGAAGGATATTGTCAAATTGGGAACAAAGCACTGTACAAAACTGCGAAGTGCTACGTCAGATGATTGGAGAACCAGCAAAGAATGGCTAAAATAATAATGAAGGAGAAATTTGAGAAGAAAAAAGCTAGCTAGATATATGAAAACAGTTCATACAGGTGTTTAAACAAGACCAGAGCAAGTGTTGATCCTAAAGGTGGAGAGTCTGGTGAATTATTGAAAAAAATGACCAGAAACGCTGAACAGTCATTTTGTGCGGGATTTGCCATACCTCCTGCCGCATCCAGTGTTGGAGGCGGGCCACTATTGGTTGGCAGCAGGACCAGAAGATCCTGCCGCTGTCAACGGGGTTTCTCACTTAATGCGCAACCCCCCCCCCCCCCCCCCCCCGAAACCCCAGCACTGGGAGACCTGCGTGTTTGTCTTCACTGTAGAATACTAAACCCTTCCAAGGTGACCTAAAAATAAAGAAATTAAAGGTAGGGCTAAACTTAAAACGATCATGATCATCAGGGAAGAGGTACTAAGAGAACCTGTGAAGACCAAAAGGTTGACAAGTCTCCAGGACCTGAGGACCTGCATGCTAAGATCTTAAAATAAGTTGTTGCAGAGATAGTGGAGGCATTGATTGTAATTTTCCAAAATTCATTATAGTCTGGAAAGGGCCCAGCACATTGGAAATCAGCAAATGTAATACCTTTATTCAAGAAAGGAGGGAGATGGAGATTCTAGGCCAGTTAGCCTACCATTTGTCATAGGAAAATTGCTGGAATCCATTTTTAAGAAGGTATAGTAGAATACTTAGAAAATCGTTATGGGATCAGGCAGAGTCAACATGGTTTTGTGAAAGGGAAACCGTGTTTAACTAATAGTTTTTTGACGATGTAACAGACAACTTGAATAAAGAGGAACCTGTAGATATGTACTTGGATTTTCAAAAGGCATTTGATAAGGTGCCACATTAAAGATTACTGCACACATAACAGCTCATGGCATAGGGGCCAATATATTACCATGGGTAATGGATTGGTTAGCTAACAGGACGCAGAGTCTAGGAGTAGAGGGTCAGGTTGGCAAGCTGAAATTCATAGAGCGCCACATGGATTAATGTTGGGCTTCAATTATTTACAATCTACGTCAATGACTTGGGTGAAGGGATCAATTGTATGGTCACTAAATTTGCCTATGATACTAAGAAAGGAAGAGAATAAATTGTCAAGAGGACGTAGAGTCTACAAAGGGATATAGTGAGTGGGAAAAAGTTTGGCAAATGAGGTATAATGTGGGAAAATGTGAACTTGTCCACTTTGGCAAGAAAAATAGAAGAGCAGTCTACTATTTAAATGGAGTGAGATTGCAGAACTCGGTGGTGCTAAATAACCTGGGTATCCTGGTACATGAATCACAAAAGGTTATTACGCAGGTACAGTAAGTGATTGGAAAGGCAAATGGATTGCTGGTGTTTATTGCAAGAGGAATGGAATATAAAAGTAGGGAAGATTTACTGCAGCTGTACAGAGCTTTGTTGAGACCATTTCTGGTGTGCTGAGTACAGTTTTAGTCTCCTTAAAGGATATAATTGCATTAGCAGCAGATCTGAGAAAGTTCACTTGATTCTTGGATTGAGGGATTATCTTTTGATGAAAGATTGAACTGGTTGGGACTGTATACATTGGTATTCAGAAAAATGAGAGGTGATCTTATTGAAACATTCAAGATTCTGAGAGGATGTGGAAGGGTGGATACTGGGCAGATGTTTCCTCTTGTGGGAGAGACTAGAACTAGGGGATAATTTAAAAATAGGTCTGTTTAAGACTGAGTTGAGGCAGAAATCTTACTGTTGAGGATCATTAAGCTGTGGCATTCTCTTCCATGGAAGGCAGTGGAGGTTGCGATATTAAATATGTTCAAAGTTGAGGGCTGAATGGCCTATTCCTGCTCCCAAGTCCTATATTCTAACAATGTCTGATGTTAGATGTGATTCTGAAATTTGACAGCACTTGCTGAACAATCCTGACTGTTCGGAGTGCTACACTAACAGTCATTTTAAGATAATCCATTGAGCTTGAAGCATGGTTCATTTATGCTTTCTAGAAGCGATGCACCTACATACGCAGGTACCCTTTGAAGCAAAATGAATCTGTTCAAACCTTGTACTTTTTTAGAATTACCAGAGAGCTTGGTTAGCTTATAGTTTTTTGTTGCTTTATCGATGCTGCAGCCATAGCCAATCAGAGTTGACTTGCCAACCAATCGGCACCTTTTTCACCTAGAGGATAGTGATTGTTTGAAATTTGTCATTCCTGTGTCTGTCCTGATTATTGTAAGCTTGGAAATACGTTTTCCTTCAGTAATCTTCAAAATTACATATTGACGATGTAACAGACAACTTGAATAAAGAGGAACCTGTAGATGTGGTGTACTCAAAAGTATATGGACACTCAAAAGTATGTTTATTTGTGGATGGTGGAACTTGGAAGAATGGTGAGTGCAGTGTTGAAAGTAAATCTGAAATCGATGAAAGTGACGATGAGGGGTCTTGGTGATAGTGGGAGTAGGTTGTGGGAGAGATGGACATTAATTTGGAAATAGGTGGTCTTTGCAACCTAAGTTTTGTTCCTGTGGCCCTGACTCCTTCATAAGTTGAAATATGCAAACACCTGGAGCACTACAAAAGCTTAGATCTAGATCAAGGGGGCAGAACATTTACCTCACATTTCCAAGTTAACCAGCTAGCCTATTATTTATAACATGCAGGATAAAACTTAATAAATAAAAAAACCAAACTGAAATATTTTTCTACCTATATTAGACCAGGTATATCAATAAAGTTTTTTTAAAAAGGACTTTCGCTAGATTTCACTTTAAAACACCAAAGGTACCATAGATGCTCAGCCCTGCCAGTCGAAGGTGGCAAGGAATTACATTAAATAAAAGCAAAATGCTGTGGATGCTGGAAATCTGAAATAAATGCAAAGTGCATGAAATATTCAGCAGGTCTAGCAACATTTGTGGAGAGAGAAACAGTTAATGGTCTGAGTCAAATATGATTCTTCAGAACTGAAAACATGATATTGAATCAATCAATCAGTGGCTGTCAATCCTTAATCATGGGTAAGAGCCCAGCAGACAGACAGTTTGCACTTTCGAATTAGAAACCCTGGCTTGAGGTTGCTGATCTCCTGCATACGCACAATTGAATGGGTGCTCGTGGTGACCAATCAGGCCAATTTTTGCATCTCTATTCCAGGCAAGATAAACCAGCCTAAACTGAAGTTTAAATTTGGAAGTCCCCTGGTCTACATTACTCAGCTACATGCATAGGGCCATGCACATGTCACCGCTTCAAATTACTGCATGTGCATGGCAACCCACTTAAGTTGCGTGTGCGCTCCAAAAAAAAAATAGAGAAAATGTTAGGCTGGTGGTTGTGGGGTTGCTAACACAGAGGATGATACTGTTTTATTCACGGCATGTGATATGAGCATTGTTTGCGAGGTCAACATTTATTGACCATCCCTAATTACCCTTCAGAAGGTGGTGAGCTGCCAACTTGAACCACTGTAGTCCATGCTGTGTGGGTAAACTCTCAGCCCCGTTATGGAGGGGTTCTAGGATTTTAACCCAGAGACCGTGAAGGAACAGCAATATATTTCCAGGTCAGGGTGGTGGCTTGGAGTGAAACTTCCAGGTGGTGGTGTTCCCAGGTGTCTGCTTCCCTTGACCTTGGAGAGTTTCCCTCCCAGTTCCCATTGTTAGGGCAATGTAATAGTGAGAGGGGTGAGATTAGGAAATTATAATTTTTTTAACTTCAGATTTATGCAACTGTTGACGGTTCATGGAATCATGGTTATTTGGAACATCCCTTCTCATGGAACTGTTTAATTGAGCATCAACTGGTTACCCGAATTCAAGTACATTATGATTTTCCTGGATTTAATGGTTGGTGGTGGTGGTGGTGGTGGGGGGGGGGGGGGGGGGGGGGGGAGGGGAGGAGAGAGGAGAGAGGAGAGAGAGAAACCGATGCAGGTCTTTTCAGGAGCCGGCACAGCTCACCTTTCATGTTTAAGGTTTGTAAAGTGCCTACGTTCACTTCCCTCTTTAATTATCCCAAGTAAGCCAGTTCATATTACCTTGTTAAATACTCTAGCCAAATTAGTCACAATAAGACTCCAGTTTGACACTGAACAAACCCCAATAGATTTATAAAGTATAGTTGAGTGCTAAAGAGAGTAATCAAAGATAAAATTGGACAGAGATGGATAACTGCTTTCATAAATATCTATTATCACACAATTAATGTCATCACAAGGTTACTCATTCAGGATCACATGTTATTCTAAATGATCCTAGGCAGAACAGTGATTGAATGTATCACAATATCTCAATCTGAGAACTAATGCTCAACAGTCTTGGAAGCACTGCAGTCCATCTGGTGTAGGTACTGTCACAGTGCTGTTTGGATGGGAATTCCAGGATTTTGACACAGCACCAGTGCAAAAATGATGTAGTTCCAAGGCAGGATGGTCTGCGACTTGGAGGGCAACTAGCAGTGACTGGTGTTCCTATACGTTCGCTGTCTTTGACCACTTAAATGATAAGAGGTCACTGGCTCGAAAGCTGCTGTTGAAGATGACTTTGTGACTTGCTGCAGTGCATCTTGTATATGGGACACAATACTGCCACGGTGCATCTTTGGTTGAGGGAGTGAATGTTTATGGTAATGGATGGGGTGCTGATCGAGCAGGCTCCTTCATCCTGGATGATGTTGAGTGGAACAACTCTGGTACTTAGCTTCAATTTTAATCAAAAATCAGAGAACTCTCAGTGCAGCTGGAGGCCATTCAGCCCATCAAGTTATCACCGGCCCTTGGAAAGAGCACCGTATTTAAGCCCACACCTTGACCCTATCCCAGTAAACCCACCTAACATTTTGGATCCAAAGAGGCAATTTAGCATGGCCAATTCGCCTAATCTGCACATCTTCGGACTGTGGGAGGAAACCGGAGCACCCGGAGGAAACCCATACAGGGAGAAAGTACAAACTCCACACCGTCACTCGAGGCTGAAATTGAACCCGGGGCCCTGGAGCTGTGAGGTAGCCGTGCTAACCACTCTGCCACCATGCCGACCCACAGTTCCTAGCAGGTCTCTGAACCATTATGCATGCACCCACCAGGTAATGGCCATGCAGGTGTAGTTCAGGTTTTTAAATGTTTTCTGGTCTTCTGCGCATGCGCCAGCTGGAGAAGGCCACATGTACACAGTTGATGTCTTTTAAGTCTTCAGGCCAGGAATCAACCGTGTGTACATGTACCGTTATTTCTTTTAAGTCTGTAGACTGGGAACTCTGAAATGGAAGGTCAGATGACCTGGACCGGAGCACCATTAGAGAGGTACTCCAGCGAGGAGGGCACAGAATGGGTCAGGAAATGTCGCAAACCAAGAAGAAGGTCCTAAGCTTAGATATAGCGGGCGTGGAAAGGATATTCCCACAAGTAGGAAAAACTAGAACCAGAGGACACAATCTCAGACTGAGATGAGGAGGAATTTCTTCAGCCAGTGGGTGGTGAATCTGTGGAACTCTTTGCTGCAGAAGGCAGTGGAGGCCAAATCACTGAGTGTCTTTAAGACAGAGATAGATAGGTTCTTGATTAATAAGGGGACCAGAGGTTATGGGGAGAAGGCAGGAAAATGGGGATGGGAAACATATCAGCCATGATTGAATAGTATCGCAGACTCGATGGGCTGAATGGCCTAATTCTGCTCCTATGTCCTATGGTCTTTAGCCAGGGAGTGGGACAGAAAGAAACCTCAGAAGAAAGTTGCAAGTAGGGACAAAAACCGGGATCAAAGATGGATCCCACGGAGTCAAGATCCCACATGAGCAGAAAAAACGGCTCCAAGTTAAAGAAAGAGCTGCGAGAAGCAGACTTGAAGGAAAGTGGGCTTGAGAGAAGCCCAGAATATTTGAGAAGACGGCTGAAGGCTGGTGACTTCGTGCTACGGACTGTAAGGACAGAGCTACACTTTTGGAGCAGTGATGTGCTGCTTGACACGGGTGAGGATCTGAAAGTGTGCTTAAAAGCACGAGTACTCTGAGATCCAGGAGAAAGGAATCGTAAAAGGTGGGATTGAAACTTTGGAGATGGATTCTTGTTGAAACACCAAGTGGGAGTAACACTTGGAGTGAATTGCATGGTGAGTTCTTGAAACACGAGAGACGGCATGTAATGCACTACCTCAGATTCTCAAACTCCCACTACCATTTAATGTTCACTTGAGCATTGATTAGCAGTAGGTATGACTTCTGTCCACAATTGGAAGGAAGTGCCACCTGTGAGAACCTCTCCAATCCGGCCAGGCACTGTGCTGCAGTGGCCAGAAGCGTTACTGCAGCGCTCTGCCTGGAAGTAAGTTGCAGGATGTCCTCGGGATCTCGGGTCTGGGAAGGTAGGAGATGCCCTTTGTGGGGGGCCGATTGCAGCTGCGGGGGTTGGTGGGGGTTAGGCGAAAGGTCAAAGCTCCAAGGTCCCCAAGGGGAAGGCACCCAAACTCTGAGGGGGGCCTTCAGATAGAGGCCCCTTCCCCTTGGGATGGAGAAACATTATTTATCAGTTCACCACCCTACCTGCACCTACTTCTGCCAGCCTAAAAATTGAGGCTGGGTGGGGAAAGGCCATCTGCACCTTGGGGTGTAACTAGCATATGGAGTCAGTGCAGTGTGACCGAAGAAGAGAGGAAGGAGGAGAGAAACAAAAATGAATTGGCATTGCTGAGGTATCCCTGCCATGAGAAGTGGTGGGTAAGCGTTCATAGTTTGCATGGGGCAGCTGGGACCTTGTAGCTGCTGTGGGTGGTGTTCTCTTTCATTGTTGTCTCCTCTGTTGTACCCTATCGCGTCTAAAATAGCTGTATGCATCTCCTCGAGGGTGCCTCCTCCAACGTTCCGTGGGTCGGGGAGGGCTGCTCCAATTGATGAGTCTAAACTCAAAAACTGTGAGCTTAACCGGCTCTCGCTCATCCAGGCCGTACATGGTCGCCTGTTGTTTCACTCGTGCGAAGAATTGGTGGGGGTCTGCAGTGGGGAGGAACGGGGTGATTTTCTCACGCGTCCCTTAGTTGTGTTACGGTTAAGGGGGTGGTGTACGTGATCTCGGGTGCGCCTTCTGCGGTTGCTTTTCTTTGGGTGGTGACTGGGTTCATTGGTGCGGGCTATCTGATCTGGGGGGTTGGGGCGCTTTCCTTTTCTGCTGCGCTGCTAGCGCACATGTTCCCTGAACATAGCGCTGCGCTGTTTCACTTAATTCCTGCCAGTCTGGGACATTTTCTTCTTCTAACTGTGTTCCAAATGTCTCTTGGAACCCATTCTGCCCAGAAAGCAGAGATTGCAGCTGCGCAATCTGCTTCCTACATTTAGCGTGGTCCACTGTGCTTTGCCTTTGCTCAGTGGTGGCAACATGGAGTGCCCTTAAAGCTGCCTTTAGGTCGCTACACTGCTTCTTCAGTGTCTCTACTTGCTTTTCTGACTCTTCTCTTATCAAGACTGCACGCTGCACATCTTGATCGGCTTTTTCATACTGAACTTGAGAGCTGCTCAGATGGGCTAGACAAGACTGATGTGCCCTCTTGGCATCATCCACCTCTCTATCCTTATCTGCCAGTCGTTGTCTTAATCCTAAATTCTTCTTTTCGATGTCCCTGACATCCACTTTACTCATTCTGTTCTTCTCCTCAAACTCTGCTCGGAGCGTCCTGACGACCTCCTCTGTGCCTCGCAATTGTGCCAAGCAGGACACAATTGCCATCGACTTACGTGTTTTACCTAAATTCTTCTTGTGAATTCCAGATAGGTTTTCCCACCAAGTATGTCCTATACTCCCGGGACCTGTCTCCTCATTCACACAAAACTCACTCCAAAGGGGCCATCCTTTCCCCTTGAGATACTTCCTGAGTTCCAGCTCCCACACGGGACACTGACCTACTCTGCTGCTGTTGGTCGCTGCGACCACGAACTACTCTGGGTTCATGAGGCGTTCCATTGCCTGCATGGCCATTTCTTTTTCTCCTATGCTCTCTTAAATTTGGAACGAGGGATAATAAGGCAATGCTTATAAAATACGGGTACGGCTTTCGCTATTTTCCGAATTATAAAACTCCCGACAGTTTGTCGCAACAAAAATCTCTCGGTTTTACCTTACAACCATGTTAGTTACGCTTGCAAAAACACACTTCCGAATTAGGAGTATTGGTTTGAACTACTTCAACACTTGTGGTTTTTCCTTTTCCCAATTGGATTTCAGATTCAAATTCCTTGGTTCTCTCGGAGTGGGGAGGCCACTTCTAATCGAGTCCTGTCGGATGTCGCCACTAAATGTTGCTTCTTCTGGGTGAGTGTGCTTAACACTCAATTTGGCTCTGTTTCATTCGTTAGCTTTGGAGTCGCCAGGTATCGTTAAGATACCGCCACAAGTTTCAAGTCCAAGTTCAAAGCAATAAAACCATACACCAATTAGTAAGTTCAAACAAGACACGTTTATTATATTACAATAATCTACTAATCATGCATATAAACTATAAGACTAGGCTAATCCTACCACTAATAGGCCAAATACTTATCTGGATAAGGGGACTGCCGGATCAGGGAACAACGGCTTCTAGCTTTGTCCTGGGTCCGCAGGCTTCCAGTAGTTATGGACTACAGGGGGTCAGGAGTGTCTATGTCGTAGTGTGCGTTGTGACTTACTTGCTGGCGGCTTCTGTCCAGACGTCTCCTCCTCAAGGTTCTTCTGCTGCAATGGTGTTCTGCTGGGAGGGCTGGCTGGTCAAGGAGAGGCTGGCAGAGAGAGCTGGGTTCGCGGTCTCTGTCTTATACTCCTCTCAGGGTCTTGCACCCACCTGGGCGGACCCTCTATACTCTCGCAATCGATTGGGTCTCTTCCCAATCGATTGATTTGAATTCCCCAATAACGGGGCAGTATCTCGATCACTGGAGCGGTTCTTGAGACTTATTGTTGTGGGCTTCTTTGAATGTATCGATTAGTGTTAGCTTGTTTCTTTTGTTCCTGGGGATCGCCCGGTATCGTCTCATTAATATGTTAACTGTTTTCTTTTCATAGTGCTGTCTGGTTTCTGCAACAGCCAAAACTAGTTTCTGCAGCAGTCCAAATATACAAGCGCTTTGCAAGCTGCTTGCTTTTTACAACATGTCCATTTTCCCTGCATTCCTTGCAATCTTCCATTTTGTGTTGGGCAGTGGTCACCCCAGGTGGCTACACACTAAAGTTGGTACTGTTTGAAAACTTAACATAAATTAACAAAATTTGCATTTGAAATCTTGTAAGTTGCCAATCAGCGGATTGCATAATTATACTTTTGGATCTCGCTACATTTGAAGTATTAAATCTGACTTATTCTTAAACTAGTGAAAGGATTAAAATATGTTTAGAGCAGATTTCCTTACATGAAATATTTGGGTGTTCACATGATGGGTCACACATGGTATGAATATAAAACTGTCGACCTTTGTTATAGTTTATGCTATGTTACACTGCAAGGTTCCAGAGTCTATTTACCAATGAAATCAAATGGTGGTTCTGAACTGGAAATAAGTTATTTTATTTTAATGTGTTTTATGTGAATAAGATTTTGCGAAGTATGTGGTTATTTATAAACCATGAATGCGTAACAGTGGGAGGTAAATTTCAGCTTTGTTTGATTTAATCTCTCCTTGAGGTCGGGTGATGTGCTGGACAGTGGCAATAATGCAGTATAGTATGTTCAAATAGGACACTGCAGTTCTGCTGTAAGCACTGGCCCACAGTTGGCACTTACTTGTCCTATAGCTTAAATCTTCAAAAGTTCCATCTTCTCTGTTCCATTTCTTTCAAATGGAAAATAAATTCTCCCAAGCGTCCTGCTTCTCCACAGCAGCAGTCAGTTTCTCTTTTTTTTGTGTCTCTCAAAGCAGCTGTACCTTTACTGTGAGTCACTGCAGAATGGTGTGAAAACTGTGACTTGATTTCAATAGGTTTCTGTTAGAGTTTCAACCCTGTGGCATCCAGACCACAGGCATTTCTCTGCACTGGGATGCTTCTGGAATGCCTTATTTTACCCCAAATTAAAGGCGACATTTTAAAATATAACTATCTTGTAAAGTCCAGCATTCAAAGCAGACATATTTCAAGATTATGTCAGCATGTACGATCGTTCATCTGCATATGCTGGTGCAAAGTATGTTGAAAAATGTTTGAATTTGCAGAGGAAGTGCTTGATTAGACTTAAGAACATTTGAATCTGACTCGCAAATTTTTCGTTTGTGACTCAATTCCTTTATTATGTTTGATCAAGTTGCTGACGCAGGTATTGTCTCTACACATTTGTCTTGCAGAGGAAAAAATATATAAGACCATAAGATGAGCAGAATTAGGTCACTCGGCCCAGTGAATCTGCTCCGCCATTCAATCATGGCTGACACTTTTCTCATCCCCAGTCTCCTGCTTTCTCCCCATAACCCCTGATCCCCTTATTAATCAACAACCTGTCTCAAAGACACAGAATGATTTGGCCTCCACAACTTTCTGCGGCAAAGAGTTCCACAGATTCACCACCCTCTGGCTGAAGAAATTCCTCCTCATTTCTGTTTTAAAGGGTCGTCCCTTTAGTCTGAGATTGTGTCCTCTGCTTCTGGTTTTTCTTACAAGTGGAAACATCCTCTCCACATCCACTCCATTCAGGCTTCGCAGTATCCTGTAAGTTTCAATAAGATCACCTCTCATCCTAAACTCCGAGTACAGACCCAGAGTCCTCAACCGTTCCACGTACTACAAGCTCTTCATTCCAGGGATCATTCTTGTGAATATCCTCTGGACCCTTTCCAAGGCCAGCACATCCACGGGGCCTAAAACTGCTCACAATTATCCAAATGGTGTCTGATCAGAGCCTTATACAGACTCAGAAGTATATCCCATATCTTGTATTCTAGCCCTCTTGACATAAATGCTAACATTGCATTTGCCTTCCTGAATGTCGACTGAACCTGCACTGTAACTTAAGAGAATCGTGAACAAGGACTCCCAAGTCCCTTTGTGCTTCTGATTTCCTAAGCATTTCCCCATTTAGAAAATAGTCTATGCCTCCATTTCTCCTTCCAAAGTGCATAACCTCACACTTTTCCACATTGTATTTCATCTGCCACTTCATTGCCCACTCCTAGCCTATCCAAATCCTTTTGCAGCCCGCCTGCTTCCTCAATACTACCTGTCCCTCTACAGTTATTTATATCTTCTGCAAACTGAGCAACAATGCCTTCAGATCATTAATGTATCGTGTGAAAAGTTGTGGTCCCAGTACAGACCCCTGAGACACACCACGAGTCACCGGCTGCCATCCTGAAAAAGCCTCTTTATCCCCACTCTCTGCCTTCTGCCAGTCAGCCAATCCTCCATCCATGCCAGGACCTTACTCTTAACACCATGGGCTCTTAATGTATTTAGCAGTCTCCTGTGCAGTACCTTATGAAAGGCGCCTGGAAATCTAAATAAATCACTTCCACTGGTTCTGCTTTGTCTAACTTCCTTGTTACCTCCTCAAGGAACTCGGAACAGATTTATCAGACATAACCTCCTTTTGACAAAGCTGTGCTGACTCAGTCCTATTTTATTATGCACTTCCAAGTACTCTGCGATCTCATCTTTAATAATGGACTCTAAAATCTTATCAATGATCAAAGCCAGACTAACAGACCTATAATTTCCCGTCTTCTGCTTCCCTCCCTTCTTAAACAGTGGTGTTACATTAGCCACTTTCCAGCCCTCTGCAACCCTTCCTGCCTCCAGTGAAAGATCACCACCAATGCCTCCACAATCTCCTCTGCTATCACTTTTAGAACTCTGAGGTGTAATCTATCCAGTCCAGGTGATTTATCTACCTTCAGACCTTTCAGTTGCCCCAGAACCTTCTCCTTAGTGAGAGCTATTGCACTCACCTCTGCCCCCTGATTCTCCTGGAGCTCTGGCATCCCACTGTGTCTTCCATCGTGAAGACTGATGCAAAGTAACTATTCAGTTCCATTTCTTTGTTTCCTGTTATTACTTATCCAGCCACATTTTCCAGTGGTCAAATGTCTATTTTTGCCTTTGTTCTTTGTTCTCTTTCTTATCTTTTATATATTGAAAAAAACTCTTCCTATCTTCTTTCAGATTACTTGCTAGCTTGCATTCATATTTCATCTTCCCTCCCCTTATTGCTTTTTAGTTGTCCTCTGCTCGCTTTTAACGGCTTGGCAATCCTCTGGCTGCCCACTAATCCTTGCCACTTTGTATGCTATTTCTGCTGCTTTTATGATGTCCTTGTCCTTCCCTTAGCATGTTTCCTCCTCCTTGGAATGAATTTCTGTTGTGCATCCCGAATAACTCCCAAAAACTCCTGCCATTGCTTTTCCACTGTCTTCCCTGCTGGGCTCCTTTTCCACTGGCCAGCTCCTCCCTCATGTCTTTGTAGTTACCCTTATTTAATTGTAATACCATTACATTTGATTGCAGCTTCTCCCTCTCAAACTGCAGGGCAAATTCTATCATATTGTGGTCACTGCTCCCTAAGGGTTCCGTTACTTTAAGTCCCCCAATCAATATGCGTCATTACACATCACCAAATCCAGAATTGCCTGTACCCTAGCAGGCTCTGTCACAACCTGCCCCCAAAAAACCATCGCTTAGATATTCCACAAATTCCTTTTCTTGAGATCCCTACCAATGTGATTTTCCCAGACAATCTGCATATTGAAGTCGCCCATGTTTATTGTGATATTGCCTTTTTTTTACATGCTTTCTTTATCTCCTGATTTATTTGCTCCCCCACATCCTGACTGCTATGGGGCCTGTGCATAACTCACATCAGGGTCATTTTACCTTTGCGATTCCTCAACTCAACCCACAGATATTCTATGCCTTCTGATCTTGTATCGCTCCTTGCTATCAATTTAACTTAATTCCTTCCTGACAATGCAACCCCATCCCCTTTTCCCATCTGCCTGTCCTTTCGATAGGACGCAAATCCTTCTATCCCAGCCCTGATCCCCTTGCACCATGTCTCTGTGATGCCCACTACATCGTACAAGACAATTTCTATGTGCGCAACAAGCTCATTTACCTTGTTGCGTATACTGCGTGCATTAATGTACAACACCCTCAGTCCTGCATTGACCACCTCCCTTCTCACACTTGCCACCTTTTTTGCTCTGCCTGAGGGTGGTGAAGTTCTCTTATTTTTTTTCTCTATATTCCCTTCAGTTCTGACACCTTCTAAGCTAACGCTCTGGTTCTTACCCCTCTGCCATACTAGTTTAAATCCTCCCGAGTGGAGACTTCCGGTGGCGGCAATGTCCGAGTGAGCCGCACATTCGGCGGGCTCTCACTCCGGCGGGCGTTTAGGGGCTGATTCCCCGTGATAGCGGGACCACGGAGCTGAAGGAAGGCGGCAGCGAAAGTGCTGAGGAGCGGGCTGCGGCACATGGAACAGCGGGAGTCCAGGAGGCAGAAGAAAAGAGAGAAAAAGGGACAGAGTCAAGGACCTGAAGAAACTTACCTGGAACCTAAGATGGCGGACAGACGGACCCTGGACTCAGCAATCCAGCAGGCGCTGGATAACATGCTTCAGGTAATGAAGTCCAGTTTTGAAGCGCTGAAGCGGGACAGCTTGGACCCAATCCAGAGAGTGGTGGATCAGCTGGACCAGAGGCTGGATGCGTAAGATGTTAAAGTTAAGGAGCTGGGAGAGGCGATGGAGGAACAGGCGGATGCGCAGACGGTTGCGGCGCTAGAAGTTGGCGGGATGAAGGAGTGGCAGAGAAGACTGCTAGACAGAGTGGAGGAGCTGGAGAATAGAGCCCGCAGGAACAACCTGAGGATGGTCGGCCTCCCGGAGGGGGCTGAGGGAGCGGATGCTGCAGCGTTTGTAGCAGACCTATTGATGCAGCTGATGGGGGCCGAAGCCTTTCCGTGACCGCCGGAGCCGGAGCAGACAAGGCAGGGGCGGCCGGGCGGAGCCCCCCCCCGCCCGATGGTGATTAGGTTCCACAGGTTTGTGGACAAGGAGCGGGTGCTGCGGTGGGCAAAGAGCGCCAGGAGCAGCACGTGGAACAACAGTGTCCTCCGCATTTACCAGGACCTAAGCCAGGAGGTGGCTCGGCAGCGAGCAGCCTTTAAGAATGTCAAGGAGATGCTGTTCAAGAAGCACGTGAAGTTTGGTCTGCTGTTCCCGGCTCGTTTATGGGTCACGCCCCAGGGTCAGCACCAGTACATCTCCGAGCCTGAAGAAGCGATGGACTTTGTGAGGGATCGGGGCTGGTCCCAAAAAGAGGCTCCACGGACGTGAATTAGGGCCTGTGGACTGCCGTGGGAAGGTACGCCGAATGGGTCTGGACGGCTGGCCAACGGTTTGCTGGGTCAAAGGTGCCAAGCGGAACATTTGGGACTCTTTCCTTTGTTCATGGACATTGGTTTGGGTTTTTTGTTTTGTTTTGTTTTTTGTTTGGTTTTTTCTCTTATGTTTTTGACTTTTCCTCTTTTTTCTCTGTTTTCCTTTTTGGGCGGATTTGTACTTTTTGTGCAGCTCGCGGAGGACACTGGAGCCGGCACGGTAACGAAGGGGGGTCAAGGACGTGGGTTGGGGTTTTTTTTTTTTCCTTTGTTTTGTTGATGTCCATGCCTTCCTGTGCCAGTGAGTTTGCTCCAGTGGGTTGGAGAGGGGGATGGGGCGCCGGGGAGTGGGGAGGAGGACGGGGAAACAATGGGAATGAGACAGGAAGGCGCTGGAGTGTTGAGTCACTGGGCTAGCAGATTGGGATTGGGGGGGGGGGTGTATTATGCCCCCCGACCAGGCTGATCACCTGGAACGTCAGGGGACTGAATGGGCCGGTTAAGAGGGCACGCACGCACTTGCGGGCTCTGAGGGCGGACGTAATTATGTTGCAGGAGACACATCTGAAAGTGTCTGACGAGACCAGGCTAAGGAAGGGCTGGATTAGCCAGGTCTTCCACTCGGACTTGGACTCGAAGTCCAGGGGGGTGGCAATCATGATCAACAAGCGGGTACAATTTGAGGCGGAGGGCATAGCCGCAGACAGGGGGGCATATACCTGATGGTACGGGGCAGACTGGTGGAGAGAAGAGTGGTGCTGGTGAATATATATGCCCCGAACTGGGATGACGTGGACTTCATTAAAAGAGTGCTGGGGAAGATCCCGGACCTGGACTCTCGCAGGCTAATAATGGGGGGGGACTTTAACATGGTCCTTGACCCGGCTTTGGATCGGTCGTGTCCCAGAACGGGTAGACTCCTAGCAATGGCAAGGGAGCTGAAAGGATTTATGGAGCAAATGGGGGCAGTAGACCCCTGGAGAGCCAGACAGCCAACAAGAAGGGGCTACTCATTTTACTCGCACGTCCATAAAGTATATTCTAGGATAGATTTCTTCGTACTGAGCAGGGATTGTATAGGGGAGGTAAAGAACACGGAATATTCGGCAATTACTATCTCAGACCATGCCCCGCACTGGGTTGACCTGCAGATCAGGGGGGCGAGCTATCAACGCCCGCAATGGAGGCTAGACATGGGACTGCTGTCGGAGGAGGGGATCTGTGAGAGGCTTCGGAGGTGTATGCGAAATTACCTGCAGGTGAATGACACGGGGGTGGTCTCAGCGGCGACCCTGTGGGAGGCGCTAAAGGCAGTAGTGCGGGGGGAGCTGATTTCAATTGGGGCCCACAGAGCCAAGGCAGACAGGGCAGAGATGGATAGATTGGTCAGGGAAATTGGTCGGATAGATGAAGAGCATGCGGAGTCCCCGGGGGAGGTTTTACTCAGGGAGAGGCAGAGACTACAGGCAGAACTGGGGGCACTATCCACGAGTAGGGTCGTGGAACAGCTTAGGAAGGCGAGGGGCGTGGTGTACGAGCATGGGGAAAAGGCTAGCAGACTGTTAGCGCAGCAAGTCAGGAGGAGGGAGGCGGCCAGGGAAATAAGTAGAGTGATGGATGAGGAGGGGCGCAAAGTAGAGGACCCGGCAGGATTGAATAAGGTATTCCGGGACTTCTATCGCAAGCTGTATACTTCGGAGCTGCCGGAAGAACCGGAGGAGATGAAAAGGTTTCTGGACGGGTTAACATTCCCAACAGAAGGTGGGGGGCGAGTGGATGAGCTGGGGGCCCCGATTAGAGTGGAGGAGGTATTGGGGGGCCTAAAGGCCATGCAGTCGGAGAAAGCCCCAGTGCCGGATGGATACCCAATAGAGTTCTATAGGAAGTTTTCTGAGCTGGTGGGCCCGGTCTTGGCGAGGGTTTTCAACGAGGCAAGGGACAGTGGGTCCCTGCCGCCGACAATGTCGCAAACCACTATATCACTGATATTGAAGCGGGGTAAAGACCCGGAGGCGTGCGGGTCCTACAGGCCAATCTCCCTGATTAATGTTGACGCCAAGCTCCTGGCAAAGGTACTGGCGGTTAGAGTGGAGGACTGCGTACCGGAGGTGATTGGGGAGGACCAAACTGGGTTCGTGAAAGGTAGGCAGCTGGCGGCCAACCTGAGAAGATTACTTAATGTGATAATGATGCCCCCGGCGGGCAGGGAGGTGGAGGTAGTGGTGGCGATGGACGCCGAGAAGGCCTTTGACCAGGTGGAGTGGGACTATCTATGGGAGGTGCTCGGACTGTTTGGGTTCGGGGAGGGACTGGTGGATTGGATCAAATTATTATATCAGGCCTCGAAGGCCAGCGTCAGGACTAACAGAGAAGTGTTGGAGTACTTTAGGCTGTACCGAGGGACCAGACAGGGCTGCCCGCTCTCCCCGCTGCTGTTTGCGCTGGCATAGAGCCGCTGGCGATTGCGCTGAGAGCCGTAGAGGGATGGAAGGGGATGGTGAGGGGCAGGGTAGAACATAGGGTCTCTCTTTACGCAGACGTCCTGCTCCTGTACGTGTCGGACCCAGTGGCCGGGATGGGAAGTATACTGGGAATGTTGAGGAAGTTCGGCCAGTTTTCAGGATACAAATTAAATACGGCCAAGAGTGAAATGTTTGTGGTCCAGGCAAGGGGCAGGAGAACAGATTGACAGGGCTACCGTTTAGGCTGGTTGAGGAAAATTTCCGGTATTTGGGAATCCAGGTGGCACGAGACTGGGACAGGCTGCACAAGTTAAATTTGGCCAGGGTGGTGGAGCAAATGAAGGGAGAGTTTCGGAGATGGGATGCACTCCCGCTGTCACTGGCAGGGAGGGTGCAGACTGTAAAGATGACAATCCTCCCTAGATTTCTGTTTGTTTTTCAGTGCCTCCCGATCTTTGTCCCACAGTCCTTCTTCAAAAGAGTTAACAGGATGATCATGAGCTTTGATTGGGCGGGAAAATCCCCGCGGGTGAAGAAGGCGATGCTGGAGAGGAACCGCAGGGAGGGAGGGCTGGCTTTGCCAAGTCTGATTAATTATTTCTGGGCGGCCAACATCGCTATGATAAGGAAGTGGATGGTGGGTACGGGGTCTATCTGTGAGCGGGTGGAGGCGGCTTCGTGCAGGGGCTCCAGCTTGGCAGCCCTGGTCACGGCTCCTCTACCGCTGCCGCCGGCCAGGTACTCCACCAGCCCGGTAGTGGTGGTGACCCTGCGGATATGGGGCCAGTGGAGGAGGCATGTAGGGGAGACGGGGGCGTCGGTTTGGGCGCCAACCTGCGACAACTACGGTTTGCCTCCGGGAATATGGATGGGGGGTTTCGAGCATGGCGGCGGGCGGGAGTGGGAAGGGTGGGCGATATGTTCCTGGAAGGGAGCTTTGCGAGTTTGAGGAGCTTGGGGGAGAAATTTGGGCTGGTAAGGGGAAATGATTTTAGGTACCTACAGTTGCGGGACTTTGTTTGTAGACAGGTCCCATCTTTCCCATGCCTCCCGCCAATGGGGATCTAAGACAGAATAGTTTCTAGGGGGGAAGAAGGGGAGGGTAGAGTCTCTGATATTTATAAGATGCTCATGAGGGAGGAAGGGTCCCAGACGGAGGAACTGAAACTTAAATGGGAGGAGGAGCTAGGCGGGGAAATGGAGGACGGTCTGTGGGCAGAGGCCCCGAGTAGGGTAAATTCGACCGCGACATGTGCCAGGCTCGGGCTGATTCAATTTAAGGTCGTTCACCGGGCCCACATGACGGTGGCTCGGATGAGCAAATTCTTTGGGATAGAGGACAAATGCGCTAGGTGCGCGGGAGGACCAGCGAACACGTTCACATGTTTTGGGCATGCCCTAAGCTTAGGGGGTACTGGGAGGGATTTGCGGGCGTCACATCCTGGGTGCTAAAAACAAGGGTGGCGATGGGTCCAGGGGTGGCAATCTTTGGGGTTTTGGAAGACCCGGGAGTCCAGGGGGAGAAAGAGGCCGATGTTTTGGCCTTTGCTTCCCTGATAGCCCGGCGACGAATACTATTGGCGTGGAGGGACTCAAAGCCCCCGAAGACTGAGTTGTGGCTTGCGGACATGTCGAGTTTCCTGGGTATGGAAAAAATTAAGTTCGCCTTGAGGGGATCTGTACAGGGGTTCGCCCGGAGGTGGCAACCATTTATTGACTTCTTTGCGGGAGCGTCAGCGGGCAGCGGGGGGGGGGGGGGGGGGGGGGGGGGTGTAGGAGTAGAGTAGAGTAGAGTAGGAGGGATAAAGTACTGATGGGAGAGGAGCGGGCTTGTGCATTATGTTACGACTGAAGTATTGAATGTATGTGGATGTTTGCACATTTTTGCCTTTTTTGCTTTCTTTCTGTTGAATCCTCCCGAGTGACTCTAGCAAACCTCCCAGCCAGGATATTGGTGCCCACCCCTCAGTTTAGATGCACCCTGTCCTTCTTGTAGAAGAGATCCCAATGGTCCTGAAATCTCTGAACCCCTATCCTCTTATTTCTAGCCTCACTGGCATATTAGCCTGTTTCCTCTTGGAGATGCAGCCTTCATCAGCTCTCTCGATTGTGACTCTCTACCAATTACTAGGAAAAGCTCAACATCTTTTGAGGCCTCTAGTCATGCACAATGTCCTTGACCATTTATTATTGCATGACAAATAATGTTGTCAATAAAGCCCCCAGAAATGAGAGTTGCTCCAAAACCCATAGATGGTCAATCTTTTCACCATTTATAATAAAGTATTGTTATTAAAGCATGCAACAATTCATCAAGACACTATTGTCCTGCCTCCTTATCAGTGTTATTTTGTGTCTAATGTGGCACCAATGAGAAGTTAGTTGGCGTGACTCACATCCTGCACTTTCAGTGGAGTCCAGCACAATCCACTAATTGTATCATGCAACGTTAAATACTGAAGCATCCTGAGAATATTAACAGTTTCATTATTTTTGGCCACTCTGCTAATTCCCCATGCCATTTATAAATGAAAAGAAAGGAAAAACCTCAATCATACCGTGATGAATGCAGTAAGACATCTTACAACACCAGGTTAAAGTCCACCTGAATTCACCTGATTAAGGAGCTGCGCTCTGAAAGCTAGTGCTTCGAAACAAACCTGTTGGATTTTAACCTGGTGTTGTAAGAATTCTTACTGTGGCCACCCCAGTCCAACGCCGGCATCTCCACATCAGGACTGTGATGAATGTAAGGAATTGCCTTTTTTTTGCAGTAATGTTATTAAAACCTGGGTTAAGATGCACGGTGGCACAGTGGGTTAGCCCTGATGCCTCACGGCGCCGAGGTCCCAGGTTCGATCCCGGCTCTGGGTCACTGTCCGTGTGGAGTTTGCACATTATCCCCATATCTGCGTGGGTTTCACCCCCACAACCCAAAGATGTGCTGGTCACGCTAAATTGCCCCTTAATTGGAAAAAAAAAATGAATTGGGTACTCTAAATTAAAAAAAAAAAGGATGCATACAGACAGTATGACTGTTGGAGTCGTGATTAAGGTATCAAAACTGAGCTAATTATTGATTTGCAGATCAAGTGTTATTCTTCTCCATCTTGACAACCATATACCTATTTATGGATAGCTAGCTAATAGAGTATTGTTTCAGTTTGAAGACCCCTGGTATGTAGATAATTTAAGAACGGTATTATGTTTGGTCTTGGCTCAACAAGTTGAGGGACATCTTGTTGGAAGAAACAAAAGAATGCCTTATGCTTTGGGTACAAGTGATGTCATTAATGGGAGGAGCCAGGTCTGTCTGAAGAGTCCTCGAACTTTAATCTGAACAGAAGTGTTTCAGTTTTGTCCTGAAAAGTGGTCTCTGCACAGAGAAATGCAAATAAACCCTGGTGGTTAACTTTATTCATTAGTTGTACTTAATTTATGTTGGTTTCCTCAATTGGAATGTAGTGACAGTTTTAAGAAGTAAGATCAAGTTTCTCATTTTATTTGAGAACTGTTGTAACTGTTAACTGTGAAACTATTTATTTGTTGCTAATGTGGTTCATTTTGTGATTAAATTAAAGTCTGTTTTAACATAAAAGACATTTATTGGTCAGTGTTATCACTCCTGCGGTTCAGTAACATTTCCTCGGTTTTAAAAATTGAAAATAGTTGGGTTCTTGTTCGGGATCCTAACAGCAAATCCTAATGCTAGATATCTATAGATGAAGAGGGTATGTTGCATTGTATATTGAGCAAAAGCTTAAATTCATGCAAATTACTTGTTGCACCATCTGACATGCTGCTATATATTAAATTTAAAACTGGAGTATAAAAAAGATCATAAAGCCTTCGCAAAAATGGATTTTCCTCTTAAATTAGACTGTAAATATGACTTGGGAGTGGTACTACGATGTTATGACCTTGTAAATATGATTTGGGATTAGGCCATTTAGCCCCTTGAACCTGTTCCTCCATTGAATGACATCAAGGCATCTGTGACCTAACTCCATACATGTTTCTTTGTTCTATATTCATTCATACGTTTGAATGACGATCTATCAATCTTCGATGTAAAATTAATAATGAAGCAATCATCAATTGCCATTTGAGGATCTTGAAAACTTCAATCAAATCACCCCATAGCTGTCTAAATTCCAAGGAATACAATTCTAATTTGTGTAACCCAGTGTTGAAGTTTAAGTCTTTGGGCTAGGTAACATTCTGGTAGATCTACGCTGCGCTCACTCTAAGTTCAATATATTCTTTCTAAGGTGCAGTGTCCAACACTTTTCACAGTACTCCAGACATGGTCTAGCCAATGCTTAGTGTGGCTGAAGTAGGACTTCTACCCTGTTGTATTCTTAGTTCTCTCGAACGAAGGGCCTTTTTTAAACTTCTCGGTTATTTTCTGTTCAAACTCATACTTTAATGATCCTTAAGTCTTTTTGTGGCCTCCACTGTTGATAGTTTTTTATCATAAATGAAAACTAGCTTGCTCAATCCTTGGGTCAAAGATTGGTGACCTGATATATGCCAATGTTTAAATCCGTTGCCATCGTTGTGTCTGTCACTTCATCTCTCAATATCTCTGTGTAATTATTATACTTGCACCTACACTGCTTGGTAATCTTGTATCATAAGCAAATGTGGGAATGCGACTTTCTATCCTATTGTCAAAGTTGTTTATGAATAGGGTAAAAAGTTGATCCTGGATACTTGCGAGGTGCTACTAATCACATCTTGCCAATTAGTATCTGCCCATTATTTCTGCCTTGTCTCCAGTGACTCAGTGAATTTTTTAGCCAGGCTGGTTATTTGTTTGCAATCCATGAGCATCAACTTTAGCCAACAGTATATGATGGAAGACTTTATCCAATGCCTTCTAGAAGTCAATGTAAATAACAGCCAAAGACATTCCCCTGTTCATCATTGTAGTCAACTCTTCAAAAAAAAACTTCCAATATGATTTGTCAGGCATGGTCTAACCTTTACAAATCCTGAGAAAATGTAATTGACCTGAAACATCAACTCTGTTTCTTTCCAAAGGTGCTGCCTTACCTGCTTGGGTTTTTCAGCTTTTCTTTGTTCTTTACAAGTCCATTTATAGGGCTGATCCAATTGAGTTTCTGCCAGTCAGTGAGCAGGTTATTGCTGAGTAAGTGCCACTTGATAACACTATCAACGGCACTTTCCATTACTTTATTAATGTTTGTGAATAGACTGTAATTATCTGGATTTGTCCTGCCTTCTGTTGGCATGGCATACCTAGGCAATCTTTCACATTGCTGGGTCATCGCCAGTGTTTCAGCTGTACTGGACAGGTTGGCTAGGGGTGCACCACGTTCTGGTGCACAAATCTTCTGTACCTTTGGTGAAACATTGTCAGGGCCCACAGCCTTTTCAGTATTTGATGTCTTCAACCAATTCTTCATACCATGTGGAGTCTTCATACCATGTGGAGTGTATCAAATTGGCTGAAACCTCGCATCTGTGATGCTGGGGACCTCTGGAGGAGCCTGAAATGGATCACCCACTTGCCATTTCTGGCTGGAGATGGCTTCTTGCCTTTGCCCTGACCTGCTGGGCTCCCCCATCATTGAGGATGAGCATATTTGTTGAGCCTCCTCCTCCAATTAGTTGTTTAATTGTTCATGACTGGATTTGATCGAACTGCAGTGCTTCAGTCTGATTTATTTTCCCAAGCAGGGTGTCCTTTCAGTAAGTTATGAATATGGCTGAGACCTAACTGTTCAGTGTTTGTGCAAATACTCCCAACAGGTAAAGAGAGGACTGAGTATTAATTCCCACCTGACCTTTACATTCTTACTATTATTATCTGATTCAGTATATTTGTTTTCAGCTTATTCTCCATTGTGTTAGTCTAAATATGGGAGATGTAAGAGAATAAATAATATTCCTGAAAGAAGGATTTAAGAATAATGATGTTATTTGCTTCAAAGCTTTTTCCTAAGTTTTAGTTAATGAGCAATAAAAGTGATTCAACATGGTCCTTTCTACAGGATGGTGGTTGCCATTGGTCAAAATAATCAAGTGTAAATAATTTTGATTCCTTTACATTTTCTTTGCCCCCTCACAAGCTAGTTTGAATGTCTAGAAATAGAGAATAAACACTATGCCGAGATGGCGATTACATGATACCCATCGCCACTGAGAAATGTTATTTATTAGTAGCAGATGTGGCAACATATGGTACTAACCTTGAACCTTGTAAATTAAGAATCAAAAGGGCTTGATTTCAAAATTTATCCTGTGCATCTTTCTTCAACATACAATTCGTATTTTTGTTGTCTGCCATTGAGTGAGGGGATGTTGGAGATCAAGTAAAAGCTTGTAAGTGGATTTTATTTAGTAGGTAATATCCCACGCTGCATGCTCACAGTTGAATTTAACCACAGCACTCCCTGTCATATGGACGGCTCTCAAAGATCTGTATAGATTTCAAATTAAATAAAATAGGGCAAGTTTCTCGGCTGCAGTGTTCTCCAACTCCCTACTGTGTATTGTGTTGGTGACATTTAGCCAGAATTTGTGGGATTATTACAATACATCACCTGCATCATTATTAATACGTAAAATATCCAACCATTTCTGGCAACAAATAAATGTGATTTCAGTAGTGAGCTGCAAAGTCCAATTAATACTACTTGCTACAAGATATGCCATTGCAGCAATTCTGGCCCATTGTGTCTCCATGCTTACTGATGTATTCCAGCCAACTGTCTGGTAAATGTCACATCCTATTGTGAGCATAATGCCTTTTTCTGCTGTAAAGTAAGTACGGAAGATTGTTTTGGATGGTTACCAGTTCTCTGTTACACTTCGTTATTTTATGCAGAAAAGCATATATTGATTTTTCTCTGGAGGAAATGTGCTACATATTTATATTTAATGCTGTGGTCGATGGCTTGTAACGTCTTGGCTGGCTAACTTTATAACTCAACCAGCAGTGAGGAATTCACACAGCTTCTCCAGCTCTGATGCTTGTTTCCAATTCTTTAGATAAAGGCAATGATGGCGATTTTGTGATATTGACCATTGCAACTGATATTCCTGTATGTTAATACTGTAAATTGCCATTCTAAAAGTATCTCATAGATGTTTTATGAAAAAAGTTCAGATTGTCACGCTATCATTTTTTCCAATATCATAGATTTATAGAATTATGGAGAACTTGTGGAGAGATATACAAATAGATGCCTAGATGCAGTGTATAGATGCTTTTCATAACTTATTGTTGTTTCTTTTTACATTTTATGTCCAATATCAATTTCTTCAGTTTTCAAGCTGCAGCAGCAACTCTGCCACATTGGAATTTGTTGCATCTTGATTAATTAGTTTGCAGTGTAGTGGCTTCGCTATCCTTATCAATTGGATTGATGTAGGATATCTGGCACAGAAACAGGCCATTTGGCCCAATCAGACTATGCCAGTGTTTTTATTCCACTTGAGCTTCCATCTGTCCACATTTAAATCTCTCGTCCAAATTCTCTATACCTCCTCCCTCATAGGCTTCTCCAGCTTCCCCTTTAATGCGTCTATAGTACTCTATTTAACCACCTTCTGTGGTCATGAGTGACACATTCCCATCAGTCTTTCCAACATTCTCAGGCCCGGCTTGGGTCACTGTCTGTGCGGAGTTTGCACTTTCTCCCCGTGACTGCGTGCATTTCCTCCGGGTGCTCCGGTTTCCTCCCACAGTCAAAAGATGTGCAGGATAGGTGGATTGGCCAACCTAAATTGCCCTTAGTGTCCAAAATGGTTGGATTGGGTTACGGGGATAGGATGGGGGTTTGGGCTTGGTGGGGTGCTCTTTCCAAGGGCTGGTGCAGACTCGATGGGCCAAATGGCCTCCTTCTGCCCTGTAATTTCTATGATGATTCTTTGAACATATTTCTACCATTATCCTGTAGTGGATTCTTAAATAATACCTTCTGCCGCCAATGCGAAGTATGTTTTTTCTTAAATTTAGTTTTAAAATCTATCTGCCAGTGGAATCAACAAGCATAGGAGTGAGATTTTACCCCTTAATGTCTAAAGCAATTTCGGCCTACCCCTCCACTTTACATTTCATCTTGCTTTTATTGCAAGATTCCCGATGGGGGGGGGAAAGAAATCTTTAAACTGGGCATCCCTGCATTTCTACATTTTTTTCACCATCAATAATTGAATTTGTTTTTCTTGCATTCACTACATTACAAGGCACTAGGGTTCTGAAAGAAGATTGCTCTCGTGTTTGCAAGCTCTCACTTCAGTTGAGAAATCCCCCACCTCTGCAGCTGTGTGGCACATAGATGTGGGTATGTTCATACTGTACTCAAATTCCTTTTTAAAAGCTCTTTCGGACAATCTTTTGTTCTCACCATTTTTAACCACTGGGATTAGCTCGACGGATAGTAGACTTTTCTGTTTTCCCCCTTTTTTTTATAACCTGACTCACAATAGTTTTGAAGTGAATCAACCACTATTTTAAAAAAAACTCAAATTTTATAACACCTTATCACGTCTTCAGACTGTCTCAAAATGCTTCATAACCAGTTAATTACTTTTGAAGTGAATGAAATGAAAAATGAAAATTGCTTATTGTCACGAGTAGGCTTCAATGAAGTTACTGTGAAAAGCCGCTAGTCGCCATAATCCGGCGCCTGTCCGCCTGTCTGAGGAGGCTGGTACGGGAATCGAACCGTGCTGCTGGCCTGCTTGGTCTGCTTTAAAAGCCAACGATTTAGCCAAGTGAGCTAGTGTAGTCTTTTTGTAAGATGGCAAACAATCCATTTGTGCACAGCACATGAAAGGAATAGCCACTTAATCTGTTTACTTTTTGCACTGATGTTTGAGGTAGGGATATTGGTCAGGACTTTGGTAAAACTCCTTGTCCTTATTTCAATAGCGCAATGGGATCTTTCCTGCCCACATGAATAAGCAGATCTGACCTTGATTTTGTATTTAATCTTAATGTTGTTTCCCAAGTGAAGAAAGCACTTGCATTCCTATGGTACCTTACATCACATCAAAATCACTTCAAAGCCAACCAATTATTTTTGAAGTACACGCAAACCATGGCACACAGCAGTGAAATAAATAGCCAGATGATCTGTAGTAGTGACGTTGGTTGTGGGATTATAAAGAATCATAGAATTTCTACAGTGCAGAATGAGGCCATTCGGCCCAACAAGTCTGCACCGACCCTCTGAAAGAGCACCCCCCCCTCCCAATCCCTGTAGCACCATAACCCCACCTAACCTGCGTAACTTTGTACACTAAGGGGCAATTTAACATGACCAATCCACCTAACCTCTACATCTTTGGACTGTGGGAGGAAACTGGAGCAGGCATTGGGAGAATGTGCAAACTCCACACAGTCACCCAAGGCTGGAATTAAACCTGGGTCCCTGGCGCTGTGAGGCAGCAGTTCTAACCACTATGCCGCCATGCCTCCCCTCCCCACAATGCAGAGTCATCAACCCCTCCCCTCCTCCAACGCACAGTCATCATCCCCTTCCCCCAACACAGTCGTCATCCCTCCCTCCACCAACACACAAATCATAATTTCCCCCCTCCATCAATACACGGTCATCATCACTCCCCTCCACCATCACAATCATCATCTCATCTCTCTCCCCCCCCCCCCCCCCCACCGACACAGTCATCATCTCCCCCCTCCACAAACATAGTCATCATCTCCTCCCCCTCTCCACCAACTCAGTTATCATCTCTTCTCCCCCCCCCCCCCCCTTCCCTCCCTGCACGTGTCACACAGTCATCATCCCCTCCCCTCCCTGCACCTCGCACAGTCCTCACCCCTCTTCCCTCTGCCAATTCACACAGGTCAAGACATTGGAAAACTCCCCTACTTATCTTTGAGTTGTGCTGTTAATCTCTTGCATTTACTTGAGATGGCAGACAAAGCATTGGTTTGACATCGAGTTTGAATGACGGCACCTCCAACAATGCAACATTAAATAGGAATGTTGGTCTGGATTATGTGTTCAAGACTTTAGAGTGGGGCATGAAATGAATATCCAAGTGCAGTTAGATATTCTGGGGTAGGAAAGGGGTATCTTCTGCTGCAATAAGGACCGAGCTGCACTTTGCTGTTAAAGAATTGTGTTGCAAGTATAAAAACAGCAATCTTCATTAATGTGTGTTTCTGTCAGAGATTTAATTGAACTGATCTTTAGATGTCTGCCTCCAGAGGCAGAGTTGTGGCATGGTCACATTACGGCAGAAATTCTGAGATGTTAATCAGGCTGATTACATATCAAAACCTTTTATATTGAACAAAAGATGCAAATATCCTCTTTTTAAAAATGTTCTTTGGAGAGTGTTGTCCCTGTGGCCCATGGTGACTGCTGTTGTTCCATGTCAGTTATTGGGGACTCTGGGTGATAGTTCTGTGCTCAGTACAGGTGGTGAGATCCCTTCTCCCGACTGGCCGATTTGCTCGTTGTTCGGTATGCCTGTGGTTTAGTTGGTTACGTCTTTCAACTCCCGCTTTCAGTTTGCCAACTGTGGAGTTGTGGGTCTTTCTTCTCTTGAGTTGTCTCTAAAATGTGTCCCAGTTTCTCATGTGTTTTCAAAGGTATAGACTCAGCTGGAAACTTGCCCTTCAGCTCTGATGAGAACATTTACCTTCTCTCTCTCTCTCTCTCTCTCTCTCTCTCCCCCCCCCCCCCCCCCCATGCATTTCATTACATTGATGTGGTTGACAACTACCTTTTGGTTTGCTTGAATATTGTCCCTCTCTGGGGTCTTTTGTCTTCCTCACTCTGCGGTCCCCTTGTCTTCCTCTCTCTGCGGTCTTCTTGTCTTCCTCTCTCTGCGGTCTTCTCGTCTTCCTCTCCTCTGCGGTCTTCTTGTCTTCCTCTCTCTGCGGTCTTCTTGTCTTCCTCTCTCTGCGGTCCTCTTGTCTTCCTCTCTCTGCGGTCCTCTTGTCTTCCTCTCTCTGCGGTCCTCTTTTCTTCTCTCTGCGGTCCTCTTGTCTTCCTCTCTCTGCGGTCCTCTTGTCTTCCTCTCTCTGCGGTCCTCTTGCCTTCCTCACTCTCTCCGTCCTCTTGCCTTCCTCACTCTCTCCGTCCTCCTCACTCGCTCCGTCCTCTTGTCCTCCTCACTCGCTCCGTCCTCTTGTCCTCCTCACTCGCTCCGTCCTCTTGTCCTCCTCACTCGCTCTGTCTTCTTGTCCTCCTCACTCGCTCCGTCCTCTTGTCTTTCTTTTCCCTGCGGTTCTTTGTTGCCCTTTCTCTGGCACATTCAGGGTTACCAGCCCAAGCTTTAGACTTGCTTTAGCTGAGATGAATGGCCATTACGACTCGCCTATGATCTGGACCTCAGAATCTTCCTTTTTGCCATTGCATTGAGATGTCAGACTAATTCATCCTTTCTGTATGAGTCTTGTGCCGTTGTGTGTAGCACAATGGTTAGCACTGCTGCCTCACAGCACCAGGGACCCAGGTTCAATTCCAATCTCTGGTGATTGTCTCTGTGCAGTTTGCATGTTCTCCCTGTCATCGTGAGTCTCCTCCAGGTGTTTCAGTTTCCTCCCACAATCCAAAGATGTGCAAGTTGGGTGGATTCACCATGCTAAATTTCCCCTTTGTGTCCAAAAATTAGGTGGGGTTATGGGCATAGGTCTGAGGCGTGGACCTAGGTAGGGTGCCTTTTCAGAGGTGTTGGTGCAGACGCAATGGGCCGAAAAGCCGCCTCCTGCACTGTCGGGATTCCATGAGCCTTCCAATCTATATAGCCGCATGCTTGTTTTTGATTACTTCATTTTCAGATCACTATGTTGAATCACTTCACACAGATGTGTGAAGGTCATTATGTTGTATGGCACTCCAGTGGCTATGTGACACTTCTTGTTCACTTGATACATTCCGTCTGTGGTCGACTTGGTAATAGTCATTAACCATTTGTCATCTATGGACTTGAATGAATCAACCTCTTGTATAGTGTATCATTCTTCATCCTGCGTGTCTACTGATGTCAGTGACGATTTGTATAGGCTTGTTTTGCTTTTTCTGGCCAAGCATTGGTTTGCAAAGTGATTTTGTTTCCTGCAGTTAAAACACTTGCTTTCCCCATGCTGGACAACCTTTCTATTCCTGTGCTTGCTTTCCTCCACAGTATTTGTAGCCTGCCGTTTGTCTGCAATTGCTCACTTATTTTGACCTGCATTGTCTTCAGCATAATGTATCTCATTAGACATAGCATATATGTGCTCTGGATGACGTTTCGCAATTTCTGCATTTTGGCACACATCTATCGCTTTTGTTTAGCATCAGTTTCTGTTCTTCCAGTAGACCTGCTCTTACTGTGTGGTGTCTCACTCCTTGAGCCAAACTACCTTTTAAGCAGATAATTTTTAGCTTCCAAATTCACATGATTCTGCTAGCTGCATTCCTGCCATGATGTATCATGTTCAATGGTCTAGTTTTCACTCTAAGCTCTCATGTTGAATACATTGAATTCATATATAGCATTAATTAGGGGTACAAAATGTGCCATCAAGGTTTTTGAAATCTTGTATCCTTTTTCTTTGCTCATCTCTTAGATTTAGGGTGCTTTACATTCGTAGCAGTCCCTCCCCTGCAGTGTTAAAAGTGTAGCTACTCTTATTATTTCAGGCAATCTCATAGTGTTGCCATTGTAAGTGGAAAAACTGACAGTTTTGCCATGCATCATTTTTCAACTGGGCTGGAGATGGGATTGGAAAATTTACTGCAGCCATTTTTACTCACTTCATATTTACCTGCAGCCTTTGTCTGTGATTTCTTTTCTCTGCAGCGAATAATTTCACTTGCAGACTGCACGTGCCTTTCCTTTGTCCCTTGCAGCCTTTTGATCATTTTTCTTTGTTCTTTTCAGCAGCTGTTTGCAGAATTTGAATCTTGCTGTGTTCCTGGATTCTCATTGTCTTCTCATCTCCTTTTTCAGATATCAAAAATCTATTTTCTGCCATTCTCTCCCGACACCATGTTGCAAGTACAAGGACAGCGGTCTTCATTAGTGTTTGTTTCTGGGAGAGGTTTTGTTCAGCTAATCTTTAGATGTCCGTCTCCAGAGGCAGAATCATGGTATGGCCACATGACTACGGAAGGTCTGAGGTGTCAATTAGACTGGTTACATTTCAAAGCCCAAATAAACTGGAACCCTGAGCAGCAACAATTTTAAAAAAGTTAGAGAAGACACTGCCGTTATGAGTCTGAGAGCAGGAGCTGAAAAAAAGATTGTAAAGTGACATCAGGACATGGGCAGGTGGGGTGAGCGTCATTTCATTAAGTTACTTGGGGCAGCACGTTAGCATAGTGGTGAACACTATGGCTTCACAGCACCAGAGTCCCAGGTTCGATTCCTGGCTTGGGTCACTGCCTCTGCGGAGTCTGCACGTTCTCCCCATATCTGCGTGGGTTTCCTCCGGGTCCTCCGGTTTCTTCCCACAAGTACCGAAGACGTGCTGTTAGGTCATTTGGACATTCTAAATTCTCCTGCGCAGGTGGCAGAATGTGGCGACGA
Source organism: Scyliorhinus canicula (assembly GCF_902713615.1). Lineage (NCBI taxonomy): Eukaryota > Metazoa > Chordata > Chondrichthyes > Carcharhiniformes > Scyliorhinidae > Scyliorhinus > Scyliorhinus canicula. Next base: position 91,862,126 of record NC_052159.1, on the reverse strand, counting down.
GGGGATTTTCATAGTAACTTCATTGCAGTGTTAATGTATGCCTACTTGTGACCATAAAGATTGTTATATTATAACTTAAACTAGATCAATAAATGAAAAAAACTGAGCTTGTTGATTGGATTTTTAATTTAAATTAATTAAATACCTAAAGCAAGTTTCGTTGGAAATGGCAGGAACGTGGTGTGCCGCAGCCAAATGATGAGGGAAGTTGTGGAGAGCATCATGATCCTGAACAGCCCCCCCCCCCCCCCCCCACCTCTTTAGAATTCCCCCAGATGATTGTCACATGAGATTTTCCAAACTCCATTCCTAAAAACATGCTTTAAATCTCCTTTCACAATAATGGTTTGCATTTCAAAATCGAGACCAGATTTTCCAAGTGACACTATTAAACAAAGCTTCTGCTCCAGTTTTAACAGCGAATCCCATCCAATATTTTACACTAACTCCTTTAAGATTTCTTTGTCTTGACTGTTGTGCGAACAATTCACAATTGCTTTACTCTCGATTCGCAGATTGGAATAAAATGACATCATACGTTTGCTTTACTTTTGAAGGCCTTTGTCCCACTTAAATCTGGGTACTGCAATTGTCTCTTTAACTCGGGACGCTTTGTTTACTCTCCCTTGAATTTTTCTCAACAATACCTTGCTCTCTGATCACTTACTTCAGTCTTAACTCTTTCTGTCCCAATTCCTGACTGTAACTTTAGGAAGCACGGTAGCACAGTGGTTAGCATTGTCGCTTCACAGCTCCAGGGTCCCAGGTTTGATTCCCGGCTTGGGTCACTGTCTGTGCGGAGTCTGCACGTTCTCCCCGTGTGTGCGTGGGTTTCCTCCGGGTGCTCCGGTTTCCTCCCACAGTCCGAAGATGTGCAGGTTAGGTGGATTGGCTATGATAAATTGCCCTTAGTGTCCAAAGGGGTTGGGTGGTTGCTGGGTTACGTGTATTGGGCGGAGTTCTGGTCTTAAATGGGGTGCTCTTTCCAAGGGCCGGTGCAGGCTCGATGGGCCAAATGGCTTCCTTCTGCACTGTAAATCCTATGAAACCTGCCTCTTTGCAGCTCCCATCCTGTCCAGTCTTTCTTCTGGCTGAGTTGAATGATTATCACTCCCCCAAGGTCTTGTCTCCAACTGCCAACAAATTCAGCTAAAACTAAAACTTGAAAGCTTCTCTACCTTACAAGGTCCGAGTTGCTAAGCAACAATTGCATGCTAACGCCTTTTATTTTTTCTTCACGCTCTGGCCCTCTCTAAGCACAATGCAAACAGAGTTGGAACATAACCAATCCCCACATATGCAAATACCTTTGTCCAACATGAATCTAACTATCGATTTTACTCTTCCAGGTGCAGAAACATTAAATTAAACACACCTAAAACTGTACCTCGTATCTAATGTTTACCAATATAAAATATAAATCCCTTAAAATTACCTTTGCTTTCCTAACAGTTGCCCACTCACTTAACCTGTCTATTTTGCAGCCTCTTGTGTCTTCAACACAGCTTACTTTGCCACCTAGCTTTGTCATCAGCAAAATACTGATACATTATTTTATGTCTCTACATCTAAGTCATTAATATAGAATGTAAATAGCTGAGGTAGCTGCACTAATCTTTGTGGTACTTTACTATTCACGACTGCCAACTTGAAAAAGTCCCAATTATGCCCACTCTTTGCTCCCATCTAATAACCAATCCTATGTCCAGGCTAATACATTACCTCCAATTCCATGCACACTTATCTTGCCTATTGACCTTTTGTGTGGCTTTTTATTGAAAGCCTTTTGGAAATATTGGTATTCTACATTTCCTGGTTGCCCATAATCTATCTTCCAAGTTATATCCTCAAAAAGCTCCAATAAATTTGTTAACCAGGATTTTCCTTTAGTAAAACCATGTTGACTTGTTCTAATCATACATGCTTTTCTAAGTGCATTGGTAACACTACCTTAATATCATTTTCCCAACAATTGATTTTAGGCTAACTGGCCCGTAGTTTCCTGTTTCCTCTCTCCCTCTCTTGAAACGTGGAGTAACATCCGTGAACTTCCAGTCTACTGGGGCCGTTCTCAAATCCAATGAATTTTGAGAAATCACAGATGGCACATTATTATCTATACAGCTATTTCCTTTAGAACCTTTGGCTGTTGGCCATCAGTCCCCAGGGATTTGTTGCACTTTTTTTCCTGAAGTTTCCCTTCTAAGTTGCTGCAGTGCATCTTGTAGATTATGCACACTGCTGCCATTATGTGTTGGTGGTGGAGGGAGTGAATGTTTAAGGTGGAAGATGATGGGCAGGAGGTGAGTACTCTGCAGAATTCCAAGCCTCTGACCTGCGTTGTAGCCACAGTATTTATTTGGATGGTCCAGTTCAGTTTATGATCAATGGTCGCCCAATGATGTTAATAGTTGGGGATTCAAAAATGGTAATGTCACTGAATGTCAAGGGGAAATGGTTGCGTTCTTTCTTATAGGAGATGGTGATTGCCTGGCACGAATGTAACCTGCTCATCACCTCAACCATGAATGTTGTCCAGGTTTTACTGCATATGGACATGGACTGCTTCATTATCTGTGGGGTTGTGAACGGTACTGAATATTGTGCAATCATCAGCGATCATCTCCACTCTGACCTTATGTTGGAAAGAAGATCAGTCATGAAGCAGCTGAAGATGGTTGAGCTGAGGACACTACCCTGAATGACACCTGCAGAGATGTCTTGGGAATGAGATGATTGACCTCCAGTAACGACAACCATCTTTCTCTGCACTTGGTATGACTCCAATTAGTGGTGTGTTTCCCCCTCATTCTCATTGACTCCAGTTTTGTTAGGGCTTCTTGATCCCATTTCGGTCAAATACAGCCTTCATCAATCAGGGATGAGGAAATAGCAGCGACTTTAAACAGATACTTTGTTTCTGTCTTTGTAGTAGAAGACAAAACAATTTCAGAAATACTGGGGAAGCAAGGTTCTCGTTAAAATGAGGAACTTCTAATCCTACTAAAAAGGCAATGGAACTGAGAAACTTAATCGGAATCAAGTCCAGCAAATCCCTTTCATCTGATAGCCTACATGCTAGGCTATCAAGAGAGGTGGCAGAGGGATAATTGTTACATTGCTTTTGATGTTCTAGAATTACCCAGATTTCAGAATGGTTCTTGTAGAATGGAAGTTAGCAGTCATAGTTCTGCTACTCAAAAAGACCAAGAACTCTTGGCATTAATGATAGACACTTGCTACAGCCGATCAGGGACATAGCAATCGAGCACTCCAAAAATCATGAGAGTGGGCAGAGTAAATACAGATTTGAGAAATTTTGCTCATTAAATCTGTTAAAGTTTTGTAAGGTTGCAATTAATAAGGGGGAAACCAGAGGATGTAGTTATTGATTATAACCAGTGCTTATTACACAGAATTGGGGCTGATGCGATTGGAGTTGATGGAATGGCATGGATTGAGAATTTAATAACTGACACAAAACAAAGTATAAACAAACCGCTCATCTTTGGACTGACTGTGTAACTAGCATAGCAACAATCACTACACCTCGAACACTGTGTACATTCTTGCTATTCTTACCTACTTGCTTTTGAGAGAATGTAACAAAGCTTGACTAAACCATCCTCTCGGGGGGGGGGGGGGGGAGGAGGAGGGAATGTCCTATGAGGAGAGATTGACCAGATTCAGCCTCTAGTCTCCAGAATTTAGAAGAGTGAGAGATGAGCTCATTGATGTAAATAAAGTATTGAGAGCTTGACAGATAGATGTGGAATACTGATTCACGATCTCCGAATAAGGGATAAGGGACTGAACCACTCAGAACTGAGATGAGAAAACATTTCTTCACTAAAATGTTTGTGAATATTTGAAATTCTCTCCTCCAAAGGGGTATGAATTCTCAGTTGTTTATCTTGATCAGTTTAGAGATCATTGGGTTTTTGAATACAAAGGAAATGAAGATTGGACAGGCAGATCGAATTGAAGTAGATCAACCATGATCTTACTGAATGATGGAAGAGGTTTGTAGGGCCAAGTCTCCTGTTGCTATTTCTTATGATCTAGTGAAAATAAGAGTTACAACTGGCTTTGTGGCATGCTGCTCTACGTTAATTTCACTCCATTTTCATTTCCTCCTCTCTATTCCATGGGCAGTGACTCTCCATGGGGATCTCACCCCAGTGGCCCTTCCATGTCCAAGTCCAAATGTTGGCAGGGTATTCAGTTGATGAGGCATCACGGCCTGCACCTGACCCTTATTCAATTTACATACGCTATAGCAGGAGTGACTGGACAGCGATCAGGAGAAGGTACATTAGTTGACTTTCCCCCTCTCTAGCTCAGGGAAAGTAAGCTAAATTGTCGGACCCTTATAGCACAATTCGAACAAGATCCTCACAAGGTAGAAATGGAACCTGGCCTCTTTTTTTTACGTGCTGCTCAGTACCATGTTGCATGTCATAGGATAACTTGGCATAAGCTAAGGATGGAACCTGCTAGGTGTTCCCTCCTGTGGTCATGGTCATCGCCACCCACCAGCCCTAAGTTGAACAGATGATACACCCCACATATGCGTGCACATTTTAATGCTCAATTTAAGGCTTATCAGTTTAGTGGATTACTTCTTATTTCAGGTACCCAGTGTCAGCAAACACTCCCAGAGTAGATGCAGAATGAGTTATATGCAGCTTAAAGATGGGTTGAGGGGACAGCTCCTGACCCATGTGGCTGATGTGTCCCTTCATGTTTTCCAGGTGTAGTGGGGGATGACGTCATTCTTTTGTGAAATGGCCTTTGGAGGATCCTGCAATTGAGATGACGTTTTCCTGGCTGCGTTATGCTTCTTGGATATTGATGCTAATGGTATACAGTCCCTCTTCTTCATCTGCTGCTCACTCCTCAGGCAAGATGATAATACCTTCTTCTGAGGTCTCAGCGATGGATTGGGACATAGATGAATGTGTGGATATTCCCTTTGGATTTCCAGCATATTGGGAACATTTTTTTAAGGACTGCTGAATAAGACATTTTCACAAATATTTGTTGATCAAATTTCATGAATGTAGGTAAAGGTAGAAACAAATACTGCTTTTATCTGTTGCACAATATTATGGGTAGCGATATAAAGTGAACTTGCACTTAATTGTGTATTATATCTATATATTAAAGTAACAATGCATAATCTGACATTTCCATAGGTGTGCTTTCTTTGTCACTCGTAATAGAAAGCTTTGGTCACTTTTTCTTTCTTTCTGAAGAGATTGTATTTTATCCCCTTCCTTCAAGTGTGATTTGCACCAGCTTCCACCTGTGGGTGGCACAATAGCACAGTGGTTAGCGTTGTTGCTTCACAGTGCCAGGGGCCCAGGATCGATTCTCGGCTTTGGTCACTGTCTGTGTGGAGTCTGCACATTCTCCCTGAATCTGCGTGCGTTTATTCCGGGTGCTCCGGTTTCCTCCCACAAGTCCTGTAAGACATGTTGTTAGGTAATTTGGATATTCTGAATTCTCCCTCTGTGTACCCAGAAGTACAGAGACACCGGAATGTGGTGACTAGGGGCTTTTCACAGTAACTTCATTGCAGTGTTAATGTAAGATATACATGTGACAAAAGATTATTATTATTATTTAGTACCCATTATGCATAAGACATGGAAGTTCTTTGTTCAGCCTTCTATATTCCTTCCTATTTTTAACTAGTTTTTTGCATTTTACTGAAGCATTAGTTGCCTGGTAACTGCATGTGATTGGCATTTCGAGTGCATGCAAGTCCCCCTCCAAGCCATAAATCCTGACTTGGAACTATATTGACATTCCTTCACTGTCTTGAGATCAAAACCCTGGAACCTCTGAGTGTACCTATAGCAGATGAACAAGGACAGTTCAAGAACGTGGCTCACTGCCACTTTCTGAACAGCATTAGGGATGGGCAACAAATGGCTGGCCTTGCCAGTGGTGCTTACATCCCATAAAAGAATAAAATGCCTATTGATATCCATCTCTTTAGTAATGTTTTTGCACACCAGTTTCCTCAACATGCCGCTGATGTGAAATAAGTTATATTTTGTTAACTGTGGTCTGTGGGATCATTTTCATTCGTTATGTTTATTATTTGTTGAATCGTGTGTTCTATTAGGTGAATTAATCTCAGATGTACATATATATAAAATATATATTTATTTCACAAAAATGTGGAAAGCTGTACACTAACTGTAGTTGAATGTAAGCTAATTCTGCTCAACTAAACATAATGTCAAAAGAGCACTACCCTACATGCCCAAAATGCTTTCCAGATTAGTCTTAAACTCAACTTCCTGGAGATGTGTAAGAAACGTTTTGGTTTAGATACCCTTCCAAATACATTGTTGCTATCACTGATGGGCCTGGAGTGCTGGCTACACTGTAAACAAGGCAGTACCTCTGCCACTGGCCCTGGAAGGTGATGATTCTCTGTTCTTCCAAGGGTAGAAGTGCAGCTGCTTGCAAATGTTTACATTTGCTGTCATCCTTTGGCTGCAGGGAAGGTGAGTGCTCGACCACCAGTACACCACTTGCAACTGCACACTATTGGCAAGGATCCAGTAGGTAAGAAGGAAAGGCACAAATATACGTTGCAGTTAGTATGCTGTGTAAATAGAATTTCACTGTTATGATGGCCAATAACCAGATAATTTATAGGCATAGTTTTGTAAAACAGTGGGTGCATTATTGTTTTTATTATTTTGCCCCACCGTTTAAGAGGACTTTGGGATTGACCCAGTGGACTGGAATAATCTTTTGGCCTGCGCTTTTATATGTGATATTTTATCAGATTTTGACTAATTGAAGGCATTCATGTACATTGTCTTGTACAGAGAATCTGAGATTTGTACGAGATAATGGCAAATAATCAAACATTCAACAGCACAAAATCTTTATTTTCATATAGGTAACATAAGTGCTATGGCTTTCCCAGTGCATAGAGTTTAATCCTACAAATGGTATGTGAGCAGAGTTCATAGACTCAGCCTGATGTGTTAAGCCCAAGATGCTTTCCCTTTTTGGCACCTTTGTTTCTGGAAAATAATTAAAGCATCTTGAAAAGAATCAATGTGTAATTGATGTTGCCCACTTCCTCAAATGGCGCAGTGTAAAAGTTATATACTCTTATAAATGAACACCATTTCAGATGCGTTAAATGAATTTGTGTTTATACGTTGGATGAAACAATGAAAAAAGGTATTGATATTGTAGTCTAATCTGCCTAACCACATTTGTATACCGCTGAGTTTCCTTGCTTGGCATCATGATAGAAGGTAATTCCATTTTGTTTATGCTGAAATTTGCATAAGAAATGGATATTCCATTAAATAAATTTTTATTTTTAAAACATTAATATGCACGCTCCCTTAATAAGATGCAAATCCAGACCAGCTATCCTGTAGACTTGTAGAGTATGATAGTTGGTCAGATTGTGGGTTGGCAAATCTCTCCATAAACCCCGAGGATGTTTATATGATCTTCGGCTGTTACAAATCAGAATCTGCTGAAGCCTTTTAATCCATAATTTGATAGCTCAATAATTTAGATTGGAATAGTTATTAAACATTTTTAAGTAGCAAGTTTCTGAACACTGTTCGACTGTGTACAGATATTGTTTATGCTCATTACAGGATGCTTCCGGTAATTCAAAGTGCAATTTAGTTATGTCCCCTCATCCAGAGTGCATATAAGCATTGAGTTTAAAGCATTAATTAAGTAATTGCCTAAATTATAGTAAATGTGTGTCGCATGTCATCAGCATTGTGCAATTTGAGACCGGCTAAAATGTTTGTGGAAACACAACCGATAATATTCAGTGGTTGGTTTCAACTAATATTTTCTTCTACCATTAAATTTCTCCATACCTCTTCCTCTGCTGAAGTGACTGACAATGTGGATTCAATTCATGTGTGTGTACAACCTTCCCCTTCCCCACATTACACCTACTAATCCTCCCAAGTGAGTGTGTAGGTGTGAACCTGGATCATTTTATTTTGTTAAGACTTATCTGCATTGTTCAGTGTGGGCTGCTATGAAGCAATTACGACCAAGAACCTACTTCAAATTAACTTCCTGGAAATAACTTGAAACTATTTCTCTTACAGACTTATCCTTTCCTTTTAAAAAAAATTTAGTGTACCCAATTCATTTTTTTTCCAATTAAGGGGCAATTTAGCATGGCCAATCCACCTACCCTGCACATCTTTGGGTTGCGGGGGCGAATCCCACGCAAACACGAGGAGAATGGAGCAGCACGGTAGCATAGCGATTAGCACTGTGGCTTCACAGTGCCAGGGTCCCAGGTTCGATTCCCCGCTGGGGCACTGTATGTGCGGAGCCTGCACGTTTTCCCCATGTCTGCGTGGGTTTCCTCCGGGTTTCCTCCTATATACGAAAGGAGCACTCGCTGCTCAGTCCACAATTGGGCAACCAGCAGCACTCTGAGACCAGCTCTGCAATCAGGTAAATGAGAAGGCAGCACCAAAGCTTGTCAACCTCCATAGCAGTTGGCTCAGCCAGGTCACAAATTGCGAGCTCATGCCCAAAAATGGTTATTTTATGATTGTTCTACAGCAATTCTTTATAAAATACATACAAATCTGACAAACCAATAAACATTGAGACAAATGCAATTTTGTTTTGTATGACGTGGTTCCAGGTTACTGTGTTATTTGGTATGAATGATTGTTGCATGCAACCATGTGATTGTGCGTTTCCACCTGAAAGAGAGTAAATGGGTTGCATGTATTATTGGTTATGGTAAGATTGCCTTCTCCTTTAGTAGATGCAGTGTGGAACAACTGGGAGGAGAGAGAGACACAGCGAATTTTAACTGATAATAGTGCATGTCTAGTACAAGTGCTGAGGAGGGACAGCATTTGTGCCGAACCTTGAGCCTGATACTGTGCATCCAAAAATGTATTTGGCTCTTGTCCCTATCTTTGTGATACAATATGTGCAGAAAGTAATCGGAAGACTGAGCCGTTTTCGCAGTTGTGTTGGAGCTGAAAGATGCTTTACAAGTTGAAATTGCAGATGGAATTACTCACCGCATAATCCATACTAGCAACAGAGTATAATTAGTGGATGACTTTTTCAATTCATCTTTGTTTCTAAATAACCAGCCATTCATGATGTATATTGACAACGGAATATATTTCTGTTTCTGCAATAATTAATGTATTCAAAAGATTAGAGTTTTGAATAATTACATTTCACAAGTACTTGCAATTATATATGCAAGCTTCAAGCAGTTAATTTCATGAATAGATTTATATTATATGATGAAATATAATTATTTGACGAAGTAAGGGTTAAAGCTTGTGTTGGAATGTGTTTGACTGCTGCAGTCATGTTTTTAAAAGGATTTTGGTTTGAAAAAGAGCAAAGCTGTTAGGAGCCGGAGGTGCAATCAACTGTTGTAGCAGCTTCGGCTAATGCAATCTTGTTATGATTAAGGAGAATCCCTGGGGAGTTAATTAGTTTTCATCTTGGTGAGATTATGTCATTGCCTGGTGGAGTTAAGGCATCAGGCATTTTGAGAAAGTATTTTCAGTTCAGTTCTGATTCTGCCTGAAACTGAGATCAAGTAACATAGTTTGTTCTCCCTGTAGATTAGTTAAAGAGATTAGCTGTATTTAAAGCAGTGAGCACTTCGTTTGAGGACAAGGGGGAGTTGAAATAAGCCAGTTGAAACAGCCTTTGAAGAAATCCAGCCATATTTTCTGCAGGGGTTTGGACCGGAGTCAGTTCTGTACATCAATGTCTAGAGATCAATAAATAACTCTGGAAAGCAAGAATTCTTCTGTGCCATTGGCATTTAGGGTGAATTGAGAGCTGAAATGCTCTATTTTCTTGTTTAAGTGGGAATAAAGATAGCAAGCATTCACTGTGTTGAGTAGTATTGTTCAAGGGGTAATTGTAAGCTGTTTTCGGGTTTGATAAAGGTTTTAAAACGGTGTTTGTACTAAAGTTTCACTTTAAAATACTATATCTCTATTTCTTCATGCAAGCACTCCTTGGGTGAAGTATCCTTTCCTCACAGTCTTACGAAAGTAACATAAAATATGGGGTTTCGACCCAGTATATTAGCCACTGTTGGAGTCTGGTCTGGGATCGTAATAATTGAGTACTAATTACAGTGAGCTGCTTCTCATAGGAGATAATTCTGTCATTTCAATGGTATCAACTTGAGCGATGGTGTTTACTTAGTTTCTAAGAACGGCAGTTTAGGTTAGATCCATTTATCGTATTTTGCAAGGTCAAGACAAGGCAGATTAAATTGGCAATTTATAAAATACAACTTTAAATTGGATGATTAAATTAAGCTGTCATCTTAAATTTCAGGAATGTATGTATATTTGATAAATCAAACTCAGTTGAGTGAACATCAACATATTGCTTTTAATGTCGAACTTCTTCCCAAACTGCTTAACAGCAGTGTAACCACCCAAAAATGTTCAGGAAAGATCTTTTGCAGTCTGAGTGGGATAATGTTACTTTGTGCTCTGGTATTCTATAATAATCTTTATTGTCACAAGTAGGCTTACATTAACACTGCAATGAAGTTACTGTGAAAAGCCCCCAATCGCCACATTCTGGCGCCTGTTCGGGTACACCGAGAGAGAATTCAGAATGTCCAGATTACCTAACAGCGCGTCTTTGGGGACTTGTGGGAGGAAACTGGAGCACCCGGAGGAAACCCACGGATACACTGGGAGAACGTGCAGGCTCTGCACAGTGACCCCAGCCGGGAATCGAACTTGGAAATCTGCCGCTGTGAAGCAACAGTGCTAACCACTGTGCGACCATGCTTCAAATTTATGGTTATGGGATTATTTCTTGTCCTTTTCCTGGTCTGAATGTTTGTTGGAATTTTGTTTCTCTGAAAACTGTCAGAGCCAGTTATTTTATGCAAGTGTGTAGTTCCTATATTACTTGTGTCTTCAAACTCATTGTCATCTTCCGGAGGATGGATGTTTTACTTTATTTTACTTCTCATTTGCCCTGTTCCTCGGTCTCTAATAATTCATTTGTTCTACGCATCCTTTCGCACTAATTGAGCTTTCCACAAGCTCTGCGGGTTCATCCATCTGCAAACATTTCCTTCTTTCTGAACTCGTGTCCGGCCACAGCTTTTGCACATCCTTCTCTCTGCCTCTGTGCATTCTTTCATTGCTGTTTCATGGCATCAACTCTGCTCCATTTTTCTTGACTTATCTGAAGGCTAGCCATCTGGGTAGTCAACATTTTTGTCTGTCTACTTGTGGCTTTATGGATTTTGGCAGTATCTACCATCTGCAATATTGTGACCTTGTCTTTTGAAATCTTTTTGTCCCTAAGGAGTGCTTCTGATTTGTTGAATTTACACTTGCTGTCTACTTTTCTCAATCTCTTTAAGAAATTGTCAACAGATTCACCTTGTTCCTGCCTTGGAAACATTAGGGACCTTCAAGCGGCTATTGGATAGGTACATGGATTATGGTAGAATAATGGAGTGTAGATTAATTTGTTCTTAAGGGCAGCACGGTAGCATTGTGGATAACACAATTGCTTCACAGCTCCAGGGTCTCAGGTTTGATTCCGACTTGGGTCACTGTCTGTGTGGAGTCTGCACATCCTCCCCGTGTGTGCGTGGGTTTCCTCCGGGTGCTCGGGTTTCCTCCCACGTCCAAAGATGTGCAAGTTGGGTGGATTGGCCATGATAAATTGCCCTTAGTTTCCAAAATTCTATGATTAACCTATGACAAAAGTTCGGCACAACATCATGGGCCGAAGGGCCTGTTCTGTGCTGTATTTCTCTATGTTCAAGCTCAAAAATTCATATTGGTGGATTGACGGTTTGACTTTGGCTGGGATGTGTGCTGAATTCTTCAAAAGCGATGCCTGGGTTTCTACTGTTGTCCTCATTCATCTCCCAGCTATTGTAAATATCTAAAGAATTCTCCCTTACCCACAATAATATGTGTTTAAATAAAAGCAGAAAAGTTTTAAAACACTCAGCGGTCCAAATTACTACTACAGAGCTGAAGAGTGGTAGAAATGTGTTGGATTTATATGTGGAGAAGGTGACCCAGAATTGAAGGTCAGAGATAGGTGGACGCTCAGGAGAGATTGACAAAGATGTCATTGACAGAACACCGTAGTGTTGAAGACGGTCAAGAAAATCTGTCGGGGGTGATCCAAGAAATTGTAATATTTTCCATTGGTTTTGTTCATGTTTTTAAGCCGGTGTGAGTGGTAATTAAAGTAGAAGATGAGTGGCTGTATGAATTTAAACTGTGAGTTTGATGCGCTAATGAGCTCAGCAAGACCTCAAATAGATGTTTACCTACAGCATTTTAGTAGGTATGAATACAGACCACGAAAAGGTTTAAATGGGTGTGATTCAAAGGCTAACGTATACAAGATGAAAGAAGTCTTACAACACCAGGTTAATGTCCAACAGGTTTGTTTCAAATCACTAGCTTTCGGGGCACTGCTCCTTCCTCAGGTGAATCCTTATCCACCTGAGGAATAAGCAGTGCTCCGAAAGCTAGTGATTCGAAACAAACCTGTTGGACTTTAACCTGCTGTTGTAAGACTTCTTACTGTGCTCATCTCCACATCAAGATGAAAGATAAATGTCATAGGTAAGATATGAATAAAGTGAGCTTATTTTTGTTTTAATTTCTAAAATCTAATGCAAACAGATGTTAATCAATTCTGGATTCTTTCTATAGAAATTGGGTAGTAATAATAATATTCATTGTCGCAAGTAGGCTTACATTAACACTGCAAGTTACTGTGAAAAGCCTCTAGTCACCACACTACGGCGCCTGTTCGGGTACACGGATGGAGAATTCAGAATGTTCAAATTACCTAACAGCACTTCTTTCGGGACTTGTGGGAGGAAAGTGGAGCACCCGGAGGAAACTCACGCAGGCACTGGGAGAACGTGCAGACTCCGCACAGACAGTGACCCAAGCTGGGAATCGAATATGGGACCCTGGTGCTGTGAACTGCCAGTGCTAACTACTGTGCTACCATGTCATGAAGGGATCAAAAAGGAACAAGAGTATTTAAGGCAGGGGTGGGCAAATTACGGCCCGCGGGCCGCATGGTCTTTATGCGGACCACCAAGTCATTAAAAAATTTTTTTTTTTTTTTTTAATTTAAAAGAAAAATAATTTTTTTTTTAAGGTTAATGGGGGGGGGGGGGCTGTTGGGTTACTTACTGGTATAGGGTGGATACGTTGACTTGAGTAGGGTGATCATTGCTCGGCACAACATCGAGGGCCGAAGGGCCTGTTCTGTGCTGTACTGTTCTATGTTCTATATGAGGCGCCCAGAATCATAACCGGGTGAAGTAATTATTTTACTTAATATACTATGCGGCCCTTTAAAATTGTGAATTTCTGAATGTGGCCCTTGCACGGAAAAGTTTGCCCACCCCTGATTTAAGGGGATACTGAAATCTATGAAGGTAGCTGTTTTAGATCTCGGCTAACTTCAGGAGTTGTTGGTTAACCCCCAGCAAACAGTGTGAACAAAGTCAGATTTGAAAAGCACACTGCTGATTAACCTCAGAAACAACCCTAACAGAAGTAAAGGCACTGTGTGGTAAAAGTTACTGGATTTTTAGAAATCTTTAAACCAAAAAGATGTTCCTTAACAGATTGGAGAAGAGTAGCTCTGAAAGTAGTTAAATAAAGATTATTTTAGAACTGTTTAAAGTATTGACACGGTGTAGAACCATTGCCTTATCTTGAATGCAGTTCTTTAATTGCGTTTTTTTTCCCCCACATCTCTTAAACACTTATTTTGCTATAAAATTCTCAAGTCGTTGGACATCATTTCTGGATTTCACAACCTCTCCTTGTACTGTACAAATGTGAGGGCAGCTGTTTCAAGTTTCCCTTATGGGATTTGAACAGCTTGGCATTTACCATCTGCTGCCTCCTTAATAAGGCAGAATGTCAATAGCAAAACAAGGGTCAGCACTCCATGAAAGCAAAACACGTTACAGTTGGTCCTGTGAGCTGCCTGGAGTGGGGAGGGTGTGTGGATCCATTAAGTCTCAATGGCAACCATATACGCGGTTGTAGGGAGCAGAAAAAGAGCAGCTGTGAATGGAGAATCAGCAATCTCGAATGTGGAGATGAACACCGTCTCGTGGTCTTGGGAGAGACCGAGCTTCAGAAGGTGAGTGCACTCCAGATTGTAGCAGGATACTCTGGGGAAAACTCCGAGGGGTTGAGCCAGATCAAAATATGATCTGTCCGGTTGCTAACCCTGAAGTCTGGTGTCCAGCCTTCACGTTCAGAAGAGTGCTCCAGAACTCAACCTGGAGCTGAATGGTCTAAAAAGGCCCACAGGTCCATGTTTTCCCAGCACTTTTTTTAAAAATTAAAGCTAAATTCAGGTGTGGGAGGTGGTGGCCTAGTGGTTAGCACAACCGCCTCACGGCGCTGAGGTCCCAGGTTCGATCCCGGCTCTGGGTCACTGTCCGTGTGGAGTTTGCACATTCTCCCCGTGTCTGCGTGGGTTTCGCCCCCACAACCCAAAAATGTGCAGAGTAGGTGGATTGGCCACGCTAAATTGCCCCTTAATAGAAAAAATAATTGGGTAATCTAAATTTATTTAAAAAAAAGGTGTGGGAGGTGTGGGGAGTGGTGAAATGGTTGTGCAAGGACAGGGACAATGCAACCAGTGAATGGAGAATTAGAAAGGCTTGCATTTGGGGAGCAAAATGTATCCCCATCTCACACAGGAGAGCAATGTTTTGTCAAGTTGAACCCAGGTGCGGCCCTCTAGAAATCTTGAATGTACTCTGCATTGAAATAAGCAGGGCCCTTTGTGATATTTAAAATGAAATTTGCCATTGCACCAAAAGCAGTGCTGAGGAGATTTTAGCCCCCCAGTACAAAATAAATTGAAGGAAACATTAATCAGAGAGGGGAATTGCAGTGTCGTAGGATTGAAAGATGTTACAGAGATGGCGATCGGCATGTCCATTTCAGAAATTAAACACAATAATGAACACTTTAAAACAGGATAAGAAACAGGCAAAGGAAGGGGTGAAAGCAATTTGTGAGATTGAAATCTTGGCTTGGGGTTGAGTAGGCTGCCAGCATCATGAACAATCTGGTTCAGCCTGAGGCAAAGGCCGAGGAGGGGGGAATACAATTAGTTGGGCATGTTTGTGGATTTTGTGGCAGAGCCAAAGATGATGACTTCAATCATCTTTCTTAAAGGAAATTGCTCCTCATGCAACAAATATACCAGACAAATGGTCTGTCAATACAAAGTGGAGGAATTGAGAGAGGTTGTGGTGATGAAGAGCTTCAACTGTGCAATCTGATGAGTTTTCCTTTCTTCAAGGTTCATGCTACAGACACTAATAGAATAGAATTTACAGTGCAGAAGGAGGCCATTCAGCCCATCGAGTCTGCACCAGTCCTTGGAAAGAGCACCCCTCTTAAGCCCATACCTCCAACCTATCCCCGTAACCCAGTAACCCCACCCAACCTTTTTGGTCACTAAGGACAATTTAGCATGGCTAATCCACCTAACCTGCACATCTTTGGACTGTGGGAGGAAACCGGAGCACCCGGAGGAAACCCACGCAGACATGGGGAGAGCGTGCAGATTCCGCAGACAGTGACCCAGGACCCGGATCCAAGCCATAGGCAACAGTGCTAACCACTGCACTACCGTGCTGCCCTTTGAGCAGTTTTTCAGAATTTTGCTTGAATACTGTCCATACCTCATCCCCAGAGGGCTCCCTACCATAATCCATTGGGTTGGATAGTGACAATGCTATTTGTAGAATAGTTAATTTAAGAAGTCTGGATAAACATTCTTAACTCTGTCCGGTACCATTGCCGGAATATTGATCAAAAGATAAGAGCTCCCATATGATTAGTTTAATTTGTAAGAACTGAGATTGCTGAATTCAGTGGAGACTCTGTGTTTTCAAGAGATTGAATGCAATTTTTTTTTAGCCTATTCCATTTTAATTGGTTGTTGTGGGAATATGGCTGTGTGCAGCCTTGTGGGCTGCAGTTTTTTCTGTTTTTATTAATGAAATTAATTTAGTTTAGACATATTGCTCCCAAAACCTAGACATATTTCCAGTGTTAAAAGTGAGATTGAGTTTATTCTATAATTTTAAAAATAAATTTTAACTGCTTCTCCTTGTTGAGCAATAATAGTTTTGATGTTTTGTTTGTCCTTTGCACTCCTCTGAAGGTTAGCATCTACTTTGGCAATGAAAGAACTAATTATGCGTGACTGCAATTTGGGAATTATGAAATGCTTATGACTCAGTCCCTTGATCTGAATCTGTTAGGGAGCAATTTGTAGAGTTACTGGACATTGGAAACTAATTTTTGTTTTCAAAACTAATGGTTTAAAGAGAATTACACATGATAATGTGAAGTTCGCATTTTTGATAGATCCTTCTACGTGTTAAGCACCAATTGTTGGGACTTGAATTTTACAATGAAGCTGAAAAGTGTCAAATACACATTTATTTCTTTTGGGTTTCATTCATGTGACTTATGCTTTTGAAATATTCATGATCAATAAAAATCAGTTTTTGAAAGACTTGTCATCTTGTCTAATTTCAATAAACGTGTAAAATTCTACATGCATATTAGTAACAGTAAAATTGATTAGTTCAAACTGAATAGCTGCCACTCGAAGACAATAGACTATCTGAACTATGTAGAGAATCTACTTCAAATAAACTGCCAGCGAAGTTTCTGAATTATATTTCCTTAGCACAACATAATTTGCATGATCTGGACCAGGTGTAATTTGATCCTTTGGTTGCCTGCTTGTTCCCTTCTGCTTTCACTCCGACAATGTTTTTCCTCTAGAAACTTGCTATTGCTACTTCTCCCATTTTCTATTTTGTTCTTTTAAAATTTTTGAAATTTAAAGAAAGTCAAGGATGAAAAAAACGCATTTGGTGCATGAAAGCTGGCTCTTTTAGTAATTGAGAGTTCACTCTCTGTTTAGTTTTCTGGCAAAGCCATTTGTTGAGCACCTGTTGGGTGGTACCTGATACTGACTGCAGACCATCATATAATTGTGGACTTCTGTGGTTTCAATTGAGAAAAGGAGGAATATTGAATGGATTATCAGGAAAAGAACAAAAGAGTTGATTTTGAAAAAAAATTGTCCTTGGGATGTGAACTTCCCCTTCGCAAGGCCATCATTTGTTGAAAATTCCTAATTGCCCTCTTAGACACTGGTGGCAGTCGTGCTGTCTTCTGGAATCACTGCTGTCTATGCAGTTTAGGTACACTCTTCGTGCTCTGGAAATCTAAGTACAGTGCATCTACAGGCTCTCCATTATTCACAGCACCTGTTACCGCTTAAAAGAGCTCCAATAAATTGGTTAAATGTTATCCTTTTCACAAAACCATGGTGTCTCTTCCCGATTACTTTGTGTTTTTCTAAGTGCCCAGCTAAAACCTTCTTAATGATTGATTCTAACAACTTCCCCATTACAGATTTCTGTAGTTTCCTGTTTTATGTGTCACTCCCTCATTGATATATTCTATTTTCCAATTTGATGGAACCTTTCTAGAATTTCCACCTCTTCCACCTCCTGATTTACTGGAATGTTTTTTTGCATCTTTAATAGTCAACACAAGTAAAATGTTTGTTCATTTCATCTACCATTCTGTATTATCTACTATTAACTGTCTCTCTACTGTCACTCCCTAGAGGAACAACACTCACTTTGTTTTTTTCCTTTTTAAATACCTGGAGAAACTGCTGTAATTTCTTTCTCCTGATTAACCTTCCAGTCATTCTCTGTCGTTCTTTATATTCTGACCAATCATCTGTGCTTCTCCTCATTATTGTGCCGTGATCTGAATTTTTCTTGATGCTTTCCTTAATTACTTGAGTAACCCCAAATAGTTGGTGCCTCTTCTCTCTCCCCCCCCCCTTAGAATTGTTCTTTATAGTGGAAATATTATTATTATGAATATTTGGAAATATCCACTTAAATATCTGCCACTGCTTCTCTCTTGACCTATCCTCTAGTATAGTATCTCAGTTCACTTCAGCTAGGTCAGCTTCTATGCCCATATAAGCTTAAAATACTAATTTTAGACCCACACTTTTTCCCATGTTTTGGATGTAAATTTCAATCATGTGGTCATTGCTACTAAGGGGTGCTATTACTCTGAGGCTATTAATTAATGCTGTCACATTACACAAGACAAATTCTAATATAACCTGCTCTGACTGGTTCCAGAATGTGCTGCTGTACCAAACTATCTCAAATGCATTCTTCGAACTCCTCATGCAGGTTACTACTGCAAATGTGATTTTTCCAGTTTATGTATAGATTGAAATCACCTATCATTGTTAGCATCCTTTTATCAGAAGTACCCAAAATTTCATCTTGTATACTTTGTCTTACATTGTGGTTACTGTTCTGGGGTCTGTAGACTACTCCCACTAGTAACTCGTTTCACTTACTGTTCCTCATCACCAGCCAAACTGATTCTACATCCTGATCTCCTGAACCAACGTCATCTCTAACTATTGAACCAATGCCGTCTTGATTAACAGTGCTAGTGCACCACCATCACCTAACTTCCGATTCTTCTTGAACGTCATGAACCCGTTAATATTTAGGATCTAATCCTTGTCGTCCTGCAGCCACACTCTGTACTGCTATCAGATAATATTTATTTACTTCAATGTGTGCTATTAATTCATTTACTTTGGCAAGAGAGAACCATTGATTATACCTTCAGATGCACTGATCGCCACCTTCTATCTCCTAAGGTGAACAATGGATTTTGACCAGTGGCATAGAAGCTAGCCTGCAACTGACTCATTAATCAGCAGCATCACATGATCCCTAAGCTTTTAGCCTTTGGAAAGCTTTAATATTACATTCTAGCAACTCAGTATGCTGTTTAACCTCCACCCTGCAAAGAACTCCAGGCTGACCAACAGCCTGTGTCACGTCCAATCCTCCTTGATGCCCGTTTCTCTGGAAGATTCCTGCCATTGCCTGCTAAACAGACCAAGACTCTTTATACCAAACTCACCTCACTGCATCACTGTAAACTTTAAATGAATTCTGCAATTCCAGTTTAAGCTGGCTGAACCCATCTGAAATGTAACTCCTTTGTGAAGGACCCCTCACTGGACACTTGACTTTCTGGACTCGAGCAGTAATGTGAACTGATCTAAATCTGTTGTTATTTCTCTTTAAGTTATTCATAGTTGCAAAAATGTCTCTTTCCTATCTTCTTACTGTGTGCTTGTGAGTATGAAGCTGCTACTATTACCCTGGGTTTGAATGTTTGAATATATGAATAAGTAACGCTCCTGATTTAAAGAGCCTTTGCTGCCAATCACTTTAAAATTGGCATCACAAACTGGGTTTCGGGGAAGCCTGCTACAGCCTATTAAAAAAAATCCAAACATATCAGCGTACGGACACAGCGAGAAAATTAAGAAGTTCAGGTTTGCCTCTCCCTTGTCCGTAACAATAGGATGTTTCCCTGGCTGGTGAACCCAGAACCACCAGGGCATAATCTCAGAATTAGAGACAGGCCATTTAAGACTGAGATGAGGAATGTCTTTACACATAAGTTGGTGTATCTTTGAAATTCTTTATCCAGAGGTTTGTAGAGGATCAATCATTGAGCATGTTCAAGAAATTGATAGATTTCTAGATGTCAATGCCATCAAGGGATAGGGGTATAGTGGGGAAAATGACATAAGAGATAGATGATCAACCCAGATCTGTTTTGAGTATTAGAGCAGGCTTGATTACCTGAATGGCTGACTCCCACTCCTTTTTCCTATGTTTCTATATAGGTTAGGTTTTCCTCTTATGTTGGCTTTTCACTTTCTGGCGCAGGTCCAGACTTGCATGTATGTCTTTAAGACTTGGTCAATCATGGTGCTAAAGAGCACTTGATGGGTATTGAAATCCCCTACCCAGAGACCATTCTGCGCCTTTTCTACTTCCATATGATGTTCAACATGGAGGACTACCGAGTTGACAAAAGGTGGTAGGTAGTGATCAGTAGGAGATTTCCTTGCCCACGTTTGACCTGAATCTATGAGAATTTATAGGGTCTGCAGGCAATGTTGTGGACTCCCAGAGTCACTTGTACCTGACTGTGCACTACTGCGACGCTACGTCTAGTCGGTCTTTTCAGTCAGTGGAACACAATATCAAGAGGATCATGGGTGGCACGGTGACACAGTGGTTAGCACTGCTGCATCACAGTGCCAGGGACCTGGGTTTGATTCCGATCTTGGGTGACTATGGAGTCTGCACATTCTTCCCTTGTCTGTGTGGGGTTCCCCCCACAGTCCAAAGATGTGCAGGTTAGGTGGATTGGCGATGCCAAATTGGCCCCTAGGTGGAGTTACGGGGATGGGGTGGAGGATTGCGCCTAGGTATGGCGCTCTTTCAGAGGTTTAGTGCAGACTCAATGAGCCAAATGGCTTCCTGTATTGTAGGGATTCTGATTCTGTGAGAAATAGGAGCAAAAGTAGCCCATTTGGCCCATCAATTATCTGCTCCATCATTTGATTAGATCATGCCTGATGTGATTGTGGCTTCAACTTCGCTTTCCTATCCCCCATAACATTCAACTTCATTGTTGCTCAAAATCCTGTCTAATCCGGCCTTATTCAATGACTCCACTTCCACTGCTCCCTGTGGAAGAGAATTTCAAAGACTATCGCCCTTTAAGAAAATCCTTCTCATCTCTATCTTAAGTGGGAGATCCCTTGTTTTGAAACTGTGGCCAGTGCTAGATTCCTCCATGAGTGGAAACATCCTCCCAGCATCTTTTCTGTCAAGCCCCCTTAGAATCTTTTATGTTTCAATAAAATCACCTCATTCTTTTCGACTCAACCTTTCATCATCAGACAAATTCTTCATCCCAGAATCAGCCTAGTGAACATTCTCTGAACTGCTTCCAATGCAAGTATAATCCTGCCCTAAGGATGGCGAACAGAACTGTACACCATGCTCCAAGTGCGGTCTCACCAATGCCCTGTACATCTGAGTAAGACTTTCTTCCTTTTATACTTCATCCCCTTACAGTAAACACCAACATTTCATCTTCTTTCCTAATACTTGCTACACCTGCATGTGAACTTTCATGTGAAAGGACACCCAGATCTCTCTCTGCTGCAGCATCTGCCCACTTAAATAATATTCTACTCTTTTTTCTCTTTCTGCCAAAGTGGAGGACGTCCTATTTTCCCACATTATACTCCATCTACCAATTGTATTTACTTTATCTATCTATATCCCTTTGCACACTCTTTGATTCTTCATAAATTGCTTCACTAACAATCTTTGCATTTTCAAATTTGGCTACAATGTAGTCTATCCAAGTCATTGATATAGGTCATAACTAGCTGAGTTCCCAGCACTGATCTTTTGAGTTATTCCTCTTAAGTTACAGTTTGCCAACCTGAAAATGATCCTTTTATCCCAACTCTGTTTCCTGTTAGTTCGCCTATCCACCTGGAGGTGTTAATATCACCTCCAACACTAGAAACCTGATTGTATTATGATTTTCTAAGTGCTCTGTTACTTGCTCCTTAATATATTTTAATATAGCAAAGGACCTATATAGTTCATGCTTTCTGTCTCCCTCCTTTTTTGAACAGTGCTTTCCAAACCGCTGGAACTTGGAAAGCTTGAAACATCCACTATCTCTGCAGCCACTTGCTTTAAAACCCAGTATGTAAACCATCAAGTCCAGAGAACTGCAGTCCCATTAGTTCATCTCATACTTTTTTCTAATGATTGTGCTTATTTTAAGTACCTTCCTCCCTTTAACCACCTGTTTTCGACTATTCTTCTACTATGAAGATGGATGCAAAATAATTACTCAAAGTCTCTGTTGTTTCTTGTTCCATTATTATCTCCCTGTCTTGCCCTCTAAGAGACAAATGCTCACTTTAGTTACTCTGTTCCTTTTCATATTCATGTCAAAGATCTTACCTTTTATTTTTATATTTCTTGCTAGTTTTTCTTCAATTTCTCTCCTTTTTTTTCAGTTTCAATGTTTTTCCAAATCTTCTGGGCTGCAATTAACCTTTGAGGCATTTCACACCTTTTCTTTAAATTTAATACCTAACCTTAATTAACTGATTTTGGGATGAAGAGAAAAGAGGTAATTATCATGGATGAAACCGCTTTCTTGCATTTTTATTTCTTTCATAATTAGATATCTTGTTACAATATTCTTATTCCAAGTTCTTATATATTTGCAACAGTAACGCAAAACTGTGTTTTGTTACGTTCCAGCATCACAGACCTGTTATGCCCTTGTGACGTGTCATTACTTCTTCTCTAGGTTATACCAGCTGGTGAAAATCCTTTACTCCTTTGGGATCTTGGTAACTTACACAATCCAGTACTATGTCCCAGCAGAGATCATTCTTCCAGCTGTTTCTGCACAAGTACCTCAGAGATGGAAGCTACATTGCGATCTTGTCGTCCGAACTCTGCTTGTTTGTCTAACCTGTGAGTAAATTCACGATACTTTAAAAAAAATCCAACTGCCCGTTGTGAGTTTGCAAAAGCCTGAAACGTTATTGCCGAATGAACATTGTTTCCGAAGATTGTCCTTTGTGGGTTTTCTTTTAAAACTAGGAATACAGAAATTTGTTCAGAACATCAGAACGGATTCTTTTTTGTTACCTGTCCCTTCTGACTGAGAATTATTTTGGATGATAAGGTAATGATTTCACTGTGTACTGGCATTTCCTGGAAAGTTTGCTCCCGAAAAGTCAGTCTTCGCAGTTTCTCTGTAACTTTCAGTTCCTTGAAATTCCAAGATTGTGGGATGCTTTTGGGGAGTTGAATTTCTAAGTACTTAAGAGTTGCAGAATCGTGATGATGGTCTGTTCTCCTTACGAACATGACTCCCATGTTAGTTTCAGAGGATCACAAATGACCCCTTTAGCGTATTGCATCAGTTGTTACTGCAAGGTGATCACCTTGGTTGAAATTCTAAACTTGGATTAAAAAGAGAATTGGAGGCAATAATTCAAAGGAAAAAACAAATGTAATTGAGACAAATAAAACTTGACTGCATGAATAATAGGTTGGCTGTTAAATATTGCAGGATATTATGATTTTATAAAGGAAAAGAAAGAAAGGACAACTGTACTACTTAGAGTAATATACTGACAGTAGAAAAAGAGTAACTGACATTAAGATAGCAACAAAATCCAAATCGATTGAGAGAAGTTATATGAAATTGATCAAACTAATCAGGAACAGTTAGCAGAATGGATAGCATACTGCCAGTAAACACAGTAGGGGTTAAAGGAAGTTACTCAGACGAGTGAACAAATTTGTAAAATGGTTGTGGTTCTGCAAATGTCAAGGGATCTTTGGGTTCAGATTCACAAAACATCAAAACTGCTATATTTGTATGCTATTTCATGCAATAGGGAGGCAGGTCTTTTCGTCAGTGAATTTCATTGTTCCCATTTCATTTTTTTCTCATATTTGCCTTGCTAGTATCGATCATCATGGTGAAGGCCAAAGGCGATGCTACCTGTTGATGTGCAATAACATTTTACACTAAAATAATAATTGGTGTATAATTCCTGTCTAATGCAGTCTGTGGTCACATTATTTGAGGTTAACTCTGTTTCTATTTGGGGGATTTAATCAGTTTTGGATTCATTTTTGTTTTGCCATGATCTGTTGGTAAGAGCAGTAACTATTCATGTGTTGCATGCTATTCCTCAGTGGTCACATTTATAATCAGGATTTTTATGATAATCAAAGGTTATCAAGAAATAATCTGCAAGTGTGTAAATGGGTTTTATATCTGCTAATATTTACATTGGAAATTTAATGTTTTAATCTGCAGTCCATTCCTTTACTGTTGTTGTACTTATCTACATTTTCATGTTTTGAATTTAGGATTTAATCTGTTGATAAAAATGACATATTAAGCATGAATTTCTACATTTTGGTACATTTGGCCTCAACACATTCAACTGCCTGTTAGCTTGCCATCTGAGAGATTTAAGTGCATACATACTGTAGCACTGAGATTACAGTATCCAGTTCACATACCAGTTTGTCAATGGGGAAGCTTATTTAGCCTTTTGATCACATCTGTGTAACTCTAGATATTGAGCAGTAAAGCTAAACTCTAAATTGGAAGGATCCTAGGCTCCACTTACAAGAGACACTGTTGCTGGTCAATCTGAGGTGATATCTAGTGCCGATCTGAAGTTTGCCGAAAAGGTTAAGGGACACATTCTCAGTCACTATCCCAGAACAGCATATTTTATATATCATGTACTTGTAGATTCAGAAATTAGTTTTCAATAAATCCTTTCCAGAACTCCCTTCTGCCATTATCTTAATTTTCCTGAAAATAATGCAACTATTTGAATGAATGTTTGTGATACAGACTCCTCGGTGGAGTTTTCACAGTGGTGACATAACACAACCACAATGATTGGGTTTGTCATATCATCTGTGAATGTTGTTGTGGAGATAATTTTATTGAGGAGTCCATAAAGTAATCAATTATATTGAAGAGTAATGCTTAACAAATAGAAATTAACTCTTACCAACTCACTGACTTCAAAAATATTCAGGTTTTTCAAATGCGACTTTTGTTACTTATAGATACAGCCAATATTTTAGCAGGAAAGGATAATTTGTGTTTTTTGGTATCTTCTGGCTTCCATTTGCTCACTGTTAGTTGAGTTCCAGTACTGCACAATAACTGTACCCCTGAGTATCCTTAAGTTATTTTAAGTGCCTGTAGGAAGTAGTTGCTGACTGCTCTCACTCAGAAATCCTGCTCTTTGTGCCTTTTGCACTCTACAGCAGACGTGCGCACTATTTTGCTACTTTGTATGTTCAAACAAGAAATTTGCTCACTTATATTTAATAAGTCACAGTAATGGAAGCTTTGTGTAACTAGTTACACTGGTCTGGGTTATACTTGTATGTGTTGGGCAGCACGGTGGCGCAGTGAGTTAGCCCTGCAGCCTCACGACGCCGAGGTCCCAGGTTCGATCCCGGCTCTGGGTCACTGTCTGTGTGGAGTTTGCACATTCTCCCCGTGTCTGCGTGGGTTTCGCCCCCACAACCCAAAGATGTGCAGGGTAGGTGGATTGGCCATGCTAAATTGCCCCTTAATTGGAAAAAATGAATTGGGTACTCTAAATTCATATTTTAAAAAGTACTTGTATGTGTGCTCAAGTTGATGAAACAAAGATGTGGGGCATGAAGGAGCAGAATTTTTATTTTGGCTTTCTCGTGTGCCTAATTTTGTGAGATTGAGAAATTTAGAACTGCAGTCAGAAGACGATGCAAGTGATAAGGTCTTTAGATTATCTTCATTATTCAATTGGATTTGGTGACAACAAACAATATCACAATGTCACTTATTACTGCACAATGTCGGTTTATTATTTGCTAAGAAAATAAATGATTGGATTTATGTATCATTTGAATTGTAAATTGTTAATCTAACAATCATATTTTTTCAATTTTGAAAATGAAACCTGTTGCAACAAAGAGTAGATTTTATCATGGTTGATTGTCAGCCATGGCTCAGTTGGTAGAACTCATGCTCCTGAATGAGAAGGTTGTGAGGTCAAGACTCACTTCTGGGACATGAGCACAAAAATCTAAGTTAGTATTCCAGTGCCGTACTGGGGAGCTCTACACTGCCAGATCTAAGGGATGAAACGATAAACCCATCTCCTTTGTCAAGTAGATGTAAAACATCCCATTTTGAAGAAGTGCAGGGAAGTTGATGCTGATGTCCGTAATATCTTTCTAAAATTCTTTCATGGGAGCATTGCTGGCAAGGTCAGCATTTGTTGCCCACCCCTAATTACGCTTGAGAAGGTGGTGGGGAGTTGCCGCCTTGAACTGCTGGAATCCATGTGATTTTGGAACATCCACAGTGAAGTAACAGTGGTATAGTTCCAAGTTGGAATGGTGGGTGGCTTAGACTGGAAGTTGCAGGTGATGATGTCGCCATGCGTCTGCTCCCCTTTGTCATTCTAGGGAGAGAGATTGTGGGTTTGTAAGGTGCTGTTGAAGGAAACTTGGTGAGTTGCTGTCCCTCTGTATGCTGCTACCTCTCAATCAACTTCAGCAAAAAAGATTATAGGACCATTATCACATGGCTGTGTTCAGGATAAATTCACACACAGCAAAGAAATTCACTACCTTTCTGACATGAGTTAGTCTGCTCATTCTAATCTGTTTGAAAGCTAAAATCCCCTATTTAGAGAACCTTTCCTTTTCTCATTGTCTCATCTCAGTAGTGACATTTTCCGTCACTTCACAGCTGCTATCAAAAATGGCACCTACTACTGCAATAAAGTGTTGTTACCACTTTGGTAGACTATCACAACCTCTTGCCATTACTTGTCGATTGATTGGCAAAAATCCTAGATAAATGGCGTAAACAGCTGTTTACACTGTTTCTCAAGTTTCTATTGATCATCTACCAATGTTATGATGGGAAATCATGAAAATCCTTGGGGAAATTCAGCAAGTTGGTCTGAGGTAGGATTTTGATTAGTTTGGAACAATTTAACATAGACTTGAGCTAAAAACAAAAATCAGCTTCACCGTGTTAAGTGGAATTTGTTCCATTTCTCGAGAAACTCTTGGCTAACCTGCACATCTTTGGACTGTGGGAGGAAACCGGAGCACCCGGAAGAAACCCACGCAGACATGGGGCGAACGTGCAGACTCCATGCAGTTGCCCATGCCTGAAATCGAACCCGGGTCCCGGCGCTGTGAGACAGCTTGCCACTTTACCATTTGTTAAATGTAGTTTCTTGGCAGCTTCATTCTGGAAAAATGTAGTCTTTCCATATTCTTCAATAGTCTTCCATAGTCTTACAGTAGACATTATAGAAGGCAAAGTATATTCCATTTATAATTACTTGAGTTCCATTAAGATTTATAGCTTTAACTTTTGCAAGTTTGTGCACCAATAATTCAATCTGTTTCAATTGGCTTATTAATTTTGTATACTCTTTGGAACAGATTTCAAACCAAGCATTGATTTAATTTGATTTATAATTTAATGGAGGTTAAATATATATTGTTAAAACAGCAATATGATTTTCTTGAAAGACACCTTGTTAGTTGAATATTGAATAACTTTCTGGTTTTGGCAGATGGAATCCCATGTTTATGCTGACCCATGAAAGAGATGGAGATTAAAATGAAGTCGAAAAAACTGTGCTTATGGTGGATGGATAATAAAACTGGGAAACAGGCCGAATATAGAAGGTTCAGGGAGAACTTGGAAAAAGCAAATAAGATGAGCAAAAAGAGAGTATGAGAAGATTGGCAGCGAACATAACAGAAATCCAAAAATCTTCAATAAATGTACAAACTGTGATGAGGTAATAAAAGGTGGAATTATGCCAGTTATAGACCTAAAAGGGGATTTATATATGGAAGCAAGGAGCATGGCTGAGGTACTAAATGAATCCTTTACATTTGTCTTTACCGAGGCGGAGAATCCTGGCCAATTCTGAAGATACGAAGGTGAAAGAGGAGGTAATTCAAGCATTTGAAGGGTTTAAAATTGATAAGGAAGAGGTATTGAATGCACTTCCTGTACTTGGGATCTAGGAGCAGATGTCATGCATCCGAGGATACTGAGGGAAGTGAGAGTGGAAATTGCAGTGGTACTGGCCATAATTTTCCAATCTTCCTTAAACTCGGGTGATGCCATAGGACTGGAGAATTTCAATTTATGCTATGTTCAAAAAGGGATATAAATATCTGCCCAGCGGCTACAGGCCAGTCGGTTTAAATGAAAATGAAAAATGAAAATCGCTTATTGTCATGAGTAGGCTTCAATGAAGTTACTGTGAAAAGCCCCTAGTCGCCACATTCCGGCGCCTGTCCGGGGAGGCTGGTACGGGAATCGAACCGTGCTGCTGGCCTGCTTGGTCTGCTTTAAAAGCCAGCGATTTAGCCTTGTGAGCTAAATCCGTGGTGGGGAAGCTTTTAGAAATAATAATTTAAGACTTTTTTGAAAATATCTTTATTTAGTTTTTAACATTTTATACATAAAACATAACAATACAGAACAGCAACCTCCCCCCCCCCCCCCCCCCCCTACCAACAATCCAGCCTCGCACACGAGATTGAGGCATTCACCCTACACACCACCTCACACCACATTTTCTCCTCCAATGCCATCCCCAACTCCTCCTCCCACTTAACCCCCTCCAATGATCACTATATCTTCATCCAAAATCCTCCCATAAATCGCCAAGGTGACCCCTCCCCCTCCAACCTCATCACTGAAAACACCCCCTCCAATAACGAGGAAGGAGGTGTCACCGGAAAAGTCGGGAAAACCTTCCTTGTAAAGTCCTGCACCTGCAAATACGTAAAGATTCCCCCCCTCACAATCCCAAACTTCTCCATCAAATCCTCCAAAATTGCAAAGCACCCTTCCAAAAATAAGTTTTCACCATTCCCCACTCCTCCCACACCAGAAATCTAGCATCCAGTCTTGCCAGCTCAAACACCTGATTCTCTCGAACCGGCATCAACTTTGACCCTGCCCCTAACTTAAAAATGCTGGCGAAACTGCCTCCAGTTTGGGCAGCACGGTAGCATAGTGGTTAGCACTGTGGCTTCACAGCGCCAGGGTCCCAGATTCCCGCTTGGGCCACTGTGCGGAGTCTGCGCATTCTCCGTGTCTGCACGAGTTTCTTTCGAGTGCTCCAGTTTCCTCCAACAGTCCAAAGATGTGCAGGTCAGCTGGATTGGCCATGCTAAATTGCTCTTAGGTTAGATGGGGTTCCTGGTTTACAGGGATAAGGTGGAGGTGTGGGCTTAAGTAGGGTGCCCTTTCCAAGAGCCGGTGCAGACTCAATGGGCTGAATGGCCTCCTGCACTGTAAATTCTACCACCACCGGACAACCCGAGTATTCCATTGCGTCAAACGGGAGTTTGCTAGTGCCCACAACCCCCACCCCCTACAATAGTCTGCCTCTATCCTCGCCCACATTGCCTCCCATTCCTACCCCCTCCCAGCACTTTATCGGCGCTCGTCGTCCAATAGTAATACATGCAATTCGGGAGAACCAACCCCCCCCCCCCTCCCCCCACTGTTACCATCTCTGAAGCACCGTCTTCTGAATCCTCGCCACCTTACCTGCTGATACAAATTATATAAATCAACTGTTCCACCCCTTGAAGAAATGCCTCAGGAAACAAGACCGGTAAGTACTGGAACAAAAATAAAAACGGTAACAAGAGTTCATCTTTACCGCCTGCACCCTGCCTGCCAATGATAGAGGGAGGCTGTCCCACCTCAACAAATCTGCTTCAACCCTACCCACCAGGCTCGTTCAATTCAATTTATGAAGCTGGGCCCAATCCCGAGCCACCTGCACCCCCAGGTACTTGAAGTGAGCAATCGCCACATGAAACGCGCACCCCCACCCCAAAGCCAACTCCTGCCCCTGGAGAGGAAATCAAAAAACATTCACTCTTCTCCAAATTCAATTTATACCCCGAAAAAGCCGCAAATCGCTTGAGCAGCCCCATTATACCCCACCCTGGGACCCAGGTTAGAAATACACAACAAGGGTGGCATGTGGCGCAGTGGATAGCACTGGGACTGCGGCGCTGAGGACCCAGGTTCGAATCCATGCCCTGGGTCACTGTCCGTGTGGGGTTTGCACTTTCTCCCCATGTCTGCGTGGGCTTCACCCCCACAACCCAAAAGATGTGCAGTTAGGTGGATTGGCCACGCTAAATTGCCCCTTAGTTGGGAAAAAAAATAATTAGGTACTCTAAATTTATGGAAAAAGAAGAAAAAAAAGAAATACACAACAAAAGGTCGTCTGCATACAAGTACACGTTATATCCCATTCCCCCTCATTCTTCCCCTCCACTGATCTAAGCTCCTCAGTGCAATGACCAAGGGCTCTATCGCCAGTGCAAACAAAAGGGGGGGGACATGGGACCCCTCTGTCTCATTCCCCTATGCAGCTGAAAATATCCCGAATTCACCTCATTTGTACGAACCCTCGCCTTCGGTTCCTTATATAACAATTTGACCCACGCCACAAACTTAGTCCCAATCCCAAACCGCTCTAAAATCGCAAACAAATAACTCTACTTGATCAAGCCACTTGGCACTGACTTAGGCACCAGAAATGAAAAAGGCAGAACCTGCCCCATTGACCCTGCAAAATCCTCCTTGCTAACATCTGGAGGCTTTTGCCAAAATTGTCTGAGTTGTGCCACACACATGGGTAGGGGATGAGAGCCTGACTAGGCATGGAGGTAGCACGTATGATGGGCCAGAGGATGGGTGGGTGGGGAGTGAGAGGCATGAGGTCGAGATGGCCTCAACATTCTTCAAAATTGCCACGTGATTGTGCATTGCATGTCTTAAAGGAACCATTGCTTTGTGTGCGGCCTGTTTGTCACCTGTGCAGCTGTACAGTTTAGAGGGAATTTTAGTCACAAGCAATTTTTTAAAAATCATGACACAAGACGTAACTGTGGCAGCAGGAAGTAAGCAGAGTTTGTGTGTGTAAAAGTGTTTGTATTTTTCTCTCCTCCCCTCACATACATACACACTCTCACCAGTGTAACAGGGATGTGTGGAAATTTTAACATTGGAATTACCTGAGAAAATATTTATAATTTTTAAGGGGACTTGACCCATTTGTCAAGCTATGCATTGGCAGGAAAATTAAAACAGGTGATGGGCACTCTGTTGCTGAAATCGGGGAGGCGGCGAGTATTAAGACTGGAACCGGTAAAGGTTCAACAATATTGTCAAGTCAGATACCTGACTACATTTGCCATGGAGAACATGATCAGATTTATGAGGTTGTTATTTCATAGAATTTCATAGAATCATGTGT
This sequence comes from Scyliorhinus canicula, assembly GCF_902713615.1. NCBI lineage: Eukaryota > Metazoa > Chordata > Chondrichthyes > Carcharhiniformes > Scyliorhinidae > Scyliorhinus > Scyliorhinus canicula. The sequence continues at coordinate 91,831,178 of NC_052159.1, read as the reverse complement.
TGGAATGATTCAACAATGAGCATGACAGAGTGGGAAAAAAGGATGTTCATGAACTGGATCAATAAACATATAAAGCTGGCAAAGCCTATGTTCAGACGTTTAATTGTAAGAAGTCTTACAACACCAGGTTAAAGTCCAACATGTTTGTTTTAAACACTAGCTTTCGGAGCACTGCTCCTTCCTCGGGTGAAAAGGAGCAGTGCTCCGAAAGCTAGTGTTTGAAACAAATCTGTTGGACTTTAACCTGGTGCTGTAAAACTTCTTACTGTGCTCCCCCCAGTCCAACGCCGGCATTTCCACATCAGAAGTTCAAGTTTAGAGACCTACAAAGGGTGGGAGGGATTTAAGATGGTGCTGCATTGTGGAAACAAGGGATTTTGTTCATCATTTCAGTTTACTTTCATGGTTTTCATCAGATTTTAAATTAGTCTGATTTTTTTTTCTCTTAATTGAACTTGTAACGCCCATTGGGCGCTATTTTCCAACCACATTGACCCGTGCGATCTGGGCACGTCAAGTGCATCGCGGGAGAGGCCCAAGTCGGGCTTCATGCCAGGCGCAAAACCGTGCACAAGTCGCTCGACCTGTGGCACCTAGTGCTGGGCATGATCCAGATAAACATATTTGTCCATTTAAATATCCACGGCCTAGTTGAGGCTGCATTCTCCTGGCGCACGGGAGTCACTGGCTGTACCGGCGAGGCCTCAACTGGGCGCAGATTAGTACTGATATCAACAAAGGGAGGAGACCAAATATAATGGCCACTCCAGGGGTCTCGGGGGGGGGGGGGGGGGGGGGGGGGGGGGGGAGAGGAATGAAGAAGCCATCATTATGGAAACGTTTTGAGTGTTAAGTTCCAATACTTTGAATCAAAATAGTACTTCCGGCCTTCAAAAGTCACCAGCAGTTTTGCCGGGTACAGTATCCCAAACTGGATTTGCCTTCAGCAAAGAACCGCTTTGGCCTTGTTGAACCCTGCCTTTTCGCTAGCTCCACTCCAATGTCTTGATACATTCAGACCCTGTTCCCCTCCCGTTCGCAGTTCCACTTCTCTCTGGCCCATCACAGGATCTTCTCCACAAACTTATGTAGCCTCACAATCGCTGCTCGTTGTGGCTCTCCCCTCTCGGCTTCTGCCTTGGGAATTTATGCGCCCTATCCATCTCGGGGGCTTTGTCTAGTACCCCCTCTGCCACCAGTCATCCAGTATCCTTGAGATGAATCTCATGGCACTCATGCCTTCCACACCTTCAGGCAAGCCAACCATACGCAGGTTCTATCTTCTGGGTCTGTTCTCCTGCTCCTCTACCTTTGCCCTTAGCGAAGTGAAGAAGGTTCTCCAGGAGCCTCAGCTCCGCCTCCACCACCACCCGATCACTGAGGTTGAATATCACCTTCTCCATTTCCGAGACCTGCGACCCCTCTGCCTCCAGACACTTCTCAACTCTCTTCATCGATCCTTTCTGGGGTGCTACTGTTCCTTCGATGGCCTTCGCTTCTGGTGGAACTCCTCTCTAATAAACACCATAAACTGCTCCATCTGGAGTTTTCAAACCTGCGACAACTCTTCCTCCTCCACCATTTTCCCAATTGCTACTGCACCAAAGATCTCCTCCAGTTCCTTGGCCGGGCGTTTAACATTGTTCTGCCAGGTCTGGTAACCAACAGACATGCCACTCACAGGGGGAACTTCTCCACACCTTCAACTACACTTTCCGGATGAAATTTCCCCACTTTCGGGTAAAAAGATCTCAAACCAATGCCTTTCAGCCGGAGCTGCCCTGTGTGCGACCACTCGCTCTATGGCCACCACTGGAAGTTTCACTTCTATGCCTTTTACTTAATGTATCCCACACGTACTTGCAGAAACTATCTGTTTCCTCGTGATCTTGCCACATGGTCAATTATATCTGGCTCTAGAAAATATTCAAATGCAGTATGAAAACAAAACTTTAAATGGTGACTTAAGTGTCACAAATAAAATTTCCCCAATGTGACCTGTTGCTTCTACTTTCTCCTACCCTTAGTTACAGTTGCACGGTTTCTGTTTTGCAACAAAATATTCTGGTTCCAGTCCTGGTGGGATCATTGAAATATCATCCGTGGTCTTCAGCTTCATTTCGGGATTTATTAATGTTAGATTGTAACAGTATAACAGATTGATATTGTGGCATTTTTTTCAATTGCCACCAGGCAGTGGCTGAAAATTTTGTTTTAATAAATTTTTGTTGTGGAGATCTTTTTGACATCTATTTCCTCAGGGTACAATAAGTTTGCAGGAGGGCCATTAACAAGCAATGTGAATGTGGTTTGTTAAGGCTCTCAGTAGGCCAATTTTGTTTTGTGTACCAGGCCTTTATGTTGCTCTATTACTTTTGTTACAGAATTTCAAGAAAATGTGATGACTCTGCTTTACAATTACTTGAAGAATTAATTTGTTTCGCTTAATTGGTAATGTTAAACCTTCATGACTCTTCATTAATCCGAGAACCCTGATAATGCTACCTTTTATACCTTGCGATATACCCCCGTATACCATAGAATTTACAGTGCAGAAGGAGGCCATTCAGCCCATCGAGTCTGCACCGGCTGGGACCCTGGAGCTGTGAAGCGATTGTGCTGTCCACAATGCTACCGTGCTGCCTTTATACACACCGAAGCCCCAAAGACCCATCATTGCAAATGAAAGTCCCATCTCTTCTTGTCCAAATATATACAGCGTCGACTCATTTAGTACGTACACCAACACACAGTAAAAAAATAAAGTTACATGAGGCTGCATCAGTACACGACCAATTCTCAATTCTGCCACAGTCCTGCCTTTGCAAACTCCTCCGCTGCTTCCGGCGTCCCAAAATAAAAGTCCTTGGATTTGTAGGTTACCCTCAACTTAGCTGGTTTATACTATGCCGCACTGCACCTTGCTGATGTACAGTGCCTTCTTCACCTGCTGAAGGCAGCCCGCCCCCTCACCAGCTCCACTGTAAAGTCCTGGTATATGCCTGTACCAGCTCCAGCTCACTGCACCACCCGCGTCTGCTTTGCCCAGCACAGGACTTTCTCCTTCACGCTATGCCTAGGGAAAATCAGAGTTACTAATTTTGGCGGCTCACTCGCCTTTGGTATAGGCCTCCACGACCGATGAGCCCGATCCAGTTCATATCGGGAGGGATCGTCCCTCACCGCCGATAGCTTCGCTTTTATACCTTGCGATATACCCCCGTATACACACCGAAGCCCCAAAGAACCATCATTGCAAACGAAAGTCCCATCTCTTTTCTTGTCCAAATATATACAGCGTCGACTCATTTAGTACACCAACACACAGTAAAAAAATAAAGTTACATGAGGCTACATCAGTACACAACCAATTCTCAATTCTGCCACAGTCCTGCCACCCCTTCGGGCAGACCCACAATCCTCAGATTCTGTCGCCTGGATCTGTTTTCCAGGTCTTCCATTTTGGCTTGCAGACCCTTGTTGGTCTCTATCACCCTCAGCTCCTTCCCTATCGAGATGAGATGATCACTGTGCTGCGTTAATGCCTCTTCCACTTCCTTCAATGTCTCACCTTGCTCCTGCACCTCCACCGCTGCGCTCGATACCGCTGCCCTCACCGGGGCAATCGCCTCCTCCACTAGCACTTTCAATACCGCCCCCATCTCCTTCTTCATCGCTTCCATGTGTTTTGTGAACTGCTTTTCAAGTTCCACAGCCATCACCTTGGTCATTTCTTCTGCTGTGAACAATGCGGCCTCCCCTGGTGCTCCAGCCTCCACTTTCCTGACAGCCTCCGCTTTCCTGCGCTGACTTTTTCACTCCCCGGTGGACTTCCTTTAACCCCCTTTTTCACGGCCGTTTTTCTCCCAAACATTTCTCCTCCCTGTGCCTTCTTACAGCCTTTTCAGCCTCTGTTGCCCCTGGGACTGGGTGTTAAAACCCCAAAATTTCTATTCCTGAGCGGGAGCCCTCTAGTGTGCAGCTGTCTCCCGCCCGCCATCACCGGAAGTCCATGATTGATTAATCTTGAGGCACAGTTCACCCCATGGGCATTTTGTTAGTGCTCTAGTTCCTGTGACATACTTTCAGAATTTGTGTAATTAAGTTTTCAGTTTCATAACTCGGTTAAATAGTATTGAAGTAAACAGAAACCTTAAATATTATTTTGAATGAATGACTTGAGGCTCCTTGGGGTGGGAGAGTGGAGGGCTGCTAGGTGGGGTGGATTCTTGAATTGGCCAGTTAGCATATCGTTAAATCACTAAAGATCTGTAAATATAGACAACGGACAAATCCTACAATTTAGGTTTAAATTCCTTGCATTGTTTCAGATAGAAAATTCAAAAGACATAATAAAGAATCAATTTGATATTGGTCAAATATTATAAACTTGGCACCTAAATCAGCTTTATATTATTAACATTATTTTGTGTTGCTGGGAAGGATTTTGACAATGTTGTCTGAAATAGTTAAAAGGGACTAGGGAAAACGGGTTGAAGTTTTGAACTTTTCTTTATGGACTGGCAGATAATAAAAATTTAAATTTCATACAAAATTACGATCACTAATTTATTTTGCTCCTCAATATTGTAATACTTTTCTCATATGGCAGCACGGTAGCATTGTGGATAGCACAATTGCTTCACAGCTCCAGGGTCCCAGGTTCGATTCCGGCTTGGGTCACTGCGGAGTCTGCACATCCTCCCCGCGTGTGCGTGGGTTGCCTCCGGGTGCTCCGGTTTCCTCCCACAGTCCAAAGATGTGCAGGTTAGGTGGATTGGCCATGGTAAATTGCCCTTCGTGTCCAAAATTGCCCTTAGTGTTGGGTGGGGTTACTGGGTTATGGGGATAGGGTGGAGGTGTTGACCTTGGGTAGGGTGCTCTTTCCAAAAGCCGGTGCAGATGCGATGGGCTGAATGGCCTCCTTCTGCACTGTAAATTCTATGATATATTGGGATGGTTGCAGCCATTTTCCAGTTCCTATAAATACCATCTAACTTCAGAACTGCGCGTCATACTGAGTTGGAATAAAATCTTATTACTGCAGTAAATTCCCTCCCCAGAGGCCAGTACATGCAGACTTTTCATGAGAAGAGCTCTCAAAATCACAAACTCCTCCAGGGAGGTTTTGTAGCTTAAAAAAATTTATTGAGTGCCAGCTTTTGCCTTCTCACCGAAACCGGCGAGTCTACTATTGTGTCAATCATAATTTTATGTGGGGAAATAAACACCGAAACTGCACAGTCACTGCTTCTACCTTCTTTGAGCAGATTTATGAATGTTACAAAGTAAAATATATTTGAAGTGAAACAATTCTTATGATTCTTATGATAAATATGATTGGTGAGCATACCTTGAGCTATTCCTTCTGTTTATATTTTAGGCTGCCATAACGATTGGTAGTTTTTACTGGACTATCAGTTTTAAATGTTACAATACTTTTCTGAAAATATAAACTTGGGAAATGATCCTGTGTAATTGTTCAAGGCATTCACTTTTTTTCTGTGGGGCTTGGAATTATCGTGCCTGTTTCACTGCGTAGGCTATATTTGACAGATAATTTTTTTTCAAAACAAATTGCAAACATTACATTGAGCATTTGTTTTGATTTGTTAAAGTTGATGAATAATAATTTGCTCACTATAATTAGAATTTCGAATAGACTTTTGTGTTTTATTTTTTTGTCTGCGCCGGCGCCGAGCACATTACGCTGGGTGCATTGCGAGAGAGGCTAAAAACGGGTTTGTGCTGGGTGCCGTGTGATGTACCCAACCCACTAAGCCAGACTTGATCTGGATCATGCCCTCGATGGGCACGTTTGAATGTGCACAGCCCTTTTGAGACCGCAATCTCCCAGCACCCATTATTTCCCGGCCAGGCCTCAAGCTAGCGTTAATTAGTACTGGTCTCCAGAAGCAGACCAGATATGATGGCCACGTGAGGGGGGCTCTGAGGCCATTGGAGCCCCTGGGTGGTTGGGGACAGGGCCTGGCACCTGGGCAGTGCCAACCTAGCACTTCCAGGGTGCCAGCGGCAGTGCCCAAGTGCCAGGCTGGCACTTCTAGGATTCCGGGCCAGTGCCTGGATGCCGGTTGGCACTGCCAAGGAATGGAACCTGAGGGGGCCATGCCCATGAAAGGGATGAGATGGTTGGGGGTGAAGGGGGGAAAGCTCTCAGTGACCCCATGGCTCACTTTTGGAGGAGGGGGCGGTGCCGTGCTCCGATGCCTACGAGAATGGGTAGAGGTGGGGCTGGATCATCCTTATGCCTGGGAAGTGTGTGGGGTAGGTCACATGGACTTTTAGTGATGGGAGGGGGGGGGGGGGGTGCCCCTCTGGAGTTGAGGGTTGGGAGTATTGCCCATGTCTGTGGGGACCCTCAACCTAACTTTGAGATCTTTTCACCCTTTGAAAAACAGCAGAAAAAAATTTGGTGTGGCATTTTCCAGTGAGCAACCTGCCAGCTCCAAAAGAAGTGTGGGTGCATATCAGTCTGGATTTCACCCAAACTCCTGGTGAGAATCATTCTTCTAAACTTGCCCAAAATGACACCTAGTTATTTTTAGGAGAATTGCGCCCCTCCTGTTGAATTGCACATCGAGGTTCTATACAAGAACAGCAATCAGTTCAAACAACTGCATGGTCACCGAGTTCCAAACAGGTTGTGCATAAGTTGGCCCATTTTACGTTCGTATGCATTGTGGTCACTGAAAATAATTTAAAGGGACAACACATTTAAATAAATCTCCCACACATGCCACAAAAAATTTGAGGGTACATTTGTTTGAGAGCAGGGGATAATTGAAACCCAGCATAAGAGGATGGAATAATAGAAAGAAGACGGAGATGGTGAGAAGAGAGAAGAGGAGAGGATGAGGAAAATCGTTGACTGGCAGGGAAGGGGCTAAAAATAGAGAGGGGAGAATGGAGGAAGCCGATTGGAGACGAAGGCAAGGAAGGGATAACTCAAAGGAAGGTGAAAAGAGCAGGGGGTGGGTGATCAGGGAAAGAGAGCTGGGAGGAGAAGAATGGAGAGCTGAAGGGAATGGGTGGGGAGTAACTGGAGGTATGGGGGTCACAAATGGCTGAGAGACTAGTGGGATAAATTGAGTTGAGCAATGGCAGGAAAACTACTTCTTGGCGACATGAGAGCAAACTTTCCTGAAGGGCAGGTTTTCCAGGAAGTCGTCGTTCCTTAAACTTTGATTAACATACCAACTGAATGTAGAGTTGTGGGTAGGTGGAGGAAGTGAGTTGGTTTAACTCCTCTTCTAATCTGCTTTATCATAGGTTGCACCTATTTGAAGCACTATTTTGCTCACACTTTTTATTGGATGTTGTCATTGCCAGATCTTGACGTAGAATTTGAATTAGAATGTTGTGACCTTCTCAGACTTTCTGGGTGGCATAGTAGCACTGTTACTTCACAGCACCAGGGACTCTGGTTCGATTGCAGGCTTGGATCACTCTTTTTGTGCTGAGTTTGCCCGTTCCCCTGTCTCTGTGTGGATTTCCTCCGGGTGCTCCGGTTTCCTCCGACAAGCCGCAAAAGGCTTGCTTGTTCAGTGATATTCTGATTTCTCCCTTAGTGTACCCGAACAGGAACCATTGTATGGTGACTGGGATTTTCACAGTAACTTTATTGCCGTGTTAATGTAAGTCGACTTGTGACACTAATAAAGATTCTTATTATTATTCTTAGTCCATCCTTTTGACATGGGAAAGTTGATAACTAATAATCATTTAATACAACTTTATGGACAGAATTTAATTTTTTTCTGTCTGTACATTTGCAGGTGGGAGTTGGGGGGAGGGGGATGGGTAGAGTTAAATTCCTCAAATGACCTTCCCACAGGGCACTCAGTAACCATGACATCTGCAATTTTACAGTGGGATGGGTCTAGGCTGGCCTATCTTCACTTGCCCCAATTAAGGCCCTGAAGTAGCCAATTAATCATGATGTGGAGATGCCGGCGTTGGACTGGGGTGAGCACAGTAAGAAGTCTTACAACACCAGGTTAAAGTCCAACAGGTTTGTTTCAAACACGAGCTTTCGGAGCACGGCTCCTTCTTCAGGTGAAGAAGGAGCCGTGCTCCGAAAGCTCGTGTTTGAAACAAATCTGTTGGACTTTAACCTGGTGTTGTAAGACTTCTTACTGTAGCCAATTAATGACTGCTTAAGGGCCCTGTCCTGCCCAACCTCAATTTTTAGCTGGATGGGAGGAGTTTAGATGCAGGGGGGAAGCCCACAAAGTGCTGATGCACTGAATGGCTCAGGCAGAAAAGTAATGTTGCCTTTATCAACAGCCTTGTTTCACCTGTTCCCACTTCCAATCCTCCCCTCAATAAGGTCTGGCTGCTGCAGGCGCTCCCTCTCCTCCCAACCCTCCACCACCACACTTGCCTCCCAGCTCCCCGGACTTAGCTTTTGGTGGACTAGATGGTGGGCACCTCTCTTCCTGATTAAGGGGTTGAAGTCTGACCTCCCGTGAATTAATGCTCTTTGGATTGCTAAATTGCTTCAGACCAGCCAGTATCAGTGGCGATGCATTGATCACCGTTCCTATGGGTGATGGAAAGGGAAACACTGCCATCCTAAAAATCCTGCTCTACAAATTTATGCATTCATAACATTATTATTCTTGAAATAATACAAGTTTAAAAAAAAATGGATACTGAATAATTAATTGATTACAAATTTGAGTCTGCCTTGGATGCATAATTTGATTCACTGGCATGAATTAACCCCCAAAGAGGACAGAGAACCTTTTTTTGAAATTTGATTTACGGTACTCTATACACATTTGGATAAAGGAAGTCTTAATAGCATTAGGATGATGTCCCCTTATCTTTCACAGATGGATTTATTAATTCTTTGCAATGAAGCAATAACAATGACTTATCTATAACTTCTTTAATTAAAAAAATGTTAAAATGGACTTCAAAGATGTATTGCAAAATGGAGTGAAAGAAATAAATACTAGAGTAGTGACCTAAGTCAGTGATTTTCAAACATTTTTTCTGTGACCCACTTTTTCCACCTGGCCGATCTTCGGGACCCTCGTCGGCCGGCCTTCGGGACCCACGCCGGCCGGCCTTCGGGACCCACGCCGGCCGGCCTTCGGGACCCACGCCGGCCGGCCTTCGGGACCCACGCCGGCCGGCCTTCGGGACCCACGCCGGCCGGCCTTCGGGACCCACGCCGGCCGGCCTTCGGGACCCACGCCGGCCGGCCTTCGGGACCCACGCCGGCCGGCCTTCGGGACCCACGCCGGCCGGCCTTCGCGACCCACGCCGGCCGGCCTTCGCGACCCACGCCGGCCGGCCTTCGCGACCCACGCCGGCCGGCCTTCGCGACCCACGCCGGCCGGCCTTCGCGACCCATGCCACGTCGCTTACCTTTAATGCAAAAGGGGAGCCTGTTTGGTCCTCACGATCTCATTTTAATCTGGATCACTGTACAGTGCTAACACTAGCATTGCTGTTCTGGACTTTCCTGAGCATTTCTCTCCAGCAGAATCGTTTATGAGATTTTGTCCAATAGGTAAACTGCCTAGTTGAGTCTCTGGCTGTCTCTTTCTTTGAAGAAAATGATCCATCCTCGCAGTCCTCTTGCCAGCAGCTGGAAAATGGAAGCAACTCTGCACCATGATTTAGCACCAAAAGCACATACTTGGAGGGCACGTGACGTGCCGGGCACGTGACCTGCTCTCTGCTGCCGCTTTGGGTTGGAAGAATGCACACTGCCTCATTTATTTTAGTTTAGGCCGCCATTCTCAATGTAAAACCTGGTAGTGGCCATTGGGTACTTCCTGCGATCAGGATTATGGCAGGAACGGCACGACGGACCTCTCTGTAACACTCCCAACACCTGCCTGCGAATCACCCGCAGGTCACAACAAACTTTTGAAAAACCCTGGACTAAGTTAACACTCGAAACAAGGTTTGGTTTAAATCATTAAGCAGCTTCATTTCACTGTATGGTGAATGTTCAAATTAATAGTTATGAATAGATTAACTTGGTTCCATTGTTATAACTTAAAGTTTATGCTTTGCTACTCCTATTTTAGTCAGTCACCTTATTTATCTTGAACAGAAGTCTTTTAACTCTCCCAATGTAAAGGACTATAGACCGATTGAGCGATTTGACAAGAAATGGTAGATGGAATATAATGTGGAAATGTGACAAAGTTTCCACTTTCAAAAGCGGAATTTTTTAAAGATGTGAGAGACTATTCATGTTGAGATTCAGAGGGATTTGGCTAAGGTCAAAAGATTTTCGGTGACTGAGGGAATTGAGATACCTGGGCACAGGCGGGAAGGTCAAGTTAATATACAGCCACAATCTTACTGAATGACAGAGCAAGTTTGAAGGGCCATTGTGACGTACTCCTCATGTTTCTTAAATTCTTTTTTTTTACCTTTTTAAAAATGCTGTTGAGGTCTAACTGATTCAAAATCTTCTGAAGACCAGAGGTTAAGTAGTTTTGTGCCTGACAGGTGCCTTATAGTGCTGTTAATAGAACATTTAACTGCTTAGAGCACATGCTTCAGGGGATTTTGACCATTTTTCCCATGGAAAGAATGAGGGACTGGATACTCCGTTCCTGAGGCCAAGTGGCGGGAATGGAGAATCCGTGGGAATTTCACCACAGGAAAATCGGCACGAACCCCTCACCAATTCCAGTACCGGTGAGGGGTTTGCGCCGATTTTCCTGCGGTGAAATAGTACATGTCTGAATGCAAGTCTGTTTGAGATTATCCCTAAACAAAACTCATCAGAGCAAAGCCATTCTAAAATCTTGTGTTTGTTGGGAAAATATTTAAACAAGCTCCCGTTTTCTGAGGCAAACTATTCAGATGGTTCTGATTTCTAATCCAATGTCGTGTTATGCAGAGAAAATAATTTATTTAAAGCCAGTTTTAACTTGGCTAATAAAAGAAACCGTGGGCTAGATTCACTGTAGCCCAACACTGAAATCGTCATTGACGCCGGAATCTGGGTCGGTGCCTGCTCCGACCCTCTAAACTGTCGTCATCGTGACGTGCGCCGCACGCTGTTGCAATGCCATTGGCCCACCCGCGATGCTCCGCCCTCGATGGCCTGAGTTCCCAATGACGCGAGCCACGTGTGGCCCCAGCGGTTGGGAACCCGGCGTGCCGGCTGCGGATTGTGCCCCGCGCCGCCACACTCGACCGGCATCCGGCCCGCTTGCCGGGGGGCTTCTGCCAAGGCTGGGGGGACTGGTGGGGTGTTGGCCAGATGATGGGCTGCGGGGTCGCAGTTGGTGAGTTAGGGTTAGCGCACGGCCGGCGCTATATTTTACGCGCAACTGGTGCAGGTCGTCATCCCTGCTCATGTGCAGCCCGGGACCCAGACATTCTCCTGCCATTTTCTGTGTCACCCGTGCCTGTGCTAGCCCCTCACCGGTACTGGAATTGGTGAGGGGTTTGCGCCGATTGTCCTGTGGTGAAACTCTCGTGGATTCTCATTTCCCGCCAGCACTTGGCCTCAGGAACGGAGTATCCAGTCCCTCATTCTTTCCCTGGGAAAAATGGTCAAAATTCCCTGAAGCATCTGCTCTAAGCAGTTAAATGTTCTGCAGTTAATTGCTTTAGGTTTTTCTTCATTGTTCCCTGAACCATTTAAATTTCTTGAAGTTTTCTTTTGGTCCTGTATATTGGTTTCTGTATTGAGGAGAGCATGGAATTTAAATGGTTGTGGGGCAGGGTGAGTGGGGCAGTAAATGGCAAACATTCCAAGCAACACTAGTTTTCTGTTACTGTGCTTTGCAAGTCTCTCCTGCATCACACTAACCACCAGCCTGTCTGAAGTGGGTGGAAAGAGGCAGCTGGTCCTATCCAGGCAGATTGAAATTGCAAAGCTCCCTGGACATCCACCTCTTTTCCAGCTTCTTATTTTAATTAGCGGGCCTACTGGCCAGTAGGCCATTTAATTAGCTTTGGGGTCTTGTGAATATCACATGACCCCGATTAGCATCTATTAGTAAAGTTCTATAAAGCTACCCAATTGGCACTATTTACAATGATCACATTCCAGCAATTTTTTTTATTATAATTTGTTTTTCCAAGTTCTGATAGACAAGCATCCCTTCATGTGTTACACAAAATCAAATTATTTCAACCGTATATTGAAAGACAAAAATCACAAAGGCATATAATTCCAGTGGGATACTCAGGTGCGTGTGGGATTATATTTCTTCCTTTTGGAAGATTTCCAGCTCCTACAAAAATATCTTAAATTAAAAATGGCCTGATTGATCATGGAGGAATGAAAAGAATTGCAGTTACTTCAATCATTGCGTTCCCTGCCCGACGTCTATCACTTTCAGTCATGACTTGCATTGTATTGGTCTCTTTGTATTTTCTATTGCATCAATAGAGTTGTGATCTCTGAAGATCGTGGCTTGGAATGTTTTAGGAAAATGGAAGAATGTCCTTGTGAATTACTGTTTTTTAATTTATTTTCATGTCATGCGTGGCTTGCAAGCCTCTCTTTAATCTATTCAGCATAGATAAAGGTTCTTTTTGTCCTGACTTAGTTGCCGAAAGCAGATGTGATCCAAATCTTTAAACTGGTGCAAAGCAATGTCGAAGTAAACAGCTTATTTAACAGCCTGTGAGCCGAGCAGTAGTGTGCTCGGTTAGAAATTTATCAAGCCTCAGGTGAATCAGAGAGTGGAAGAACTTTTTCCTTGAAAATAATAGATATACATTTGCACCTCTTCTGGAAGTACACGTGTGTCAATATTGGATGAGGCAGGGTGAGACTCGGCTGCAATATTGCCTGTGATTGAATATCCTGCTCACAAATACAGTGTTCAAGATGTTGTTTGTATTAGGACATAGTATGAATCCATTTCTATTCGTCATCATTGGTTGAGCTTGTTTAAAGTGAAGTCTGTTAAGAACATAAGAACTAGGAGCAGGAGTAGGCCATCTGGCCCCTCGAGCCTGCTCCGCCATTCAATTAGATCATGGCTGATCTTTTGTGGACTCAGCTCCACTTTCCGGCCCGAACACCAAGACTCCTGTGCATGAAATTTGGATTTGTAGCACTGCCACAAACAGTGCTATGGGAGCTGGAGGCCCTCTGAGTGAAATTTGCTGCATCTCGAGCCACTTCAGGCACAGCTCACGTGGCACCCCTTAATTGGAAGGGTATCGTGCGATCATTCCCTGTACATGCCAGCAGCCTCTGCTGGTTGATTTGACACTCTCTGTTTGTGAATTTGGAGCACATCGATCCATTCTGTGTATTTGTTTGTCAATTAACAAAAAACATGCATTTCCTGCAAGAAGGGCTCAGCACGAGTGTTATTTAGGAGACCCAACTTGTAGGTGAGGTACTTAGAATTACTCTGCTATTGCAAAGTTTCTGGCAGCACTGTGTATCCTTCTCAGAGGTTTGTGCGTTCCTTGATTATCACTGAATTGTTAAGGAGCAGAAGGAAGCCCTTTGGCCTATTGTTTCTGCACCAGCTCTCCAAATGAGCTTCATAACTTCGTCCCACATCCTTGTCTTTTCCCAATACCCCGGCACATTGTTTCTATTCAAGTAACCATGTGAAGCCTTCTTGAATACATCGATTGAAACTTCCACCACACTTCCAGGCATTCCAGATCTGAACCATTTGTTGTGTGGAAAGGTTTTTTCTCACATCATGTTTGCTTCTGGTTCAAATCGCTTTAAATCTGTGCTGTCTATTTTCTAATCCATTTACAAGCAGGAACAATTTCTCCCTATCTGCTCTATCTCGCTATCTGTCCAGTCCCCTCATGGTTTTGAATACCTCTATCAAATCTCTGCTTTGCCTTCTCTCTGAGGAGAACAATCCAATAGACTCCAATCTATCTTCACACCTGAAGTATCTCATCCCTGGAACCATTCTTGTGAAACTCTTCTGCGCTGCTTCCAACGCATTCACATCCCTTCTGTAATGTGGCACCCAGCACATGCACAATGCTCCAGCTGAGGACTAACAAGTGTCCTGTATAAGTTCAACATAACCTCCTTGCTCTTGTACTCCATGCCCTTATTAATAAAGGCCAGAATACTTTATACTTTATTAACTGCTCTCCACCTGTCATGTCACCTTCAATGATGTATGCACATATACATCCAGGTCCTTAAGATTTAATCCCTTATTTTACATTGTCTCTCCATGTTCTTCCTACCAAAATGCATCACCTCACACTTCATCTGCCACCTATCTGCCCATTCCACCAACTTGTCTGTGTTCTTTTGATGTTCTACATTGTTCTCTTCACTGTTTACAATAATTCTATCCTGAATAATTGTTTCTAGAAACTTGCCCATTACTGATGTTAAACTGACTAGTCTGTAATTGCTGGGGCTAGCGCCTCAAACTATTTTAAACAAAGGCATAACATTTGCAATTCTCCAGTTCTCCGACACTTCCCCCGGGTTATTGAAGACTGGAAGAATCAGGCCGGCTTCCATTCTCACTTTGTTCGATATTCTTGGATGCATCTCATCCGGTCCCGGTACATTGTCAACTTTCAGTACTGACAGCCTACTCAACACTTTCTGCTTATCAATTTTGAATCCTTCTAGGTTCAGGATTTCCTGGGCAATCAGCATGTCCTGGATAGCATCTACCTCTTTCATAAAGCTTGAGTCAAAGTATTCATTTAATATCTCAGCCATGCCCGCTGCCTCCACGTGTAAATTCCTGTTTCGGTCCCTAATCGGCTCTACTCCTCCTGTTACCACCTTTACACTATTTATTTGCCCAAAGAAGACTTTGGGATTCCCCTTTATATAGAATTCCAGTCTTTTCTCATAGTCCCACTTCGCTTCTGTAATCTGCTTTTTCATCTCCCATTTGAACCTTCTGTATTCCTCTTTTTCTCTCAATTGTATTTTCTACCTATCGGTCATAAACACATTTTTTCTTCCTTATCTTAATTTTTATCTCCTTTTTCATCCAGAGAGCTCTTTTTAAGGGAATATACCTTGATTGTGTGCAGACTATTTCTGTTTTGAATGTAGTTCATTGTTCAGCTATAGTTTTTTCCTGAAACCTTTTGTACCAGCCTAACCAACCCAGCTTTGTTCTTGCTGCATTGAAGTAGACTCCTTCACAGTTAATTATTTTTACTCTGAATTGCATATTTTCCTTTTCTATCATCATCCTAAACCTCCAGTACAATGGTGATTGTATTCTAAATGTTCTCCCATTGATACTTGATCCACTTGGCCCTCCTCAATTCCAGGAACCATGTCCTGCAGTGTATCCTTTCATATTGGACTGGATACATACTACTGTAGAAAGTTTTCCTGAACACAATCAAGGGTGTTTTGCCCCTCTCTGCCCTTTACACTACCACTGTTCCTGCCCCTAGATTTGTGTAATGAAAGTCCTCCATTATAACTTCACCATAATGTTTGCATTTTTCTAATTTCCCTGCAGATTTGATCTTCAACAGTCATCTCACAAGTTGGTGGTCTATAGGCTACACCGAGCAATGTAATGACACCATTTTTGATCCTTAATTCTAGCCGTACTGCGGGAGGACACCTTGGCGGGCTTATACAATGAGGCAATCTGGGTAGAGCTAAGGAACAGGAAGGGGGCAATCACAAGGTTGGGCATTTATTGCAGGCCCCCCAACTGCCAGAGAGAGATAGAGGAGCAGATCGGTTGAGAGATTTTGGAAAGGTGCAAAAGTAGCACGGTTGTTTAACTTCCCCTGTATTGACTGGGACTCACTTAGTGCTAGGGGTTTGGATGGGGCAGAGTTTGTAAGGTGTATCTCGTAAGCCTTCTTAATGCAATATGTAGATAGTCCAATGAGAGAAGGAGCAGTATTGGATCTGGTATTGGGGAATGAGCCTGGACAGGTGGTTGAGGTTTCAGTAGGGGGACATTTTGGGAGTAATGACCACAATTCCGTAAGTTTTAGGATACTTTTGGACAGGGATGAGGGTAACCCTCGTGTCAAGGTGCTAAACTGGGGAAAGGCAAATTACGATAACATTAGACAGGAGTTGAATAATTTGGGTTGGGTGTGGCTGTTGGATAGTAAATCAACATCGGACATGTGGGAGTCTTTCAAGTGACAATTGATTAGGATTCAGGAAAGTCATGTTCCTGAGAGAATGAAGGATAAGTATGTGAAGTTTAGGGGCCTTGGATAACGAGGGAGATTGTGAATCTCGACAAAATGAAAAAGGAGTCTTTTGTCTGGCCCCAAAGGGTGGGAACAGTCAAAACCCTTGAGGAATATAAAGAAAGTAGGAAGGTACTGTAGCGGGAAATTAGGAGTGCGAGGAGGGGGTCATGAAAAGTCCTTGGCAAGTAGGATTAAGGTGAATCCCAAAGCTTTTTATTAATATGTAAAAAGCAAGAGGGTGGCCAGGGAAAGGATTGTACCACTTGTGTTGAGCCCTTACTTCTGCAAGTTCCATTTTGCTCACTGACCCGATATTGCTAATACATCAGCGCTGCATAGTTGACTGTTCATGCCTCACTAATTACCCAAGATTCTATTAAAGCCAGGTGCAACCTTGAAAATGGTCTTTTGGAAAATGGTCTTGGAAATTGGTAACTTGTTGAAACAATAGTTTTTGTTTCATTTCTAAATCAAAGATTGTTTAAGTTTACTCATTCTGTCTTGTAACTTTGTTTTGGGGAGGGTTCTTAACCTCTTATATTTCAGCAAGGAATAATGAGAACTACAAATCAAAATCAGATGACAAACAGCTACCAATAATTTCAGGAGTAGTGAAAGAAAAAAACCCAACATTATTTTGCTTCACATCCTATTTCTTTCATGAACAGAGGGAATATTGCCAAAAGTTATGTTTATAACATTAAAAACATTACAAAATACATAATTCAATATACTTCAATATTGACCTGTCTCTTGTTTATTTGAAGAGTTGTCTGGACACTTGTCGCCAATGATCGTAAATGAAATGCACAGCCTGATGGGGTAAAAGAAAGAGTTTTCAAAACCAAAATGGATAAATACTGGAAGGTGGAAATTTGGAGAGCTATGGGAAAGAACAGTAGAATGGGCTTTCAAGGACTAACTTAGGCATATCGGGTCAAATAGTCTCCTCCAGTGGTGTATGATTCTGTGATCCATCTGCCATTGTTCTTCCCATTCATATTCTCACCCAATCGATTCTGTAATTTGAAAATCGCTTATTGTCACGAGTAGGCTTCAATGAAGTTAGTGTGAAAAGCCCCTAGTCGCCACATTCCGGTGCCTGTTCGGGGAGGCTAGTACGGGAATCGAACCGTGCTGCTGGCCTGCTTGGTCTGCTTTAAAAACCAGCGATTTAGCTTAGTGAGCTAAACCAGCCCCTGTATGAGCGATGCTTTATTAGTCCTAAATTTAGAAAATGTGTCTATGCAGAATGTGTGTGTGTCTGCAATAGATTCTGATGCTTATTTTGAAGACATGCCCAGTGTGAATATAAACTGAATTTGTAGTTTAGTTGCAGAAGTTTCAGCAACATGTACTATAGCTGTCAGAAGGCTCAGATTTCAGCACCTGCCTGTACATGATTCTTCTGCTAATAGTTTAAACTGTGACTATTTGAAGTGCATTTCATGTTTTACGAATAAAGACAGTCAGATTTTAAATTAAATTTTGGTTTCTTCGGAATGCATGTGCTGTGATAAATTCCAACAAAGTAATATGTTGTAATTTTATGTAGGGACAGTATTTTCCGTCAATGGGTATTATCCAAGGTGGGTTTATTTATGTGAATTCTGTTGATTTTACACTTCTTTTGATTTCACTTCCTTTTTCCTTATTTAGGCTCTCCATTCTGCTCACCATACTCTTGCTTCCACAAGTATCTCTCCATAGGAACTGCTGATGGCTGAACAGCCTACTCGCTGATATCCTCTAATTTTTCCTCCCTGTAGAGAAGGCCTTGGCCTCTCTCCAATAGTGTGGTTAAGATTGAAATTCACCTGAAATGGCCAGAAATTATTAATGTGCTGGTACCACACTGTCATCCACATAGCACGCTTTTATATTTGACAAGTGAAAACTGACTTATTATTTTTAGCACATCTTGGTGCCTTATTAAATAAAAATGATACAATTTATTTGCTATTAATCAGCAGAATATTGTGCTTATTATCTGTGGGGGACTTTGAGCTTGATCTTCAGGAGATTTGTTTTTCTAGTTTTAATAAGTTAAAGCTGCACATCACTGCAGGAGATAACAAACTTTTGACTTGTTTATAAATTCTCTGCCTCTGAAAATCAATTCACATTGGACTGCTCTAAGTCAAAGCCTTAGAATTATAATTGATGATTAAAAAGCATTGGGTTGTTTTTGATTATTTATTTTATCAGTAAACCTGTACAGTTTTGTACTTAACGGAAAGACTTGTGTGACTCGGACAACTTCAACTTCTATCGTGTTTGATAGATGTTAAATTGATGTTTAAGGGAGATATGCGTGGAAAGTTTTTTAGGCAGAGGGTGGTGGGTGCCTGGAACGCTTTGCCAGCGGAGGTGGTAGAGGCGGGCACGATAGCATCATTTAAGATGCATCTAGACAGATATATGAATGGATGGGGAACAGAGGGAAGTAGATCCTTGGAAAATAGGCGACAGGTTTAGATAAAGGATCTGGATCGGCGCAGGCTGGGATGGCCGAAGGGCCTGTTCCTGTGCTGTAATTTTCTTTGTTCTTTGTATCTACACTTTTTTTGCCCTGTCCAATATTCCATGTATGAGTTTATATGAACATATGAATTAAGAGCAGGTGTTAGCCTTCGGCCCATCAAACCAGCTCCATTTGATAAAATCATAGATGATTTGATGATGGCCTCAACTCGGTTTTCCTTGTCTACCCCCTATACCCATAGAGTTTTGATTGACAAGACCCTGCCCCGACTGCTCTCTTGGGGAAAAATTGCATGGATTATTGACCCTCTGAGAGAAAAATATATTCTCCTCATCTCTGTTTTAAATGAAAAACCCCTTATTTTTTAAACTTATCGTACAGTTCTAGTCTCTCCCATAAGGGAAACATTTTCTCAACATCCACCCTGTCAGGTCCCCTCAGGATCCTACATGTTTCAATAAGATCACCAGTCATTCTTCTAAATCCTAATGGATACAGATCCAACCTTTCCTCATTAGATAATCCTGTCATTCCAGGAATCTGTCAAGTGAACCTTCTCTGAACTGCATCCAATGCATGTATATTCTTTCTTAAATAAGAAGACCAAAACTATACATCTTACTCTAGATGTGGTCTCACTAATGCCCTGTACAGTTGGAGCAAACATTGCTTCTTTTTATCTCGATCCCCTTGCAATAACTTAAAACATTCCATTTGCCTTCCTAATCACTTGCTGTGCCTGCATGACAATTTATAAGCTTTACGCACGTGAAGTAGAGACAGCCTGAATGAGAAAGTCCGAGTGAGGATTGAAACTTGGTAATTTGGGGCAGTGTGGTCATTTGGTACAGAGTGGGAGGAGGTGCTTTTTCCCTTTTGCTTTGTTTTCTTTCTTCTGGCTTTTTAACTGGTAATCTGCAGGGAGAGATCCAGAGAGCATCTTGGGAAGGTAAGTGATATAAAGACCTTTTAAAATTGTAGGGAGGGGGGGGACTGAAGTGGCATCACAGTAAACCTGTGACTTGATTGGCTGATGGGGAATCTGTTAAATTTGAAAATAAATAACATTGAAAAAACAAATTAAAACTACTTAACTAGGTAGAGGAGTAACTAAACCTGAGAGCAGATATTCGTATTTAGTATTTAATTTTACAGGAATAAAACCTAGCGCCAGGGACATATAGTTAATTGTAACTTAATCTAATAATTTAAGCATTTATTATGAATTAATTAACTAATGCATAAATGCCACTCAGAGGGGTGCAGTGCTCGAACTGAGATGTGGGAGATCTGTGACACTTCCAGCATTCTGGTCGACGACGTCTGCAAGAAGTGTAACCAATGTCAGCTCCTCCGAGACCGCGTGGTTCGTTTAGAGCAGCAGTTGGATGCACTTAGGAGCGTGCAGGTGACGGAAAGCATCACAGAAAAAGTTATAGAGATGTGGTCACACCCAAGGTGCAGGCAGACAGATGGGTGACCGCTAGAAAGGGCAGGCAGTCAGTACAGGATCCCCTGTAGCTGTCCCCCTCTCTAGCTGGTATGCTGTTTTGGATACTGGTGGGGGGATAACATATCAAGGGAAAATAACAGCAGCCAGAAGAGTGGCGCGGCATCTGGCTCTCTTGCTCAGCAGGGGAAAGAGAAGTGCAGGAGAGCGATAGTTATAGGGGACTCTATAGTAAGGAGCACAGTTTAGGTGCTTCTGTGCACGTCAGGGAGACTCCAGGATGGTATGTTGCCTCCTTGGTGCCAGGATCAAGGATGTCTCTGAACGAACACAGGACACCCTGAAGGTACTAACGAAATAGGGAGGAAGAGTGATGAGGTCCTGCAGAAGGAGTTCAGGGAGTTGGGCAGTAAACTAAAGAGCAGCACCTCTAGGGTTGTAATCTCAGGATTACTCCCTGTGCCTCGTGCCAGTGAGGCTAGAAATAGGAGCGTGCAGCTAAACACGTTGCTAAACTGGTTGTGTAGGAGGGAGGGTTTCAGATTTCAGGACCATTGGGATCGCTTCTGGGGCAGGTGTCAGGAGATCAGATCAGTCCATAAGAGGGTCATTTAGGAGTCTGGTAACAGCAGGGAAGAAGCTGTTTTTAAACCTGTTAGTGCATGTTCTCAAATTTTGTACCTCCTGCCCGATGGAAGAGGTTGGAAGAGAGAATAACCCAGGTGGGAGGGCGCTTTGATTGTCCTTTCCCAAGGCAGCGGGAGGTGTAGACCGAGTCAATGGATGGGAGGCGGGTTTGCGTGATGGACTGGGCTATGTTCACAACTCTCTGTAGTTTCTTATAGTCTTTGGCTGAGCAGTTGCCATACCAGGCTTTAATGCAGCGAGATAGGATGCTTTCGAAGTTGTGTCTGTAAAAGTTGGTAAGAATCAATGTGGATATGCCGAATTTCCTTAGTTTCCTGAGAAAGTATAGGTGCCGTTGTGCTTTCTTGGTCATAGCGTCGACGTGGATGGACCAGGACAAAGTTTTGGTGATATGCACACCTAGGAATTTGAAGCTGTCAACCATCTCCACCTCGGCACCATTGATACAGACAGGGGTGTGTACAATACTTTGCTTCCTGAAGACCAGCTCTTTAGTTTTGCTGACATTGAGGGAGAAATTGTTGTCGTTACACCACTCCACTAGGCTCTCTATCTCCCTCCTGTGTTCTGAATCGTCATTATTCGAGATCCGACCCACTATGGTCATGTCATCAGCGAAATTGGAGATGGAGTTGGAGCCAAATTTTGCCACGCAGTCGTATGTATATAGGGAGTATAGTAGGGGGCTAAATACACAGCCTTGCAGAGCCTCGGCACTGAGGAGGTGTTGTTGTTTAACCTTACTGATTGTATTCTATGGGTCAGGAAGTCGAGGATCCAGTTGCAGAGGGAGGACCCAAGTCCTAGGTTTTGGAGCTTTGATATGAGCTTGGCTGGGATTATGATGTTGAAGACCGAACTGTAGTCAATGATTAGGAGTCCTTGCTGTTGAGATTCTCCAGGGATGAGTGTAGGGCCAGGGAGATGGCATCTGCTGTGGACCGGTTGTGGTGGTATGCAAATTGCAGTGGATCAAGGCATTCTGGGAATATGGAGTTGATGTGTCTCATGATCAACCTCTCGAAACACTTCATAATGATAGATGTCAAGGCCACTGGACGGTAATCATTGAGGCAGGTTGCCTGGTTCTTCTTTGACACCGGTATGATAGTGGTCTTCCTGAAGCAGATGGGAACCTCGGAACAGAGTAAGGAGAGGTTGAAGATGTCAGTGAACCCATCTGCCAGTTGGTCCGCGCAGGATCTGAGTGCACAACCAGGGACCCAATCAGGACCCATTGCTTTCTTAGGGTTTGCTTTCAAAAAGGCTGATCTGACTTCAGATGCTATTATAGCAGGTATGAGTGTGCCCAAGGCTGCTGGGGTAGTTGACAACAGTTTGATGGTTTCCTATTCAAACCAAGCATAGAATGCATTGAGTTCATCGGGGAGGGGTGCACTGCTGCCGGAGATTTTACTCAGCTTTGCTTTGTAGCCTGTTATGTTGTTTAAGCCTTGCCACAACCGAGGAGAGTCCGTGACATTAGTCTGTGACTCTAGTTTAGTCTGGCATTGTCTCTTGACACCCTTGATCACTTTGCAGAGGTTGTACTTGGATTTCTTGTATAGTTTACGGTCGCCTGTCTTGGACACCTCCGACCTGGCCTTCATTAGGGAGTCAATCTCACGATTAAGCCATGGTTTCCGGTTGGGAATGTACAGGGCTTGGGTTAAACAGAATAACTCCTATGTATTCTGATCTATCGCCTCGGCCAGCATCTCTCTTCCTGCAGTTTAGTCCTTTTAACATTATTTTACTAACTTTTTAAGCGTCTTTCTTTTTAAAGACTAAGTCCAGTTTTGGATCTTAGTAAAACAAATTTATCAACCTAACTTGGCAATGACCCTTGCTGAGTTCAAATGAATAAGGTTGTCACAATAGCAATGGTTGTTGATAATTGCTGGAATAGCAACGCATCTTTCATTGGCTTCAGTTCTCTTTGTACCACAATGTACCTGATTGTTGTCCTGTGAAACCCTTTAGAGCAGGATTCAGCTCAGTAGTACAAACCTTTTAACATAAATTATGCCAAAGTCTGTTAATGTCACTGTTTAGGGAAGACATCAAATTGCATAAATGTTCTTAGGCGCATTAGTTATGTGTATTTTAAAAGTTTTTATGAAGCATAAAATATTTAATTTACTGAGGAACTGACTAAACTATGCCAACTAAACTAGTAAATAACTCGGTACAGTTTTAAAAAATTTAACTTTGGTGATTTCCAATATCTTCAGGTTGAGGACTGGGAACTCTTATAAAAAAAAAAATTAAAAGAAAATTTTTTTTTGGTGATAAACCCAGTTTATATGCGTTATGATAAAACTACACCAGGTTATCACACTTAAATACATAAAGGAATACCTTTCAATTGAAAGAAAAACATTAATTACAATTTCATCTGCTCTTTGATTTTGCTGACTCATGAAAGATTTTGGGTGGGATTTTCCGACCCCTCCGCCAGGTCGGAGAATCCCCGGTGGGCGGCGCGAATCCCGCCCCCGCCATTCTGGCGCCGGCTGCCGTATTCTACGGCGCTGGTTTTCGGGTGGGGGCGGGCTTTACGCCTCGCCGGTCGGGGGCCATTGGCAGCACCCCCCCCCCCCCCGGCAATTCTCCGGCCCCGATGGGCCGAGCGGTCGTTGTTTCCTGGCCAGTCCCGGCGGCGTGAAATGGACAAGTGCTTCAAGTACTTCAGCTGAAACCATACCAATTCAAATCGATAAATTAGCTGAGACGATGGCTCTCGAATTTGACAAATAATTTGGTAAACCTTTTAAACGACATGAGAGGGAAATAATGGAAAACCTCAAAAAAATTTGTTGATGATGCCCGAGCATTTATAAAAGAAGCTATGGAGAAAGCATTGACGACAGTACGGCAACATGGCATGAGTTTGAGGGCGATGGAAGAAGGACTGTCACAGCACAGTAACCATATAGTCTTATACTTGATTGAGCCCACCCGTCAAAACCATAGCACAATGAACCACCGTGTGCTGTGATAATATGTTTTCATAGCTTTCATTAAAGAGTGAGTCCTAAAATTGAGAGGTGTGATGGGAAGGTACCAATATTTCTATTTAATCAAGATGTCTCTGCAAAATTGGCAATAAGAACCACCTTCAACAAAATTAAATTGGTTCTTTATCGTAGCCTAGTGCGGTTTGGTATTGAATACCCGGCAAAATTGAGGGTTACATACAATATACAGAATTATTTTTTCAAAACAGCGGAAGAAGCATTTAAAGAAATTGAAGGATTGGATTTATATTAGACTTATTTTGTGGTTGAGATGTGTCTGTGTTAAGATGTTATTACAAATGTTTTAGATTTTTCTTACCATGTTCATTGTTTACTTTTTATTTTTTAGAATGTATTATATTTGAAGTGATTGTTGGTTAATGTGGAGGTTTTTTTTATCTCCCTTCATCTTTTTTTAAGTTTATACTGTTTTTAAGGTTTATAGGGGATATTTATGTGTTATTTATTCAGATAAAATAGGGTCTCACTGGAAGCTACCGTACTAGCTTATTTAAAAAGGCTACTATACTGGAGAGGGGTAGGAGGAAAGGCTGTGGCTTACGGAACCTATACAAGCTGGTTTTGTGACCTTTGGGGTCATTCTGGCCAGAGGATTCCACACTGCCTCATTAAATTTACAAGGTGGTACTGGCTGCCATTCTCAATGTAAAAGCTGTGTCTGCGTGGGTTTCCTCCGGGTGCTCCGGTTTCCTCCCACAAGTCTTGAAAGACGCGCTTGTTTGGTGATTTGGACATTCTGAATTCTCCGTCCATGTACCTGAACAGGTGTCGTAGTGTGGCAACTTGGGGATTTTCATAGTAACTTTGTTGCAATGTTAATGTAGGTCTACTTGTGACACTAATAAAAGATTATGTGAGACGACTATTAAATGTGATATTATCCTCAACAAACGGAAAAGAACAGGAGATTTTTGTGGCATTAAATGCTGAAAAAGCCTTTGATAGGATAGAATGGAGATAATTATTTACAGTATTAGAACAGTTTGGACTAAAACCTAAATTTATAGAGTGGGTTTTGTTAGTATATAAGGCACCTAAGGCTAGCATTCACACAAACAATATGAACTCGAAATATTTTCAGTTACAAAGAGGAACGAGTCAAAGGTGCCCTATTTCCTCTCTTATTTGCATTAACAATTGAACCTTTGGCCATTACTTTGAGATCATCGAGTAGATGGAAAGGGATAAAAAGGGGGAATAGATCATAAACCATCCACCTCTACTGATGATCAGTTATATGTGACAGACCCTATCCCCACAATAGATGATATCATGACACTACTGAAACAATTTGGGACTTTCTCAGGATAGAAAATAAATTGGAGAAAAAAGTGAAAAAAGTCACCCAACCAAAGATAGGAGTGAACTTTGGGGTGTTGCTATTTTGCCTGACATGTTTCCATTTTCGATACTTGGGAGTTCAGATAGCCCCTGATTGGGATCAACTTCAAAAACTGCATTTTACAAGTCTGCTAAATAAGGTTAAAACGGAATTGTAAAGATGGAACAATCTCACTCTGTCATTGGCTGGCAGAATGCAATCGTTAAAAATTAATGTCCTGCCTCATTTTCTATTTCTGTCCAAGTGTTTTTACCAAAATCCTTTTTTCTGGGAATGGAAATGCTGATTTTGACATTCATTTGGGCCAGAAAAGTAGCAAGGATCCGAAAAACATTTTTCCAGAAGGATTCCACAATTCGATTACGTTTACTTCAGTGATGGAAAGGGATAGGTCTATACCGCAAGGCAAGAGTCATATCTGGGGGAAAGGCAATTATGATGCGATGAGGCAAGACTTAGGATGCATCAGATGGAGAGGAACACTGCAGGGGATGAGCACAATGGAAATGTGGAGCTTGTTCAAGGAACAGCTACTGCGTGTCCTTGATAAGTATGTACCTGTCAGGCAGGGAGGAAGTGATCAAGCGAGGGAACCATGGTTTACTAAAGCAGTTGAAACACTTGTCAAGAGGAAGAAGGAGGCTTATGTAATGATGAGACGTCAAGGTTCAGTTAGGGCGCTTGAGAGTTACAAGTTAGCTAGGAAGGATCTAAAGAGAGAGCTAAGAAGAGCCAGGAGGGGACATGAGAAATTTTTGGCAGGTGGGATCAAGGATAACATAAGAACATAAGAACATAACCCTAAAGCTTTCTATAGATATGTCAGGAATAAAAGAATGACTAAGGTAAGAATAGGGCCAGTCATGGACAGTAGTGGGAAGTTGTGCGTGGAGTCTGAGGAGATAGGAGAGGTGCTAAATGAGTATTTTTCGTCAGTATTCACACAGGAAAAAGACAATGTTGTCGAGGAGAATACTGAGATACAGGCTGCTAGACTAGAAGGGCTTGAGGTTCATAAGGAGGAGGTGTTAGTGATTCTGGAAGATAAGTCCCCTGGGCTGGATGGGATTTATCCTAGGATTCAACTAGGGAGGAGATTGCTGAGCCTTTGGCTTTGATCTTTAAGTCATCTTTGTCTACACAATTGGTGCCAGAAGACTGGAGGATAGCAAATGCTGTCCCCTTGTTCAAGAAGGGGAGTAGAGACAACCCCGGTAACTATAGACCAGTGAGCCATACTTCTGTTGTGGGCAAAGTCTTGGAAAGGTATATAAGAGATAGGATGTATAATCATCTGCAAAGGAATAATTTGATTAGAGATGGTCAACATGGTTTTGTGAAGGGTCGGTCGTGCCTCACAAACCTTATTGAGTTCTTTGAGAAGGTGACCAAACAGGTGGATGAGGGTAAAGCAGTTGATGTGTATATGGATTTCAGTAAAGTGTTTGATAAGGTTCCCCACAGTAGGCTATTGCAGAAAATAGGGAGGCATGGGATTCAGGGTGATTTAGCAGTTTGGATCAGAAATTGGCTAGCTGGAAGAAGACAAAGGGTGGTGGTTGATGGGAAATGTTCAGACTGGAGTCCAGTTACTAGAGGTGTACCACAAGGATCTGTTTTGGAGCCCTTGCTGTTTGTTATTTTTATAAATGACCTGGAGGAGGGTGTAGAAGGACGGGCGAGTACATTTGCAGATGACACTAAAGTTGGTGGAGTTGTGGACAGTGCAGAAGGATGTTACAAGTTACAGAGAGACATAGATAAGCTGCAGAGCTGGGCTGACAGGTGGCAAATGGAGTTTAATGCAGAAAAGTGTGAGGTGATTCATTTTGGAAGGAATAACAGGAAGACAGAATACTGGGCTAATGGTAAGATTCTTGGTAGTGTGGGTGAGCAGAGAGATTTCGGTGTCCATGTACATAGATCCCTGAAAGTTGCCACCAAGGTTGAGAGGGTTGTTAAGAAGGCGTACGGTGTGTTAGCTTTTATTGGCAGAGGAATTGAGTTTCGGAGCCATGAGGTCGTTGCAGTTGTACAAAACTCTGGTGCGGCCGCATTTGGAGTATTACGTGCAGTTCTGGTCGCCGCATTATAGGAAGGATGTGGAAGCATTGGAAAGGGTGTAGAGGAGATTTACTAGGATGTTGCCTGGTATGGAGGGAAGAACTTATGAGGAAAGGCTGAGGTACTTGAGGCTGTTTTCGTCAGAGAGAAGAAGGTTAAGAGGTGACTTAATTGAGGCATACAAGATGATCAGAGGATTAGATAGGGTGGACAGTGAGAGCCTTTTTCCTCGGATGGTGATGTCTAGCACGAGGGGACATAGCTTTAAATTGAGGGGAGATAGATATAGGACAGATGTCAGAGGTAGGTTCTTTACTCAGAGAGTAGTAAGGGCGTGGAATGCCCTGCCTGCAACAGTAGTGGACTCGCCAACACTAAACGCATTCAAATGGTCATTGGATAGACATATGGACGATAAGGGAATAATGCAGATGGGCTTTAGAGGGGTTTCACGGTCGGCGCAACATCGAGGGCCGAAGGGCCTGTACTGCGCTGGAATGTTCTATGATCGACAGTCATAAGACATAGCACAGCCACATTGTTTGTATTATTATTGGGCAGCAAACACTGAAAAGCTGCTGAGATGGTATGAAGATTCAAAGTGGGTGTTGATGCGGATGGAGTTGGGCTCCTGTAGAGAGTCAGGACTACGGGCATTGGTAACCGCTGCCATACTCTTTTCTCCTGGTAAATATTCCAAAATCCAACATAGAACATAGAACATAGAACGATACAGCGCAGTACAGGCCCTTCGGCCCTCGATGTTGCAACAGTAACATTAAAGATATGGAGA
The DNA here is from genome assembly GCF_902713615.1 of Scyliorhinus canicula. Taxonomy (NCBI): domain Eukaryota; kingdom Metazoa; phylum Chordata; class Chondrichthyes; order Carcharhiniformes; family Scyliorhinidae; genus Scyliorhinus; species Scyliorhinus canicula. The sequence goes on along the minus strand of NC_052159.1, from coordinate 91,803,194 downwards.
CAGTTTCGCCAACACTTCACATTAGTTGAGGTATCAAATCTGATAGCAATCTATCCAAACCATATGTTTAAACCGTTGGAACTTGACAGTAAATTCCAAAATTGGGAGAAGAAAGGGATTATTGTAATGAAAGATTTGTTTGTCGGGAACTGATTCGAAAATTTTGAAGAGTTAATAACGAAATTTGGGCTTTCACAAACTGACAAATTTGACTATTTGCAGTAATGTAAAAAAAAATTCTTCCTTTTTGGTAACACCATCTTCCTTGTTATTGGAACAAATTCTATCATTAACGGGGAAGAAGGAAGGAAATACATCTGGGATATATAGGAGACTTATTTCAGAGGAAGTTCCATTCTTACTTAGAATCCAAACCAAATGGAAAGAAGGATTGGGACCCGAGCTAGAAAATGGGAGTTGGTTTTAAATTCTGCAAAGGATAAATTCAACATCATCATGTGCTGGATTAGGATTGATACAGTTAAAGATTGTGCATAGATCCCACTTAACTAAATCCAAAACAAATAAAATGTTTGTGGAAGTGGAAGATAAGTGCGAATGGTGTTAAAGGGGCCCTGCCAATCATTTACATATGTTCTGGATATGTCCTGGACTCGTTCGCCATTCTACAAATGAAACTGAATCCCTGTCCTCTAATAGCCATATTTGGGGTTTCAATGCACTAGAGTTGCAGACAAGGGTAGGAGTTGATGTTCTTGCATTCGTCTCACTGATTGCTCTTAGGCAGGCATTAATCGAATGGAAATCATCTTCCCCGCCCAGAGCCTCACTATGGCTTGAAGATCTTATGGAATTTTTATATCTTGAAAAAGTTAAATATACCCTGAAGGGCTCAATTGACAAATTTTACCGTAGATGGCAATCATTCATTTTGTACTTTAAAGAGTTGATCACCGTTACCTGTCAAAGGAAAATTAGTGTGGGAAAGGGGTGGGAGGGATTTGTTGTTTATTATCGAAAAGGGAGGGAGGGGAATTTATCGCTATTTTCTTATTCTTTGTATTTATATTTAATATTAAAAAATGAATTAAAAAAAGGAAAAAAAGAAAGGAGATATTGGGCACGATTCGGCGAACTTAAAACTAAGTCAAGCTTTGGGTGCATTTGGCAGGGTGTTTCTTGGCAGCTGCCGGGTCGAGATTTACCCTGCTATTCACCAGCACTTTGCTGGTCTTTGGGCCTCAGGAATTTCTCCCCATCAAGGCCACAATTCAGATGATTTTCTGCTGGTGAGCTGATACTTTGTCAAAGTGGCTTGATAACAATCTATGCAAAATAGTTTGCTTGGATTATGCAATAAAGGAAAATTAAGAGTTTGGGGATGTACTTCATGATAAAACAGCATTTCAAAAGTTAATTTTTGGCATCAATATTTACATTTTGTTCATGTTTCATGGAAACTGCAACAAAAGTCAGAGCCTGTCTAAAAATGATGATATTCCTTAAATTCCTTTTGGAATTGAGCTGTCATGTTCCAAGATTGAAAAATGAAGTTCATCTTGAAGCAGAATCTTACATTTACATTAGTTTAATAGTACTTTCTGCTATATTGTATACCTGAGGAAAATAGATATGACAATCTTGACAGCCATTTTAAGGTAACTTTTTTAAATTCTGCTTTGTTAGTGTAGTTGTCATAGCACGAAGAGCTACAGGATAAAGGCTCAATTTTCCAAGATTTGTTCCACCAGCAAGATTTCGTATTGAACACTGTGCATTATGTTTGGGTCCAAAGTGTTGATTTTCCCCATGATTTGAATAAATATTTGTAACAATTGAAAGGTAAATTATGAAATGACTTTGCTTTGCAGTAGTAACTTGATCTTTTGGGAGTATGGTGCGTTCTCGCTGTGCTTACATCTTTGCATGCTTTTTGACATGGAGGACTATTTTGGTGAGAAGGATCATTTTGTTACATGTCATTTCCTGGTCCAAGGACAGCAGAAAAGTTACTGGGGCACCACTAACCCAGGCATAAAACATTTTGAAACGTTTTTCATGGGATGTGAGCATTGATGGCAAGGCCAACATTAGTTTACGCCCCTAATTACCCACGAGGAGGTGGTAATGAGCCGCCGCCTTGAACTGCTGCAGTCCATCTAGTGCAGGCCAGCCACAGTGCTCACCTCAACCTGTTCCTGTTTTGCCCATCTGGTAACATAAGTGCATGTTACATCTTTAGAAATCATTTTTCTTGTCTGTGTGTGTCTTGTGCTTTTGGGGAATATGTGTTTGTTGTATTTATATTTTGGGTGTCATGAAAATAAAAGTTTATCCTTCCTCTTGACTTGAGCATAAAATACAGCCACTTTTGTGCCTGCTTCTTCAAGTCACAGCACAAAGAATTTAAAGACTCCTTTGAAAATACATCTTTTTTGTGGTCAGCTGAGAGGTGAAAATAGTAAAGAAAATTATACCTCATCTCCTCATTCGTAACAGTGTGGCATGGATATTACTTGCCACTTTTCAGCTCCAGCCTCAATGTTGTCCAGGTCTTGCTGCATATGGACACAGTGTGTTTCAGTCTCCGAGGAGTTGGGAATGGTACTGAACATTGTGTGATCATCAGTAAACATTCCCACTTCTGACCTTAAGATGGAATGAAGGTCCTGATGAAGCAGCTGAAGATGGACTCTTGGACACTGCCCCGCGGAACCCCCAGTAACCACAACCATCATCTTGTGTTCTTGGTATGAATTCAACCAGTGGAGAGTTTCCCCCCTGAATCCAGTTGACTTAAATTTGATATCAAGGGCAGTCATTCTCACCTAACTTCTCACGTTCAGCTCATGTTTGGATCAAGATTGCAATGAGATCACGAGCTGAATGGTCCTGGCGAAGCCCAACTGGACATCAGGAAGCAGGTTATTGCTAAGTGTCACTTGATAGCATTGTCAAAGACACCTTGCTGATGATTGACAGGAGAATGGTCAAGTGGTAATTGGCCTGATTGGATTTATCCTGCTTTTTGTGGACTGGGTACACCTGAGCAATTTTCCACATTGTGGGGTAGATACCAGTGTTGTAACTACTGGAACAGCTTGGTTAGAGGCGTGGCTTGCTCTGGAGCGCAAGTCTTCGGTACTATTGCCAGGACGTTGTCAGGGCCCTTAGCCATGCAGTATTTAGTGCTTTCAACTGTTTCTTGTTATCACGTGGAATGAATCAAATAGGCTGAGGACTGACAAGTGAGATGCTGCGGCCCTCAGGAGATAGAGCATCCATTCAACATTTCTGGCTGAAGATTGTTAGAAAGGTTTCAGCCTGGTCTTTTGCACAGATGTACTGGACTCCCCCATCATTGAGGATGGGAATATTTGCAGAATCTTCTCCTCTTGTTAGCCGTTTAATTGTCCACCACCATTCACAACTGGACGTGACAGGACTTATACTCGTTGGAGTTTAGAAGGATGGGAAGGGATCTGATCGGGGTATATAAAATACTAAAAGGGATTAATAAAGTAAATGTAGACCAAAATGTTCCCCTTGTGGGGCAATCTAGAACAAGAGGTCACGGATATAGATTGAGAGGGGGTAGATTTAAAACTGAGATGAGCAGGCACTACTTCTCGCACAGGGTGGTGAATTTGTGGAACCCACCCCGTAGTGTGGAATCTGAATCATTACATGGTTTCAAGAGGGAGATAGATGTATTTCTTATTTTAAATTGAGGGTTAAAGAGATATGGGGAACAGGTGGGGATGTGGGCTTTGAGACCAGGAAGAGACCAGCCATGATCTGATTGAATGGCAGAGCAGGCCCGAACGGCTGTAAGTCCCGAAAGAAGTGCATTTTAGGTGAATTGGACATTCTGAATTCTCCCTCTGTGTACCCGAACAGGTGCCGGAATGTGGCGACTTGGGGATTTTCATAGTAACGTCATTGCAGTGTGAGTGTAAGCCTACTTGTGACACTAATAAGGATTATAAATTGTCTACTTCTGCTTCTAATTCCTATGTTCCTATGTAAAAGACATTAGTGAACTGGAGAGGTTTGTATGAAAATCGATGACAGTTTTATGTCACTGTTACTGCAACAAGTTCACTAGTGATAATGAAAATCAGTTGTTCTTCCAAAAAGATGGGTGGTAGCAACTGGATTGATGCACAGAGCTTTAGCCACGTCAGAATATCTTTCCCTGAAAATCTAAGTAACAGCAAGAATAAAATAAAAAGAACCAAATCAATTATTGAGAAACGGCCTGACAATTAAACACTCATTTTACAGGCTTTCTCGAAATTTCACACAAAACAATCTTGCCATCTAATTAAATGGGTGAATAATGAAAACAGCACTAAACTGGAGATACTGGGAAGTTGGGTGAACAATTATAATTTTGATATAATTTATATGCACCAAGGCACAAACTGACAAGTACATCTTTAATAATTACGTCCAAAATCAGATAAAACAAAAATTAGGTTCTTTATAGGGGTCGGTATAGCACAGGGCTAAAGAGCTAGCTTTTAAAGCAGACCAAGGCAGGCCAGCAGCACGGTTCAATTCCCGTACCAGCCTTCCTGAACAGGCGCCGGAATGTGGCGACCAGGGGCTTTTCACAGTAACTTCATCGAAGCCCACTTGTGACAAAATAAGCGATTTTCATTTCATTTCATTCTGTGTAAACGATCTCCACCCAATTTTCCAATTGATAACACCTGATCATTACTGATTGGAAAATTTGTCATGGGATGTTTAAGCTGAGAGTTTAGAAAATACTTATGAAATACCCCAAGCTGAAATACCTCAACATTTTCTGCCCATTCTGCCAATGTACTATTTCCATTAATCACTTTACGAGGCTTTAGCAAACATTCACTCTGTAAATAACCAAGCTGTCTGAAATCCTCTATTATCAATAATCTTGTGTTTCTTTTTATGTTTAAATGACGGTGATTAAATTTTTGTATCTACATTGTGTATCCATGTAAGGGAAGGATCGTAGGGAAACACCTGACTTTTATAACTGCATTATAAATCTTGCATTACAATTAGTTTGCTCTTCCAAAGTGTTCACTGTACTTTTTACGACACCAGTATTTAAATTCCTGATGCTTCCATTTGTTGCTAGTTTCTATTCGTCTTCAAAAATAACTGAATTTGACAAAGACTTCAATGGGTGCATTTTCATCTCGTCACTTGTGTGAATGCAGAGGTTGGTGCAAATAAGGAACATTTTTTGCTTTTGTGTTTATGCTGACATTTTTCATTTACCTTAGGAACTGGAGGAAAATATACCTATTAGAAAGCTATCAGTTAGTTCGTCCATAGCGAACGGCACTTCTTTCATTCCCTTAGTCATAACAAAAAGAAATTGATTAAAAGGAGCTCTCAATTAAGTTCATAATCTTTCCTCTAGATGTTTATGGTAATTGCATACTGTCATCTGAGAAATTGTATGTTTTTAATCAAATATTACCAACTAAATTAATCTGTCATTGCTTTGTTCTCTGCACTTTGGGACTTGCTTATATGAATACAGTAATTACCCATGACATTATTCATCTTTACTCAATATTCAGGGTATGGGTGGACATGCCAGTGGAACTAAATGCCAGCCTTTCAAGCATATGTACACTAAGTGGTAATAATTGCAAGAGCTATCAGGCAAAACCACACTTTCAAACAGATGACTTAGTATTTTCTTTACTCTATTTTTCACATATTGAAAAATGCAAGGATTGAGCAGTAAGACAGTAATAAATTGAAAGAGGTCAACAATCATTGGGTTGAAAAGAGAAACATGGGCGTTGAAGTAATGGGAAGGGAGGGGAACAAAGTAGCAGGTGGGCTTTTTGAAAAAGATGTGCTTTGCAATGTTAATGGAAATGTATTGAGCAGAATAGAACAAGATTATCTTGGAATCCCTTTGCCTCTTATCGACATAAATATCTCTTGGATGCAGAAACCAGTTATACACTTATTTTGCAGTTTATATTGAAGTAGGAACAGCAGTAATAACTGAGGATTCAGTTTACAATTTTCAAGATTAAGATCAGTTCAGAACAGAAAAGGCTATTTAATTTTTAGAAGTGTAAGATAATATCAAGCGACAAGGTTGAATGGAATAGGTAAAGCACATACAGACTTAGAAAGAGCCCTGAATCTAACAGTTGAATGAGACAATGTGGAAAAGCAATTAATACAGCAAATCTTTGAACAGACTAAGGTCATTGGATTAGAAGTCTGTACTTGGGAGTATCACGCACTGATGCTTCAAAAGGCACACAGGTTTGCTTATAAGGACATAAGGAGCTGAATGGTCTTGTTCTGTAACTCTCTATGTTTTTATATATTGTGAAGAGTGCAGAGAGGAGCCTGAAGGAGAGGTTTTAGGAGGCAAGATAAACGATGGTTGGTTTTATATTTTAGAAGGAAGAAGAAGACGAGGATTCACGTTGAGAATATTGCTTCAAGATAAATTAATTTTGGAACAATAACAACTTGATTTAGTAATGGGTAGTGTAGCCACCTGGGGTGACCACTGCCCAACACAAAATGGAAGATTGCAAGGGATGCAGGAAAAATGGACATGTTGCAAAAGCAAGCAGCTTGCAAAGCGCTTGTGTGTTCTGACTGCTGCAGAAATCAGTTCTGACTGCTGCAGAAACCAGACAGCACTGTGAAAGAAAACAAGTTAGCATACTAATGAGGCGATACCGGGCGATCCCCAGGTACAATGGAAACAAGTTAACACAAATCGATACATTAAATGGAAGGCCAGACTTCTCGGCGCCAAAAGAAGTCCAAAACAATAAGTCCCAAGAACCGCCCAGTGATCGAGGCACTGCCCCGTTATTAGGGAATTCAAATCAATCGATTGGGAAGAGACCCAATCAATTGCGAGTGTATAGAGGGTCCGCCCAGACCCTGAGAGGAGTATAAGACAGAGACCCCAGCTCTCTCTCTCTCTGCCAGCCTCTCCTTGACCAGCCAGCCCTCCCAGCAGAACACCATTGCAGTAGAAGAACCTTGAGGAGGAGAGGTCTGGACAGCAGCCGCCAACACGCAAGTGTCCTACAACGCATGCTACGAGAGTAGACACTCCTGACCCCCTTTAGTCCACAACTATTGGAAGCCTGCGGACCCAGGACAAAGCTAGAGGCCGTTGTTCCCTGATCCGGCAGTCCCCTTATCCAGATAAGTATTTGGCCTATTAGTGGTAGGATTAGCCTAGTCTTATAGTTTTATATGCATGATTAGTAGATTACTGTAATATAATAAACGTGTATTGTTTGAACTTACTAACTGGTGTATGGATTTATTGCTTTGAACTTGAACTTGAAACTTGTGGCGGTATCTTAACGATACCTGCCGACTCCAAAGCTAAGGAACGAAACAGAGCCAAATTGAGTGTTAAGCACACTCACCCAGAACGAGGAACAGTAGAGTGCTGTGTCAGAGGGTCCGTGCAGTTCGAGAATCCCTATTACAGTCAACAAGTTGACTTTTTTTTATTCTTTCATGAATGTGAACGTCGCTGACCAAGCCAGCCGTTTTTGCCTTTCTCATTATGGTGAAGGTCGCCCTTTATTTTTGTTACATCTTAAAATCCATGGAGTGGGGTGGGGCTTAATTGGTCAACACTCATACAGCAGATGACCAATCACTGGCAACAGGGCACATGGGGTGGGTGGAACAGCAGGAAAAAATAGGTCACCAGACTTGTTAGTATGTACTAGATGCTGTGGTATGAAGAGGCAAGAGTTCAGCTCCTTTTTCACCAACACACCTTTAATGGTTCAAACTCACTCTGCACAGAACTCTACAGATCATCACAAGCTCCAGAGTCCACCTGAAGCCCCTTTACATATCAGTGTCAATCATTGAACACTTAACATAAATGAGACAATCATTGAACACTTAACATAAATGAGACAACTAATTGCAATGTCTCTTAACCCATTACTTAACAAGACTAACCAACTTATTTTGAGTGTGGTACAGACAGTTCACATGGGAGATACAGGAAAGACTCTATTTGGTTACAGCGGAAGATGTACAGAAAATTTCAATCGTTGGTAAATTGGTGTGCCATTTTTGTCAGATCTATTAAAATTATTCATTTAAGCCCACTCCCCCGCCCCATCCCTGCAACCCCATAATCTAACCTAAACACCTTTGGATATGGGCAAATTAGCATGGCCAATCCACCTAACTGCACATCTTTAGACTGTAGGAGGCAACCCAAGCGCTCCAAGGAAACCTATGCAGACAGTGACAGAACGTACAAACTTCACACAAGGTCAGAATCAAGCCTGCTTCCCTGGAACTGTGCTGCCCATTGCATATCCAAGTACTTAAAAATGTTATCCATGTTTCTTCCTCTACCACCCTGTTATGTTACTTCTAGATCCCCAACATCTTTTGGGTGAAAAATGTTCCTTTGAATGCCCTCTAAACCTCCCAACTCTTGCTCTAAATCTATGTTCCCTCCACCAAGCGATATAAAGTCTTTCTATCCACTCTATCTCAGCCTCTAAAAATAATTCTCTTCATTTCAATTCAGTCCCCTCAGTCTTCTCTGTTTCAAAGCAAACACTTCTTGCCTATCCAATTTTTAAAATTCTTTGGTTCATCCTCATAAAATGTCTTGCATTGTCTCTTGTGATGTGGAGATGCCGACGTTGGATTGGGGTGAGCACAGTAAGAAGTCTTATAACACCAGGTTAAAGTCCAACAGGTTTGTTTCAAACACTAGCTTTCGGAGCACTGCTCCTTCCTCAGGTGAATGAAGAGGTATGAAACATATATATATATATATATATATAGACAAATTCATTGTCTGGCATCTTTGAATTTGTCTATATATATGTTTCTGGAACAAATCTATGCCCACCTTTCCTGGAATGTCATGTTTAAATTCCTTCAAACAGTTTTCCTGGCCGCAGGATTGGTTGTGGCTCTTAGCAAAGTCACAAACCTGGTGTTGTAAGACTTCTTACTATCGTCTCTTGTGCAATCGCATCTTTGCTATGCTGTAGTGACCAGAAAAGCGCGCACATCTCCAGCAGTGGCCGAACTAATGTTTTATACAGTGAAAGTAAAGTTGACATCGTCCCAGATTACTCCTTTGCTTTCCCCTTTGATGGAAGAGAGCTGAGATGCCTTAGGGGAGGGGCAAACCTTCAAGAATAACCTCAGCCGGTACAGGAATTGAACCCATGCTATTGGCCTTGCTCTTCATCAAGCCAGCTGTCCAGGCAACTGAGCTCAACCGGCTTTTATAAAGATCCAGCATCACCTCCCAGTTCTGCTATTCTTTGTCTTAATTCAGGCTTCTCCAACTTTTTCGCTTGTGGGTTCAAATTTACATATTGTTCTCACTCCAGGTTAGCAATGTCATAGCAATAAATTGTTAAGTTTAAAAAGAGCAAGTAATAAAACTGACCAGAGTGTGAGTCAGAATGTATGTTGGTGGTGGTGAGAATGAGTGAGAAACCGGTGACTGGGTGAAATGAAGACTCGCTCATCTCGCACTCACCCCGGCACACTCTCTCAGTAAAACATAATTGATTGCATCAATATTTAGTAAGTCAAGCGATGATGTAGAGCAAGAATTTGCATAAATAAAATAAAATTGTATATTTCCTTAATATTATCGTTTATAGTAATGTCCATGAAATCCTCCTCTTTCTCCTTCGATGCTATTCCCGTTGAATTGCTGACCACCCAACTGCTATTCTTGGCTTTCATGTTAGCTGGCATTGTTGATGGTCCTTCTCTCCTTTAAATCTACCGACAACACTTGGCTTCTCAAAAAAAAAACAGAACCCTTGACCTCTCCATCCTTGTAAATTAGTGCCCCCGAGCCCAACATCTCTTTACTTTCCAAAGTCCCTGAATGTGTTGTTGCTCCATAAGACATTGGAGCAGAATTAGGCCATTCGGCCCATTGAGACTGCTCCGCTATTCAATTATGGCTGATAACTTCTCAACCCCATTCTCCTGCCTACTCTCCATAACACCTAACCCCCTTATCCTCCCAAATCTATGCCCACCTTTCCTGGAATGTCATGTTTAAATTCCTTCAAACAGTTTTCCTGGCCGCAGGATTGGTTGTGGCTCTTAGCAAAGTCACAAATTACATTAAGTGTGTCCGTAAGAAAGATAAACTGTCCCAGAATGTCCTCCTTGACCTGTTTGTGGCCTGTGATATGCTTCACCACACCATTCTCAAATGCCTCTCGACTCATCCGGCTCAGTGGCATTGCTCTTGCCTGGTTGCATTCTTATGAATCCAAACGGACCCAGACAATCGGCTCCAACATCTGCAATGATTTTGCTGCACATGTGTGACTTCAGCTGCAAAGGCCATAAACTCTGCAGTTCCTTCCTCAACTTCTCCTCTCTTTCTTCCTTTATTTATGATGAGTCTTAAAACTTACCTCTGACTAAGCTTTTAGCTATCTGGTCCAATATTGCCATATGTGGCTAGATGTCAAATTTTGTTTCATAACCCTCTGAAGGAAATTGGATGCATTACTTAGATTTTTAAAGGTGGCGTGCAAATACAGGTAGCTTTTATTTGGTATGCTGTTACTTTGATTATTTTCAATATAACACATGTATATGGTATTATAATGCGTAGGAAAGAACCATATAAATAAAAGTCATTTGAAATATATTCTACCCCCAATTCCTCTCGCCAAGTGAGGGCTGCTTATCTCCACACAACCAGTGGGCTGAGGACACAATGGAATGGAATCGCAGGTTCCAAAGACATGAGGCTGGATTTTGGAACATACTGCAGGTGGGAATGGAAATGGGAAGATCCAAAAGCTCCCGGTCGACTTGCAGGTTTGTCAGCATCTTTCCATCTCTGGGCCATTTTTAAAAGGCATATTGAGCAGGGTAGGTGGCTTCTAGCTTATGTACATAATTAGAAGGATAAGAGGTTGACCGGAACTTACCCAATGAGGTGTGGGCCCCTCACAGCATCCTGAGTCAGGAAGGTGCCCAGGACGGCAGCATTCCAGGATCCATTTAAGGTTTCCTCTGCAGCTGCCATACCAACCTGGGTACAGCTGCAGCGCATGCTGTCCTGTGGAGGTGTTTCTCCCTGTAAGATTAGTCTGGTGACCGTGTCCATTTCTCTTTAATAGGTTTATAAAGAGTGCTGAAAGGACTTCTCCATCTAGAATGTACTCCCTCCCTTACTTGTGTCAGGAAACTGCAGCTCCTTCAGTGTTGGAGGGCTTTCTCTTGTCCCTCCAACATCCTTAATTGGACGGTAAGTGGGCCCATTGGCCATTAATTACCCAGTCCTGCAATAGTCTTGTCAGGTGACTGTCTGACCCAGCGAGTGGTTGAGACTTGGATTTGATCCTAATGTTAGAATCTTGCAGGGAGAATCACCTCCACAGGACAGTATGCGCTGCAGCTGTACCCAAGTTGGTATGGCAGCTGCAGAGGAAACCTTAAATTGATCCTGGAATGCTGCCGTCCTGGGCTGTCGCTTGGAGGCTGCCTCCAGGCATCTTCCTGCCTCAGGATGCTGTAAGGGGCCAAAATTAAAATTCAGCCCACAGACTGCAAGATAACATCAATTGATTGAAAACCAAAGTCCATTTATAAAAGAGTAACTGCATCATATATACTTTTCTTGTCCTGAACTGAACACTTCAGCAAAATATGTAAAGTTTCTAATATTACAATGTCTTTCAAAAAATACTGTAATGCATTTTCAGTTTTACATTAATATTCATAATATCTAACATCAACTAAAAACATTTAAATTGTCTCTCTTATAAAATGGCATACCTGAGAGCTACCAGAAGGTCATAACCCAAACTTTGGTGTGATGAGTTAGAATACCTTTGATTAGATTAAAGCCTACTAAATCCCTCTCCTGGAACAAATACTGATGTGTATAATCAGACAGTTGGATATACAATCAGCATTTCACAGAACCTTCTGATCTCTTTGCTTTTACCTTTGAAGTTGACAGATTATGAAACTTGGCAAAATCATGTATTCAGTTTATGTTAATTTACGGCAGGCAATCAGCAAGACACAGTTATGCCATAGTTCTCTTGACCCATTTTATTCGACACACATCAATTTATTACTGTTGGTTCCTTTTTCTGCTAATACTTTTGTTAATATAATACACATGAGCATGCACATTACACAGTGCAACTCTCATTGATGTTTCTTAAAGCACTGGAGTTTCTTTACTGTTTTCAAATAAATTTCAACTTTTTCATCAATAACACTTGGAGAAATGCACTGGGTATCTGGAAAATCGTGAGCGTCAGGAACAGAGGAAAATTGGTGTATAGCTTCCTGGGTGGAATGAAGGGAACAATCGGAATGTTTTTTATTTTGCTTTTATTTTTCCAGAGACTTTGAATTTTACTTCAAAATCAGAACAAGTAGTAACTTTTGAAAAAAAAACATATCTAATCTTTTATTTTAAATATAGCATAATACAGGACTATCAATACTATCCATTTCTGGCTATCTACAAGACCATAAAACGGAGGAGCAGATGTAGGTCCATTGAGTCTGCTCCTCCATTCAATGAGATCGTGACTGATCTGATATGATCTTCAATTCCACTTTCCTGCCTTATCCCCATAACCCTCGATCTTACTTGCTAATTAAAAATCTGTCTACATCAGATTTGAACATAATGACCCAGCCTCTACAGCCCTCTGCAGTAATGATTCACTACTCTCTGAGAAAATAAATTCCTCCTCTTCTCTGTCTTAGATGGACAACCTCTTACTCTGAGATTATGCCCTCTGGTCTGAGAATCTCCCACAAGTGGAAACAATTTTCCAGCATCCACCCTGTCAAGCCCCCTGAGAAACCTGTATGTCACCATGAGGTCGCCTCTGATTCCTCTAAACACCGATGAGTAAAGGCCCAACTTACTCAGCCTCATGAGAACATCAAAGTATCTCAAAATACTAGATTGAATCAACTAATTTATGAAGTATGGTGATTGTCATGGAGCTCTTATGGAACACCTGGCTTCTATCTGCACTACTTCTGTTAGAAATTCTGTAACATCACCCACAAGACTGATTCGGCTCTGCATTTGTATCTCATTGTGTGAAGTCAATACCACCAAAAAGTTAATTATCCAGCACTGATGTTTGAGCCGCCCACCTCCATGGAGGAATGCCTCATTGCACTTTGATTCTGGACTCCACATAAAACAATATTTATTTTCTCTTGTGATCTCTGTATTTTAAAATGTTCTTTTCCCTCTCTTTACTATCTAAATGTAAAGGGAAACGTTGTGAACCCTTTTCACATTTGAAGTGTTTGCAAATAAACGGACCCTGTTTATCCTATCTTGAGTTTGCTGTGGGTTTTTAAAAAGTTTTTAATTCAGGTTTTTCGCATTTTGAACATGTACATGTACAAAAGATTACAACCCAAAATAAAATAAACCTGACACAGCACCTCACCCCCACTATCCGCTCCGTCGCACTCCCCCAATCAACCTTCCCACCCACCCCCCAAAACAGCTGATGGTAACCAGCTCCCGAAATGCAGAATAAACAAACCCCATCTATTGTGGAAAATCTAATTTTCCCCTCTTCGGGGAAACTTCTCTTTCTCTAAATGCAGGAGCTCCATTAGATTCCCCCAGCCATGTCGAGACACAAGATGGAGAAGCTGACCCGCCTGCGGGTGACGAGCAAGGCGAAGGCTAAAACAGCTGCCCCTAGGGCAGCACGGTGGCCTAGTGGTTAGCACAACCGCCTCACGGCGCTGAGGTCCCAGGTTCGATCCCGGCTCTGGGTCACTGTCCGTGTGGAGTTTGCACATTCTCCCCGTGTCTGCGTGGGTTTCGCCCCCACAACCCAAAAATGTGCAGAGTAGGTGGATTGGCCACGCTAAATTGCCCCTTAATTGGAAAAAATGATTGGGTAATCTAAAATTAAAAAAAAAAAACAGCTGCCCCTGCACCTGCCTGCAACTCTGGTAGGTCTGACACCCCAAATATGGCCCCCAGGGGACCAGGCTCCAACTCCACATGCAGGACCGCCAAAATGGTGCTGAAGAACAATCTCCAAAATTTCTCCAACTTTGGGCAGGACCAGAACATATGTACATGATTAGCTGGGCCCCTCCCACATCGTTCACCAATATCCCCTACCCCCTTAAACAACCGGCCCACCCTTGACTTTGTCAGGTGCATCCTTTATCAACCCCAGCCTCGCATATGAGGTTGAGGCATTCATCCCCGCAGCACCTTGCACCACAATCCTTCTTCTAGCGCCATCCCCAGCTCTTCCTCCCACTTGGCCTTGACCCCCTTCTGGAGACATCTTATCTTCTTCAAAATCCTCCCATAAGTTGCCAAGATGACCACTCTCCCCTACCCCATTACTGACAACACCTCCTTCAGCATTGAGGAGGAAGGTTGCTGTGGGGCTATTAACATAAAATTGATCACACCAAAACAGGGGTGTAAGAAATACGCCACCACTTACAAAGGGGAAAACAAATCAAAACACCTTTCTGTTTATGGGTAGGTGGTGAGAGGAGAAACTAGTGCTCTTTAAATTAATCCCCCTCCTGTCCGTAACAGAAATTGGGTGTTCAAATCCAGGATGACTCCTTTGGATTGGACCAGAGTCTACGAAAAACATAAACCAAATCTGACCTATAAGAGCCACTTGGAAACCAAACAGAAAATCTCAGTGGTGCAAGCAACTAACCTTAGAAAATTCCTTTTCCCTAAAAATGATAAATCTAGATGTGGGTCAAACAATGAGATCTGAATGGTAAAGCATTGACAGGGGCCTCACGGTAGCATGGTGGTTAGCATCAATGCTTCACAGCTCCAGGGTCCCAGGTTCGATTCCCGGCTGGGTCACTGTCTGTGTGGAGTCTGCACGTCCTCCCCGTGTGTGCGTGGGTTTCCTCCGGGTGCTCCGGTTTCCTCCCACAGTCCAAAGATGTGCGGGTTAGGTGGATTGGCCATGATAAATTGCCCGTAGTGAATGGGGGGATTGTTGGGTTACGGGTATGTGGGTTAAGTAGGGTGAGCATTGCTCGGCACAACATCGAGGGCCGAAGGGCCTGTTCTGTGCTGTACTGTTCTATCTCCGAGCACAGAGCAACTGAAAGCTGTAGCTAGGGGGGTACAAAATTACCCAGTGAAGAGAAGTGAACTGACCCAGTTGTTGGTGGATCATTTGAATCTCACATATCCGATAGAAAAGGTAAATGAAGGGTTCATCCATGACTCCGAACCAACCCCCTGCCCCCCCAAGCCAAATTAGAGCTGGAAAAACTCAGAATGCAGCTTGAATTTGAAGAGAAATAAAGACAGAGAGAAAGTGAAGCACAGGACAGAAAGAGAGAAATGGAAGGAGAAGGTTAGAGATAAAACTTAGTACAGAAGGAGAAAATGAACGTTGACAAGTTATGACTGAAAAGCATCAATAGAAAATTGAAGCAACTAAAATGTAGAAAAAGATGGGGATAGAAGTAAAAGGTAAGATTGAAATATTGTAAAACAAAAGGAATTTACATGATGAAACTGTTTTGACATGGAGGAATCTATTCTCTATCCATTAATATTAGAGTAAGAAGTCTTACAACACCAGGTTAAAGTCCAACAGGTTTGTTTTGAATCACTAGCTTTCGGAGCACTGCTCCTTCCTCAGGTGACTTTAACCTGGTGTTGTTAGACGTCTTACTGTGCTCACCGCAGTCCAATGCCAGCATCTCCACATCATTATGGGGGCTAGTTTAGCACAGGGCTAAAGAGCTGGCTTTTAAAGCAGACCAAGGCAGGCCAGCAGCACGGTTCAATTCCCGTACCAGCCTCACCGAACAGGCGCCGGAATGTGGCGACTCGGGGCTTTTCACAGTAACTTCATTTGAAGCCTACTTGTGACAATAAGCGATTTTCATTTTTCATTTTCATTAATATTAGAGAAAAGACAACCATTTACTTAGTGTAATGTCACTACAAAAACAGTGCTTATTGTGAGTACATTGTGACATAAAGACCAGAAAGAGTATCAAGAAAGGTTGTACAAAGTACCTTTAGCATCCACTGGAACCTCAAAATATTCCACTGCCAATAATTACTTTTAAAGTTTACTCCGTGTTCTTACTTTGGTCAATGCAGAAAGCAATATACATTCAGCTGAAGAGCATCACTGAAATAAATGACCAACTTGTTCATTTGTTTTAAGAATGTTGATGGTTTTATAAATGTTGCTCAGGATACTGGGAGAACTCTGATGTTTGAATATTGTCAAGGAAAATGTTATGTACATATACATGTGCAGTTGTGACCTTGACTTAACATCTCTCATGGCTGGACTTGAAATTATGCACTGAGGATTCACAACACATTCTGCTTGTTCAGTTGCAGAACTACATGGTTATGTGACGCTTGGCATAGGCGAACAGTATATACTGAATGTGCTGTTACAGAAAGATAATATTTTTCGAATGAAACCTTAGTCCTCCTGGGGGTATTTGGTAAGGGTGGGCTGGGCTGATACTTTAACGTGCACTGTCTTCTGATACTCCATCTACCCTGGAGATATTGTGTTGAGGCAAATTGTCATGTGAGCATTTGTCCATCCTTTGGAGGTTCTTCCATGGAATTCTAAACCTAACAGTGCGTCTCATCAGTCAGCACATTAACATCAAATTATTATTAAACAGCAAGTCAGGCCACTGCCACTTACCCTTGGATTTTATTTTTAGCCTCCGCATTGTATTTTTATATCTGCATGTCTGTCTTCTACATGTACAGCATGTGCAAAAACCCATACCTTTTGAAAAACACTTTCTTTGAATGGTTAATGCAGCCAGTACCCTCCAAGCAGCAGCACCTTTAAATTTCAGCAGCAGTAATTGGCGACAATTATACTGCTCAACCTCACAACCTTCTATATGTTCACACATTTTTGCACCAGGTATCAATGATACAGATAGCTTATTCAAAGCCCAATTTACAAAGAAACATAGGAGCCGGCGTAGACCTTTCAACCTATTGAGCCTGCTCCGCCATTCAAAATCATCATGGTTGGTCATCCATTCCATTGCCTGTGTTCCTTTATGTCATTGAAATTTGGAAATCTGTCAATCTCTACTTTAAACGTACCCAATGACTAAGTTTCCATAGCCCACAGGGGTAGGGAATTCTGAAGATTCACCACGCTCTGAGTAAATAAATTTCTCCTCATCTTGGATCCTAATAGGTTTCCCCCCTTATTTTGAAATTGTGTTCCCTGGTTCTACACTTCCCAAACAGGGGAAACATCTTGCCCTGTCTATCCCTTTATGTATTTTGTAGGTTTCAATGACATTACCTCATTCTTGAAACTCTACAGAATACAGGCCCAGTTTCTCCAATCTCTCTTCTCGGGACAGCCCTGCCATCCACAGAACAAGTCTGGTGAATCTTTGTTGCACCCCCATGGCAATAATATTCTTCCTAAGGTAAAGGGACTAAAACTGCACACAATAGCCGAATAATTGCCGTCTAATAGTTGCCGTCTAACCAAGGTTCTATACAATTGATGCAAGACTTCACTACTCCTGGACTCAAATCCTCTTCGATAAAGGTCAACATACCATTAGCCTTCCTAATAGCTTGCTACACCTACTGTAACAAACTCTAATTGGCTTTATTGGTTGGCCAATTGGAGTATGAGCTCCCTCAATGATAGCTCATTGAGGGGGCCCATATAATCACCTGTGTAGGCTTTGTGAGCCAGTCTTAAGTTGACTGGACTGCTAGCAGCACTGTTTGTAGCTGCTCCTGTAATATCGTTATTGTAAATAAATATTGGTGTGGTGACGGAATTCCTGCCTCCCGTGGATTACTACACCTACACTTTTTGATAAGGACACCCAGGTCATTTTGTATCTCTACACTTTCCATTTCAGAAGTATTCTGTGCAGCTGTTCCTCCTACCAAAGTGGATAATCTCGCATTATTCCACATTATATTTCATCTGCTAGGTTCTTGTACACTCACTTAAGTCTGTCCAAATACTTTTGAAGCCACTTTGGATCTTCCTCACAACACACATTCCCACCTACTTCATATCATCTGTGAACTTGGAAACATTACATTTGGTCATCTGCAAACTTGGAATTCTTACATTTGGTCCCCACATCCAAATCATGTTAAATTGAACAGCTGAGGCTGATCCCTGCTGTACCCTACGAGTCATAGTCTGCCAATGCAACAATGACCCATTTATTCCTACTTTTTTCCATGCTAGTATATTATCTCCCATCCCATATGCTTTAATTTGCAAACCAACCTCCTGAGTGAGACTTTATCAAAAGCTTTCAGAAAATTAATTATACAAAGTCCACCAACTCCCCTTTATCAATTCTGTTGGTTTTATCTTCAAAAAACACCACGTTCATCAAACATGATCGCTCATTCATAAATCAATGTTGGCTATGCCTAATCAGATCATAATTACGCAAGTGTTCCATTTATCACATCATTTGTAATATGTTCCATCATTTTCCCAACTTCTGATCTAAGGCTAACAGGTCTGTTATTCCGTTTTCTCTCTCTCTCACTCCTTAAATAGTAGAGTGATATTTGCTACCTTTCGATCTGCACGAACCATTCCAGAATCTATAGAACTTTGGAAGAAATCACCAACACATCCCTGATCTCCATAGTTACGTCTTTCAACATTCTGGGCTGTAGGTGATTAGGTCCTGGGGACCTTTCAACCTTCACTCTCATTAATTTCTCCAAAACAGCCTTCTTACTAATACTAATTTACTTTTATTCTCCCTAGTTGCTTGAGTCTCTAATTCTGGGAGATTTTGTGTATCTTCCTCAGTGAAGACAGGCACAAAGTACTCATGTAGCTTCTCTGCTATTTCTCTATTCCCCATTATAAATTCCCTGATTCTGTCAGTAATGTCTTTGATAAAGATTTTTATGTACCGATAGAAGCTTTTACACTTTTTAAAAATATTTTTTGCTAGTTTATATTCATATTCTATTCCCACTTAATTAGTTTCTCGGTCCTCTTGTGCTGTATTCTAAAATCTTCCCAATCCTCATGTTTGCTATAGGCGTTTTAATCTTATTCAATCCCTAACTTCCTTTGTTAGCCACAGTTGACTGACTTTTCTTGTGCTTTTGAACCTTAAAGAAATGTATAATTGCTGTAAACCATGTAATCGATTCTGTGAAGACTGTCCATTGCATAGGTACGGTCATACCTTCCAATGTATTTTCCCAATCCATCTCTGCCAATTCTGCCCCTCACACCTCCTTAATTTCCTTTGTTCAAATTTAACATCCTCGCTTCAGGTTGAACTACCTCACTTTCAAACATAAAGTAAATTTCTATCAAATTATGGTCACTCACACCTAAAGGTTCTTTTACACAATTATTAATTAGCCCTTTTTCATGACATGACATTGGGCCTAAAATAGCCTATTTGCTGGTCTGTTCCTCAAAATATTGCTCCAGACAACCATACCAAACACAATCCAGAAACTCATCTTCCACAGCATTGCTGCTGATACGGTCGATGAAAATTGAAGTTACCCAGATTGCCGTATTACCCATGCTACATGCTTCTCTAATCTGCTGGTAACTACCATGCCCCACACTACCACTACTATTTGGTAGTCTATAAACAATTCCTACCAATGTTTGCTGCCCTTTCTGTTTCTTAGCTTGAGCAGAACAGATTCCAGACTTTTGTTCTTCCGATCTGACATCCTCCCTTGTTAACTGATCGCATCCCTCATTATCTGTGCAATAACGCCTCCTTTTCCTTTTTGCCTGTCCTTCCTAAAAGACGAATATTCAGTTCCCAGTCTTGGTCACCCTGCAGCCATGTTTCCGTAATGACAATTCAGTCATAGTTATTTACCTAGATTTGTGTCTTTAAATCATTTACTTTGATCTAACTCACTATTTCTGGCACATGCAGTGGCTCGTGTAACATAGTTCCAGTTACATTTGCAAGGATCAAAAAGCTGTCCATATTTTCTCATATCAAGAAACTTTCTGTTTTTTATGTCCACAGAAATCTTGTGCTTATCTTTAATTAACATCTAAAATGGGGAAGATTTTACTGTGGGTCTGATTTCCATCTTGTTTGAGAAATTTAGGAATACTTTTGGGCAAATAGAAATCTTCATGATTTGCCATATTCAGTCATAAATGTTGTTTCCCTTCGCATTTTCCTTCATTCTGCATGAATACTTTGTGTGCAGACAGTATCTATTGTTGGTCTGTCCTGCCTGTGGGACAGGATATACCCAGGAATGGTAATGGACATTGCCTGTAAGGTATGATTCAGTAAGTATGTCTATATCAGACCATTGTTTGACTTGTTTGTGAGACAGCGCTCCCAATCTGGGCACAAGTCACCAGATGTCAGTTACTTGAGTGGGTCATTTTTGATGGCAAGTTCAATGCCAGATGATCCATCCAACCGTCTATTATTGAAGTTATCTGTCGAATTGAGTGGCTTGTTTAGGCTATTCCAGGCCCTCTAAAATAACTGAAACAATTAAAAGTGAGCCAAATTATTGGAACTCTGGAGTCACATGGAGATCAACCCAGGTAAAAACAGTGGCTTTCCTTCCTTAAAGGAACCAAATGGGTTTATACGACAATATGGCAGTTGTGTAATCAATATTAATTAGATTTGTTTTTTAAAAATTCTAGATGTATTAGTTAAATTTAAGCTCTCCAATTGTTATGGTGGGTTTGAACTTTTGGCTTAGAAGCATTAGTCTGAGTCTCGGAATTACTGGTCCAAAAACATTACCGCTGTGCTTATGTGTGCATGTTGCTGCAATTTACTTTGTGTAAACTGATTAATGAATTTAGCAACAGCAAGGCAGAACTGTGACTTCAGTTGACTGCAGGTCAGATTATATATATGTGATCATGGGTGCCTGTGTGCGGAGTATTTGGCACAATGTAATGTACACCACTGTATGTGTATGCAATCAATGAGAACTTGTTTTTCCTAACTGAGGCATGGACGGCTTTATGAATGGGGACAGGTTTGGCTAAAGAGACTAGAACTAGAGTAAAAGATCGTTGATACTTCCATGTAATAGAGTTATGGGCGCAGTTCACTTCTGGCTAAGATCCTATGATCTTTAGCTTTTCAGTTCTTCCCAGATCAAACTGCCCTCTGGGTTGAAATGGTCATTGTATTCTAATAACCCATGGTATGCAAAATTTCTTCGAACATCAGCCAGCAGTCTTCTACTAATTATCCTGATTCTGTGCTCCTTTTTCACAATTCCCAGCTGGTGGATACATATTTTCACTTTTTAACTTCATAAAACCTTTCATCGTATAAAATAATCTCTATTAAATCTTGGTTTTGAAACCTTAATGAATATAATCTCTCGTTCATCTTATCCAGTGATTTTTCATTATTTCTCTTTCCGTAACTTTTAATATCCTTTCTATAATGGGGTATTCCATTGCACTACTTGCCGATGACCAGGGTATTCTACTGGTGTCTCAGCAACATTCATCCTTAAACAAACACCATAAAACAGATTATCTGGTCATTTGCCCTTATTTGCTGCTTCCAAGAGCTTGCTTTCTGCAAATTGGCTGCCAAATTTGAAGAAAAAAGAAATATTTTGATTTAGCTAGCACCTTTCATTAACTCCGAATCTGCTTAATGGTCAATAAATTACTTTTGAAGTGGAGTCACTGTTGTAACGTTGGAAACACAATCTATCATGCGTTTGGTTGGTTCCCATAAACCGCAATGTGGGAATGACCAGATAATCTGTTTTTGTGATGTTGATTGAGGGATAAGTGTTGGCCAGGACACCGGGGATAACTCCCTTGTTGATCTTTGAAATAGTGCTTTGGGATTTTTTTACACCCATCTGAACGAACCAATAAGGCTTTGATTTAACATTTCATTTGAAAGGTGGACCATCCAACAATGCCGCTTTCTCTCATTACTTTACTGGACTCTCAAACCAGATTTTTGCATTCAAATCTCAGAAAAGTGCTGCTGCCAAAGCCATGTTTGGCACAATAATCTGTTCTCAAAGCAACAGTGACTACTTTGACAGTAATGTATTAGCTGTGAAACACTTTAGAACATCTTGAGAATTAAATATGCAACATAAATTAAATTTTCTAAAAGACTCCTCTGAGATTGGCTTCCACCTCAATCTATTTCTGAGGCCTTCCACAGTTAATACTAAGCCTGAACTGAAGGAAGAGGAGGAATCTGCAACCTATTTCCGAACTTTGTAATCCTCATTATGGCTTCCTAGGACCCACTTTTCACATGATGACCCTTAAAAGTTCGTAGCCTGAGTTCCACCAAATTATGTTAAGTTCATGGTCTCAATTCCCCACTGCTAATTACATATGGCAGATAAGAAAGGAGCAAGCACTTGTGGTCGCAGCTCAGTCTTTGGGGGGGGGGGGGGGGGCAAAAACATTTGAGATGGTGAGACAGCCTAAAAACTCACCATTAAAATGTTTGTTCATTTTTTGTCACCATCTTGCCCGATTATGCACAGAATCGTGAAATGAAATGCCGCCATAATATATTTCCGTGGCTCAATACACTTATTTACTTGAATTTACTTCCAAAGATCCCATGTTGAACAATGGGAAGCAAAATTCCAGCCCGGTTCACTGCAATTTATTTTGTTGCAGTCCAGGTGGTGCCCCACTATCGGAAGTCCTCCTTAAAAGTACTTCACCAGAACTTTATTGGCTAACTCTCCTTTGTCCATCTGGTGGTGTCTATTGTGCTGCCACTTCAGTAGGGTGCTTGTCCCGGAAGGGAAATATGTGAGTCTCAGTCATATAGAACGATACAGCGCAGTACAGGCCCTTCGGCCCTCGATGTTGCACCGACATGGAAAAAAAAACTAAAGGCCATCTAACCTACACTATGCCCTTATCATCCATATGCTTATCCAATAAATTTTTAAATGCCCTCAATGTTGGCGAGTTCACTACTGTTGCAGGTAGGGCATTCCACGGCCTCACCACTCTTTGCGTAAAAAACCCACCTCTGACCTCTGTCCTATATCTATTACCCCTCAATTTAAGGCTATGTCCCCTCGTGCTAGCCACCTCCATCCGCGGGAGAAGGCTCTCGCTGTCCACCCTATCTAACCCTCTGATCATTTTGTATGCCTCTATTAAGTCACCTCTTAACCTTCTTCTCTCTAACGAAAACAACCTCAAGTCCATCAGCCTTTCCTCATAAGATTTTCCCTCCATACCAGGCAACATCCTGGTAAATCTCCTCTGCACCCGTTCCAAAGCTTCCACGTCCTTCCTATAATGAGGCGACCAGAACTGTACGCAATACTCCAAATGCGGCCGTACCAGAGTTTGGTACAGCTGCATCATGACCTCATGGCTCCGGAACTCAATCCCTCTACCAATAAAGGCCAACACACCATAGGCCTTCTTCACAACCCTATCAACCTGGGTGGCAACTTTCAGGGATCTATGTACATGGACACCGAGATCCCTCTGCTCATCCACACTACCAAGAATTTTACCATTAGCCAAATATTCCGCATTCCTGTTATTCTTTCCAAAGTGAATCACCTCACACTTCTCCACATTAAACTCCATTTGCCACCTCTCAGCCCAGCTCTGCAGCTTATCTATGTCCCTCTGTAACCTGCAACATCCTTCCGCACTGTCTACAACTCCACCGACTTTAGTGTCGTCTGCAAATTTACTCACCCATCCTTCTGCGCCCTCCTCTAGGTCATTTATAAAAATGACAAACAGCAACGGCCCCAGAACAGATCCTTGTGGTACGCCACTCGTAACTGAACTCCATTCTGAACATTTCCCATCAACTACCACTCTCTGTCTTCTTTCAACTAGCCAATTTCTGATCCACATCTCTAAATCACCCTCAATCCCCAGCCTCCGTATTTTCTGCAATAGCCGACCGTGGGGAACCTTATCAAACGCTTTACTGAAATCCATATACACCACATCAACTGCTCTACCCTCGTCTACCTGTTCAGTCACCTTCTCAAAGAACTCGATAAGGTTTGTGAGGCATGACCTACCCTTCACAAAACCATGCTGACTATCCCTAATCATATTATTCCTATCTAGATGATTATAAATCGTATCTTTTATAATCCTCTCCAAGACTTTACCCACCACAGACGTTAGGCTCACCGGCCTATAGTTACCTGGGTTATCTCTACTCCCCTTCTTGAACAAAGGGACCACATTTGCTATCCTCCAGTCCTCTGGCACTATTCCTGTAGCCAATGATGACCTAAAAATCAAAGCCAAAGGCTCAGCAATCTCTTCCCTGGCTTCCCAGAGAATCCTAGGATAAATCCCATCTGGCCCCGGGGACTTATCTATTTTCACCTTGTCCAGAATTGCCAACACTTCTTCCCTACGCACCTCAATGCCATCTATTCTAATAGCCTGGGTCTCAGCATTCTCCTCCACAATATTATCTTTTTCTTGAGTGAATACTGACGAAAAGTATTCATTTAGTATCTCGCTTATCTCCTCAGCCTCCACACACAACTTCCCACCACTGTCCTTGACTGGCCCTACTCTTACCCTAGTCATTCTTTTATTCCTGACATACCTATAGAAAGCTTTTGGGTTTTCCTTGATCCTACCTGCCAAAGACTTCTCATGTCCCCTCCTTGCTCGTCTCAGCTCTCTCTTTAGATCCTTCCTCGCTTCCTTGTAACTATCAAGCGCCCCAACTGAAACTTCACGCCTCATCTTCACATAGGCCTCCTTCTTCCTCTTAACAAGAGATTCCACTTCTTTGGTAAACCACGGTTCCCTCGCTCGACCCCTTCCTCCCTGCCTGACTGGTACGTACTTATCAAGAACATGCAATAGCTGTTCCTTGAACAAGCTCCACATATCCAGTGTGCCCAACCCTTGCAGCCTACTTCTCCAACCAACACATCCTAAGTCATGTCTAATGGCATCATAATTGCCCTTCCCCCAGCTATAACTCTTGCTCTGCGGGGTATACTTATCCCTTTCCATCACTAACGTAAAGGTCACCGAATTGTGGTCACTGTCTCCAAAGTGTTCACCTACCTCCAGATCTAACACCTGGCCTGGTTCATTACCCAAAACCAAATCCAAAGTGGCCTCACCTCTTGTTGGCCTGTCAACATATTGTGTCAGAAAACCCTCCTGCACACATTGTACAAAGAACGACCCATCCAATGTACTCGAACTATATCTTTTCCAGTCAATATTAGGAAAGTTAAAGTCTCCCATAACAACTACCCTGTTACTTTCGCTCTTTTCCAGAATCATCTTCGCCATCCTTTCCTCTACATCTCTAGAACTATTAGGTGGCCTATAGAAAACTCCCAACAGGGTGACCTCTCCTTTCCTGTTTCTAACCTCAGCCCATACTACCTCGGAAGAACAGTCCCCATCTTGCATCCTTTCTACCACCGTAATACTGTCCTTGACTAGCAGCGCCACACCTCCCCCTCTTTTGCCCCCTTCTCTGACCTTACTAAAGCACCTAAACCCCGGAACCTGCAACAACCATTCCTGTCCCTGCTCTATCCATGTCTCTGAAATGGCCACAACATCGAAGTCCCAGGTACCAACCCATGCTGCCAGTTCCCCTACCTTATTTCGTATACTCCTGGCATTGAAATAGACACACTTCAAACCACAGACCTGAACACTGCCGCCCTCCTGCGAAGTCAAAACTGTGCTCCTGACCTCTCTACTCTCAATCTCTCGCACCCCAAAACTACAATCCAGGTTCCCATGCCCCTGCTGAATTAGTTTAAACCCCCCCAAAGAGTACTAACAAATCTCCCCCCCAGGATATTGGTGCCCCTCAGGTTCAGATGTAGACCATCCTGTCTATAGAGGTCCCACCTTCCCCAGAAAGAGCCCCAGTTATCCAGAAATCTGAATCCCTCCCGCCTGCACCATCCCTGTAGCCACGTGTTTAATTGCTCTCTCTCCCTATTCCTCATCTCACTATCACGTGGCACGGGCAACAACCCAGAGATAACAACTCTGTTTGTTCTCGCTCTGAGCTTCCATCCTAGCTCCCTAAAGGCCTGCCTGACATCCTTGTCCCCTTTCCTACCTATGTCGTTAGTGCCAATGTGGACTACGACTTGGGGCTGCTCCCCCTCCCCCTTAAGGACCCGGAAAACACGATCCGAGACATCACGTACCCTTGCACCTGGGAGGCAACATACCAAACGTGAGTCTCTCTCGCTCCCACAAAATCTCCTATCTGTGCCCCTGACTATTGAGTCCCCAATTACTAATGTTCTACTCCTTTCCCCCCTTCCCTTCTGAGCAACAGGGACAGACTCCGTGCCAGAGGCCCGTACCCCATGGCTTACCCCTGGTAAGTCGTCCCCCCCACAAGTATCCAAAACGGTATACTTGTTACTCAGGGGAACGACCGCAGGGGGTCCCTGCACTGACTGCTTCTTCCCAGTCCCTCTTACAGTTACCCATCTATCTCCAGTCTTTGGTGTAACTACTTCCCTGAAGCTCCTATCTATGACCCCCTCTGCCTCCCGAATGATCCGAAGTTCATCCAGCTCAAGCTCCAGGTCCCTAACACGGTTTTTGAGGAGCTGGAGTTGGGTGCACTTCCCACAGATGAAATCAGCAGGGACACTGACGGCGTCCCTCACCTCAAACATTCTGCAGGAGGAGCATTGTACTGCCTTCCCTGACATCCCCTCTAGATTAAAAAAAAAACAAGAAAAAGAAAAAGAAAGGAAGAGCTTACCTGATATTACCTCAAACCCTGATCCCGCTGAAAGGTAAGCAAATTTAAAGGCACTCACTCACCTTCACGACAGGCCCCTGCTCCCGCTTCCCAACCACCGTGGGGTGGGGGGGTTGGTTAGAGGAGGAGGTAGGGTGGGAAACACTCACAAAGTGTTTCGGGTTTAACTGTCAGTTGCCAACAGCCCCTCCACAAACCACCTTCAACTTAGGCTGACCGCACTGCACGTATGCAAATTTCCCCAGAACAGCTGATCAGTAGCTCTGCTCTGCTGCCCTCTGCTGGTTGCTTGCCTTTACTCAAACTCCTTGGGTCTTCTTCGCAGGTTCACCTTCGACTTAGGCTGACCGCACTGCACGTATGCAAATTTCCCCAGAACAGCTGATCAGTAGCTCTGCTCTGCTGCCCTCTGCTGGTTGCTTGCCTTTACTCAAACTCCTTGGGTCTTCTTCGCAGGTTCACCTTCGACTTAGGCTGACCGCACTGCACGTATGCAAATTTCCCCAGAACAGCTGATCAGTAGCTCTGCTCTGCTGCCCTCTGCTGGTTGCTTGCCTTTACTCAAACTCCTTGGGTCTTCTTCGCAGGTTCACCTTCGACTTAGGCTGACCGCACTGCACGTATGCAAATTTCCCCAGAACAGCTGATCAGTAGCTCTGCTCTGCTGCCCTCTGCTGGTTGCTTGCCTTTACTCAAACTCCTTGGGTCTTCTTCGCAGGTTCACCTTCGACTTAGGCTGACCGCACTGCACGTATGCAAATTTCCCCAGAACAGCTGATCAGTAGCTCTGCTCTGCTGCCCTCTGCTGGTTGCTTGCCTTTACTCAAACTCCTTGGGTCTTCTTCGCAGGTTCACCTTCGACTTAGGCTGACCGCACTGCACGTATGCAAATTTCCCCAGAACAGCTGATCAGTAGCTCTGCTCTGCTGCCCTCTGCTGGTTGCTTGCCTTTACTCAAACTCCTTGGGTCTTCTTCGCAGGTTCACCTTCGACTTAGGCTGACCGCACTGCACGTATGCAAATTTCCCCAGAACAGCTGATCAGTAGCTCTGCTCTGCTGCCCTCTGCTGGTTGCTTGCCTTTACTCAAACTCCTTGGGTCTTCTTCGCAGGTTCACCTTCGACTTAGGCTGACCGCACTGCACGTATGCAAATTTCCCCAGAACAGCTGATCAGTAGCTCTGCTCTGCTGCCCTCTGCTATCTTGTCACAATGTCCCACAGGTGCTTTTGAACAGTTCTCTTTAGCATTTATTCAATGGTGATAATGAGATAGGTCACGCATAACATAGAATCATAGAATCCCTGCAGTTGCAGAAGGGAGGCCATTCAGCCCAGTGGGTTTGCCCACACCCCTGCCCTACCCCCTTAACCGTGTTGGGGGGTTGTATTGTTTCTATGTCACCCATTTAGAGCGGCACGGTGTGCAGTGTTTAGCACTGCTGCCTCACTGCGCTGAGGACCCGGACTTGACCCGGGTCCCAGATCGCTGTCTGTGTGGGATTTGCACATTCTCCTCATATTTGCCTGGGTCGCACCCCCACAACCTAAATATGTGTAGGCTAGGTGGATAGCCACGCTAAATTGTCCCTTAATTGGAAAAAAAAAATAATTTGGTGTTATAAATTTAGATTTAAAAAATGATGTAGCAGCCATGGTTATTTTTCAAAAGCATGGGGTAGTGTAACAGATCAGAATTGGTTCCTGTGTGTAAAATCTCCTCGCCTGTCTGTGATGCAGTTAAGAAACAAACGGATGCAAGTAGTTATAAACCACATTGTTCAGCTAAAAGTGCTTTTATTGTTTTCGTCTTTCATATACAAAAGGTATGTGTTTTTGCTTAAAATGTGAAATCTTGTAGCATTCTATCCGTTAAAACAAGGGGAGGGATTCTCCGTTCCACCGCACCCGTTTTCTGGTGCGCCGCTCCCCTGCCGGCAGTGGGATCCTCCATCCTGGCAGCTGGCCAATGGGATTTCCCATTGGGGGCACCCTCATGCTGTCGAGAAATCCGTGGGCGTGAGTGCGCTGCTGGCGAAGAGGAGGACCCGCTGATGGGGAATCCAGCTCAAGATGTTCGAATTTCTCTTTATTGTCCCTAAAGCAGCTCCTGGACTTGACTGATGTGGAAACCGGCTATCATTAAGTAAATTAGTTATTTCTGGAAAATGGGATATGGTAAGTGGTAACCACATTCGCTGGGCAGAATCCGGTTCACCCTCTATCTCCACTCCCAAACCCTGGTCATGTTTTCAACCGTACAACAATTGAGTAGAGCATAGTGCCCTCTATTTGTCTCTCAGCTGGCACTGTTGTTCTTTTTGGATTCTTTCAGATTCAAACCCAGTATTGGCTTGAGTGAAAATTCATGGGATTCTTTATGTAGCCATTCTCAGCTAGGTACCTGCAGAAGGTGGCAAAATACCTGGAACTGCTATTTTTTGGATGTTGTTTCATGGGGCTGCAAACAGCAGATGAAATTGAAGATGTGTTTTATGAACGAGAGTGCTGGTGTAATTGTAACTTTACATTTTAGTGAAGGGGAGCATTGGTATGGAATCTATTGTATATATTGCTTCCTGTTTAAGTATTTTGGTTGCAAACTGTCTCGTATTTAAAGCAGTTGTGTTGCTTTGTATATAGCGTCCGAGTGGATTTTTGATGTAGTTCTTGACCAATTTTCTGAAGTGTAATTAAATTCTGACACAATATGAGCCATGTATCATTTGTTTCCAATTTAAATGTTAATGGCTTTAGAAATGTAAAATCTCTGAGAAAAACTTGTTCAATTAGGCAGACAAATACATCTTTATAGTGTGCTGTCAAGGTCCTGTTTATTGTTAAATTAGCCACTTTTCACAGTCAGCGCATAACTGCCTAGGTGATAGTTATGCTTCAGATTTATATATTTTATTGGTAGAAACAACTGTCCTATAGGCTTGAAGTGTTATCTAATTTAAAAGAGCTTGCAGGCAGTAAATTGAAAGTATTTGCCTCTGTTCAACTCATCTTGGAACGATTCATCCTTGGAACTTTGAAGTATGTATTGCGTCAACAAATTTTATATGGTGAATGAAAGATCCTTACTTTTAATTTGCATACTCAGCTCAAACCAGAAATACTATTCATTTTTTGAGCCTGCATTCATTAATAAGTTTCCAATCAATAGGTATTTTCCTTTCGTGAGAAGCTTGAATGAGAACGGAGTTCGAGTATGATTTGCCAATCTGCTTTAAAAGAAGTCAAATTAAATATTGTAGCAGCTACATTAAACGAGGTGAGGCAGTGGCATAGTGATATTTTCACTGGACTAGTAATCCAGAGACCCAGGGTAATGCTCTGGGGACATAGGTTCAAAACTCATCAGGACAGACGGTGGAATTTGAATTCAGTAAAAAAAAAAAAAAATCTGGAATCAAAAGTCTAATGATGACCATGAAACCATTACCGATTGTTGTAAAAACTGGTTATCAAATGTCCTTTAGGGAAGGAAATCTTTCATCCTTACCTGGTTTGTCCTACACATGACTCCAGATCCATGGCAATGTGGTTGACTCTGAAATACCCTCAGGGCCCCGGCCAGCGAAACCCGCACCCCATTATCGAATTTTTAAAAAACTGAACCTATATTACGCTGACTTCTCTATAATCAGAATGAAACACATTTATAGATGACCTTGGACGGCATGGTAGCAAAGTGGTTAGCACCTTCACAGCACGAGGGACCCGGGTTCAATTCCCGGCTTGGGTCACTTTGTGCGGAGGCTGACGTTCTCCCCGTGTCTGCGTGGGTTTCCTCCGGGTGCTCTGCTTTCCTCCCACAGTACAAAGATGTGCAGGTTAGGTGAATTGGACATTCTGAATTCTCACAGTAACTTCATTACAATGTTAATGTAAGCCTACTTGTGTCATGAATAAAGATTGTTATTATTATATACAAAGACTTAAATAGGCACCTGGCTAGAAGCTGGGTATAATTGAAGCTGAACATTCTGGACGATGACAACTTTAGGAAGAATAGGGAATTTGGCACAGGAGGAAGAAGGAGATGTCAGAAAGGGTGATCAAACATTAGCTAAATTATGGCCTAGAAATTCAATATCATATCACCGCTTTACCCGCTCTGTGCCTCCTTTGCTCAAACTAGGCTGTCACAGACTGGCTAATGGGTGACAAATGATCACTTTATACTTTACTCATGAGCCTTGGTAAGAAGGTTAGGCACAACAACCCGGGCTGGCCAACGAGAGCCATGCTCCCACTAGAAGCGTCATCGAGCAGACAGTCGCTGTGCTCAAGCAACATTGCCTATGTGTGGATCACTCGGGACGAATTGAGTGATTATCTGCGGAACCTAAAACCTTGTCATCAGGGGGAGACCAGTCCTTGCTATTGCGTGCCGTGAGTTGGCAATCCTTTTACCTGAAGAGCCATATTTTAAAAAATGCTGCCTGAAACAAAAACTTTGGAAACATCAGGTGGAAATCCGGCATTTCTAAACCAAATACTTGGCAAATTGCCAAGTGTTTCTAATAGAATGCATATAGAATGCAGGACATTCATAATTTGCATATATAAATAAAATGAATTTGAATGAATAGAAAAAGTAATTTAAATAGACCTAATGCTGAATTATTGCATTTTTTGACCTTTTTAAATATAATTTTGTTAGTAAATTCGTGCTTAAACGATACTTTAACTTAATACGTATAATGTTGGAAATATTTTCAGCTATTGATTCTCATAATATTAAAAAAAGGTTCCAATAGCATATTCAGAATAATTAATTATCTTCACTATCTTAGAAACAATAATGGCTATGACCATAAAACTCGTTCTTTGAATCAAAAGCATTGTCAACAAGCACGGTCAATCCAAACTCAGTGGTGTTTTCTGTTAAAATAAAAATTTGAAACATGAAAAGGTAGCATGTGAGGACAGGTAAATGGTGAAGTGTGATGCAGTGATTATAAGAGAGTGAAAGGGAATGCGGAGAAGCAGATTGGGAATAGTAAGACTGGAGGTGAAAGCAGGCAATTAGAGAGTATACTTCCTTTGACCACTTTGGTGAGGTCATTGAACTTTCTCGGGCCAAAGCTGCCATGTTCTGAGACATAAGCTCCTGGTATTGACCTCCCACTGAGGGCCGTTTTAGCTCAGTGGGTTTGTGATGAAGAACATCAATTCCTGTACCGGCTGAGGTTATTAATGCCTTCTCAACCTTGCCCCTCGCCTGAGGTGTGGTATCCTCAGGTTAAACCATCACCATTCATCTCCCTCCCTCAAAGGGAAAAGCAGCCGATGGTCATCTGGGACTATGGCGACTTTACCGTACCTTATTGACCTCCCCTATGATCTCCTCCCACTGCAGGTGGAGATATTGACATCAGTGCTGAATATGGCACCCAGTATTGACTTCTAGATCAACTGAAACATACACAGCTGGAAAATAATTTTCAGGAATATTACACTTGCTGCAATCTGTGCTACTTGTGAGGGAGAAGGGTTGTTGGGTGGAACATACTCATCAACCTGGATTGATGGATCTTGCCGAATGTTTGGCAAAATAATTTAATAAGAAAAGTGTTGTCACAAGATTAGAATCCACTATTGAAGCCATAATTTATTTTGAAAGGGAGTTGGACAAACATGAAAAGCTGTGGAGAATGAGCAGAAAGGTAGGATCACAGGTGTAGTGGAGGCAAACAACAGCGCAAATTTGTTGAACCACAATAGCTTGCCCAATTCATTTTTTTTCCAATTAAGGGGCAATTTAGTGTGGCCAATACACCTAGTCTGCACATCATTTGGGTTGTGGGGTGAACAGGATCGTACCTGGGACCTCGGCGCCGTGAGGCTGCAGTGCTAACCCACTGCGCCACCGTGCTGCCCTCACAGTCTATGATTTAATGATGCTATTAACCCACTACACAGCAATTCTCTCAGTTTCAATTCCTTTTCGGTAGATTTCCGGTTGCATTTTATATATTTAGTCATTACCTTGTATCAATGCTTCACAACTACTATAATTTTGTGAATGAAGTCTGGAGCTTCATACAATTCGATAGACATTGGGCAGGATTTTCCATTGCCCGACGCCAGTGGCCGGGAGGGCTTCCGCAGCCTCCAACACATCATCGATGAAGATGAATATCTTGCCAAGGTCATCCCCACACCCCCACTACTTGCCTTCAAACAACCGCGCAACTTCAAACAAACCATTGTTTGCAGCAAACTACCCAGCCTTCAGAACAGCGACCACGACACCACACAACCCTGCCATGGCAATGTCTGCAAGACATGCCAGATCATCGACATGGATACCACCATTACACTTGAGAACACCACCCACCAGGTACGTGGTACATACTCGTGTGACTCTTGTCAACGTTGTCTACCTCATACGCTGCAGGAAAGGATGCCCCGAAGCGTGGTACATTGGCGAGACCATGCAGACGCTGCGACAACGAATGAACGGACATCGCGCAACAATCACCAGGCAGGAATGTTCCCTTCCAGTCGGGGAACACTTCAGCAGTCAAGGGCATTCAGCCTCTGATCTCCGGGTAAGTGTTCTCCAAGGCGGCCTTCAGGACGCGCGACAACGCAGAATTGCTGAGCAGAAACTTATAGCCAAGTTCCGCACACATGAGTGCGGCCTCAACCGGGACCTGGGATTCATGTCGCATTACATTCATCCCCCACCATCTGGCCTGGGCTTGCGAAATCCTACCAACTGTCCTGGCTTGAGACAATTCACACCTCTTTAACCTGGGGTTACCCCTATCTCTTGATCTGTAAAGATTCAATTACCCGCAAATGCTTGCATTCTAAGCATTGTCTGGATCTTTGAATTTGTCTATATATATGTTCCTGGAACTTACCTCTTCATTCACCTGAGGAAGGAGCAGTGCTCCGAAAGCGAGTGATTCGAAACAAACCTGTTGGACTTTAACCTGGTGTTGTAAGACTTCTTACTGTGCTCACCCCAGTCCAACGGCGGCATCTCCACATCATGACTATTTTAACGACAGAGAAAAGCGAAAATAATACCTGTAGCAACATTAGCGGGCTGTACGAAAACACATCAATTATTCAAATAGAGCTTGTCAAACTTGACAAAATCTCATGATGAGGTCTGAAAGAGTTGAAGGCTGACCCTGCTAACCTGCTTGTGTATCTTAGCATCAGTACATTTCAAACAAATAACTTGCAGTGCTGCACGCATAGATTCACAGTTTATAATGTACTGTCCACCTAAACCCAAGTCAGATGGGAATATTTCAAACAAATCAAAAAAAGGATGACAGTCTGTGTTCTATTTTCAGCTATTTTGCTTGAAGTAATTTCTATAATTCTCAAAAATTGAAGGAACCTGTCAACATGAGCTTTGCAGCCACTTTGATCAGTTCCCAGTCATACTTTTCACACACAGCCATATTTAACAATGCACAGTTAATGAGAGGCGAAGGTAAGGATGCACTTGAATCTGTAACTTTAAGTTTAGATTAGAATGTTGTACCATAACAACAACAGGATCTATCCAGACAGATGCAAATGTAGTTATCTATCAAAACAAGCTGTCAAATCAATACATCTATACAACTTTAGAGAAAAAGTTTCAAAAAGTACTCACTCATGAGGGCCACTAAGTTCTGTGAAAAAAACGTTATTCTTATCTGTTACTGCAATTGACAAAGGGATAGAATTAAAAGTGGAGCACAGGGTCATTTCATGAATACAGAATGATTTCTTGTACAAGAAAAAAATCTGCAGGAAAACAAAGATAATTCAGCCAATAAAATCCCAAGTCTCGATGAGAATCATAGCATTATACCCTTCCATTTGTTTATTCTTTCAATCATATTACACACATAAATGCCAGTACAGTCAATACTTAACCTGTTTGGCCACATGCTGGGGTGGCACAATGGTAAGCACTGCTGCCTCACAATGCCAGGGATCTGGCTTTGATTCCGACCTTGGGGTGACTGTGTGGAGTTTGCACTTTCTCCCTGTGTCTGTGTGAGTTTCCTTCGGGTGCTCTGGTTTCCTCCCATAGTCTAAAGATGTTCGGGTTAGGTAGATTGGCCCAGCTAAATTTCCCCTTAATAATAATAATAATAATAATAATAATAATCTTTACTGTCACAAGTAGGCTTACATTAATACTGCAATGAAGTTACTGTGAAAAGCCCCATATCTTCTCATTCTGGTGCTTGTTCGGGTACACGGAGAGAGAATTCAGAATGTCCAAATTACCTAACAACATGTCTTTCGGGACTTGTGGGAGGAAACTGGAGCAACTGGAGGAAATCCACGCAGACACAGGGAGAACGTACAGACTCCACACATGTGACCCAAGCCGGGAATCGAACCTGGCACCCCGGAGCTGTGAAGCAACAGCGCTACCCACTGTGCTGGGTGGGGTTACAGGGAAAAGATGGGCGAGTGGAGCTTGTTGGCAGTGCTCTTTCGGAGGGTTGGTGCAGACTCGATAGGCCGAATGGCCTTCTCCTGCACTGTAGGAATTCTGTAATTCTGAATCCAGCTTCCTTGACCATCGAGTCCTGAGGTTCTGGCTCAGAGGCAGGCGCTACCTACTGTGTTCATGGTTTCCCATGGAAAAGGAAGAAGGACCTTAAAAGATGCAATGGTGACTGGCACAATCATTCGCTTCCGTAATCCTCCCATGTTTCGACAATCCCTCCTCATTCCCAGTGAACGTTTTAAACTGATGATCCCGTTAACCCACGCACCACAAAGCAAGGAAATATTTACTATTTAAAGATCTCTTTGTAGCTTTATTGAGCTCTGAGCCTTTCCTTGGTGTTATTTGTTTATTGAAACTTTGGTGATGATGTTGAGGAGATTTACTGGAATGGGACCAGGAATGAGGAATTTCAGTTGAATATGGCAAGACTAGAGAAACCGGGATTGTTCTCTACAGAGCAGGGAAGGTTAAGGTGAGATTTAATAGAGGAGTTCAAAATCATGAAGGAGTTTTGATGAAGTAAATAAGAAGAAACTGTTTTCACAGGTTGGGTACCCGAGGGGCACAGATTGAAGATAATTCGAAAAGTACCAGAAGGGGAGATGGGGAGAATTTTTTGAAATGCAGTGAGTGTTTGTGAATGTTTGTGATCTAGAATGTGCGACTTGAAAGCAGATTCAATCGTAACTTTCGAAAAGGGAATTTAATAAATACTTGAAGAGGGTAAATATACAGTGCTATGGGGAACTGCAGGGCGGTGTGGTGGAACTAATTTAAATTAAAATAATTGGCAGAGACATGATGGGCTGAATGGCCTCCTTGTGTGCTGTACCAGTCAATGATTCCAGATTCATGATAGCTATGGTCCTAATCTCCTTTAATTATACAAATGCTGGATTCAGATAAAAGAAAGTTTATCACTAAGTTCGCCCCAGTTTTGATATTTCCAGAGGCATTAGTAATGATTTGGATTGACATTTCCTTAGATCTTTTGTTAGTGATCTGCCCTGACCAACATTCCTCCCTCAATCAGCACCATGAGAAAAAAAAGCCCAGATTGTGCAGGGGCAGGGTATCATAAATCTCCACATATGCTATTAAGTAGTAGCTCTAGTTTACTGTGGCAAATCCAATTAACAATTAATGTGTGAATGCAGCCTGAAATTCATGGAAAGGTTGAGGGCATGATGCCATTTTATTGAGGCTAACAGTGGAGTGATGCAAATCGTCGAGCAGCTTGTGGCAATTTGCAGTTCACAGAGTATCTCTTTTCCGCCTCAAGTTGCTGGGTGATTTGCATAGTAGTAACTGTGAATGCCATTGAACTCGCTCTTGGGAGCAAAATATGAACCGTTATTTGGCCATTGATTTACTATTTGTGTTGTGTTGTTATTAGCTATTCATAGCAGCATAGCAGCAACTATTGATAAATTGAGACATCATGTAACGGTGAGTTCTTTTTTCATAAAGTTAAAAAATGTTGGATCGGGATACAATGGAACCATAGAATTCCTACAGTGCAGAATGAGGTCCAGAGGAGCTTCACAAGAATGATCCCTGGAATGAAGAACTTGCCGTATGAGGAACGTTTGAGGACTCTGGGTCTGTACTCGTTGGAGTTTAGAAGGATGTGTGGGGGTCTTATTGAAACGTACAAGATACTGCGAGGCCTGGATAGAGTGGACTTGGAGAGGATGTTTCCACTTGTAGGAAAAACTAGAACCAGAGGACACCATCTCAGATTAAAGGGACGATCCTTTAAAACAGAGATGAGGAGGAATTTCTTCAGCCAGAGGGTGGTGAATCTGTGGAACTCTGCCGCAGAAGGCTGTGGAGGACAATTCACTGAGTGTCTTTAAGACAGAGAGAGATAGGTTCTTGATTAATAAAGGGATCAGGGGTTATGGAGAGAAAGCAGGAGAATGGGAATGAGAAACTATCAGCCATAATTGAATGGCGGAGCAGACTCGATGGGCCAAGTGGCCTAATTCTGCTCCTATGTCTTGTGGTCTTATGTTCTTATGGAAAAGGAAGAATCTTTTCAATTTTCTCACATTGGAAACCCTCACTTTACTGAGGACTGAAAACAAATGAAAAGCGAAAAACATCTAAATGAAGCTTTTACATCAAACTGTAAAACCTTAATGCTTCTTAATAATTGCACTTATCAAAATCTCACACTGTTGCCTGTTCATCATCTGCTTTGTTGCCAATACAGATAGCTGGCAAGAGAGAGCCAGAATTTAAATGTTACAATGGAGCATATAGGAAAGATATAAAATTAATTGCTGTAATGATTTACTGCTGCAGGTGGGTTAGATGATTCATAATTTTGAATGATTGATTATTTTAAATTATGAAGTAAACCAATAACATAGAAAATTCATTAGCATTCTTTTCCTTCGTGTCTCAGTGCATTGCACAGTAATAACAGAGCCAAATCTAAATGATTACTATTCATAAACTGAATTTTCTTGAGCATTGAAAATTGTTGAAGGTTTCAGTGGGCAACTTGAACACAATTCGTCACTTGGAATTATAGCATCCGACAGACATATCGTTTAAAAAATCATGCTCCAGTGCAAAATTTGTATTGCATGTTTTGAACCAAATTTCAATGGATATTAATATATTGGGGTTGAAAATACAAAATGGGCTTTTTAAAGACCAACTTTTATAATTCTGTATTTTAATTAATATTATTAAAATGACAATTTGTCACCTTGCTCCAAGTCTGACCTCTTTCTTCAACATCCTGTAGTGTTGTTTCAATGAAGCTCAACATAAGCTCAAGGAACAGCACCTCATCTTTTCATAGAATCATAGAATTTACAGTGCAGAAGGAGGCACTGGCCCTTGTAAAGAGCACCCTACCCAAGCCCACGCCTCCACCCGAAAAACTATAACCCAGTAACCCGACCTTACCTTTTTTGGACACTAAGGGGCAATTTAGCATGACCAATCCATCTAACCTGCACATCTTTGGACTGTGGGAGGAAACCGGAGAACCCGGAGGAAATCCACACACACGTGGGGAGAAAGTGCAAACTCCACACATACTTTTGATTAGTCAGTTTGTAGTTGTCTGGATTCAACTTTCAGTTTGACAGTTTCAGATTGTAATCTGAAATCAATAATCTCTGCCGCCATTTTGTTTCCTGTCCCTTCGCAAGTTTCTGTTTGACTCTTTTTCTTGCTTTTGGTTTTGCATGACAAGTGTTTATAATTCTGTCATTTACGCCTATTCTCAATGCATCTTTTGTTTCTTTTCTTGTCCTAATCCCAATCCCTGTGGCACGCACTTCCAATGCATTTGTCATTTAATCTCTCCTGTTTACTACTTGATCACAGACCTTCTCATTTGTTCTTTTAATCCTCCCCCATTTCGTGTTTAAATCCTGTTACATTACTTACATTTCCTGGTTCTGATGAATAGCTATTGCATTTCCTGTTTTTATTTCACATTTCCATTTTCCACAGTATTTTGCTTTTATAAGAACTGCAGATACAATTTGTGGCCCAGCATAACATATAGAGGCCTAGTTGAATCAAACATCTTTAAAAATGCGTAATTTAAATCAACGTAAGAAATAAAATGAAGGAAAATAAATGGTAAACCTAAAAGACGGAATTTTATGATTTTTGTTTTCCAAAGTGCTGTCTCCATTGGGAAAAAGGGAAAGGCGGCTCGCCATCTTCCTTGCCAGCTTTCCCACCAAATTTTCTAGCACTCTGAAAGAAAGATGCCACCTCTGAATGAGCCCACCCCGCCAGCATGACGTGAAAAAATAATGTTAAAAAGGAACCCCCAACCCAGAACCTTCCCAACAAAAAGCACCCCCCCGGCGATATACCCCCCCGAACGTCTCTAAATTGCTCTTTACAACAGTTGTAATACATGATAGTGGGTGTGAAGCTGCAGTTGTGTGAGAATAATTGTCGGCGGTGCTCTCAGACAATGTGACCAATCTGAGTTGCATTGCAATCCCCAGTTTTTGGGTGCTCTTAAGTCAAACTGCTTAATGTTGACACAATTTGCCAGGATTGTGACGGAAAACCCTGTTTACGTGGATAAATGAGGTTTTCTCCACGCTTTAGGATGAGCTACAGCAGCACAGTGGAAACAACTGAGGAAATTCTGCACTGATACTTTTGGGGGCGAAGGCTGTAGAAGCAGCTACATTGATATCTTTTATTTTCCACTGCATTTCTTGACACTGACTCTATTGTGATGGTGTCTTTGCACATGTGGGCTCATCTTGCATTGTCTATCCGAGCATTGTGAGCAGATGATATTCTAGGGGAGTTCAAGTTTACCTCAATATTTTTAATATATGATCGAGATAGAATAAATTATTAAGGGGCTGGAGGGCATGCAGTCGGGCAAAGCTCTGGGGCCGGATGGCTACCGAGGTGTTGAGCCCACTGCTGATGAGGACCTTTAATGAGGCGAGAGAGAAGGGAATCCTCCCCCCCTACAATGTCGCAGGTCTCGATCTCTCTCATTCTGAAACGGGAGAAGGACCCTGAACAGTGTTGGTCTTACAGGGCAATCTCATTGCTTAATGTGGATGCCAAGTTATTGACTAAGATCTTGGCCATGAGGATAGAGAATTTTCCCCGGGGGTGATAGGGGAAGACCAGTTTGGATTTGTTAAGGGCAGACAACTTAATGCTAACGTGTGGAGGCTTTTAGATATTGTTATGATGCCCTCGGAAGGAGGAGAGGAAGCAGAGGTTGTGGCAGCGATGGATGCAGAGAAAGCTTTTGATCGGGTGGAGTGGGAGTGCCTGTGGGAGGCGCTGGATAGGTTTGGTGATGGCTTTATCCGGTGGGTGCGATTGCTGTATCAGGCGCCTGTGGCAAGCGTGCGCATGAACTGGCTTAGGTCGGAGTATTTTAAATTGTACCGGGGGACGAGGCAAGGGTTCCCCTTTCCCCGTTATTATTTGCTCC
Source organism: Scyliorhinus canicula (assembly GCF_902713615.1). NCBI lineage: Eukaryota > Metazoa > Chordata > Chondrichthyes > Carcharhiniformes > Scyliorhinidae > Scyliorhinus > Scyliorhinus canicula. The sequence continues at coordinate 91,762,973 of NC_052159.1, read as the reverse complement.
AGCCATTGAGCGCTGGGAGCTTCAAAGAACTGGCAGGGGCTGGTCCGGGGTGGAGGGGTGGAGCATCGGGTCTCGCTCTACGTGGATGATCTCCTGTATATTTCGGACCCACTGGAGGGGATGGGGGAGGTCATGCGGATCTTAAGGGAATATTGCAGTTTCTCAAGAGTATAAATTGAACGTGGGGAAGAGCGAGCTGTTTGTGATCCAGGCTAAAGGACAGGAGAAGAGACCGAGGGAGCTGCCGCTGAGGAGGGTCGAGAAGAGCTTTTGTTACCTGGGTATACAGGTGGCCCAGAAGTGGGATTTGTTGCATAAACTTAATCTGACCCGGCTGGTGGATCAAATGGAAGGGGACTTTAAAAAATGGGACATTCTCCCGCTGTCACTGGCGGGGACGATACAGACCGTGAAAATGACGATCTTCCCCAGGTTCCTATTTGTATTCCAGTGCCTTCCCATCTTCATCCCTAAGGCCTTTTTCAAGCGGGTTTATAAGATCATCTCGGGATTTGTGTGGGCGAACAAGACTCCGCGAGTAAAGAGAGCACTGCTGGAACGCAGTCGGGGGGAGGGTGGGCTGGCACTGCCAAACTTTTCCATGACGTTCAACATTGCCATGATCAGGAAGTGGGTATTGGGGGAGGGGTCAGCATGAGAGCGGTTGGAGGCAGCGTCATGCAAAGGCACCAGTTTGGGAGTGCTGGTAACGGCACCTCTGCCGTTCTTGCCGGCCCACTACTCCACAAGTCCGGTGGTGGTGGCAACACTGAAGATCTGGGGGCAGTGGAGGAGACACAAGAGGGTGGAGGGAGCGTCAGTCTGGACCCTGATATGTAATAACCACAGTTTCCTGTCGGGCAGGATGGATGGCGGGTTCCAGAGCTGGCAGAGGGTGGGTATTAGAAAGATGGGTGACCTGTTTATAGATGGGAGCTTTCCCAGCCTGCAGGCGCTGGAGGACAAATTTAAATTGCCGCCAGGGGACAGCTTTAGGTATCTACAAGTGCGGGCCTTCCTGTGGAAACAGGTGGTGGCCTTCCCGCTCCTGACGCCACGGAGGATACAGGATAGAGTAGTTTGCGGTACCTGGGTGGGGGAGGGGAAGGTGTTGGATATCTACCAGGAGCTGTCGGAGATGGAGGAAACCCCGGTGGAGGAGCTTAAAGGCAAGTGGGAGGAGGAGTTAGGAGAGGAGTTAGAGCCGGGTCTATGGGCGGAAGCCCTAAGTAGGGTCAATTCCTCCTCTTCATGTGCCAGGCTCAGTCTGATGCAGTTTAAGGTGGTACACAGGGCATACATGACGGCGGTGAAGATGAGCAAGTTTTTCGGGGTAGAAGACAGATGTGCGAGGTGTGCGGGGAGCCCAGCAAACCATGTCCATATGTTTTGGGAATGCCCGAAGCTTGGACGGTTCTGGCAGGGATTTGCCAGCGCAATGTCCTAGGTGCGCGGGTGGTGCCGAGTCTAGAGGTGGCGATCTTTGGGGTGTCAAAAGACCCGGGAGTTCAGGGAGTGAAAGAGGCTGACATCCTGGCCTTTGCCTCCCTGGTGGCCCGGAGAAGGATCCTGTTAATGTGGAGGGACAAGAAGCCCCCGAGTGTAGAGACCTGAGTTAGTGACATGGCTGGGTTTCTCAGCCTCGAGAAAATAAAGTGTGCCTTAAGAGGATCAAGGTTAGGGTTCTCCCAGAGGTGGTAGTCGTTCGTCGACTTTCTGGGGGAAATTTAATTTAAAATGTCGGCAGTAGCAGCTTTCTGAGGGGGGGGGGGAGAAAGTAAGTGTTGTATTTGTCTGTTTTTTGTTATTTTCGGTGGTCTGTGAAGACAGAGCCGTTCAGGGTAAATATCTATTTTTGCACTATGTTAATGTTTAACGCTTATTGTTTTTTCTGTTTTTTGTTATAAAATTTTGCTAATACTTCAATAAAAATATTAAAAAAAATATATATTTTTATTATATGTATTTTGAGCAGTAATCAGACTCCATATTCCATCAATTATGAGGGCTTAGTCTATTAAAGTACCATAAACCATACATAAAATGATGCTTCAACTTCACTGTCAAATTCCTGGTTATGGGTCTATTACTGCTGAAGAGAATATGTGCAGGCTAACTTGGGTAAGGAGAGTTTTGTGCTGAGGTTGTCCCAATTGACTTCATGAAACAGAATGGCACCACCGATTCTGGAAAAAGCTGTCAGGTGATTTAGTGTTCCTTTTGAAAAGGATCTGTAATCTGATTGCAATGCACGGTGCGTTAGGATTCAGTTTCTGTAGTGTAATTGAATGCTTTGCTCACGTAAGCCACATTTTAAATGAAAATCTCCAGCGGCTGTTTTTGTGCAGTTTGAGCTACTCTGTCTGAACATTAAACGTCTGAGATATTGGATAAAATACCTCACAGATGACCTAACTAAGATCTTTCTTTTAAGAGTACCAGCATTTTCCCAGCATTTCTCTGGCTGTTTTGTTTAAGCTATAGTGTATGATTGTGAGAACGGGTGGAACATCTTGCCCTGTGGACAACCCTGGGAGGTTGTCCACAGTATTCATGGGTTAGCACGTGGAAATGTCACCGAAAATGTATGTTCCTGATTGTTATGTATTGATTTCTGATGGAAACTGTATTTATATTGCCATCAGATGGGAACAGATTCAGGTGTGATGTAATCCATGGTTAAATACCTTGTGTAATAAAAAACACACTAATGTGGCCTAGTGGTATGGTCACTGAACTGGTAATCCATAAATCTAGAGCAATGCACTGTGTAGTGATCTCTGTAAATCAATACACATGATCAATGTATGTAAAACTAATACAGTCAATTCAGCACTAGATGTCTCACTATCAGATGGTATAAGAAAGACTTTCCCGCTCTTTCTGGGAGAGTGTGCTTCAGGAGAGTGAACAGACAAGACATAGAATAGCTAGAGAGAGAGAGAGAAGTTATAAGTTATTTCATTATTACATTGTATAGTTAGTTGGTTATCTTTATTGTATTTTATTTATTTTACTAGTTGATTATTAAGTACAAATGACTCACAAATATTATTTATATTACTCAATAAATTAGTTCATCTTTACAAGAAGACTATTGTTCATTTCATCAACTCGGCTGGTTCAAAGAGTAATATACTATATTACACAAGGTAATATAACACACTGAGGTTCCAGGTTTGAATCCCAACACGGTGGCTGGTCAAATTTGAATTCAATAAAATCGACCTGTGGCAGAATGATTGAGTTGAAAAAAACACTGATAATGTTCCTGCTGTTTATGGAACTATATCAGGAGGAGTCAACATGTTTCAAGATAGAAAGGAGTAAAGGGAGAATAAAGTTGAATATTTTGAAGTGTTTACCAGTTATTTGCTGTAAATGAATCTCTACTCAGTTGTTTTGAGATAGTTGTCATACCATGATTGCTTACACTGTAGTTGATCTAGCACTGTTGCCTCAGTTTGATTGTGTCTGTTAAAAGTTGAACTTCCATCAATTGTTAAGGATGAATTATGTTATAGTTATTAACAGTGATAAATGGGGATGAATCTGCCAAATATGGTAGTTCTGTTGCAGTGAGCCACAATTCACAAGTATTTTATATGTAAGTGACTTCTGCAGGTCAGTTCCACAAATGAAAGAATGCCCAACATTATCTGAGCTGACTGTCCCGTACTGGAATTAATTGATGCTTGTGTAAAGTAAAGCAATAATATTTAACAATTAGATTATAATCCTGGCACCCCTTCACTAACTCCACTGTGGGTGTACCTACACCACATGGACTTCAATGATTGGAGAAAACAGCTTACCACCACCTTCTCGAGGGCAATTAGAAAAAGGGAATTTAAATGTTGGCCTAGCCAGCGATGCTCACATCCCACAAATCAATTTTAAAATGTGTGGGTATAGTCTATAATTGTAATCAAACCATGAAGCATGTCATGGGGAAGGAAGTCAGAGTGGCATTTACCCATTTATAATCAGGTCCAAACTGTGAAACACTTTTGACTTGGACCAAAATCATTGTTATCACTTGCAAGATGGTTAAGGTGGATGGATATGCGAGTGATTAACTTTCTTATCAATGAATACATTATATCCTTACCCTCTTCCAAAGAATACATCGGTAGAATACAATATCCCTTTATCCTTCCCTCCAAAACACAATTTCTTCACAGAACTCAAATGCTTCTTCCTATGTATAAACAAACTTGCAAATCTATTAAGCTAGTCTTTGGACTGGGATTGGCTTCTTACTTCATGACTGAATTAAAATGACCTTCAATCATGGATAGAAGTATGGGCTTTTAGTTGGAAGAATTTGTGGGGCGGGAATCACTAAACTAACTATATCAGTTAGAAACACATTCTTTAGCAGTGTCCTGTTTTGCTCCTCTCTACAAATATTGAAATGCGAGGAGAAAGGCTCATGCTGCTTATACTATATACAGTTTGAGAATGAAAAGCTTATGGAAAGGTTTTGTTTCAATACTTTCTTTTCCATGTTTGTAATTTTAATATACTGAGAGTTTATGATAAGTATATGTATGCATGCTCACTTGTAGTTTACTTGATAGTCAGCTTTTCATCCTTTTAAAATAAATCAGATCAGCCACGATTGGCAAAGCGAGTATGAGTCCAAGGCCTGAGGTTGGATTTCAGGTACATGCTGAGCTTGGTGATCTAAGTGGAGTGGCAATCAAGCTGCCAAAAAAAAGAGCCAGAATTTATGTGCCTGAAGATATATTGTCGTTAGTGTTGGAAAGTAGCGATGTTGGCTGACGAAAGAGATAGGTTTTGTTGTGTTGATTGAATATTCTCGCTGTCTTGAATCATGCATTAATAATTTCCGAATGCTGGTAAAAAGATGTGTGATAACGATGCAAGGACGTTCATAGACATGAATATTGCTTCAGTGATGAATAAAGTAATATGCCTCAAGGCACTCCACAGCAAAATTTGACATGGATTCGAAAAGATGAAACAAAAGCAGATGACCGAAAAATTGGTCAAAGTGATTAATATTAACAAGCATCTTAAAGAACAGAACGATACAGAGAGGTGGAGACGTTTAGGCAGGGAATTCCAGAGGTCATGGTCTAGGCAGCTGGTGGCATGGCCAATAATGATGAAGGGATTAAAAATGGAGAGGTGCAAGAGGACATAATTGGAGGAATGCAAATATCCTGTGGATTGTAGGCCTGATGGATCTGTAGACCAGAGGTGAGCAACCCGCGGTTCTGGAGCTGCATGCAGCTTTTTGATATTGAATTTGCTACTCCTGTTTAATTGTTTATATATTACCAGTTTTAGAAGTGTGGTAACATCAATGTTTCTGCTCCTGTCGAGCAATTGTGAAACAGAAAACTCAGTAGCGTTTTAGAGAACTTATTCTTCCTTAATCATGTGTGCAATGCAATCCACACTAGCTGTTAAAGGAAGACTTTACATGGAACATACAGTGCAGAATGAGGCCATTCAGCCCATTGAGTCTGCATCGACCCATTTAAATCCTCACTTCCACCCTATCCCCGTAACCCAATAACCCCTCCTAACCTTTTTTGGTCACTGAGGGCAATTTAGCATGGCCAATCCACCTAACCTGCACGTCTTTGGACTGTGGGAGGAAACCAGAGCACCCGGAGGAAATCGACGCAGACACGAGGAGAACGTGCAAACTCTGCACAGTGACCCAGCGGGGAATCGAACCTGGGACTCTGGCACTGTGAAGCCACAGTGCTATCCACTTGTGCAGCCATGCTGCCTTGTGCTACCGTGCTGCCCTGTGCTACTGTGCTGCGTGATCCAAAACTACTGGTTCTACTGGTTGGACCAAAATAGTAGTCCAGATATATATCACATTTTGCAGACCTTGTATTTTAATGAAATTACACATTGTAAAGTTCAACATGTTCAAATAATATTAGTTAAACTCCCTTCAGCAAAGTAGAAATTACTGTAAATTAAATGGGTAACATGTGCAAAACTATGCACTAACTGTGTATATTTTACCATCCAATTCGTACCTTGTTCTAATCTTAGATTTTTAGGCGTGTTTGGGCTCCAGTTCCAATAAGGCTGGCCAAGGAAACCCTAGAGCTGGCCAAATGCTCCAAAGTAGAATGCAGGGTGGTAATTTCACATGAGATAACATCACAAATGCTGCAAGCAATCTTCTCCATGCTTTCAGCATGGTGCTGAGACTTCCTAACATGCTTTCTGATAATTGGTATAACTGCTTGTTTGATGAAGCAGTTCTCTTTTCATAGCTGGGTGCCAACAGCTGCATCTGTGTCTTCCTCTGCAGAACTGGGAGGCTTCACAGATCAGCCAGCTTTTGGGTTGTCCCTGCCACCAACAGCTGCTACTTTGAGCTCGTACTGGGTGCTTCACCACTTACAGATCCTGATAGCTTACTCTCTGCCCCATCCTGGGTGCCAATCTCTATTCTAGTGTTTTGGAGGGATGGAGCACATGGCAGTGCCTTCTCCGAAGGATTGCTGAGCCTGAAGGTGGCTTCTAGAGGCTTGATTGACCTTGAGGGAAGAAAATGGAAATTCATCAGATCGAACAGTGGACAACAGAGCCTGCTGTTTACAAAGTTGCACTTGGCCATCAAACTTTGTGAATGTTCCTGTCTTCCTCCTGTTGCATTCATTTACCAATTCAGTAATTTTGCCAGGCAAAATCCATTCCGAATGTACCTTCAGTGAAGGTCACTCTCGGGTCATTTCAGACTGTCTTGTCACTTTTACTTACAATCAACCCTTTAGCACATCAGTGTACCAAAGGAATCAATATAGTGCATTAATGACTGCTTCTGCTTACAATCTAGATTGTCTAAATTTAGTTCTCTGTCCTCTTTTAAACAGTGCACTCTGATATATTTATTTGTTATTTTCTTCATTTCAGCCTTGATGCTGGGGATACTCGTTTTACATTTTACAGAGCAATTGCCCAGGATTGCAAACTTCCTCTGCACTGGGATCTGTCAAAAAATGCAATTTTAATCACAAACCTCGGATGGTTCCGACTAGCTTACACTAATCGTTTCCCAGAGAAAGTTAGAAGCCACATATGCATTCTGGATAATTAATGTACAGAGGCAGACCACATGGCACTCCATCCAACAGCGTTAACCCCCCAGGGAATTCTATCCACCCGCCGGACTAGCAGTAACCTCAAGGGATTAATTAAACAAATCATTGCTGGGAAATATGTGGTTTGCCCATTAGGACTCAGAAATTATTCCTCCAAGCTTGTTTGTATTTCCAGTCAATATGAGAATCAATTTGTAATGTATCTGTCTTTGTTATATTTGTCACTGGTTGAATCTTCTTTTATAACTTCATTGAAGCCTACTCGTGACAATAAGCGATTTTCATTTTCATTTCATTTTCAATTGAGTACACCCCCTGTGCACACGGCTAACTCATGATGACAAGAAGTACACTACTTACCAGCATGTGCTGCTGTTCCCGTAGAAATGCTTTATTTTGAAGCATCAGTTAGAATAATATTTGAAAAGCTATTAATGAATTTATAGGACAGATTCTGCAGCATTAATGTTATTTTAGTATTGTGCCTGGAGAGGGTTGGCCTTGTCTCTGACAGATAAGGAATGAACAATTGGCCTAGATTTCAAGGTCAGTAGAGAAGTGATGACTATTGCCATTGTTCTTGAAAGCTGGCTACATATATGTATTGATCTCTGTGGCATGGATTTTCTTTTCCCAATGTTAGTTTGAATCTGGCAACAAGTTAAGAGGATCGCAAATCATTCACCAACAGTGATAGCATTATGCAAGGTAATTAGCCAATCAGATCAACTTATTCCCAGACAGCAAGCCAAAAAGTAAAATGCACTGATTATCCTTCACTTTTTAATTACATTTATTTTATAAAAATTTTACAGAAGGTGAATTAAATTATTTATTTATAGATTTGAAACTAAAATTCTATAAATAAGTTTTTAAAAAAATGTGATGTTTTTATTACAATGGAGAAACTTGATAGTCCACAAATAGAAAATAGTTAACCTCTCTGGCCCAGGTATTTAAATAGTAATTATGAACTCGGTCATTAAAGATCCAGCCTTTCCAATTGTCCCTTTGGCCTTGATCGAGAACAGCTCTCCTCTGATTACTGCCTTCAACGCCTCCCAAGTTATGGAAGGTGAGATCTTCTCATTTTTGTTAATTTCAGCATAGGAGTTTATGGCCGCCACAAACCTTGCACATGCCCTCTCATCCGCCGACAAACCTACACCCAACCTCCACCATGGTTGTTGGGAAATCCCTTCTCCACACACACATCGACAATGTGTGGGGCGTGATTCGACACAACGATTGGCGAATACTCTGATCCTACCACCCTTGCCAGTAACGTCTTATCCATAATTTTTTTAAAATCGATGTACGTGTGAACTCTCACTCTCGGATACCCAAACCGCCATGGGTCCACACTTCTCACCTTCTCAATGAATTCCAGCAGCTCCTTCGCTACCCCGGGCACCTTCAGGGACACGATCGGGCCACCACAGATTCAAGTACTATGTTAAAATCTCCATCCATGATCAGCCAATGCTTGTCTAAGCCTGGAATCTTAGCCAACAGCTTCTTCACAAAATCAGAGTCATCCCAATTGGGGGCATAAAGATTTACCAAAACAATGGGCGTTCACTCCAGCCTACCACTTATCATCACAAAGCTACCCTCTGGGCTTCTCACTACGTTGCTCGTCAAAAACACCTCCCTTTTGCTGATGAGCACTACCGCCCCTTTCATCTCAGAGTCTAAACCTGAATGGAACCCTTGTCCTATCCATCCCTTCCCCAACCTCGTTTGGTCTTTGATCTTAAGATGAGTCTGTTGCATAAAAACAATGCGTGCCTTCAAACTTTTTAAGTCGCCGAACACTCGAGACCTCTTGATTGTCCCATTCAATCCTCTCATATTCCACGAGATCAGTCTGGTCACGGGGGTCCACACACACCCCTATCCGAGGTTAAAAATTAACTTCAGTAAAACCAAAACCTCCAAGAAACCCCTGCCCAACTCTTACAATCTTACCTTTTATAAATGTATCAATCTCCTCCTGTATGTCAAAATAATGTTTGTTTCCGCCATATGTGAGCCACAAATGAGCTTGGTACATCATGCCGTATTGAATCTTGTTCTTGAAAAGAGCAGTCTCGCGCTTTTTAAAACCAATCCTTCTCTTGGCCAGCTCCGATCCCAGGTCTTGGAAAATATGGACTAAATGGCTTTCCAGATGCATTTACGGGTCCCATTGGCCCACTTCAGGAACCTTTCCTCGTCGAGGTAGCCTCACAATAAGTGCACACGGCCGCTCTCCTTTCTCCCCAGCGACCGATGAGCACGATCCACTTTGGGAGGACGGTCAAAGCTCCCTCCCCCACCAACTTCTCAAACATTTTGGTTACAAATTCCGTGACCTTCATTCCTTCAGTGACTTCAGGTAGCCCCACACTCCTTAAGTTCTACCTCCGTGAGCGGTTTTCTCAGCATTTTCTGCCCCTCCGCCATAATCTGCATTTCAGCCTCTAAAGAGGACGTCTGATCTTCGTGGTTGGCCGTTGATTCCTTAGTGTTCTGGATCTTTGCCCTTTGTGTCTCCAGACTCTGCTCTATTCTTTCCAGGGCTGATCTTACCAGCTCTCATAAGATCCTCTGAGGCCGCCAACCACTGTTTCTTGAATTTGGCTGAGATAAATTCGATCAACAGCTCCATCGACCACCATGTAGGTGGCAGTGTCGCAGGTCCCTCCGCCATCTTTTCCTTTCCAGCGGCACGCTTGTTCTAGTCTGAGGCATGCCCTTGCTTGATGCACTCCTCGATTTTTGTTTTTTGACATCCCCCGCCAATGGAGAAAATCTATTTAGTTAGATAGATAGATAGAATTAACAGTACAGAAGGAGGCCATTCGGCCCATCGAGTCTGCACCGGCTCCTGGAAAGTGCACCCTACCCAAACCCACACCCCCACACTATCCCCATAACCCAGTAACCCCACCCAACATTAAGGGCAATTTTGGCCACTAAGGGCAATTTAGCATGGCCAATCCACCTAACCTGCACATCTTTGGACTTTGGGAGGGGACCGGAGCACTGGGAGGAAACCCACGCACACACGGGGAGAACGTGCAGACTCCGCACAGACAGTGAACCAAGCCGGGAATCGAACCTGGGACCCTGGAGCTGTGAAGCAATTGTGCTAACCACAATACTACCGTGCTGCCCAAATTTCCTCAAACCTGTCACTTTTTACACTTGCAGTATTCCCAAAAATCGGTCAAAGAATACATCCTCGGACAGGAGCCACCTCGTGCGTGGCCATTTACTCCATGGCCGCCGCCGGAAGTCTGTTAATTACTGTTGCAAAGTCCAGGCCAATGTCATAAGTGTCTCACTAGAGTTGTGTTATGATCTGAGACCAGCAGTTTTAAAAAAAGTCCAAAATCTCAGTTATTTACAGAAAGGATGAAGCCCCAAGATGCCACATTTTAAACGAGAACTTTTGCTAGTGACCGGCAATTTTTAGTTGATTATAAACTACAGGTTCTTGATTAATAGGGGGAAATCTGAGGTTATGGGGAGGAGGCAGGAGAATGGGAATGAGAAACATCTCAGCCATGACTGAATGGCGGAGCACACTCAATGGTGTGAATGGCCTAATTCTGCTCCTCTGCTTTATGGTGTTACAAATTTCACATTAGATTCCTGATGCAACTAAGTCAGATCTTGGGAATTAGCTTGGCATTCATAAACGTCAATCTTAGTCACAAATAGAATCTCAATTGCTCTTCTTATAAGACTTTAGCCTGACCCCCAGTCAACAGCAGTGCATAACCAAACCTAGTTCCACAGGCCCAGTTCTCAAAAATGTCCCCTCCTGGCTCTTCTTAGCTCTCTTTAGGTCTTTCCTAGCTAACTTGTAACTCTCGAACACCCTAACTGAACCTTCACGTCTCATCTTTACATAAGCCTCCTTCTTCCTCTTGACAAGTGATTCAACTACTTTAGTAAACCACTGTTCCCTCGCTCGACCACTTCCTCCCTGCCTGATAGGCACATACTTATCAAGGACACGCAGTAGCTGTTCCTTGAACGAGCTCCACATTTCAATTGTGCCCATCCCCTGCAGTTTCCTTCCCCATCCTATGCATCCTAAGTCTTGCCTCATCGCATCATAATTGCCTTTCCCCCAGCTATAACACTTGCCCTGCGTATATACCTATCCCTTTCCATCGCTAAAGTAAACGTAACTGAATTGTGGTCACTGTCACCAAAGTGCTCACCTATCTTCAAATCTAACACCTGTCCTGGGTTCATTACCCAGTACCAAATCCAATGTGGCCTCGCCTCTTGTTGGCCTATCTACATACTGTGTCAGGAAACCCTCCTGCACACATTGGACAAAAACGGACCTATCTAAAGTACTTGAACGATCGCGTTTCCAGTCAATATTTGGAAAGTTAAAGTCCCCCATAACAACTACCCTGTTACTCTCGCTCCTATCCAGAATCATCTTTGCAATCCTTTCCGCTACATCTCTGGAACTTTTCGGAGGCCTATAGAAAACTCCCAACAGGGTGACCTCTCCTTTCCTGTTTCTAACCTCAGCCCATGCTACCTCAGTGGACGAGTCCCCATCAACGTCCTTTCTGCCCCATAATACTGTCCTTGACTAACAATGCCACCCCTCCCTCTCTTTTACCACCTTCCCAGAGCTTACTGAAATATCTAAACCCCGGAACCTGCAACAGCCATTCCTGTCCCTGCTCTATCCATGTCTCCGAAATGGCCACAACATCGAAGTCCCAGGTACCAACCCATGCTGCAAGCTCACCCACCTTATTCCAGATGCTCCTGGCGTTGAAGTAGACCGGTAGACTCCTGCAACCTTGAAACCTTACTCACGACCTCACTACTCTCCACCTCCTGTATACTGGAGCTACAATTCAGGTTCCCAACCCCCTGCTGAATTTGTTTAAACCCTCCCGAAGAGCATTAGCAAATTTCCCCCCCAGGATATTGGTGGTACTCTGGTTCAGGTGCCGACCATCCCGTTTGTCGAGGTCCCACCTACCCCAGAATGAGCCCCAATTATCCAGGTATCTGAAACCCTCCCTCCTGCACCATCCCTGTAGCCACGTGTTGAACTGCTGTCTCTCCCTATGCCTCGTCTCGCTAGCACGTGGCACGGGTAACAACCCAGAGATAATAACTCTGTTTTTTCGAGCTCTACGTTTCCACCCTAGCTCCCTGAATTCCTGCCTTACATCCCTATCCTTTTTCCTACCTATGTCGTTGGTGACTATGTGGACCACGACTTGGGGCTGCTCCCCCTCCTCCTTAAGGATCCCGAAAACACGATCCTAGACATCTAGGGGTACATGTTCATAGTTCATAGGATGGCGAAGAAGGCATTCGTTATGCTTGGTTTCATTGGTCAGAACATTGAATACAGGAGTTGGGACGTCTTGTTGAAGTTGTACAAGACATTAGTATGGCCACACTTGGAATACTGTGTTCAGTTCTGGTCACCCTATTATAGAAAGGATTTATCAAATTAGAAAGAGTGCAGAAAAGATTAACTTTGGTGCTTCCGAGACTTCTTGGTTTGAGTTTTAAGGAGAGGTTGGATAGACTGGGACTTTTTTCCCTGGAGTGTAGGAGATTTAGGGGTGATCTTATAGAGGTCTATAAAATAATGAGTCATAGATAAGGTAGATAGTCAACACCTTTTCCCAAAGGTAGGGGAATCTAAAACTAGAGGACATAGGTTTAAGGTGAGAAGGGAGAGATACAAAAGGGTCCAGAGGGGCAATTTATTCACACACAGGGTGGTGAGTGTCTGGAACGAGCTGCCTGAGGCAGCCATAGAGGCGGGTACAGTTTTGTGTTTTAAAAAGCATGTAGACAGTTATGTGCAAGATGGGTATAGATGAGTATAGAGTGATATGGCCAAATGAGAGCTTAGTGGTAAAAACTGGGCAGTTGGGCCAAAGGGCCTGTTTCCATGCTGTAAACCTCTATGACCAGCAATATGAGTAATGGTTACCTGATTGTGAGGTGTAAAACGTTCATGGAACTTTGGTATCTCTCTTACCGTAGCTGTTTGGTACAGGTAATGCCCTGGTGCAGACTGAGCATCTATTCAGAGAGCCTGATCTCACCTCATGGGTGGCACTTGCATTGTGGTGAGGAGAGAAACCAGAGGCCTGGCACATGCAGATGTCCTGAGAAATATCAGCCTTGTGGAAGTTGTTTCTCTATTATTCACCATTAAACTTGACTATAGTGGGTTTGTTTGTCCACTAATCGGCAAATGATTTGTTTAATGGTAGGTAACAGATTCTGAACGCCCTGAGAGACAACAGTTTACATCCAAAAGTCCAAAACCCAGTTTGTAGCTTCTATCTGACCTTTCCTGTACTATTACCAAGTTTTTAGCCCGGAGGCTATTTCCAAAGTTGGGGGCCAGTACAGGCTTCAGTGAGGTTATCGACAATAAAGAAACATCTTATGTAATGTTACCACAGATGGGGTTGCGCACTCCTGTGTCAGTCCTGTCAGTTGTCACAGATCTTCAGAGTTTGACCTCTACCTGCATGCAGCTCTGATGCGCTTCAAATATGAGTACTTGCTGAGAGTTGAACTGTACTGCAGCAGTCGATTTATTATAACTAACAATGTACTTCATTTGCTGTAAAGCCCAGGTGTATATTTTGCTTTAAAATTTTGAGATACAAGCTAATGCACAGGAGAAGGTAATGGATCCAACATGTCAGAACAGAATCTCCCTTCTGGTTTGATTGAAGGTTAAGAATGGTAACAGTTGTAAATGCAGTTTTTGTTTGTGTGTGACACTATAATAACGGCTGCTTTATTCTGGAGAAGCTTTACAGCTGCTCAGTATCTAAAATCCCTTGACTGTGAGTCATCAGAAGATTGTCAGAAGCACATATATTTTGTCTGAAAGCATTCTTGGTGCATTCTTGCCAGGTTTCATTTTATTTGTTCTCTCTCTTACATTTGGTTTCATACCAACACAATAATGTTCACTTGCAGAGTTGTTTGCTTCTCAGAATTTTTTATCGGAAGTGCTTGGTTTCCTACTTCAAACCACTTTTCTCCCCTCAGTGCCTGTCGTTCACAATAAGAGCACCTCATAGTCAACAGTCTAGATGGTAATTAGATTTCCATACATTAAAAAAAAGCCATTCTACTTTTCAAGACGTAGCTACTCGAGCACCGTCTAGGGCATTTTGATATTATAGAATTTACAGTGCAGAAAGAGGGCCATTCAGCCCATCGAATCTGCACCGGCACTTGGAAAGAGCACCCTACCCAAGGTCAACAACTCCACCCTATCCCCATAACCCAGTAACCCCCCCAACACTAAGGGCAATTTTGGACACTAAGGGCAATTTATCATGGCCAATCCACCTAACCTGCACTTCTTTGGATTGTGGGAGGAAACTGGAGCACCCGGAGGAAACCCACACACACACCGGGAGGATGTGCAGACTCCGCACAGACAGTGGCCCAAGCCGGAATCGAACCTGGCACCCTGGAACTGTGAAGCAATTGTGCTATCCACAATGCTACCATGCTGCCTTGATCGGCATCTGGGGATGATGGGTCCAACTCCATCCAGCACCAGCCCCTACACCCCAGAATGGAGATCCCACCATTCAGGCCAGGAAGTTTCTCAGCTCCGCACACCTGCCACAGCAATTAAAATCCAGGCCTTAGTGTTAAATTTAGATCATGAACGCTTGGAGTAATAAGTTTAAATCTTCAAATAAATTGTGATCACGTCGTCCCATATTATTTTCTCCTCTTTCCTGAATCTGCAAACTACAGGCTAATTTCCCTCCTGAATTTCATCCAGGTGACCATTCTTCCTGTGTGAACCCAGATGTTGGGGTCAGTGAGGCATCCTATGACAACATGCATAAAACACCTTTAACATAGTAAAATATCCCAAGGTGCTTTACTGGATTATTATTAAACATAATTTCACACCAATTCCTGTATGGAAACATACGGGCAAAAGATCAAAAGCCTAGTCAAAAAGATAGTTTTGGAATAACATAAATGAATAAGGGAGATTGAGTGATGGAGAGGTTTAGGGAGAGAATTCCAGCGAGTGGATCCGTGGGAGCTGAAGGCTTGGTTACCAGTGGTGGAGTGATTAAAAATTCTTGTTGGCCCTGAGACTGAGAATTTCCATTATCTAATGCTTTGTGTGTACTTTCCACATGAAACCACTAACAAGCTTAGTGTATGAGGCCAATTATAACAATCTCACTAGATTGTTAGAGATTGGGCGCACAATTCAACAGCAACGCTGAACGGAAAGCAGCTCGCTGCGGCACTTTGTGACCAATGAAAGCGGTGAGACCTCGCTCCAGGGATCTACCCAGCTTGCCACGGCTCATAAAGTCCAACGCGATTTCATGAGAAGTGGCGATGTAAATCCCGCCCATTGCGGCATGAACCCTGCCAGGGTGCCATATTGCCACCTCTAAGATGCTAAGCTAGCATTTTTTGTGCACGTGTGATCAAGCCGGGGTGCCTAGCGTGGATGTTGGGAGGTGCGGGGGTGGGCCAAGGGACGCTCCCATAGTGCGTTCAGGCTGGTGGGCGAGATCAGGTATTGTTTCATTGGCTTCGGAGATCGCGACGCCTCACTGTACAAAACGGGGCTATGTGCGGTCTCAACAGTGCGTTCCCTGTTCAGGCCCCTTGTACAATTTGAGCTGCGTTGAATATTCCTTAGCACTGCGAGCGTCAGGAAACCCCCAACTAAACCTGCTAGCAAAAGGGACTTTGTTCCCTTTTGGGAGAATAGCACCCTGAATGCAACACCTTCCTAATCTACATTGTTCAGCTTGTCATTCAATTGATATATGTATGTTTGTTAACTCTCTTTATTGTCATTTTGGCATATAAATATCCAATGATGTTTAAGGACGTTCTTTGGTGTAATTATATTTCTTACTGCCGTTGTGAAAATTCCTCAAGAATTTCTCTCCTACTTTTATGGAATCATAGAATGGTTAGAGGCTATTTGGATATCACATCTTTTCTGATCCTTTGCAGTAGCAATTCATCCAGTGCCGCTCCCCCTGAATTTTCTCCACAGCCCTGCCCATCTTTCCCTTGCAGATAATGATCCAATTCCCTTAATGCCTTCATTGAATCTGCTTCCACCACACATTTGAACAGTGCATTCTGGATCCTAAACCACTTGCTGCATAAAAGAGATTTACCTCATGTCACAACTGCTTCTTTTGTCAATCAACTTAAATCTGTGCCTGCCGCTTCTCGAACCTTTAACCAATGGGAACAGTTTCTCCCTATCTACTCTGCCCAGACCCTTGTGATTTTCAATACTTCCTCTCAACTTTCCCCTCACCAAGGAGAACAGTCCGAACGTCTTTCATGTGATTGAACACTGACTGTAACTAAAGCTATTCTATAGCTGGTTGCTTTGCTGCAAAGTCAGTGAAATCCATTTACTGTGGAAAAATTGCAAGTTTGGAACATTACAACAGAAGATGTAATAAAATTATTGAAAATATGTTTCAACACCGATGGGAGGGGAGCGGGCTTGTGCAATATGTTACGGTGGAAGTATTGAAAGAACGTGGATGTTTGCACATTTTTGCCTTTTTTGCTTCCTTTCTGATGATGTCTGTAACTGTTTATAAAGCCAAAAACTACCTCAATAAAATTGTTTATTAAAAAAAAAAGAAAATATGTTTCAACCTCAAATAACGATGAGGCTAAAGCTGCTGGCTAAATCCAAATCTCCAAAAATTGCTGTTTTCAGCTTTGTGAATATGGCATCTCATTTTCTGTCTTGACATTGAATGACATGAATTTGATGTACTTGCACTTTAACTATTAACTAAACTAAATTTAGGTCAAGTCATTTTGAGTCTAAGTAACCTTTCAACAACCGTTTGTGTTAATTACTGTCTTCAACTGCTCTGAAAATTAACTAATACAAGTCTCAATCCTTGCCTTTAGTTCTTGTCACAGATTTCAAATATAAAGTTTTAAACTTTTTCTTTTTTTTCCCCTCTTTTATACAATCTTTATGTCTCTCTTGATTTCTATTTCTGTGCCTAATTTGATATTGAATTCATCCACTTTAATTCCCATAATGTTCTCTCTTCTTGTACTGGTTATTTGTCAAGCCTTCAATTTGATTAGTTCAGAAAATACCCTCAGGCGATCTGCTGCCCTTACCACAATATTATCAACTCATACTTGTCGCAACCCGTCATGCAAAAAGTTAAAGCCCAAGCATGCAAGGACATTTCTAACTGTACCACAGCAAACTCTGGCCCATTAACTTTTCCAATTAGATCAGGTCAAACACTTGCACATCTTCCTGTGTGTTCTGCAAGATCAGGTAGCATGAAAGTTTATTCATGCTGTGTTAACTTTCATTCCTAAATAAATAAATCAACCTATTGTTGATATCAGCGAATTTCATGTTCTCTGACATCTGACAAACACCAAATAACTGTTGTAGAGCTTTCCAGCTTGTAACAATCCTTGGAGCTAAGTATTAAAAATGCAGTTGCTCTGTTTCTCGAATGTGAAGGTCACGATTCATGACTGTCCTGTTGGTCTCAGTAATTTTCTGCTTGCCATCGCATTTGTGGCATGAATCCAAGAATGACCTGCATTGTTGAATGACTGTGTCATAGAGTCTTAGAATTTATAGTGCAGAAGGAGGCCATTCGGCCCATCGAGTCTGCACTGTCTCTTTGAAAGAGCACCCTACCCAAGCCCACACCTCCACCCTATCCCCATAACCCAGTGACCGGACCCAACACTAAGGGCAATTTTGGACGCTAAGGGCAATTTAGCATGACCAATCCACCTAACCTGCACTTCTTTGGATTGTGGGAGGAAACCGGAGCACCCGGAAGAAACCCACGCACACACGGGGAGAATGTGCAGACTCCGCACAGACAATGAACCAAGCAGGGAATCGAACCTGAGACCCTGGAGCTGTGAAGCAATTGTGCTAACCACCATGCTACCGTGCTGCCCCAATGTGCACATGTTCTAACTAGCCTCCGGTACTTAAAAGTCCCTCTTAAACGGAAGCTGTGCTGCAGAACTGACGACTGACAAGTAAGAAGATTGGAGAGCCAGCCTGAAAATATGCCTGACCCCCCCCCCACTTCCGTATTTCCAGAGCACAGCTGCTCTGAACATGGCCAAATGTGTTGCAGGGGACAGGAATCCTCACAATGAAAATTTCCACTGAACATCCAGAATGCTGGGATGATCCAGCTGTACCACTACTCCGAGCCTGGATTTCTAACTAATCTCATTCAAAAATTTACCGACAGTTATAGAATCCTTACAGTGCAGAAGGAGACCATTCGGCCCATTGAGTCTGCATCTGTCCTCGGAAAGAGCACCCTACTAAGCCCATGCCTCCACCCTAGCCCCGTAACCCAGTAACCCCACCTAACTAAGGGGCAATTTAGCATGGCCAATCCACCTAACCTGCACATCGTTGGACTGTGGGAGAAAACTGGAGCACCCGGAAGAAACCCACGCAGACAAGGGGAGAAATTGTAAGCTCCACACAAACAGTCACCTGAGGTCGGAATTGAACCTGGGTCCCTGGAGCTGTGAGGCAGCAGTGCTAACCACCATGTATGTCACCCTTATGCAAATGCAATATTCTCTGTGTAAGATTTTAAAAATTAATTCCCCAAAATATAAATTAAAGTGAAAAGTGCAGATCTTTAAAGATTGTAAAACATCCTTCAAAGCAATTTGCAATGTACAGCACTTTGAAAACTCTGCAACAGAATATTAAAGAACAACTTCAGGGCTTTGAATTGATTTGGATTTTTCAAGGTTTGCTCTTCCTGCTGATCTAGTTTACCTGCATTAGCCTTTTGAAGTATCTTGATGCTACAGACGCCATTTTGTAATTGAAAGTGGAATGCAATTATACATTTTCTGATTTTTAAAAATAAATGCATTTGAAGTTAAGGTTAGGGACAGGTGAATATTTATTTTTTATCAATTGGGAACTCTAATTTCTTTTTCTGAATTATGATTAAAATAAATAGATATTTTAAAAATATATTGTCCTCCGATGATGCTACAACAAATCCTTTTTTAATTTTCTATGATGTTTTAAAATTTTTTCGCATGGTTTCATCCAGGAGAGTGAAAGTGTGTTTCTTGTAACTAAAACTATGTTTTGACAGTTATAGAATAGAAGTGAGCTGAAAGAAATTAAGAAAGAAATTGTATTTTTATAGCATTTTTATCACATTTACAACTGCAACAAGTGAACTGGGAGAATTGCTCTCGAGTTTATATCAGGTATGAAATGTTCATCTTGATGTTGAGAAATGCTAAATTAAAAAGAATGAACTGTTCTCGTGGTATTTTGTGTTATAATATTAAAGATTTTAAGCTGGGGGTAACTTTATTTGCCCAATATCGAGGTGATTCTACAAGCCCAAATGGAAAATCGATATAATCTTATTTAGAATTGCTGCATATAAACCATATTGCTATTTCATTTTTACAACTCCAAAAGGCAAGATAAATAAACTGTGAATGTGGTTTAGGCAGTAACTAGTCATTGAATTAACTGCTTCATTTGCTTTACTTTTGCAAAACTCAACATAAAACAATCCGTTAGACAAGATTAATGTTACTTGCTAGTTTAGCATAAGCTAGCCACAGAGTCACTCAAATACCTCTATTTCAGAATGACAACATACTTTCAGAAATTCTTTGACTCAACATGTTTCCAGAAATTCTTTGAAGATAGACTGAGATACCTAGGGCTGAATTCTCTAGTTGCCCAGCTGCGTATTTCTCGATGGCGAGCAATTCACTGGCGGTGGGATTCTATACTCCTGCCGCTTGTCAACGGAATTTCTCATTGAAGCCACCCCCGCCGCTGGGAAACCCGTGGGCAGGGGTGCGCTGCCAGCAGGAAATGTGAATGGCCAGAGAATTCTGGTTCTACTTTCCCAGTGATTCTGGACAGTGAAGCAGAACAAAATGTATCAGATTGCCTAAAATACTCATTTTCCGAGAGATCTGGGATTAGCAACAATGAATTCAGTGACAAAATTAATCTAGCCAAAATGTACCAAACATTCATTAAATGATTAAGGTTGTGATAGTCCAGTCCTTGTTTTATTCCAACCCACATTTCCTGAAAGTTCTGAATGCCTTTGAGTAATAACCCCCACCCTTTGATACCTCACCAAGTGATCATTTTTCAGGTGCGACTCCAGCTAATGAAATGCAACAGTGTTTTGCTGTGGAGTACAATATATCTGGACCTAATCTTATTTTTTTTCAATGACTAAGTTGCGCACTTTTCCAACAGTGCTCATTGGACAGAAATCAAAAATGAAAACGTAATTGATGTTTTCCTTTGCTGAGGAACTGAGAGTAATTGTATTCCTCCATCACTATCAGCTAACGCGCATAAACGTGGACTGAAACTTTGAACTTTCACAATCTCTCTGGTTCAGTTGAACCTGGCATAATGCATTTATCAACTGAACTGTTGAAGGAGCTGAAACCAGTTTTTTTTTAGCGGAAGAATCAGACTAATAAGGATCAATTCAAAGAATAAAACCTGAACACATCGGAGCAAAGCACAGTATATATGAAGAGGGGTTAATTGGGCAATAAAAGAAAGGAACTTCCAGAAGAATTAATAACTTGCACAAAGACATAAAATATGAGACACCACACCAATGAATATAATTTGAAATGTACAAGCAGGGATGCTCCATAATTGTGAAAAGATTAATATCTTGAGACTAGCAGAGAAATAGCACTTTACTGTGCTGAGAAAACAACATTGATTTTATGCAAATGCCTGATATTGCGTCATGTTAGGATCTGATAACATTGAGGAAAAACTCAGTGAGTGTGAATTCTGGAGGATATCCTTGTAGTTTAATCCTATCATTAAAAATAAAGTTCAATGAAAATGTACTAAATATCGCACGAGAAGAAATTTACAGCTTGAAACCTGAAAGTGTACGAGTGGTGCATCTGACAGTAGCTGTTGATTGCATTGATCGGCATTTCTTTGCTGTTTGGGTAATACTAATCAAATGATAGATTAGTGTAATGTCTTTGTCTCCCCCCCCCCCCCCCCCCCCCCCCCCCCCCGAGCTGGAAAAGACAGCTGTGCTGAATTAAAAGACGAGAAACGAGCTACGTATATGGATAACACTGGATGGAGAGGTAGACATTGACTCATAAATGCAGTGGTAAGACTTGTATTAAACTGGAACTGCTAACATGGGGCAGAAACCTTTCAGTTGTAAGTAGGGTAACCAACTCTTGAAAGCATTCCTAGAAGTTCGATCATGGTGTTTGATTATATTGCATCTGCAAATAATATTGCGTTTACCGTATAAATGCTGGGTAATCTGTAATCGTGAATGTTTGCTCGTGATTTTATTAGCTGCAGCTGTTGTACAAGCAGTTCCCAGTACCAGAAAGCCAGGCGCAATGATGTAACATGCATTAGTAAAGTTGAGGGGGTAATTTGCCGAGGAAAAATTAGAGGTGGAATTAACTTTGCTTCCAATAGTACCACCCTGGAATTACACTAATAACTAGTAATACTTGGCAATCTTAGCCTTCCTTCATAACCAGCAGTGCAACATAACTCATTGATGGTCTGTATGTGACTGACAGCAATTATATAATGCTTAATTATCCTACCTATCAACAGTAGTAACCCTGTAATCTGCTGATATTCACCCTGTAACTACAGACAGAATTGACACAATTCACGTGCTGCAGCTTAGTCCTCCCCCAACTGATGCCACTTTTAACCAGTCCGATCTGTCTCCCTGTCTCCTTGGATGCAGTGTGAATGTGACAACTCTGAACTGGGAATCTCAGTACGTGGACTTCGTACGTCAAACGTGGCTGGCACAGAAGACCAGCAAGATCTGATTCAAGAGATTGCATAAGTAGTAGCTGGCTTGATTTTGGGGGCACATTGTCTACAATATGGCTGAGTACTCGCATTAAAACCATTCTCTGGGCTCACATTGGATAAAGAAGAAGTTTCATGGAGTCTTAGAAGTTATATTCTCTTTAGAATTATATTCTAGTCACTGCTTCAACAGATATTTGAGGCGAAGCATCTTAGACTGTGTTATTCCTTATTTCAAGTACTTTTCTTCTCCATTCTTTGTTCTTCAAGTGGGAAACTTTGGTCTCTGCTTTCCTGGCCCATTTCTTAAGTGTTCTGATTTTGTAAAGGGCACTGAGTACATGCAAAAAACAAACAATATCGATAATCAAACTAAATTATTTGTATAAAAATTTATTACATCTCCGCAAAGCTTTCTCCTGATTTAGAATCTATAGAATCTCCACAGTGCTGAAGGAGGCCCATTGAGTCTGCACCGACCCTCCAAAAGGGCACTCTACCTAGGCCCACTCCTCCTCCCTATTCTTGTGACCCAGCGCATTGATCATGTGAGACTGTGGCACCCTTTCGCTGTTTTATCTCTCACTAACCCGTTCTTCTCCCTCCCTTTCTTCCCTTTTCCCATCTTACCCCTCACTCTCCTGGCCCATCATCCATACCTTAACTTCTGTCTTCCCTTCCATCCCGATCTCCGCATTTCACTCTAGCTATCTTTTTTCCTTCCATTCCATTTGTATATCTCTTTTCTTCACCCTTTTCATTTTGCTCTATTCCTCTCTTCTTTCTCCTTCCAGTATCACATCAACTTTCTCCCCCAGCTGCACTACAGCCAGGCTTGGAATACTGGTTGCAGCAATAGGATTGCTTCTTCTCAGTTCCATCCATACTCTGATATCTGGAATATTTCTTTTTCCTCCACTTTCTCTGACTTCTAATTCTCCTTTGTCTCAAACTTTGCAGAATCAGTATCACCTTCTGTTGGGTTGTACTCTTTTAATACCTTCCCCTTCACCCCATCCTCACCTTTCATCTCCTCTTAACCTCTCTGATGAACCTGGTTCTTGACCCCGAGCCCCCAACCCGCTCATTGTAACCATCTCTACCTTCTCATGGGCAGGAATTTCAGCCCCATTTCCTCCAACCCTGGCTGGCAGATGGACGAGAGTGTAAAATTTGATGGCACAGCACAGGCCACTGTGTCCTTCACCTATCCACTGCTGCTAAACTTTTACTAGCTGTGGGTTGGGTGCCAAGTTATCTGCCCATCCTTGGGCCAATTAAGGCCCTTAAGTAACCAATTAGTGACGCATGCCATGTGATGCGTCTGCCCGGTAAACCCTGGCAGCCTGGCTGTGGGCTCATAGGCGTAGTTACCTGTACAGGCATCCTGTGCCCAAAGGAGGCCACTCCCAATTGAAGCCCCCTCCAAGGCCTGCCTGTCTGAGAGGCTACTGCTACCAGTGCTGCTGCTGGGACTGGAGAGCTGCATCTCCTCATGGAACAGAAGCCACGACTTCAAGTAGTTAATTGCCTGATGACTGTACAATCCAGTTGTGGATCTGGGCTGGTGGAGGTAGCCCACCACTGACTTTTCTTCTGTTGGATGGGATCACTGCCACCGTGGAAAGTTCAGCCAGGGTCTCTAATCTTGCTCTCTTTTACTCTTCCCTTCCTCACCTCATCCGGCTTTACCTTCCTCATGTAACTTTTTCTGACCTCCATTCTTTCTGTTCTTCCTTGGTCTTGATACAACTCTGATTACCCGCAAGACACTAACCTTGCTTGACCCATGGATTATATTTTTGACCCCTTGGGAGAATCTTGTGCCCTCCCCATGGTGGGTCTGGTGGCCTGGGGAGACATTTAATCAGGTGGGAGGATGAGGGGTGGTGACTCTGCCCCCTTTTCGCGTCCACCTTGATTAAGTCCACAGTGGAAAGGCCCTGTGGACGGCCTTCCCACCCCATTGCCAATTGAGGCTCTTAAGTTGGCAATGAATGCAATTAATGACAGAAGTATTACCCCAGCAGCGGGCACAGGGCTCACCATGTGGGCAGCAATAAAGCAAATCTTGGTGTGTTCACTTGTTGGCACCGCTGGGGATGAGAAGGGGGGGGGGGGTCCGTGTTCAAAGGCACTCGATGCCTGATTGAGGACCTGACATTAGGAAGTGGAGTCCCAATGTCAGCCACCTCCCTCTCTCCTTGCTACCAACCTCAGCCTCTTGTGTACATTGATAAACTCCCCATGAGACTAATGGTTATGAAGTGGTATAGAATAGATAAATCTAGAGTCTAACTTCAAACAACAGTTTGAACTGCCTTGACGACAGAACAAGACAGCAGTTACAAACTGTTGAAAGGGAAATTAAAGCTCAATATTTCGAATGAAGTTCTAGGTAGCATAAAATCTTTGGCAGGTTATTCAATAGCAATCAGCTATTGAGATGGGAGGACTGTAGATGTACTTGATAAATGAGCTTGAGGTGGGCCTATTGACCCTGCACATCCGCACTTGTATGCTCTAGTGTAAAAGAAGGATTCTTGTTTTAGTCACAATGTGTTAAATGATCAGCTTGATGGGAGAGACTTGTCAAAAGCTGTGCACAACATGGTGTATCCTTGAACAGTTGGAAACACTGCATGTGGCTAGTGAATGTAAATGAGGTGATTTGTTTCATGGCTTTTGTTTGTCTTAATGTGGTAGTGTCATGTTTAGAGCAGATATGGGTTAATTGAAAGTGTAATCAAGTTGTTGATTACTACCAATAAAAGGTGTGATTATAAAATTGACAAATTAGTTTTCTCAGATGAAATTGCGAGCACTGTATATGCATAGGTGTCTTAAATGGCAGTCTGTTCTGTTTAGTAAGAAACATAAGTCAAGGATGCAGCTAAAGAATTTCTCTAGTTTTAAAAAAAAAGGGCATTCTAACTCAAATTTTTACCTCTAGTCAGTAATAATTTGTGCTATTTCATTGAGAAAACACAACCATTTAAAGTGGCTGCTTAAACGGAATGTCTGTTTACTGTTACAGACATAGTTGAAAGAAATATTAAATGACATTTTGCTGGATTACTGAGATAAAAGGGCTTAACATTCTATCGCAAGGTGGCAGAAATCCAAATACTATTGAGCAAAATACCGAG
Source organism: Scyliorhinus canicula (assembly GCF_902713615.1). Classification (NCBI taxonomy): domain Eukaryota; kingdom Metazoa; phylum Chordata; class Chondrichthyes; order Carcharhiniformes; family Scyliorhinidae; genus Scyliorhinus; species Scyliorhinus canicula. The sequence goes on along the minus strand of NC_052159.1, from coordinate 91,737,801 downwards.
AGAGGGACCTTACAGACAACCTAGACTTAATTTCTTTGAATTGACATGTTTCTGCGTGATAAAATTGCTCACACATAATCAACTGTGAGAGATCTCAGGTTTGCTCTTATGCTGCAAATCATTGCACAGGGAAAAATAAATGGTGCCACAATTGGATGAGGATCTTCAGCAAAATGAGGGAATGTACACTGGTGACCTAGAGGATAGTGACAAAGTGAGAAGATTCGCTACCAAGCCCCTTTTATAATCATGAACATTTCAATTACATCATCTCTCCTTTTAAACTTCAGAGAATATAGACCCAGTTTGCTCAGTCTCTCATCATACGTCAACCCACTCATCGCAGACATCAATCTAGTGAATCTTCACTGTACTACCTCCAATGCAAGTATATCCTTCCTTAAATATGGAGACCAAAATTGCAAACAGTTTTCTCGCTGTGCTCTCATAAAAACCCCATACAATTACAACAAGACTTTGTTGTTCTTCTACTTTAATGTCCTTGCAAAAAGATAGGAAATTAGCAAATGTAACATCGCTATTCAAGAAAGGAGCGACAGATAAAATAGGGAACTGTCCGTTAACTTGACAGTAGTCATCAGGAAAGTGCTGGAATCTATTATTAAGGAAGTCATAACATTGCATTTCGAAGAGCATCAGACAAAATCAACAGAGAAATCCTATTTGACAAATTTATGAGAGCTTTTGAGATATAACTAGTAGGGTAGATAAAGGGGAACCAGTAGATATAGTACACTCGGATATGCCATTTTCTTTCTTAATTTAGCTTGCTGTACCTGCATACTAATTTTTGTGTTCCTTGTCTGAATAGACCCAAGATTCTCTAACCACCAGCTTTTACAAATTTCACGCCTTTTAAAAAATATTCTGTTTTCTCCATACAAAAGAGCTCAGATATTTCATTACATGACACTACATCTGTCATTTTGTTAAGTCTGCTTTTGGGTATGTTTGGTGGGGTGTTTCACACCGTTATTCAACAGCACTTAAACCATTTGTTTTGACCTCTGTGTTTCTCCCCGCTGGGGCCACACTTCAGTCGACCTCCTGCTGACGTGTTGATCCAGGGTGTCCGTGTGGCACTGTTAGGGTGCCAGGAGCACTGCCAGGCTGGGAGTACCAGGGCACCCAGGTTCTAGGCTGGCACGGTCAGGGGTCAGGCCCGGGGAGGCTTTGCACGTAGAGCCGGGTGAGTAGGGGTTCCATAGGACCTCCCCAAAATTGGGGGGATGAATAGAAAACTTAGCTACATTACTCTCTGTCCCTTCATCTAAGCCATTCATATTGATTGTAAATAGCATCAGCAATCATCCTAGTCACAGCCCGCCAACTTGAAAATGCTGCATTTCTCTCCCTGCTTTCAGTCCATTTACCAATCTTATATCCATTCCAATGCATTCTAATAAACAGCAGCACAGTGGGTAGCACTGTTGCTTCACAACGCCAGGGTCCCGGCTTGGGTCACTGTGCGGAGTCTGCATGTTCTCCCTATGTCTGCATGGGTTTCCTCCCGGTGTTCCGGTTTCCTCCCACAAGTCCCGAAAGACGTGCTGTTAGGTGAATTGGACATTCTGAATTCTGCCTCTGTGTATCTGAACAGGCGGCTGAGTGTGGCGTCTTGGGGCTTTTCACAGTAACTTCATTGCAGTGTTAATGTAAGCCTACTTGTGACAAAGATTATTATTCAAAACATTATTATTGAAATATATCACACCCAACTCCACAAATCCTTATCTTATATACTAATCTTTTGTTTGACACCATATCAAATGCTTTTTGGAAATCCAAGTATACTGCATGTTCTGGTTCCACTCTACCCAACAGTTACTTCGTCAAAACCTCTAATAAATTTGTCAAACAAAATTTCCCTTTTGTTAAATCATGTTGACATTGCCTGATCATACTATGGTACATTGTTAAGGCTTCCTGGTTAATAGATTCCTGCACTTTCCCAATGACTGACACCAGGCTAATGGGCCTGTAAGTCCTTATTTCTCTCTTCCTTCTTTCTTGGATGATGGTTTTACATTTGCTAACTTCCAATACCATTCAGGCATCTAGAAAATGTTGTAAAATCATAACCAGCACATCCACTATTGTTATAGCTATCTGTTTTCAAACCGCAAGATGTAGGTCATCAGGTCCTGAGGATTTGCCAGATTTGAGTCCATTAAGCTCCTCTGCTGATATTAATTTTCTTTTTTCCTGACCTTATCTCCTAGGCTGCCCTTTACTTCTGATATGTGCTTTGGCTTGTTTCCCTGGATTAACTTCTATTGTCAAATAAAATGCAGCCAGCCAAAGGCCAACAGTGTTGGTCATTGTGGGGTCACCAGCAACACTGCAACTCAAAAATGTCAAAATGGTTTATACTGGCTTACACAAATAACCACACACTAATTATCACCCAGGTGTGAGTCCATAGTGCCTGTATTAAAAACCACAACCTATCTTTTAACTTAGAAATACACTCCAAATGCACTTTTACCTAGTCTAGTACTGCCAGCATGGTTGCAATATGGAAGGTCGAAAACTTTTATTATCCAATGAAGAGCTGTTGAAGTGCTGTAGAAGTTTTAACTTGAAAGTCCTCGGCTGCAGACTTCAGCAACTCGGTGGCCGCTGGAGCTGTCTGGGCCAATAGGCTTCCTGGTACCAAAGTGGGGATTGTGAAGTTGGCAGGGGTCTAAACCTGCTGTCAGCCCATGAGATGACAAGGAGGGGAAACAGGGTTTGTTGTTCTAATTGGGCTGGCAGAAGGAAGATCAAATTAGATGCATAAATAAAACATCAAGCAGATGCCCACAGATGACAGACAGTAGAGCCAGGGAAAGCAATGTAACAGTAGAGGCAGAGAATTATAGATTCTGGCTTAGTGAGTTGGACAAGGCTGTGCATAAAAAGACATCAGAAGCAGGTGCCAAAACATAAAAATTGGCAGAAAAGGCTTTAGACAAGAAGAGGAACAAATCAAAAATTGAAACACAATACATGAGGCTTTGCGGAGAGAGCTTTTTGAGGAGAACAAAGTCATCTGTGGAAGTGAGCCAGGCAATGGGAAGAAAAGGAAATGTCAGGTTCGTCAATAGAAAGGTAGAGTAATAGAACAGAAAACAATACTATCTACTAGGAGGCAGAGCCTTTGAAACAAGGCGGGGGGGGGGGGGGGGCATCTGACAGGAAAACATTTCCCTCCATATGTCTGCTGCTCTCGTCCTTCTAGTTGCTAGAGGTCATGGGTTTAGAAAATACAGCACCGCACAGAATAGGCCCTTCACCCACGATGTTGTGCCAAACTTTTGTCCTGGATTAAGAACAAATTAATCTACACTCCATTATTCTACCATAATCCATGTACCTATCCAATAGCCGCTTGAAGGTCCCTAATGTTTCCGACTCAACTACTTCCACAGGCAGTGCATTCCGTGCCCCCACTACTCTCTGGGTAAAGAACCTACCTCTGACATCCTATATCTTCCACCATTCACCTTAAATTGATGTCCCCTTGTAATGGTTTGTTCTACCCGGGGAAAAAGTCTCTGACTGTCTACTCTATCTATTCCCCTAATCATCTTATAAACCTCTATCCAGTCTCCCCTCATCCTTCTCCGTTCTAATGAGAAAAGACCTAGCACCCTCAACCTTTCCTCCTAAGACCTATTCTGCATTCCAGACAATATCCTGGTAAATCTCCTAAAGAAGAGATTTTGGAAGACACTGGCACGCCAATGCTGTGTTCAAGATCTTTGGAGAACACTGTGTCGTGTTGCATTTTTTTTTGTCGTGTTCGTTAGATGGTAGAGGTCACAGGTTTGGAAATTGTTGTCGAAGGAGTCTTGCTGAGTTGCTGCCTTGGCTCCTGTAAATAGTTCACACTGCTGCCACTGTGTGAGATGGTAGAGGGAGTGAATATTTGTGGAAGGGGTATCAGTCACATGGGTTGCTTTGTCCTGTATGCTGTGTTAAGCTTATTAAGCATTGTTGAAGCTGTGCCCATCCAGGCAAGTGGAGAGTACTCCATCACACACTTGACTTGCACCTTGTTGATGCTGGGCAGACTTTAGGGACTCGAGGTGAGCTACTGTCCGCAGAATTTCCAGGCTTTGACCTGTTCTTGTAACCAAGGTATTTATATGGCTTGTCCAGTTCAATTTCTGCTCCATGTTAACCTCTCCCCACCCAGTACGTCGATAGTGAAAGATTCAGCGATGGTAATGCCAATTTGTCCATGCTTCGACTAAGGCTGTTCTAAAGTTATCTAAAAAAAAAAGTTTTGTTTCAAGAATTCCTGTGCATTCTTGATGTGTGACGAAGCATGTCATTTGAATAGCACGGATAACAGGAAAATGCAAATGCCAAACCCATTAAACCTATTAGGAGTTTGCTGTTCTATACCCCGGAGGAAACTGGATCTGCCTGTCGCATGTTGCAGGATTGAAGATTTACAAAAAATGCATTACATTAGGACTGTAAGATAGCATTGTAGACCAAGGAATTTGGATTGAAATGCACACATGAATATTTGTGAATGTTTGATAATAGCTAAACCAAGGCCTGCATTTTCACTGACGCGGGTTGCTCTTTAGAAATGGTGGACAGATTCCAACTCTGGGATTCCTGACTCCATTCTGGACTTTGCAATTCTCAGGAGTGCCTTTAAAGAATGCAGGCCTGTTTCTGTCAAAAGCCTGCATTTGGCATTCCCGATCTTGCTGGCTCCATCGCGAAGATCGACATCTCCCACTCCTCTGCAATTTTCATGGAGTCGGGCCAGATTTTTAAAGAGTCGTACTTCATGGACCCTCAGATGGATCATGAACTCTGGTCTGCGGGAGGCACGGTGGCGCAGTGATTAGCACTGCTGCCTCATGAAGCCGAGGACTCTGGTTCGATCCCAGTCCCGGGTCACTGTCCATTTCACGTTTGCACATTCTCCCCGTGTCTGTGAATGTCTCGTCCCCACAACCCATGCATGGAAGATGGATTGCCCATGCCAATTGGCCCTAAATAAAAAAAAATTAAGTCTGGTCTGCTTGTTATCTGGTTGGGGGAGAAGTGGCAGTGATGTGGGTGGTGGGGCGTGTGGCAGTGGTGGGACGATGGCAGTGGTGGGACGATGGCAGTGGTGTGGGGTGGTGGGGCGATGGCAGTGCTGTGGGGTGGTGGGGAGAATGGCGGTGGTGGGAGAGTGCTGGCGGTGAGGTGGATGGTGGGTGGAGTTCTGTTGGTGGTTGGGGGGGGGGAGTGCTGGTGATGTGGGGGTGGAGGGGGAGTGTCGACGAAGAGGGTGGGGTGAGTGACGGCGATGTGGGTTGCGGAGGAGAGCAGTGGCGATGTGGGGGTTAGGGTGGGGGAGAGAGTGACGATGATGGAGGGGGGGGGAGAGAGTGACAATGCAGGATGGAAGACTGCCAGCCCTGTGGTGGTGGTGCAGCGATGTGTGGGTAAGCTGGGGTGATTTGGGAGGATTGAAGGATGGAGATTGAGTGCGAACAGTGATGTTTGGATTGTTTACTACTGGGTCGGGAGGATCAATTCTGTTATTTACAGCTCCCCATTCAGATAAGTGACTGCTTCGGTTGTATCTGGCAAGTATTCCCTCGGCTATGTTTTCTTGAGTACAACTGGTGCTCACTGTCTACCAGTTCAGCACAGCCACTCTTACCAAATTTGACAGATGCACCATATAAAGCATCCTATCTGGCTGCATCACAGCCTGGTATGGCAACTGCTTGGCCCAAGACGGCAAGAAACTTCAGAGAGTCGTGAACACAGCCCAGTCCATCTCACAAACCTGCCTCCCATCCATTGTCTCTGTCTATACGTCCCGCTGCCTTGGGAAAGTGGGCAGCATAATCAAGGACCCGTCCCACCCGGCATACTCGCTCTTCCAACTTCTTCCATCGGCAGGAGATACAAAAGTCTGAGAACACGCATGAACAGTTTCAAAAACAGCTTCTTTCCCGCTGTTGCCAGAGTCCTAAACGATCTTCTTATGGACTGACCTGATTAATAATCCTGTATGCTTCACCTGTGTATGCTACATTGTGTACCTTATGTTGCCATATTATGTATATTCTTTTTATTTTATTTTATTTTCATGTACTAATTGATCTGTGTGAGCTGCTCACAGAAAAATACTTTTCACTGTACCTCGGTACTCGTGACAATAAACAAATCCAATATAAGATGATTCTTGATGGCAACCAATAGGCTCCAACCTCTCCTCTGCCACCAATATTTGATTTTCTTCACTTCTGCTTTGTGATTTCTCTAAGCAACTTCTTTAAGCTCACTGACATCTTCTTGCTCCATGCTAACTAAAAATATTGCATAATTAGATATAGCATTAGTTAGGCAGGGACACTCCGTGGCATAAAAGACAGAAGATCAAATGTTCATTGTTCATAGTGAGGTTCTATATACCTGTTGACAAAGCATATTTATGAATTTGCTGTAAATAGTGTGTAGAATAAAATCACTCCCCACTCCCTCAACTTTAACCAAAGGAAGTATTATCAAATGTAAAGTTTCTAATATTTTAAAATGTACATTGGAAATTATGTAATTCATTAAACTTCAATATACTTGTCTCTTGTGTATTTGAAGTGTTACATGGACATGTTTGTAATAGGAGCACCCAACAAATGGTGGAAAGAAACGTTCTGCCTGGAGCGGTGGTGGAAACACATTCAATAATTTTCTAAAGAGAACTTAATAACTACTTGAAGCTGGAGATTTGCATTGTTATAGGGAAAGAGCAGGGGCGTAGAATAAGTGAGAGCTTTTCAAATAGCCAATACAGACACGGAGGGCAAATGGCCAACATCCATTCTGTATGATTCCAGGATTCATTCATTTTACTAAAAAATACAAAAGCAAAATATTGCAGATATTAGAAACCTGAACTAAAAAGAGAAGATGCTGGAAATACTCATCAGATGAGGCATCTGTCGGCATAAATAATGTTAATGTATCAGGTTGATACTCTTTGTGAGAACGTATCGCTAAGGGAAAATGATCCATATAGGCCTTTATGGTTTAAATTCGTTGTCCATCTCTGTTTGGTTTTACACCTATGCCTGTTAAGCATCCCTGGCAGTGCGCTGGGGAGCCATCCCAATGTAGCTAGGGAAGGCCTGTCCATTTACTCCATTTTTCTCTTCATAAATGCTGCCTAATCTGTTAAGGATATCCAGCATTTTCTGTTTTTATTCTGCTCCCTCCTTTGCATTTCAAAAAACGCTGTAATTCTGTTCTGTGGGTTTGTATTCACTTTGTTCGGGATTTTGCAATGAGACTTTCATTCTGTAAGTAGGAATTTACTGTCACTTTTTTGCTGTGATTGTTGTAATATGGGATATTTAGATGTCTCGATGAGATCTTGAGACTTGTATGAACTATTGTTAGTCTTTAATTATTTATAGATCCTAGATATTGTCGTGTAAGAGTTGCTTCTGCATGTAAACAGATTTCATGAGTATTCTCTCTGAGTGTATTACCATGTGACTCTATATACCATACTCTGGGTGGTGCTATTCTCCAGTTTCACATTAACTCTTGCTCTGCCAAGCACCTTTATATTACAATGGCATGCAGGCACATAGTACAACATCCCCCTTTTGTCTCCAGAGAAAACATTTCCTGCCTTCCAACAGGGCATTACATTACAATCGTTAGATGTTATCTCTTCTCAAGTGGCTAACTTCATAAATTCAGACAGTCTTGAGCCATGGCAGTTCTTCCACATCTTGATCTGTCACGTGTGGAGGAATGGTAGTCATATCTTATGTTTCTGGTACTTGGTTATCTGCATTTGATTTACTTCTTTTGCATTAATAGCAGCCCATATCTGCTTTTCTCGGACACCGTGGTTTGTTCCATTCTTTCCAAAGGAAATGTGCACTCTGCTCGTTCCTAGAGTTTATTTGAATTTTCTTTTTCCATGGTGGTTGCCATGTTCTTGCTGGACGCATTATTTCACAAAAGGACCCTTCATTTTCATTTTTTTCCACGATCTCAGCCAAACATATGTTTGCTGCTTAATTTTCAAATCGTTTGCAAGCTTAGGAATCTTTTCATTCACCTCAGCACACCGACTAGTGCCTAAGCATCAGTTTTCCATTTTATTTCTTTATTGTCTTTCTTTGGCTGCAGTTTGGAAAATTCAATCATTTTTCCTTTCAGTGCCTTCTCTTTGCCATTCAACTGCTTCTTCAGCTCTTTAGTCCCTTGTAGCTTTTTTGCTTCCTTCTGGATTATAGAACATTGCTGAGTCTGCTCCGCCAACTGGTTCATCAGTTTGTTCATTTTGGTTTCCTTTGTCCTGAGGGATTCTCGTGGAGCGTTAAGGTTTTTGAACAGGTTTCTTTCTTTTTGCGAAGCTCACTTCATCTTCAGCTTTTCTGTAATTCAGAAGAAACTCCTCAAGTTCCTTCTGATGTGCTTCTATTCTGCTGTGTATTCATTTCTCCATGTTGCTGAATGGTTACACATTCTTAGTATATTTAATCTTAAAGGACAATCAACTGTTCTTTCAACTGTCTATTTTCTTGCCAACTCACTCTGGGTTTCAGTGCATCACCTCTTTGACTCAGCTCGAGTCTTGCAGTTCAAGACTGCTGTGAACATTTTCATATTGGACAACGACATTTACTTTTTGTGCGTTTTGCTTCTTTTTGAGTTACTCCAGATGGATGGACAGCTGGCTCGTGATGCAGAGCGAGGCAACAGCGCAGGTTCAATTCTTGTACCGGCTAAGGTTATTCATGAAGGCCCCAAGTAATCTTGCCAAGTAAGCATTTAATCAACACACTTGGCAGTGAAATTCTTTGTGTAATTTGCAATGTTATTTCATTGGCAGTTCGGAAAAATTATAAGTAAATTGATTTTTGAGTACACTATTACAAGGCTTTCCCAGAGATGAGATTCTAGGGTTGCTAGCTCCAAGGAAGCAATGGCTGCCTTGAAGCTCCAGTTGAAAGTTAACAACTGTGAGGTCCCTTTAAATCTCACATTTGTTTTGGACGGTTGAAACGGCTTAATTGATGTCCTTGAGGCCTGATTGTACTCGAAACAAAGTCAGTGAAAAGGTAGGCACCCCCAACCTCGGCCGTTCTGATGTGTCTCCTATCACCCCCGCTTCACATTCCCAGCTCCCACTGAAGGGTCACAGAAATTTTCAACTCTCAAAGTGGCATCACAGTGGGAAAAGGTTTGGGCTATGTCATAATATACACCAATATATCATGGCGCAGACACACACTGATGGACACACACACGGACCAATCAACATGTACAAACACAGCAGCCAATCACCAGTTAGAATACACACACTATAAAGGCAGAGGGCACCACGGTTCCCGCTCATTCTGGGTGCTGCCTCTGAGTGTAACAGGAACTTATTCAGCCCAGCACGGACTCACAACACGTGCTGAGAGAATCAACTGGTTCGGACAAGGCTTAGGTCTCTAGTTCATCATTTAGACCCACAGTCATCGTGTGTTAGTTAGTTAGAAATGGTTAATAAAATTGAGTTGAACCTTCATCTGTGTTGGAAGTGTCTGTTCATCTCTCAAGCCTACACAAGCAGGCAGCACTGCTCTGGTAATTTTCTCTCAGTAAATCCACAAAGTAATTTCTCTGCAAAATTTAGTTTGGAACGCCAAAATGTGCTTAATGAGTAATCATCAACAATTCTTTGAACCGTTGCATTGGTGTGCACTCTATATATTTCATTTAACCAAATGCTACAATGTCACAAAAGATTTATAAATGGGAACAGGGTGTAATTAAGCAGCCATAGTGGGGGAGTCATTATCGTTCATGGAATATAGTTGTGTCCTTGGACCTGAAGATGCTACTTCTGGGATGTGCATGTCCCATCACATTATCTGAAATAAGAGACCCTGAAAATGTGTGTTGAGAGGAACAGAGTCCTATACGCGGCATACTGTACTTAATACAGCAAAAATAATTCGAATTACATAAAGTATTGGCACTGCCTGAAGTCGAGAAATGGAAAATTAAGACAGAGTAATTCTTAAGCATTTTAAACCATGAAATGGACAAATGTTGATTTCAAACTGTAGGCAGCAATCCTGTAAACAGTTTTTCTCAAAACACTGGGACTTATCTAGCAGAATATTTTTTCATTTTTCAAAAAAAATATTGTAATTATCCATGAAGACATTTTTTCACTTTAATATTTTTTATCTCAATGACACAGAAGCAAAAAGGAGCTTATTAATTTGTTATGTAGCAGTCTCGAGGCATTTACCTTTCTCAGATGTGACTTCAAAGGAATCCTCCAAAGAAGGCTAAGAAACAAAGTAGGTTTCTGAGTTTACCTCTTGAAGAGAATATTGATCATTGAATAATCTGCGAACTGGACTGACTGAATTTGAAGTGGATGACAGCAGTCTGAACAGGAAGCAAATTCTTGTAATTTATCATAAACTCAAGTAACCTTCAAAAATGTTTCATCAGACTTTATGCTAACTGCTCCTTATCTTATCAGATGAGCTTTTTGATTGAAAGTCAATATGTGAGTCTTTTACGTATGAGCATGTTCCTAATTCTTTAAAATTTAGACCAATGTAGTGGAGGTGATTTTAACCTTACCCAACCTGCAGAAAGTGAGAGGGTGGGTAGTAAAACTGACAGTTTACTTAACTGTTCTTGAGCCACCGACATTTTGCATCGGCTTCTGGAGGGGCAACTAACCCAACTGCTTACCCAAAGTCATCAGGGTCCTACTTTAAATAATGACATAATTGTGCTCCAACAGCAATTTTAATTCAGGCTGCTGTGGCTTGTTCATGAGGCTGAAGTGAATCAAGCCTTGTCGGGGAGATGAAGGGATGCAAACAGATTATATTTACATTCCTCTGGAGCGTGCTGATGTCTGCTATGAAGCAGCTTAAAATGATGTGCAAAGAACTCACAACAGGCTTAGATTGTACTTTAGACATGGTAACCTGATGTCCCGATGATTGCTGGGACAGTACTGGTTTATCAGTAAATATCGCAGTGTCCTGACAACTTTCCCAAAATAGCTCAAATGTCCTGGTTTGCAGCTTTTCCCTCTATGTGAACTATGTCAGATATTTCTTTCAGCACTTCACCTTTATGAAAAGCATTATCATCTCTTCTTTTCACTGCCTCTCCCCACCCCTTTAGCTCACTCTCCATTTATCTCTGCAGTCTAGGAATTGGAATGCTGTCCACCTGCTGACCATTAAGCAGCTTCCACATGCGCAGAGATTCTTCTCATTAGCATTTGGAGCTGGCACTGAGGACAATTCTTCCCCCTAAAATGGGCCAGTTCTCAATGGGACACCTTTTTGCTGCCCTGATTGGTTCGTCTTTTAATGCCCTGTTTGGCTATTCTGTCAGAACGCTTCGATCGACAAATCAGGCAATCCGTGGAGCAGGCCTGCAGGGGAGAATCAAAGACCGGTGGGAGAGATACGGGGGCCGAGTGGGGAGAGTCGCAGTCCAGCAGGGAAAGCACCGATTTGTTGGAGTTACTGGGGGTGATTTATTGGAGGTCATGAGTGTAATTTGCCTCCGATAAGTTAACCCCATGACCACCTGGGAGCTCGGATGAAATCAGCCTCTGTGTTTATGAAGGAAGATTGACAATGGCGTCAGACAATGGCAAACCACATTTGAAGAGGTAGTCGGATAGTGCCTTTCGATAAACCACCAATCAGCACTGAGGAAAGCAACAGGCAAGTTCAGCTCAACTGTGACATGTTCAATGGTAAGATCAATCTCCATTTAAACATCTTGTCGTTTGCACACTGGGTTCTATCAATAGAGATTTTCAGACAAAAGCTGAATTTTAAGCTTGCAAACGTTATGTCCAATGTGGGAGATTTTGTTTACACCCAGAGCCAAAGTTTGGTTGAACATGTTCAACCAAACTTTGGCTCTGGGTGTAAACAAAATCTCCCACATTGGACATAACGTTTGCAAGCTTAAAATTCAGCTTTTGTCTGAAAATCTCTATTGATAGAACCCAGTGTGCAAACGACAAGATGTTTAAATGGAGATTGATCTTACCATTGGGGATTGCATAGTAAAGTTACAGCAGAACGGAGGATTTGGGGATATTGTGACAAACAAAGGCAGAAATATCAGTGTAATGTCTGTGGTTCGTAACTGCTTTCCCCAATAATTGGGTATCTTAATGGTTAGATAATCAGGCTAGACATATTACAGGAGATATCATCACATCATCTCCTACCTTCAGTTGACCCTCCCCCAGATTCCTGCCGTTGATCACCCAACATGTCCTGGTTTTGACTTTTAAAAGTCTGCTCACCCTAACTTCATGTCGCTTAAATATTAATGGAAAGGTTTTTTGAGGCTTCTCCTTTCTAACTTATCCGACAAATTTAACAATTTGTAACAAAGATAGGCAAGCTGGAGTGGGAACCATCCAGAGATAAAAACAAATCTCTTTGTTCAATGGAAAAAGTATCTGCGGTATTTCAATATCTCAAAAGAATTAACTCGAATTTAATCTGCAGCATAAATTTCAACAGGAAACATTTGGGAATAATGGATCGGAAGCAGTTCAATGAACCATATTGAATACTACACCTGAAAGTTGCAAAGCCATCATCTATTGCGTATTGACAAAGACTTTGCACCCATCAGCAGTGTTTTAACACTTTATAATCAATTGTTTATATAATTAGGCTGAACCAAAAGCACCAAACAACTCCTCAATGAACATACAAGAATCTCAAGCATCAGGCTTGCAGGTAACAATAATCTGAAAATTATCCAAATGAATAGAAAAAATACATTTTATGGAAGTTGGGCTGCAACTTCTGCCAGCACTACTGAGTAAGGTTCTCCTCAACACCTGCTAAGAAAAATGTAAGCGTTCAGTTCTACAGATTCAATTCTACATACTGTTCAATATTTTACCTTGCCTATTGATTGTCGGTCTCTTTCCCCCCACACACATTGGTTATATTACATCCACTTTGGTTGAAAGAAGTAGCTGTTGCATTTCCCATCCATAGCACCCACCACCAACCACCAAACATATTTCTCCTCCCTGGATGACTAACTGTTCCATGTCTCAAGCCACTCGATTCCCTTTCTCAACACTCCTGCGTGTCCATCATTTCCCCTTATTTCCCATTCTGTTCCCGGCCCTTCGTCCTCCCATTATTTTCTCCCTTGCCTCAGGCATGACATTTGCAAAATGGGACACAAATGTGGAAGGCCTACCCACCATTTATGATAGATCCCATTTAGCTGGCAGGGAGAGGGGGTGAGGTGCGACTCACACATGAAGGGAACCCAAACTCAACAAGGCTATTTGAACTCAATTCTGGGTTCAAACAGACCTCATTTTTGCTGTAACAAGTGCCTTTACCCACAGTGTGGGAGTCTTGATTGAGGGAATGAGTTGGCATTAAATTGGTTTGGATGGAATGAGGGTTTGCATGCTGGGTAATGGGGAGTGGGTGGGGGGGTGCTGATGAGCTGTCTATGATGAGGGCTTGACAGCCCAATATTTTACAAAATAACTGGGACAAGGCACCAGAGAACTGAGTCGGACTTTTTAAGCAACCCATCTTGGCAGCCCATAGCTGCTTCCATCTCTGTCTCAAGATTTTCTAAAGGTGGGTGTGTCGAGCCTGGAAAATTTCCTAATGCTAGCTATCTGCTTTGGAGTGAAAGCCTGCTCCCTCCTTCCCTTCTCCATCTTTTTCACCTTCCCTCCTTCATTCACCATTAGGCAGCACAGTGGCTACCACTGTTGCTTCACAGCTCCAGTGTCCCAGGTTCGATTCTCGGCTTGGGTCACTGTCTGTGTGGAACCTGCACGTTCTTCTCATATCTGTGTGGGTTTCCTCCGGGTGCCCTTCTTTTCTCCCACAAGTCCCAAAAGAGTTAGGTAATTTGGACTTTCTGAATTCTCAGTCTGTGTACCCTAACAGGTGCCAGAATGTAGTGACTGAGGGCTTTTCACAGTAATTTCATTGCAGTGTTGATGTAAGCCTACTTGTGACATTAAAAGATTATTATTATTCGACTTGCCTTCCTTTTATCCTTTCCCCCTCTCCAGCATTGGTTCCGTTCTCACCAGTCTCCATTACTGCTTGATATTTTAAAAAATTCAATTAGTCTTGACTACCCATGTGGAATACAGTAGGATCATAACTCGTGCTGTTAAAACCCTAAGCAAAGATTAATTCCAATGCATCATGCTGAACAGTTTTATTCCTTCCTGAGACAAAAGAGTTTATATTTCTGTTAGTTCATTAACCAAGAAAATACTTTGGTGCATTATTGTAATAAACATTAACCTGCCTGCTCCCTGGGAATTTACTTAGCCTGCTACCTGAATTGATTTTTACCCCAAAGTGTTTTGCAGCATTTTATTTTTAGTAGTTCAATGCCGAAAGGAATTAGGCCTTGCGCAGTCATAGAAACACAACACAAGTGTGTTGTTTTGGGCAGCACGGTGGCACAGTGGTTAGCATTGCTGCCTACGGGGCTGAGGACCCGGGTTCGAATCCTGGCCCTGGGTCACTGTCCGTGTGGAGTTTGCACATTCTCCCCGTGTCTGCGTGGGTTTCACCCCCACAACCCAAAGATGTGCAGGCTAGGTGGATTGGCCACGCTAAATTGCCCCTTAATTGGAAAAAATAATTGGGTACTCTTTAAAAAAAATTTAAAAATAATTTGAAAAACAAAAGTGTGTTGTTTTTGACCCATGATGCCTGTGTTGACATTTTGAGAGAGCTACCAATTAGTCTCACTCCTCTGCTTTCCACATAGCCTTACAATGATTTACTTTACAATTATATATCCAGTTCCTTTTTGAAAGTTGAATAATAACCTATTAATCTTTATTAGTGTCACAAGTAGGCTTACATTAACACTGCAATGAAGTTACTGTGAAAATCCCCCAGTCGCCACACTAGGGGTACACTGAGGGAGAATTCAGAATGTCCAATTCACCTAACAAGCACGTCTTGCGGGACTTGAGGGAAGAAACTGGAGCACCCGGAGGAAACTCACGCAGACACAGGGGGAACATGCAGACACCGCACACAGACAGTGGCCCAAGCCTGGTTCGAACCCGGGTCCCTGACGTTGTGAAGCAACAGTGCTAACCACCCTGCTATCGTGCCACCTTCCAGTATCCTTTCAGTCCATATTCATAGCAATTCATTGTATATTTTTTCTCATTGTGCCTCTGCTTCTTCTGTCAATTACTTTAAAAGCTGTGCCTCCCACTACTGACCCTTTTCCAGTTGAAAGCATTTCTTCTCAAACACCTGTCTCAAATCTCCACTTAACCTTCTCTGCTCTAATGAGAAGAACCTCAGTTTCTCCAGTCTCTACATATAACTCATGTTAGTATAAGGGTACTCCGCATAGCAAGGGCTGATATGGATATGGAGAACATTATGATGTAGAGAGTCACATGATAGTCTGTGTGTAGAGGAGACAGAGAAATTGAAGTCAAATAGCATCTAAATATCTTGGCCATATGTATACAGTTGTATAAATAGCTTATGTTCATCCATAAAAGCCTCCAGATGTTAGTGAGACACCAAACAACCTTAGAATAACTGATGTCTTTAGACCCTGGTACCATTCTGGTAAATCGCCTCTGCTCCCTGTCCAAGACCTTGGCATCTTCTTAATGTTTGGTGCCCAAAGTGGGCACAGTACTCTACCTGGGACCTAACCAGTGTTTTTTAAAGGTTTGGCAGAATTTCCTTGCTTTTGTACACTACTTATGAAGCCAAAGACCCTGTCTGCCTTCTAGCCTTCTCAATGTGCACTGCCGCTTTCATGACTTGTGAAATGTACATCCCCAAGTGCCTCTATTTCTGCACCTTTAAAATTGTACCATTTAGTTTATGTTGTCTTTCCTCATTTCTTTTCCACCACGATAATACTCAATACTGGGTGCCGCAAATCTGCGTACTTAGCCCCCTACTGTGCTCCCTATACACACATGACTGCGTGGCAAAATTTGGCTCCAACTCTATCTACAGATTTGCTGATGACATGACGATAGTGGGTCAGATCTCAACCAATAATGAGTCAGAGTACAGGAGGGAGATAGAGAACCTAGTGGCGTGATGTAATGACAACAATCTCTCCCTCAGTGACAGCAAAACTAAAGAGCTGGTTATCGCCTTCAGAAAGCGAAGTATCGTACACATCCCCTGTCTGCATCAACAGGGCCGAGTTGGAGATGGTTGACAGCTTCAAATTTCTAGGTGGGCAACATCACCAACAATCTGTCCTGGTCCACCCACATTGAAGCACAACAGCGCCTATACTTCCTCAGAAAACGAAGGAAATTTGGCATCGACTCTTATCAATTTTTACGGCTGCACCATAGAAAGCATCCTATCTGGCTGCATCACAGCCTGGTATGGCAACTGCTCAGCCCATGAAACTACAGAGAGTTGTGAACACTGCCCAGTCCATCATGCGAACCTGCCTCCCATCCATTGACTCTTTCTACACCTCCCGCTGCGGTGGGAAAGCGGGCAGCATAATCAAAGGCCCCCTCCCTCCCAGGTTATTCTCTCTTCCAAACTCTTCCATTGGACAGGCGATATAAAAGTCTGAGAACACGCACCAACAACTTCAAAAACAGCTTCTTCCCCATTGTTACTGGACTCCTGAATGACCCTCTTATAGATTGAACTGATCTCTCCACACATCTGAAACGAAAGAGAAAATGCTGGAAAATCTCAGCAGGTCTGGCAGCATCTGTACGGGAGAGAAAAGAAGCTAACGTTTCGATTCCGATGACTCTATGTTAAAGCTGCAGCTTTGACAAAGAGTCATCGGACTCGAAACGTTAGCTCTTTTCTCTCCCTACAGATGCTGCCAGACCTGCTGAGATTTTCCAGCATTTTCCCTTTTGTTTCAAATTCCAGCATCCGCAGTAATTTGCTTTTCTCCACACACCTTCTCTACTGAGTAGCACTACACTCCATTTGCTTCACCCGATGTCTATGTCTATGTATCTATATTGTGTATTTATCGTATGTCCTATGTTTTTTCATGTATGGAACGATCTACCTGGACTGTACGCAGAACAATACTTTTCACTGTACCTCAGTACACGTGACTATAAATCTACACCTAATCCAAACCTCCTATCAAAATAAATCACATTATGCTTCTCTGCATTAAATGTCACCTGTTATGTGTCTGTCTAATTCAACAGTCTGCCAAACCCTCTGAAAGTCTATTGCTATGTTCCTCACTTTTGTCCACTTTTTTGAGTTTTGTGCCATCTGCAAACTTTGAAATTATCCCAGTCTCCCCAAGTGCAGATCATTAAAATATATGACAAACAAAAAGCAGTGGTCCGAACACCAATCTATGAGACCCGCAAATGCAAATATCCTCTAGTCTAGAAAAACAATGTTCACCAGTGCCCTCTGCTTTCTACCTCCTATTCGATGTTGTATCCACATAGCCACTACACCTTTAATGTAATGGGGTTTAATTTGTTAAAAGCCTGTTCTGTGGTGCTTATCAACTCCCTTCTGAAAGCCTACACACATAATATCCACCCCATCTCAACTCAGTCGACAGAAATTGTCAGAAGCCACATTTTTTTTCTCATGAACTTTTTTTTCCCCCACTCATTACATCACATTTTACAAAGCGAGCCCAAATTGCATCTGCACGATGTCAACTCTTTATGTTTTTGAATGGTATTCATCACAGAGGTAAATTTCTTGTTCTGTATTCCATGATTGGGTCATAAACAGTTTACAATCAGTTGCATGTCAATTGCCTGAAGAAACATTCCTCCATACTCAAGTGGTAATTGGAAGGTGGTGAGGAGGGCATTGCAGTAAGGGAAGGGCAGAGAAGGCCTGGCAGGAAAGACAAGGCCACCTTATGGAGTCCAGAGGCAGCTGCACTCCTACTTTTCATGGCCTGAAAGAAAATAACAAAAAAGTTCAGCTGCCTGGGCATCTTCTAGCCTTGCCACCAAGTCAGGGACGGTTGTGACAACTTCCAAATGCAAGCCTCAAGTTAAAAATGCAGCCCGACATCAATTACATCATCAAAGTCCAACCTGCATATGCAATGAAGGACACTGTTGCCTTTTGGTGAGCGTCTCTCTCGCCTGCAAAAAGAGCAGATACTGGTCGGAATTCTCCGGTCGTTGGAATTCTGTTTTCCCACTGTAGAGTGGCTTCATTTTCATTTTTTCATTTTCAATTCTATTATTATTCAATTGATATGTAAGGTTTTCTTTATTATTTCTAGTAGTTTAAAAGTAACTTGAATTGTTGACTGAAGAGTTTAATAAGAAATCCCGTTGACAAGCGGCCGGAGTACTGAATCCCATCGCTAACACACGGCTGAGGGACCGGAGAATCCAGTCCACTATAAATAAAACAACCCAAGGAAGGTAATGGTGGGGCTGAGCAGCTGTGACCATTGTGAATGTCTACCTGCCTGTTCAGTTTCTGTCAGGCTGGCAGAGTTAAATTTGTCCCATCGTCTCCTGTGTTATGGATAGTAGTAGATTGGCATACCGTTTGCCAGCGGCTATATTCTAATCAATACTCTGAAGTATCAGTATCATGTTTGTATTCAGTAGAATACAACACCTTGATGTAGCTCAGTGTTGATTAAAATCAAGCCTCAAGACTACTGGCACAAAACCAAGAAGGAGAACCTTTGAAAATTGGAGGTGTACTTCTACATTACAACCATAAAATGTAACTGCAAAGGCTTTACTTCACATATACATTTGTAAAAATGTGTTAAAGTGTTTGATGGGCAATTTTTGATTTGATTCAAAGGGTTTGACAACAGCATAAACCAAGAGATTTATGTTGAGACAGAAGTAAAATCAGCAGAAGTTTAAGATTTATTTACTGCTTTCTTCACCCAATGACTTCACCTTTCCATCCCCAATGCATTTCCTGAAGATGGTGACTCGTATAAGCTTCTACAGCAAGTGTGAGTAGTGAGCTCTTGGACTATGGAAGCAGCTGTCACAGCTAAGTCTAATCGTGCCCTCATTTGATAATCACATGCAGCTGTCTAGAAGGGTGACTGTAAAACAATCAAATGGGAATAGCAGACTTGTCCATCCACTTTCTAGGGCAATCTTCTACCTATCCTGAGTGAGAAAAAGTACTCAGTACAGAACAGATTGTGAACCTGTTGTATTACTGCTTTATCTGGATTAATTTCACACTGATGAAGTCCTTGCTGGCTATTTTTCATTTTCAATTCTATTATTATTCAATTGATATGTAAGGTTTTCTTTATTATTTCTAGTAGTTTAAAAGTAACTTGAATTGTTGACTGAAGAGTTTAATTGAATTTCAAGGGTAGACAAACGTTAACCAGAACAACATTGGGGGAAAGCTTAGGAAAAGTGAGGATATTTGAGAAATGGTTACTGTGTAGTACCATTATGCTACTGGCTTTGTGTAATAATTGTTTAATTGGTGGGCATGAGTTGTTCCTATCAGACTGACATAACAAAGTATTGTACATCTGTTAAAAAAAAAATGTTCCGAATACTCTTTGCTTTGATCTATCAAATCCAGAAATACAACTTTTATTGATTGTAATTACAGGAAATGTATTGAATACGAATCTGTATAATCAATTCTAGCTTAATAGAGATTGATAGCTTGTGGTAGCTGTGGGAATGGCTTATTCCAGGGGTGGGCAAACTTTTCCGTGCAAGGGCCACATTCAGAAATTCACAATTTTAAAGGGCCGCATAGTATATTAAGTAAAATAATACTTCACCCGGTTATGATTTAGAACATAGAACAGTACAGCACAGAACAGGCCCTTCGGCCCTCGACGTTGTACCGAGCAATGATCACCCTACTCAAGTCAACGTATCCACCCTATACCAGTAAGTAACCCAACAGCGCGCGCCCCCCCCCCCCCCCCCCCCCCCCCCCCCCCGGCCATTAACCTGAAAAAAAAAAAAATTTTAATTTTTTTTATGACTTGGTGGGCTGCATAAAGACCTTTGGCGGGCCGCATGCGGCGGCCGTAGTTTGCCCACCCCTGGCTTATTCCTTTAACTTGGCCACTATTCCAGCAGTCAAATTGATAACCAGAACTAATTACAGATTTATTTATCAACTCTTTGATTGTTCCAATCTGCAAACAGCTTCCCAGTGCACTACCTCTGGTACAGTCAAGAATTATTTGTGAATACATTCCCATTCTTGTATTCTAGGAGGTTGGAAGATTTTTCAAAACTTCGTATTTTCGTTATTCTGTAATAAGTACTAACATATTAAATGCATTCCATTGCATGTGAAACAACACTTTACCTCAAAATGTATCATGAGGTTCACTGGCACTAGTGGAAATTATACATTGCATGATTGCCAATTATAGATTTCAACTAAATTTCACCATGCTCACAAGGTTAATGAACTGAATAGAAGTACATTGAGAAAGTTACCCACTATCAATACTATAGAGTACAATAATACTTTATTTTAATTTGATACAGTATCGTGATCTGAATAAAGCAAGTATAAACTGAGATGAAATTCTTTCTGTTAACCTTTGATGTAAGTTCCGAATCACATTGGTATTATTAGCTAGCCGAGATATCCAATATCTTGCATTTCACAATTTCCATGCAGATTTTGTTAATTTATCACCTCTATCGGTCATGAAGTGCACTCATTATTATTTGGAGCACACTTGGATAAATGTAGTGCTTAAGCAATTTGCAAATGTGCACTGTGTATATGAACATTAACAACTACTGCAATTGATATAAATGTTTTCCTGAAAGCAGTAAAATATTTAGGAAAATCCACCCCAAAAGTAGCCCCACAAAGATTGGAAGCAGTTTTCTTTCTCTTTGATTCAAACAATCGGCTCGCCTTATTTGTGCTGTTTGAAAGAAACCTCTGGAAATTGTTGTTTGACGTGGCAGCAAATGTGCAAATTAAAGTGTCAGAAATGCAAAAAGGTTCTGAGGTGGCTTGCCTTAGGTTCCCAAGAAAATAATTCCAGTGCTATTAGCTTGCATGCATAACCACCCCTCCCCAATTAGCTCCTACCAAGAATTCTTAGATTCATAATTTTTGCATGCTGCACTTTTAGGGTCTTGTACAATGGGAATTATGGAAAGTATTGGATTACTTGCAGGACAGGTTATCACCGCCCATGTCCGGCTGAACTATTGATGCAACTGGTAATCTTACAAAGTCTATGTGCACTGTTTTTTTTGAGTAGGTGTCAGCTTCCGTGAAGGTTTTATTTTGCTAGTTTTCTAAATTGCTATGTACAGCAGTGATGCCTGCAGATCCTTCTACTTCCACACTACCTCAACATTTTCTATGCTCTTTTTTTTGTTCAAACCTTTACCATTCGCTCCCACCTTATCTATACCACAGCTAATGTATTCTATCTGTCATCTATTCCTTCCTTACCTATAATTAGCCCTGCATTGGCATTATTGCCTCTAACTTTCATCAGTGTCTTCTCATTTGCATTGCTTTTCTCTAATCTATTCTGGAGAAAGCTTCCTAATACTTCTCAATCCCTGTGTTGTGGTCAAGATGGAAACCACTCAAGCCTCTAAGTTGCAGGAACTAAGACTTTATTCAGAAACATATTTGAGAGACATAGCCCTGCTCCTACAAAATGTCTGACTGGTACCAAGGCTGTGTAACATATTTATATATTTAAATTATCACCCTTACACTATAAATCTCTAAATCGCCTCTCTTTATTGGGGCTTATTTAGCTCAGTGGGCTAGACAGCTGGTTTGTAATGCAGAACAAGGCCAGCAGCGTGGGTTCAATTCCCGTACTGCCTGAGAATTCTGAATTCTCCCTCTGTGTACCCGAACAGCCGGAATGTGGCGACTCGGGGCTTTTCACAGTAACTTCATTGCAGTATTAATGTAAGCCTACTTGTGACAATAAAAGATTATTATTAGTTTTGTCAGTATTAATAGTATCCTGTATTATAGCTGCCTAGAACCTTTCTCATTGCCTTCCAGCCATACGTGCTTACCATCTATATGCGTTCAGAGCCATTTGCTACATCACTGTCTAAGCACTACCGAAAAATGGTTTGAGCCATAAACTGCACAATACTGAAAACAACATGCAGCACACAAATGTCCTTTACCTCACTAGTATACCAGGGCTAGCATGCGGCGCTGTGGCATTTAAACAGTGACCACTTTACAAAGAATTTATAGCAAAAAATCAGGCCATTTGGCCTCTGCCAGTGTTTATTCTCCATGTGAGCCTCTCCCTACTCAGTTTACTTCAACTCGTTCTACTAACTGGCCCTTATATGCTGTTCTCCTTCATGTACTAATCCAACCTCCCCTTAAGTGCATCTCTGTTGTTTATCTCAATTGCTCCATCTGGTAACAGGTTCCACGTGGGCTAAACAGAAAATGTGGAAATACTCAGAAAATATGGCAGCATTTGGAGAGAATGGAACAGAGTGAACATTTCAAATTGACCTTTCATCAGAACTGGAAGAGATTAGATGGGTTTTAAGATAGAGGCGTCTGCATTGTGAGAGACCAAACATGGCGCGATTCTCCGCTCCCCACGCCGGGTGGGAGAATCGCGGGAGGGCCGGGCGACTCATGCCACGCCGCCCTGGCAACCCCCCGCGATTCTCCCACCCCCCGCTCGCAGAATCGGTGCTCGCCGTTTTTCACGGCGACGGATGGGCCGAGCGGCCTGACATTCCCGACCTGGTCGCTGCCGTCGTGAACGTGGCGCCAAAGTATTGTTTGTGGCTGGTGGGGGGCGGAGAGGGGAGTGAGCACCACGGCTGTGCTTGGGAGGGGACTGGCCCGCGATCGGTGCCCACCGATCGTCGGGCCGGCGTCTCCAAGGGACGCACTCTTTTCCCTCCGCCACCCCGCAAGATCAAGCTGCCACGTCTTGCAGGGCAGCGGAGGGGAAGACAGCAACCGTGCATGCGCGGGTTGGAGCCGGCCAACCTGCGCATGCGCGGCTGACATCACTTAGGCGCCGCCGTCGCGTCATTCTCGGCGCGCCGCCTGGAAGCAAGCGTCAAGGCCCGGCCGCCGAGATTTAGGGAGCATTGCTCCTTGTCCCCTGGGGCGGGGGGGGGGCGGTGCGAGGAGCGGCCTTCCTGATGCCACGCGGGAGCGGAGAATTCCACCCACAGAGTGGGTAATACTTTGAGTGACACTTCCTTTCAGTAAGCACACAGGACCCTCCGCTTCCAGTTGCTCACCATTTTAATTCTCTACCTACTCATACTCTGACCTTTGCCTGCTATAATATTCCAATGAAATTCGAGGCAATTGCAATGGGTAGCCCCCATTTTTCAGATGTCGGGGATTGGGGATGATTCTGCCACTCCCATTAATGGTTCCTTTAGACTCGCCTTTTGTTTCGTTACTTGATCTCTTAGCCTCCATTTGTGCCTGTACAACCATGCTTTTTGTCATTTAATTTACCTTCCATTCTATCACAGATTTTTTCTTTTCCTCCCTCCCTTCTTTCCATGTACCTGCACCTCCTTAAGGCCTTAATGGTGCACTGCTAAGTTTTTACAGTCCTTCAGAAAGGCAGGAAGCATTAGATCTGTTTCTCTTTTTGCTTTTCCTTCCACATACATAGTGGGAGCTGCTCATCTAGAGACTTGGCTGTCTTCATTTGTGATATGAACCTAATTGCTTTGCACACAAACATCTGCTCCTATGATATTACCGCGTACTTGTAAGCACTTTAACTGATACAAGTATTGAAATCTGAAATTCCATTCATCATTTACGAGAAACGTCACTTTGCATATGCCACTATAAACAGTTGGAGTGATTTTCAGTCTGTTTGGATATTGGGGTCTTGTGCATGACACACACACACACACTACCAGGCAATTTGCTGCCTAACCAGAAGCACTTCCATGGACCAATGGCGATCATTCAAAATTGACCTAGTGCATTGTTGGTGTAAATTGTTTGTAAGAAGTCTTACAACACCAGGACAACGTCCAACAGGTTTGTTTCACACACCAGCTTTCGGAGCTCTGCTTCCTCAAGTGAATTAAGAGGTATGTTCCAGAAACATATACGGTCAAATTCAGAGATGCCAGACAATGCTTAGAATGCGAGCATTTGCGGGTAATCAAATCTTTACAGATCCAGAGATATGGGGTAACCCCAGGTTAAAGAGGTGTGAATTGTCTCAAGCCAGGTCAGTTGGTAGGATTTCGCAAGCCCAGGCCAGATGGGGGGGAATGAATGTAATGCGACATGAATCCAAGATCCCGGTTGAGGCCCACTCATGTGTGCGGAACTTGGCTATAAGTTTCTGCTCGGCGATTCTGCGTTGCCGCGCGTCCTGAAGGCCGCCTTGGAGAACGCTTACCCGGAGATCAGAGGCTGAATGCCCTTGACTGCTGAAGTGCTCCCCGACTGGAAGGGAACATTCCTGCCTGGTGATTGTCGCGCGATGTCCGTTCATTCGTTGTCGCAGCGTCTGCATGGTCTCGCCAATGTACCACGCTTCGGAACATCCTTTCCTGCAGCGTATGAGGTAGACAACATTGGCCGAGTCGCACGAGTATGTACCGCGTACCTGGTGGATACGTGTAATGGTGGTATCAATGTCGATGATCTGGCACGTCTTGCAGAGATTGCCATGGCAGGGTTGTGTGGTGTCGTGGTCTCTGTTCTGAAGGCTGGGTAGTTTGCTGCAAACAATGGTTTGTTTGAGGTTGCGCGGTTGTTTGAAGGCACGTAGTGGGGGTGTGGGGATGACCTTGGCAAGATGTTCATCTTCATCGATGATGTTATGAAGGCTGCAAAGAAGATGTCGTAGTTTCTCCGCTCTGGGAAAGTACTGGACGCGAAGGGTACTCTATTGGTTGTGTCCGTGTTTGTCTTTTGAGGAGGTCGGTGCAGTATTTTGCTGTAGCGCGTTGGAACTGTTCCAGTTCATTGAAGAGCATCTTTCAGCGTCTGTAGATGACTGTTACGCTCCTCCTCATCTGAGCAGATCTTGTTTATACGGAGGGCTTCTCCATAGGGGATGGCTTCTTTAATGTGTTTAGGTTGAAAGCTGGAGAAGTGGAGCATCGTGAGGTTATCCGTGGGCTTGCGGTAAAGCGAAGTGCTGAGGTGACCGTCCTTGATGGAGATAAGTGTGTCCAAGAATGCAACTGAATTTGGAGAGTAGCCCATGGTGAGTCTGATGGTGGGATGGAACTTATTGATGTCATCGTGTAGTCGTTTCAGTGATTCTTCGCCGTGGGTCCAAAGGAAAAGAATGTAATCAATGTATCTGGTGTATAACGTCGGTTGAAGGTCCTGTGTGGTGAGGAGGTCTTGTTCAAACTTGTGCATGAAGATGTTGGCATATTGAGGTGCGAATTTGGTCCCCATGGCTGTTCCATGCATCTGGATGAAGAACTTGTTGTCGAAGGTGAAGACGTTGTGATCCAGAATGAATCGGATGAGTTTCAGAATTGCGTCTGGGGATTGACAGTTGTCGGTGTTGAGTACTGAGGCTGTTGCAGCAATGCCGTCGTCATGGGGGATGCTGGTGTAGAGTGCCGAGACATCCATTGTGACGAGGAATATTCCTGGTTCAACTGGTCCATGGGTGCCAAGTTTCTGTAGGAAGTCCGTCGTAATGCGACAGAAGCTGGGTGTACCTTGTACGATGGGTTTCAAGATGTCCAAGATGTAGCCAGAGAGGTTCTCACACAGAGTCCAATTGCCTGAAACGAAAGGACGGCCTGGTGTGTTGGCCTTGTGTATTTTCAGGAGGCAGTAGAGATCTCCAATGCATGGGATGAGAGCACGTAGGGTGCTCTGAAGGTCTGGATCCAAGGTCTTGATCAGTCTGTTGAGTTGGCGGATGTGTTCCTTGGTCAGATCTGCGGGTAACTGCGGGCTGTTGAGTTATCGGTATACGTCTTTGCAGTAGTCCGTTCTGTTCAGTATGACGGTGGCCCCTCCTTTATCTGCTGGTTTGATGACGATGTCAGAACAGAGACCATGACACCACACAACCCTGCCATGGCAATCTCTGCAAGACGTGCCAGATCATCGACATGGATACCACCATTACACGTGAGAACACCACCCATCAGGTACGCGGTACAGACTCGTGCAACT
This sequence comes from Scyliorhinus canicula, assembly GCF_902713615.1. Classification (NCBI taxonomy): domain Eukaryota; kingdom Metazoa; phylum Chordata; class Chondrichthyes; order Carcharhiniformes; family Scyliorhinidae; genus Scyliorhinus; species Scyliorhinus canicula. The sequence continues at coordinate 91,711,612 of NC_052159.1, read as the reverse complement.
TGGCCAATGTTGTCTACCTTATACGCTGCAGGAAAGGATGTCCCGAAGCGTGGTACATTGGCGAGACCATGCAGACTCTGCGACAACGAATGAACGGACATCGCGTGACAATCACCAGGCAGGAATGTTCCCTTCCAGTCGAGGAACACTGCAGCAGTCAAGGGCATTCACCTCCATGGCCTTCAGGACGCGCAACAGCGCAGAATCGCCAAGCAGAAACTTATAGCCAAGTTCCGCACACGAGTGCGGCCTCAAGCTGAACCTGGGATTCATGTCACATTACATTCACCCCCCACCATCTGGCCTGGGCTTGCAAAATCCTACCAACTGTCCTGCCTTGAGACAATTCACACCTCGTTAACCTGAGGTTACCATATCTCTGGATCTGTAAAGGTTTAATTACCTGCAAATGCTTGCATTCTAAGCATTGTCTGGCATCTTTGAATTTGTCTATATATATGTTTCTGGAACATACCTCTTCATTCACTTGAGGAAGGAGCAGTGCTCCGAAAGCTAGTGTTTGAAACAAACCTGTTGGACTTTAATAACCTGGTGTTGTAAGACTTCTTACTGTGCTCACCCCAGTCCAACTCTGGCATCTCCATATAATGTTTGTGACCAAGAGAAGTAAAACTTGCCCATTCGGATGCTGGATTTTCCAACCCCATGTTAAGTAAGGTGCCCACATGTGCTCATTCCATCATGGGATGCTCGCTGATTCCATTTTAATATTTTCTGACCTTTTTCAGGTTCAGAGCTTTTGTTAAGTCCATTGAACCCACATTCACAGCGACGACTTGGGTCAGAAGTTAAAAATCAAACCCTCACTCTTGTAGTTCAGGCCTAACTATTTCCAATGCTCAGTGCAGCACCTACTGTGTATATTACTGGGACAAAAGTCTAAATAAAATGTGACTGGGTAGTAAAAGTCAAAAAGAAAGATTTGTATTTATGGTGTAATTTATCTCATTCAAGATGTTTCTATTTATCTCACAATGTAATCACTTATGTCCATGAGTGTGTAGATAATGTTTACACAGCAAGGTCCAGCCATTGAATTAATTAACTGTTGACCTTTGTTTGATGATGTTGACTGAAGGGCGAATGATGGCCAGGACATGAGGGAGACTGTCTGTTTTACTTCAAATACTTCAGCTCATGTCTATGTCCCTAATTTATATATCTTTCAAATGGTGCAGTCGAATGGTATATGCTCTGTAGTATCCCCTTTCATCATTTTAAACATCTCAATCAAATCACCCAGTCATCTCCTCTGTTCTCAGAAAAGTATCCAGGGTAGCTCGGTGGTGCAGTGGGTTAGCACTGTGGCCTCACGGTGCCGAGGTCCCAGGTTCGATCCCGGCTCTGGATCACTGTCCGTGTGGAGTTTGCACATTCTCCCCGTGTTTGCGTGGGTTTCGCCCTCACAACCCAAAAATGTGCAAGCTAGGTGGATTGGCCACGCTAAATTACCCCTTAATTGGAAAAAATGAATTGGGTACTCTAAAAATTTTTTTAAAAATATCCCCAATTTTGCAATCAAGATGAAAAGCAGGCAAATTCTGTAGTGGACGCATGATCTGCTGCACTCTACCTGTTGTGGCCAAAGACTCAACATTGAAATGACCCCTTATGCGTTTTGCACATGTATACGATTATGTAATGCCAACCTCATTCCTAACTGTCCTGGTCCGACAAGACAAAAGTCATCTCAGTTTGAATATAAATTGACATCATTTGAACAATCTCACCAAATTGTTAACAAGTGAACATGTTTTATGTAGATACATTGGACTTTGGAGCAGGCGTAGACCATCCAACCCTTCGAGGCTGCTCCACCATCCAATAAGATCATGGGTGATCTGGTTGTGGTCTGAACTCCATTTTCCTGTCTGCCTCCATAATCCTCCACTCTCTTTCAAAAATCTGTCTTGAATAAATTCAATGACCCAGTTTTCACTACTTTCTAGTGAAGATAATTCCACATACTAACAGCCGTCAGAGAAAAGAATTCTCCTAATCTCCATCTTAAATGGGAAACCTCTTATTCTTCAACTGTGTCCCCTAGTTCTGGTCTCCCCCATAAGTGGAAATATCCTCTCTGTACCTACCCTATCAAGACTCTATATGGTCTTATATGTTTCAATAGAGTCATGTTTCACTCTTCTAATTGCAAGCGGGGGGGAAACACGGGTGGCATGGTAGCACAATGGTTAGCACCGTTGCATCACAGCTCCAGAATCACTGATTTGATTCCCGGTTTAGTCACTGTGTGGCGTGTGCACGTTCTCCCCGTGTCTGCGTGGGTTTCCTCTGGGTGCTCTGGTTTCCTCCCACAGTCCAAAGATGTGCAGGTTAGGTGGATTGGCCATCCTAAATTGCCCTTAGTGTCCATAATTGCCCTTAGTGTTGGGTGGGGTTATGGGGATATGGTGGTGGTGTTTACCTTGGGTAGGGTGCTCTTTCTAAGAACCGGTGCAGACTCGATGGGCCGAATGGCCTCCTGCACTGTAAATTCTATGATCTATGATAAAGGTTAGGTGAGGTTACTGGGTTACAGAGATAGGGTGGTGTGGGCTTAAGTAGGGTGCTCTTTCCAAGGGCGGGTACAGACTCGATGGGCTGAATGGCCTCCTCCTGCACTGTAAATTCTATAATTCTAACCTTCTCTGAACTGCTTCTGATGCATTTATATGATTCAAATAGATTCATAGTATTTCAGATGTGGTTTCAGAAAAGTCCTGCACAGCTGCAGTAAAACCTGCCTACTTTTATATTCCATCCCCCTACAATAAACACAAATATTCAATTTGCCTTCCTAATCATTTGCTGTGCACGCATACTAACTTTTTATGATTGATGTACCAGAACACTCATCTCTCTGTACCACCAGGTTTTGCAATCTCATAGCCAGTAATTAGCAGACTGCTTTTCTATTCTTCCTGCCAAAGTGCAAAAGTTCACTTGTTCCCACATTGAATTCAATGTGCTAAATTTTTGCCCACTTACTTAACTGTCCATATCCCTTTGCAGAATCTCTACCTCCTCTTGACAAATTATTTTCCTACCTACGTTGGTGTCATTGTCAAATTTAGTTACCACACATTCGGTTTCTTAATCCAAGTCATTGATGTAGGTTGTAAATAGTTGAGGCCTAGCACTAATCCCTGAGTCATTCTTCTCGTTACAGCTTGCCACTCTGAATAAGGCACAAAGAACCCTACTCACTACTTCCTGTTAGCTAACCAATCCTGTATCCATGCTAATATGTTACCCCCTACACCATGTAATCTTATCTTTGATGTGGCACCTTATCAAATACCTTTTGGAAATCCAAGTTCACCACATCTACAGGTTCCCCTTTATATATCTTTTTATAAATATTTTTTATCTCCAATTTCTTCAAAATTTACATCCCACCAACAAACAATAAACGGTAATAAATATAATGTCAATCCCCTTAATAACAAGCATTGAATAAAACAAAACCTCTCAAGGAGAGAAAAAAAGGAATCCGGGATCGCCAATGGTCACCATTGACATATATAGTCCACCCCCCCACACACCCCCTAATATTCAACGTCATCCAACCCCCGAAAGAGTACTGTGACTGACACCCATGAATTGTAGACCCCCCCCCCCAGACTCCTCCCCCTCTTGTAAACTTCTCTCGCCAGCCTCAGTTCCTTCCCCCAACTTTTCATTCCAACTAGACTCACCGAAACCTGTTCTACCAGGCTCCGCTGGCCGCAGCCCTTCCCCCCACCTCACTCCCGTTCACTGGCCGGCTTAAACCGGCCAGCGTGGAGGCCCCCACCCGGGTCTCCTTCCCCCTTACCCGGTTCCAGGAAAACCAAGAAATCCTCTTCAGCACACAACCCCAGCATACACACCCAAGCCCCAAAGAACCATTTTTGCAAATTAAAGTCCCATCTCTTCCCTTGTCCAAATATACAGCCCTCATTTAGTACATACACCAACACGCAGTGAAAAAAATAAAATTACATGAGGCTACATCAGTACAAGACCGCTCTCAGTCCCATTTCTCAATTCTGCCACTGCCCTTCTGTCTTCACAAACCCCTCCGCTGCTTCCGCTGTCCCAAAATAATAGTCATTGGATTTGTAGGTCACCCTCAACTTAGCTGGATAGTGGATACACTACGTTGCACCACTGCACCTTGCTGTTATACAGTGCCTTCTTCACCCGGCTGAAGGCCGCCCGTCTCCTCGCCAGCTCCACTATAAAGTCCTGGTATATGCCTATACCAGCTCCAGCCCACTGCACCTCCCACTTCTGCTTTGCCCAGCACAGGACCTTCTCCTTCACGCTGTACCTACAGAAACAAACAGTTACTACTCTTGGCGGCTCACTCGTCTTTGGTATAGGCCTCCACGACCTATGAGCCCGATCCAGTTCATATCGAGAGGGATCGGCCCCCTTGCCCAATAGCTCCGCCAACATCGTGGCAAAATACTCTATCGGCCTCGGACTTCCACCCCTTCGGGCAGACCCACGATCCTCGGATTCTGCCGCCTGGATCTGTTTTCCAGGTCTTCCATTTTGGCTTGCAGACACTTGTTGGTCTCCATCACCCTCCGCAGCTCCTTCCCCATCGAGGTGAGTTGATCACTGTGCTGCAATAATGCCTCTCACCTTGCTCCCGCACCTCTGCCACTGCGCTCAATACCGTTGCTCTCACCGGGGCAATCGCCTCCTCCACTAGCACTTTCAATACCGCCCCCATCTCCTTTTTCATCGCTTCCATGTACTTTGTGAACTGTTTTTCAAGTTCCACAGCCATCACCGTGGTCATTTCTTCTGTCGTGAGCAATGCGACCTCCCCTAGTGCCCCAGCCACCGCTTTCCTTATAGTTCCCGTGCTGACTTTTCCACTCCCCGGCAGACTTTCATTAACCCCCTTTTTCACGGCCGTTTTTTTCTCCAACTTGGACATTTTTCCTCTCTTTGCCTTCTTACAGCTTTTTCAGCCTCCGTTGCCCCTGGGACCGGGCCTTAAAACCCTGAAAATTCTATTCCCGAACGGGAGTCCTCCAGTGTGCGGCTGCCTCCTGCCCGCAGTCACCGGAAGTCTTTCTTTATTTCCTCAGAAAACTCTCAAACTATGTTGCTTTTGCCTGATCACATTGTGATTTTTAAAGTATCTTGCTATAGCCTCCTTAATAATGGATTCTAGCAACTTCCCTACAGCAGATGTTAGGCGAACTGGCCTGTAAGATTTCTAAAGAAAAATCATTTTGGGGGACAACAGGAAGCTTAATAAGAAGCCATCCATGTTTCTTAGGAATGATAGACATCTGATAAAGATGGAATAAAATTACTAGGTCCTTCTCTAGCCATGTTTTCTGTATTAATGCACATAATAATTAGTCATTTTGAACCCTCCTGTGTGTTACCATAGAATTCCTACAGTGCAGAAGAAGGCCATTCGACCTATTGAATTGCACCAACCTTCTGAAAGATCATTCTACCTATGCCCACTCCCCCACCCTATCACCATAACCCCAGCTAACCTGCACATCTTTGGACACAAAGGAGCAATTTATCATGGCCAGTCCACCTAATCTGCATTTCTTTGGACTTTGGGAGGAAACCAGAGCACCCAGAAGCAACCCATGCATACATGGGGAGAAAGTGCAAACTCCATCACACAGTCACCCAAGGATAAATTAAACCCGGGTCCCTGGCACTGAGGCAGCAGTGCTAAATACTGTGCCACCATGCCGTCCTGGGATGTTGGTTCAAAGTAATTTGAAAACTATAAATTATATTCATTAAATGTATTCAAAATTGCACTGTTTTATATACTTCCTGATCCATACTGACTGAATGAATTATATAGAGATTTAGGTATTTAATAATCACAAATGGGTAATGTTGCAACTTAAAAATAACCACATGTTTGTGTAGATCCAAAGCTAATCTCTGTTTTAGAAATATAAAGAACTCAATTCTGAATTTAGATGCAACCAGATGGGGTTTGTCCAGTGATGACCGTTGCTACACACAAGCAAGTTCAGAGCACACAGTTATTTAACCCTGCATTTTGAGGGTCTCTTATTACAATTAACCTTACTGCCCTGGATTAGTAAAGGAGAAATAAGCGTGCACTTGTGAATGCTCAATGCGCTTGGAAGTCACTTCGTCCAGAACCAAATGGCCTGCCAACAATCAGGTCACTTGTAAAGACTCTCTACTTCTGTGGATTAGCTGGAGTATATCACCACCCAAGAGTCACTGCTTTCCAGGAAAGATGGAAGACGATTAAATATTTGGGCAGATAGGAACTCGTGTTACTATTTTTTCATAGTTTGTTCTTATTAAAAATTGTTTTCAAAGCTATGTCAGTGAACATTATGAATATTTCTCATTAGTTGTCATTCTTCAGCAATGAAGATTAACTGAAGAGCATTTGAAAAATAATTTGTTATTTTGGAATGAATCCAGTTTATATTTTCGTACAGGTAATTTATCATGTTATTAAACATCATTAACATACTTACAATTGCATTTCAAATACAAATGAGCATGAGACTAAAAATAAACCAATAAAGCAATAAGGAGGCTCAGTCCCCCCTCCCCAGCAGTTACACTCGACTATTTCACGATATTCAGTCAACATTTTCAGGATCCAATTGTCCATTCATAATCTTTGACTTTACTCTCTCTATATGTATTATTGAGCCTTGTTACTGTCCTGCTGTTTCAGCCATTAGTCCTATCGTTGCCAAACCTAAAACTAATCCTTTAGAAAAAGTCTAGAAAATAACTTAAAATTTGATTAACATTACCTTTCTGAACATCCTGTTGTTATTGCTTTCTCTGAAAATAAGTACAGTAGCAGAGTGGTTGTGTTACTGGATTAATAACCCAGCGACACAAGTTGAAATCTCGGTTGGGTAGTCGGGATATTTAATTCCAGTTACTTCAGCAAATTTGGAATAAAAATCTATTTCCCATAATTATGATCGTCAAACTTAAAAATGATGCTTTTTGAAGGGGAAAACCATTGACCTTTCCTGACATAGAAACAGAAAATGGTGGAGAAACTCAGTTGGTCTGGCAGCATCTGTGGAGAGAAAAACAAAGTTAATGTTTCAAGTCCGTATTACTCTGCTTGAGAGCCTGGTCTGGCTCAGATATGTCTGCAGACCCCCATCAATTGGATTGAGCTTTAACTGCTTTCTATTACAATCCCCTGGACTAGTGTACGGTCAGTTCCAGCCCCACTTGACCCAGAATTAAAACAAAATTGAAATTAACAATTGATTCTTAGAAAATACCCGACGTCTCTGTCTGGTCTTTGGGTGCCGAATAGCTACCGTCACCAAGTTTGTAAATTTAAACACAATTAATTTTTATTAATAGCAATAACTAGAATTAAGTATGTAGAAAATGCTGCTAGTTAACTATTATCTAATTCCTAACCCTCCCCCCCCCCCCTTAACTCGCCCCACCCTCTATCCACACACACCCAAGACAGACAGACAAATACACAAGGAAAAGAGAGATGTAAAACTAATGATGAAAGTAAAAGGATAAGAGTCTTTGTTTCCAGTACATCTTTCTTCAGTGGAAGCTTTCAGTTTGGGGATTTTGCTTTCAGTCTGTAATGGTTTTCACTCTAGATTCATCCAGGCTTAAGAACGTCTCTGTAGATTCAGAAATCAGCAATAGGCAGCATTTCTGAAGAAAGAGATAGACAAACAGACACTCACACCTTCTTCTCTGAGCATCCAAGATCTGACTGTCACTTCCTGCGTCCCTTGAAAACCATCCCACTCAGATAGGACACAATCACCGCCTGATGCCAGCAGAATATGGCCTTTTGCCAATTCATTGGCCACCAGCCAACCATTTGAATCAAGTCCCTATAATCTCTCTCGGGTGCCAGAAAGTCTGAGTTCTGTGTTTCAAAAGCTATATCTCCAATTACAGTGAACTGTTTTGCAAATTTTGAGTTCCTCATTTCCTCTGGTCGACTTAAAGGTATATGTCCATTAAATACCCATAGAGCAAAACGGTAACCATAAGTTTAAAAAAAAATGAGAAGTAATGAATCAACAGGTAGGGCCCTTACAATGCTTAGCAAGCCACTCAGATGTACAAAACTGCTACAGGAGTGTTTGATAAGAATAACATTGAATGGCCAACTTGGCATAGATCTAAACACTGGACACCACAAAAGACTCAACCTGCTTGCAAAGTAGTCATAAACATATGGGGACATGTGCCAATAGTGGGAGAGCGGTCCCACAAACTAATCAAGTAGATGTCGTACTGACAGAATCGTACTTTTCATTCAACATCTCAGATGCCTCTATCACCATCCCTGGGAATGTCACGTCAGGATAGAACAATCAGAGGAGGTGACACAGTGGTATATGTTGGGAGGGTGTAGCCCCAGGATTCTAAACATTGACTGCAAACCTCATAAAGCCTCATGAGAGCAGGTCAAATGTGGCAAAGGACATTTCCTGTTGATTGCAACCTGCTGTCCTCCATTGTTAATGAACACCACTGGAAGAAGCTCAGAGGATAAGAAGGGGTCTTCACCGTCTATAACAAATACGATTTTGCTAGTACCATTATTGACAGAGTTGGCCGAGTCCTGAAAAACATTGCTGCCAGACTAGGTCTAAGACAGGTGGTGAAAGAACCAACATGAGGGGAAAACCCACTTGATCTCATCCTCAAATCCACCTGAGGCAAATGCATCCTGTTTGTGGTAATATTGGTCGGAGTGACCACTGCACAATCCAGGTGCTTCATGCTGACGGCGCACTGTAATGTGTTGTATGACACTGCCATGGTCAGAAATGGGACAGATTCAGAACAGATCTCAGCTTAAAGCTGGACATACACAAGGCACTGTTGGCCATCAGCAGTAGCAGAATTGTATTCCACCAAAATATGTAACGTCATAACCTCAGCATGTCAATTACTCTACCATTACTATGAAGCATGGGGACCAACCTAGATTCAATGAAGAATATGGAATAGCATGTCAGGAGAAACACACCACATATACCAAAATATTAGATGCCAACCAAATGAAGGTATAACATATGCATGCTATATGTGCCTTTAACAGGCAACAGAACGCTATAGTCAGAGCTCAGTGATCCCACAACTAATGTATCATATTAAAGAAATATGTGTTGTGAGGAATATGTAAAGTGGGTACAGGAGGATTTGGCCACACTTAGTAACTGAACAAGAACATGGCAGATGGAATATAATGTAGAAAAATATGAGGTAATCCACTTTGTAGAAGGAAATGTGCAGCGTATTACCTAAACGGTAAAAAATTCGAAATTGTAGATCTGCAAAGAGACGTAAGGCTAACATACAGGTAGAATATTAGCCTTCATCGCAAGATGATTTGAGTACAGGAATAATGAAGTCATGCTTCAATTCTATAGATGCTTGGTTGGACCGCTGCCGGATACTGTGCGGAGGTTTGGTCCCCTTACCTCAGAAAGGATACAATTGCCATTGAGGTGCAACAAAGGTTCACTGGATTTTTTTCGGGGATGGCAGGGCTGTCTTATGAAGAGAGATTGGCTGGCACGGTGGCACAGTGGTTAGCACCGCTGCCTCACAGGGCCAGGGACCCGGTTTTGATTCCAACCTTGGGTGACTGTGTGGAGTTTGCATGTTCTCCCCGTGTCTGCGTGGGTTTCCTCCGGGTGTTCCGGTTCCTCCCACAGTTCAAAGATGTGCAGGTTAGGTGGAATGGCCATGAAAAAGTGTTGAACGGTTAGGTGGGTTTATGGGGATAGAGGTGGGGGAATGGGCCAAGGTGGAGTGCACTTTTGGGAGCTGGTGCAGACTTGATGGGCCAAATGGCCGCCTCCTGCACTGTAGGGATTCTATGAAACTGGGTCTGTATTCTCCTGAGTTTCGAAGAATGAGAGGTGATCGCATTAAAACTTACAAATTCTTAAAGGAATAGACAGGATAGATGCAGATAAGATGTTTCCCTTGGTTGGAGAGTCTATAACCAGGGCGCACAATTTCAAAATAAGGGGGAAGCCACTAAGGACCAAGATGAGGAGAAATTTCTTTACACAGAGGGTTGTGAATCTTTGGCATTCTCTACCCTAAAGGCCCATGGAAGCTCAGTCATTGAATATGTTTACGGTACATGTTGATTGATTTCTGATTAACAAAAATGTGTTATGCAGATAATGGGTGTAAAAGGCATTGGAAGTGTCCAATCAGCCACGATCGTATTGAATGGCTGATGTTCGATGGGTTGAATGGTCTACTGTTGTTCCTATGTTCGTAGGGATTACCATCCACTGCTGCAATGCTTTCTGTTTCCTCTACTTCTAGCCTTAATTTGTGAAGAACTGAGAGATTCATAGCTTCCTTGCCTGCCCTGGGTCTAGTGGATAGTGTGTCTGTGAAAGAAAGGAACTTACTGCCGAGAAGTATAAACTTCCTCAGCTTCTGAAGGCTGTATTTTCAGTTTCTAAATAAAAAGATGAAGATTGTTGAGACAATGAGTCATTCAAATCATGAATCATCTGGTTTTCCTTCGAGAGGTATGTCAACATAACCACTCAATAAGATTGTGAAGAGAGGGAATCAATGATCTGTCAGTTCCTGTCAGCTGATAGCAGCAATAATCCTGTCTTTGATTGGCAGGACTATGCCGCCTGGAACTGGAAACTTGATGCCTGATGGACAATGTGTCATCAACTAAAGCCATTCGAGGTTATCTGTTAACAGCCACACCAGTATCAATTATAAAAGAAGTATCGAAGCCTTGATATTGGACAGTAACTGGCCAATTCTGGATTAAGACTTTTACTTCCCCTTGGAACTCTAAATTCACCAGTTTTTAGATTTTACATTTCTGGGAAAAATTGGTTTATTACATTCTTTCTCGTCTTCAACTTTGACTGGAATTCTGGATTTGCAGAAATACTGGAAATGTCTAGTTTTACCTGCTGGACAGTACTGGTGCCTATGCTTGTTTATCGTACCATCATGCTTTTGTGACCTTTTGCATGGTTTAGGAGACTCTCTTTTAGGTGGGATCTTAACCGTGGGCCCACCCAGCCAACAGAGTCATGTGAAGTCTTGGATTGCCCGGAATTATAGCCCAAATCGGTGCTTGGGGTTGGGGCCACATTGCATGCTGAGCCAGCTGCTCAATATCAGAGTTCCATAGTGGATTGAAAAAGATATCAAAGGCTTTAATAATGGAATCAAAATCTGCCGTTTAGTCCTGCACACCCTGCCTGAAGAGAATGTTGGATCTACTGTATAAAGAAAGGAACTAACCGGGCTCTTTTCCATGAGTGCCTGATGCTGCTCGGTACTGGGGAAAAAGGGTTTCCATAACTCCCACTGCTGGCTTCTCTGCAGATCCCTGAGGTAGTCCCTCTCAACAGGTATGGTCATCATTACCTCTTTCCAGTGTGCCTCCTTCTACCCCTGAAATGTCTTCAAGCTGCTTTCAAATGTTTCTTCACACTGGTTCTTTCGATAATACCAATGTGACTTTTTACATTGGTGTCTCCATGGCTGCCATCATGTTCTGAGATTGGATCTTTCTGCCTTGGTCTCCAGGCATGGGACTTGGTTCTTCGGCAGACTGTGGGCAAAATCTGATCTCTGTTGAACACTTCTTTATTGGTACTGCTTCTAATCAGGTTACAGAATAGGCACATAACTCGTAGGCATGGTTCCAATCTCTAGAGAGAGAGTCTAACACATGACTGACTATTGTCAGTGGTATATCATCAACTTTGTCATACATTAGCATATGCCATCTGTGAATCCTTCATACTACATACAGCTTTTAGAAAGAGATTAACTCTTAAATTCCCTTACCAAATTCCCAACCTTATGCTGTCTCAGGCTGTTAACTTCATGTTTGCTGCCTTCAGGTGCTTAGCAAGGCCACCTGTATTTATACTCGCTGGAATTCTACAGAATTGAATCAAGAAACCAGTTTGACCTTGCTACTGAATTAATGAACTGTAGCTGCCTCTCAAGCAGGGTGTTTGTTTATCCCTGGTTATATCTGAAAGAAACATAACTTGATCAGTGTGGTAAACCACTGTTGCACCTATATTAGGTGATGTATGGTAGGACCTGTACTACAGGTACGATGGTAGTCCCTGCCTGCTGGCTCCGCCCAGTAGGCGGAGTATAAATATGTGTGTCCTCCGTGCAGCAGACATTTCGCCAGCTGCTGTGGGAGGCCACACATCTTACAGCAATAAAGCCTCAGTTGTATCCAACTCTCGTCTTTTGATCGCGCATCAATTTATTGCTCTAAGATTTTCAGAAGATGGAGCTCCATATCAAACCGGATTGCCTGCAGCTGGATCCGCAATCAAACAATGCCAAAAAGGATTTTCAGCACTGGCTAGCTTGTTTTGAGGCGTACATCGATTTGGCACCAAGCCCTGTTCTGGAGGCTCAGAAAATACAGATACTGTACTCGAGGTTGAGCTCCTACATCTTTCCGCTGATCCTGGACACGTCAAACTACGCCGAAGCCATGACGCTACTTAAAGAAAATTACGCCCAGAAGCCGAACACGCTCTTCACCAGGCACGTGCTCGCCACTCGCTCTCAACTCCCTGGTGAGTCCATAGAAGACTTCTGGCGGGCCCTAATCCCACTAGTCCGGGACTGTGACCTTCAGGCCGCTATGGCCACTGAACATTCTAACCTCCTTATGCGGGACGCTTTTGTTATGGGGATTGGGTCGGACCTCATATGCCAGAGACTTTTAGAAGGGGCCACGCCAGATCTCGCAGAGACAAAGAAACTAGCGCTCTCTATGACGGTCGCCTCGCGCAATGTTCAGGCCTACACCCCCAGCCGCGCGGCCCACCCCTCTTACGCATCGTGAACCCCACAGACGGCCGCCCCAGTGGGGGCCTCACCCAGCCAATACGCCTGCGCCACGCGCCAGCCAGCGAACCCCGGGGGTCCCCAATGTTACTTTTGCGGCCAGCAGAAACACCCCCGCCAACGCTGCCCGGCCCGCGCTGCCCTTTGTAAGGCTTGCGGTAAGAAGGGGCACTTTGCCGCGGTGTGCCAGGCCCACGCAGTCGCTGCTATCGCCCCTACCCTCCTCGTTTATGGACAATGGGTGCCACCATCTTCACCTCCCCGGACCACGTGTGGCCAGTGGGCGCCACCATCTTCTCCTCCTCAGACCACGCGCGGCCAGTGGGCGCCGCCATCTTCTCCCCCTCAGACCAAGCGCGGTCAGTGGGCGCCGCCATCTTGTCCTCCGCAATCTCCCCCTCAGACCATGTGTGCGCGCCGCCATCTTCCCTTCCGCGCGACACATGCAGCCCATGGGCGCCGCCATCTTTCTCAACCCCCGCCACGTGCAGCCCATTGGCGCCGCCATTTTGTCCTCCCCAAAACCTTCAGGCGCCGCCATCTTGTCTCCCCCACGGCACATGGGCATCACCAGCGCTCCAGGACCCGTGCCCACCGTGTACCCCATCTTCCGACACCAGCGACTACCAACCACGACTTACCTCAGTGACCATCGACCATTCTCGTCCACACAACCTGGCCACCGCATCAACCAGCATTAAGATCAAAGAACACGTGACCTCTTGCCTGCTGGACTCCGGGAGCACCGAAAGCTTCATCCATCCGGATACGGTAAGGCGCTGCTCCCTCGCCAAAGAATCTCCCTGGCCTTCGGATCCCATTCCGTGGTGATCCGGGGTACTGTACGGTTACATTCACAGTCCAGGGCGTAGAATTCAGCGGCTTCCGCCTCTACGTCCTCCCTAACCTCTGCGCTGCCCTACTACTTGACCTGGACTTCCAGTGTAACCTCCAGAGCCTAACCCTGAAATTCGGCGGGCCCCTACCACCACTTACTGTGTGCGGCCTCGCGACCCTAAAGATCGATCCACTTTCCCTCTTCGCAAATCTAACTCCTGATTGCAAACCATCGCCACCAGGAGCAGACGGTACAGCACCCAGGACAGGACCTTCATCAGGTCCGAGGTCCAGCGGCTACTTCAGGAAGGCATCATCGAGGCCAGCAACAGTCCCTCGAGAGCCCAAGTGGTAGTAGTTAAAACTGGGGAGAAACACAGAATGGTCGTGGACTACAGCCAGACCCTCAATCGGTGCACGCAGCTCGACGCGTACCCCCTCCCACGCATATCTGATATGGTCAATCAGATTGCACAGTACTGGGTCTTCTCAATGCTAGACCTCAAATCCGCCTACCACCAGCTCCCCAACCGTAAAGCGGACCGTCCATACACTGCCTTCGAGGCAGACAGTCGCCTCTATCACTTCCTCGGGGTTCCCTTCGGCGTCACCAACGGGGTCTCGGTCTTCCAAAGGGAGATGGACTGATGGTCGACCAGTACGGGTTGCGGGCCACCTTTCCGTACCTAGACAACGTCACCATCTGCGGCCATGATCAGCAGGACCACGATGCCAACCTTGCCAAATTTCTCCACACCGCCAATCTCCTAAACCTCACCTACAACAAGGAGAAGTGCGTGTTTGGTACAAACCGCTTAGCCATTTTTGGTCCAGAACGGAGTTCTGGGGCCCGATCCCGACCACATGCGTCCACTCATGAAACTCCCCCTCCCCCACTGCCCCAAGGTCCTCAAACGCTACCTGGGGTTCTTTTCTTACTACGCCCAGTGGGTCCCAAACTACGTGGGCAAGTCCCGCCCACTCATGCAGTCAACCCATTTTCCCCTGACGGCCGAGGCACAACAGGCCTTCGCCCGTATCAGAGCCGATATCGCCAAGGCCGGAATGCACGCAGTAGACGAGACGCTGCCCTTTCAAGTGGAATGCGACGCATCAGACGTCGCCCTAGCTGCCACGCTCAATCAGGCAGGCAGACCCGTGGCATTCTTTTCCCGCACCCTTCATGCCTCAGAAATTCGGCACTCATCCGTCGAAAAAGAGGCCCAAGCTACCGTTGAAGCTGTGCGGCATTGGAGGCATTACCTGGCCGGCAGGAGATTCACTCTCCTCACTGACCAACGGTCGGTTGCCTTCATGTTCAATAACACACAGCGGGGCAAGATCAAGAATGATAAGATCTTGAGGTGGAGGATCGGGCTCTCCAGCTAGAATTACGAGATTTTGTATTCCCCAGTAAGCTCAACAAGCCCCCAGACGCCCTATCCCGAGGTACAAGTAGACCGACTGGGCCCTGCACGACAGCCTTTGTCATCCGGGAGTCACACAGTTGTACCATTTCATAAAGACCTGCAATCTGCCCTACTTTGTCGAGGAAGTAGGGACAATCACCAGGGACTGCCAGGTCTGTGTGGAGTGCAAACCGCACTTCTACCAGCCGGACCGTGTGCGCCTGGTGAAGGCCTCCCGCCCCTTTGAACGCCTCAGCGTGGATTTCAAAGGGGCCCTCCCCTCCACCAGCCGTAACACGTATTTGCTCAGTGTGGTCGATGAGGACTCCAGATTCCCCTTCGCCATCCCATGCCCCGACATGACGTCTGCCACCATCATCAAGGCCCTCAACACAATCTTCGCTCTGTTCGGTTTCCCCGCCTACATCCACAGTGACAGGGGATCCTCATTCATGAGTGATGAGCTGCGTCAGTTCCTGCTCAGCAGGGGTATCGCCTCCAGCAGAACGACAAGCTATAACCCCCGGGGAAACGGACAGGCAAAAAGGGAGAATGGGATGGCATGGAGGGCCGTCCAACTGGCCCTACGATCCAGGAACCTCTCGGCCTCCCGCTGGCAGGAGGTCCTCCCTGATGCACTCCACTTCATTCGGTCACTACTGTGCACCGCCACTAACAACACACCCCTTGAACGTCTCTTTGCCTTCCCCAGGAAGTCCACATCCGGGGTGTCGCTCCCGACTTGGTTCGGAGCTCCAGGACCGGTCTTGCTCTGTAGGCACGTCCAACTCCAAAAGACGGACCCATTGGTGGAGAGGGTGCAGTTGCTCCATGCGAACCCCCTGTATGCCAACGTGGCGTACCCCGACGGCTGCCAGGATACTCTCTCCCTCAGGGACCTGGAACCAAAAGATTCCCCACACACACCCCTCCGGCCTGGCGCCACCCTCCCCTCCCCTGGCACTCCCAGCAGAAACCCCCCAGGACCATCTATCCTCCCCCTGTCCACGCCCGAGGATGAAGAGGATTTTGGCACGCTCCTGGAGTCACCGAAGACCAGACCAGCATCGGCATCGCCGCCACCACTGCGTCGCTCCCAGTGGCACATCAAGGCCCCGGACCGGTTAAATCTTTAACTGGGCTTCAAAAGACATTTTTTTCCCACAAAAATTGTATATGTAAAACTCAATTGTTGTATATAATTCTCCACCACCCCCGCCAGACTCAAATTGAACAGGGTGTGAATGTGGTAAACCACTACTGCACCTATATTAGATGTATGGTAGGACCTGTACTACAGGTACGACGGTGGTCCCTGCCTGCTGGCTCTGCCCAGTAGGCGGAATATAAATATGTGTGCCCTCCGTGCAGCAGCCATTTCGCCAGCTGCTGTGGGAGGCCACACATCTTGGAGCAATAAAGCCTCAGTTATATCCAACTCTCATCATTGTGCAATTGATCGTGCATCAATCAGTAAATTGTAGTTAAATGCGAAATGGCACCTTGATTAGGAGTAATTTTCTGATCCTCCAGCAGCATGTTTGAAGGTACGGTAGCTGTTAAAATGTGGCCTGCTCACAACTTATCCTCCCACCCTGATCTGTTTTCGTTTTGCGACAGGCAATGGAGGTGTTGGGCAATCCAACCCCGCCATTGTGCATACGGAGATGCTTAAATGCAAAATAATTGGCCATTTATGTGCCTCATCCCGTCAACGCTGCTATTTTACCCGTGGTAGAGAGAGGCCCACACCAGTAGTTAGCCTGCCCCCCCACCCCGCAAACCACCACTACCACTATCACTTCGCTCACTTGGTCCTGCCAGTCAGTGCCCCCTCATACCCTGGACTTCTCTGAAGACCGATTTGCAATGATTTCTCTTCTCCGGAGCTGCCTGTAGTCCCAACAGTGCTCACTCCTTAAACACTCACTACCAGAACAAGGGTGGCATGGTAGCATAGTGGTTAGCACAGTTGCTTCACAACTCCAGTGTCCGAGGTTCAATTCCCGGCTTGGGTCACTGGCTGTGCAGAGTCTGCACGTTCTCCCTGTGTCTGCGTGGTTTCCTCCACATGCTCCGGTTTCCTCACACAGTTCAAAGATGCGTAGGTTAGGTGGATTGGCCATTCTAAATTGCCGTTAGTGTCTAAAAAGATCAGGTGGGGTTACTGGGTTACGGGGATAGGGTGGAGATGTCGGCTTCGGTAAGGTGCTCTTTCAAATGGCTGGTGCAGACTCGATGGGCCGCATGGCCTCCTTCTGTAAATTCTATGAACTGATCTAATTATTCTATTCTATCTACAGAGATGCCATCAAAATGCAGCAGGTTTATGGGAATCACGCATCATTGTGACCTGGAACAATATTGTTCTTTCTCTGTCACTCACAAACATCACTGTGGATATACCTACACCAGAAACACTAGCAGTTCGAGAATGTGGCTTACCAGCACCATTTCATAGGCAATTGTGGATAGGGAATAAATGCTGGAATTGCCAGCAATCCTCACTTCCCATCAATTAAATAAACATATTCCACCATTACCACTGACTATCACCATAGTTTGATGTTACAAATCTCCCTCGTCACATCCCAATTTTACCATTCCCCTTTTTATTATCACAACTCCAATAACACTGCTGCTTGTGTTAATTTACCAATGCTTCTTATCCACATATTTCTGCTTTTCATCAGCATCCCAGTAAGTCTGCAATCTCTCACCAGGGTACTACGACTGATTCTGTTTTTTCACCCTTGGCCTGTGGTGTAGGTTTATTAGACATTCTGATGATGAGTTGAAAGGATCTTGTTCACATAAGTGGGTTCAGATATTAGTAGTTAAGGCAGGAACAAAACTAATCTTTAACTAGCCCACAGCTGATGCATTTAAATTTCACTACATTTGGTAGCTAAGGTAATGACCGTGTTACACAGTGCAGGTGTGACATTATTGCGAGATGCAGCCAAAATGAAACTGTTCCTTTCATAGTTATTTGTCACCTTTTACTTTGCGACATATGTCTACAAAAAAGGCATTATCAGTTCACGCAATGAGGCTCAATTAAATATTCACCAGATATTGGATCAAAAAGTAAAAACATACACTAAAATATATCCATATCTTACCACCATACCATTATTGTCTTTATTGTCACAAGTAGGCTTACATTAAACTGCAATGAAGTTACTGTGAAAATCCTCTAGTCGCCACATTCCGGCACCTGTTCGGGTACATGGAGGAAGAATACAGAATGTCCAAATTACCTACCAGCACGTCTTTTGGGACTTGTGGGACACGCACAGACAGTGACCCAAGCCGGGAATCGAATCTGGGACCCTGGCACTGTGAAGCAACAGTGCTAACCAGTGTGCAACCCTACCACCCCCCATACATTTGATTACTTTCCCAAAGCAAATTTTGACCACTTATTCTTAGAAACTAATGTGCAATAGATAGCCAGAGTGAACAGGTAAATTGTGTCATCAGTAGTATTATCACCTTGAATCTATGTTTATTGTTATACATGATTTTTTTAAAATGTAATCTCTCTGCAAGCTTTTGGTTGACTGCAACTCATTGTCCTCATCAAATTCCATTTTTTTAGCATCTTTTAATGCAGAGGAGTACTTAAGACACATTTAATTAAAAAAACAAAGAATGTTTAGGATGTTGGGGGGGGGGGGGGATGTGGACATCGCAGGCTAGGTCAGCATTTATTACCCATCCCTAATTGCCTTTGAGGTAATGCTGAGCTTCCTTCTTCAATCACTACAGTCCATGTGGTGTAAGTACACCCATAATGCTGTTAGGAAGGAAATTTGAGGGTGAAGGAACAGTGATATATTTCCAAGTCAGATTGGTGTGTGGCGTGAAAGGAAACCTTAGGTGGTGTCCGTGCATCTTGTCCTTGAGGGTGTGGTTTTGGTGGGTGCCGCCTCAGGAGCCTTGGTGAGTTGCTGCAGTGCATCTTGTAGATCAGAGTTTTTCAAACTGCAGGTCATGACCTACTTGCCTTTAAATGCGAACGATGGAGTCTTCCGTCAGAAGTGGCAGCAGAGAAAAGATGACGAGCCCGGCACGTACACTGAGGTCACGCGCCCGGCACGTACACTGAGGTCACGCGCCCGGCACGTACACTGAGGTCACGCGCCCGGCACGTACACTGAGGTCACGCGCCCGGCACGTACACTGAGGTCACGCGCCCGGCACGTACACTGAGGTCACGCGCCCGGCACGTACACTGAGGTCACGCGCCCGGCACGTACACTGAGGTCACGCGCCCGGCACGTACACTGAGGTCACGCGCCCGGCACGTACACTGAGGTCACGCGCCCGGCACGTACACTGAGGTCACGCGCCCGGCACGTACACTGAGGTCACGCGCCCGGCACGTACACTGAGGTCACGCGCCCGGCACGTACACTGAGGTCACGCGCCCGGCACGTACACTGAGGTCACGCGCCCGGCACGTACACTGAGGTCACGCGCCCGGCACGTACACTGAGGTCACGCGCCCGGCACGTACACTGAGGTCACGCGCCCGGCACGTACACTGAGGTCACGCGCCCGGCACGTACACTGAGGTCACGCGCCCGGCACGTACACTGAGGTCACGCGCCCGGCACGTACACTGAGGTCACATTCCCGGCATGTCGAGTGAAGGCACACACCCAGTATGTACACTGAAGTCACATACTTTGGGTGCTAAATCACAGAAGAGATATTCCTCCAATTTATAGTTGCCAGCAAGCAAGCAACAGGATTGTGAAGAACTGAGATGGATCATTTTGTAATAAGGAAGAGAGGGCCAGAGACACAAACGGGCCAGGATCTCACGACTGAATCTGCTGGAGAGATGGAGCGGGCTACTCAGGAAAGTCCATGGCAGGACAAAGCAGGGCTGGTGTGAGCTGTATACAGAACTTGAGGGCCTCTGGTGAACAACCATAAGAAGAAACTGAAATCTGGAAAAAATAAATAAAGATGATTTCTTCAGATATGTCTTTGTTTATTGTGCCAATGCAAATCAGGATGCAAAGCCCATGTGTGTTATATGCAGGGAAGTACTGGCAAATGAGAGTTGGATGTTAACTATGTCTTAGCTTGCAGACATCTTTTCAATTCTAAATGAACTGAACCTCAAATTACAGGGGGAAGATGTATGCTTTTAGCTCTGTGAAGAAATAGTTGCTTTATAAAGTCATTTAAAGTTTGGCAATTGCAAGTACAAAGCCAAGACTAATACATGGCCCCATACTGCTCCAACACATAGAAGAAAATAGTCTTAGTGAAGAAACTGTAAATGGACTGGCAAGCCTTATTCAGTCGCATCTGGCTGCGTTGATCAACAGTTTTTGTTGCTACTTTCCAGAGGAGAAGTTTCAGATTTTGAAAGAGAAGAGGTGGGTGAAAAAACCCCTTTGAGTTTGAGACCCAAGAGTCGATTATTAACTTACGACTGACTCCAAATGAAGAGACTGCACCTCACCTGTGACAGCACATTAAAAACACTCCACAAGTCCATGAGGCTATCAGCATTCCAGAGTAGTATCTCTGAGGAGTCAGTCCTGAGTAAAACATTGTGTTGCTATTGCCCTTCACAACAACCTACATGTGCGAGGTTGGATATTCCATCCTCACAAAGATGGAGACAGCACAAAAGAACCAGCTGAACTCTGCATCTGATATGTATATTGCCCTCTCCTCCTGTGACCCTGATTGGAGTGAGATGGTGAGGACCAAGCAAGCACTCCAGTCGTATTAGAGATAAGAGAAAATGGTGTCTTGCAAAGTTCGACCTGCATGGGTTGCGACGGTTGGCCAGTTTTGGCCCCGAAGATAGGACGGTTGGTAAAAATCGGTCCCGGGAAAAAAATGTTTGATACAGATCTGTTGTAGGTGGTACATACTGCTGCCACTGTTCGTCGACAGTGGAGCGACGAGGATGGTGGATGTGGTGCCAATCAAGCAGGCTTCCGTTATTGGTGCTGCATTCATCCAGGCAAGTGGAAAATATTCCATCACACTCCAGACTTGTGTCTTGAAGATGATTGACAGGCTTTGGGGAGTCAGAAAGCGAGTTAAAAATCACAGAATTCCCAGCCTCTCACCTGCTCTTGCAGCCAAAATATTTATATGGTTGGTCCAGTTCTGTTTCTGGTCGACGGTAACCACCAGGATGTTGATAGTGGGGGATTCAGAGATGGTAATGCTGTTGAATGTCAAGAGACGATGATCGGGTCCTTTCTTGTTGGAGATAATCATTGCCTCGAACTCGTGTGGCACAAATGTAACTCGCCATTTGTCAGCCCAAACCTGGCTATTGTCCAGGTCTTGCTACTGTATTTGAGGATTCATGAATGTAGTTAAACATTGTGCAGTCATCTGCAAACATTCCCTCTTCTTACCTTATGATAGAAGGAAGGTCATTGATGGGGCAGCTGAAGATGGTGGGGCTTAGGACATAACTTTAACAGTTAATGTAACTTTAATAATTGACCCAACATTTCTAGAGATCTAGCATCAATCGGTATTTGCAGAAGAGAGTTACAAACTTTTACCACCCTTTGTGTGTAGAAATGTTTCCTAATTTCACTCGTGAAAGGTGTGGTTCTAATTTTTAGATTAAGCTCCCTAGTTCTGCGCTTCCCTAAATTAATGGATTATTTACCACATTATATTATATTTCCTTCATTACAACAGTGACAACTCTTTCATTGACTATAAAGAGCTTTGGGATGCCCTGAGGTAATAAAAAGCACTATAAGAATGACAGTCATGCATTACTGTTTGGGATCTTTTTATCATCTGGGTAATTGTTTTGGCATAAGACCCAAGTGGCTTCTGGAATATAAACTTTGACAATGTGTAACCTTGGTAAACGGGCACCTATATTTTAATTATTATCCATAGACCTAATACCTTGCTCATTGATTTGTAAGCAAAACTCAATTATAGTGGGAAAATTAAAATGTCTAAAACTGTCTTAGTCTCCAACTACACATGAAAGGTTTTCTTTCAGAGGTTAACCTTGGAATGACAGTCACACCAAGACCTGATAGAATGTTCATGCGGAGACATGACGGGCACAGTTATGGTTAATCTTTTGATTAGAACACTTCTGGAGCTGGAATGGTGACTTAAAAGTGAAGTGATGCACTTTAAATAATATATAGAAAGCATACCAATTTTAATTGTTTAAATATTTCTCTTGTCTTACCTATGCTAGTTCCAACGCCACCTGTTTGGACATTATAGAAACCTCAGGATGTAGTTTGCAAAATTGATTGTCACTATTGATGTTAACTAGTCAAATTGGGCAACATGCACGTCATACATGGAGACCTGAACTTATCGCAAAGGTTGTCGCATAAGATCTCTTGCTTCTCATAACTTTCTTCAAAAATAATAGCAAGCTCAGCTCAAGCTCAAATGTAAATAATAATATTTATTTTATGCATGGATCATGCCATTTTCATTGGGAGGTCAGTTTCCACCCTTACTAATAACTTCTGGCCAAATGTCAATTTTATTTGTTTTCATTTTAAATATTTTAGTGCACCCAGCAATCTACTGAAGAGTATAATTCTTGAGTGATCAAAACATAGAAAATAGAAGCAGGAGGACGCAATTCGGCCCTTCAAGCCTGCTCCGCAATTCATTATAATCATGGCTGATCATCAAGTTCAATACCCTGATCCAGCCTTCCTCCCCCAATATCCCTTGATCCCTTTAGCCCCAAGAGCTATATCTAATTCCTGCTTGAAATTACACAACAATTTGACCTCAACTACTTTCTGTGGTAGCGAATTCCACAGATTCACCACTTCTGGGTGAAGAAATTTCTCCTCACCTTCATCCTAAAAGGTTTACCCCTTATCCTCAAACTATGAGCCCGAGTTCTGGTCCCCCCCACCATTGGGTACATTCTTTCTGAATCTACCCTGTCTAATCCTGTTAGAATTTTGTAAGTTTCACTGAGATCCCCTCTCACTTTTCTAAAGTCCAATGAATATAATCCTAACCGATTTAGTCTCTCCTCATATGAAAGTCCGCCTACCCAGGAATCAGCCTGGTAAACCTTTGCTGCAATCCCTCCATAGCAAGAACATCCTTCCTCAGATAAGAACACCAAAACTGCACACAATACTCCAGGTGTGGCCTCACCGATGCCCTGCACAATTGCAGTAAAATATCTCTATTCCTGTACTCTAATCCTCTTGTAATGAAGGCCAACATGCCATTTGCCTTCTTTACTGCCTGCTGTACCTGCCCACTTACTTTCAGCACCTGATGCACGAAGACACCAAGGTCTCGCTGAGTAGTCACCTCTCTCAATTTGCACCCATTCAAATAATAATCTGCCTCCCTATTTTTGCTACCAAAGCAGATAACCTCACATTTATCCACATTATAATGCATCTGCCATGCAGGTGGCACTTAGACTGAAGGATCTCTGCATCCTCCTCACAGCTCACCCTCCCACCCAACTTTGTATCATCTGCAAATTTGGAGATAATATATTTAGTTCCCTCATCCAAATCATTATAGAATCATAGAATTTACAGTGCAGAAGGAGGCCATTCAGCCCATCGAGTCTGCACCGGCCCTTGGAAAGAGCACCCTACCCAAGCCCTCCACCCTACCCCCGTAACCCAGCAACTCCACCCCAATATTTTGGACACTAAGGGAAATTTAGCATGGCCAATCCGCCTAACTTGCACATCTTTTGACCGTGGGAAGAAACCGGAGCACCCGGAGGAAACCCACGCAGACACGGAAAGAATGTGCGAACTCCGCACATACAGTGACCAAAGCTGGGAATCACATTAATATGTAATATGAACAGTTGGGGTCCTTGCACAGTTCCTTGTGGTACCCACTAGTTACTGCCTAACAATTAGAAAAAGACCCGTTTATTCCAACATATCCCTGTCTATGAACCAGCTTTCTATCCATCTCAATGTACTACCCGTAATCCCAGGTGCTTTAACTTTACATATTAATCCAATGTGTGAGACCTTGTTGAAAGCTTTCTGAAAGTCTAAATAAACCACATCCACCATTTCTCCCTGGTCAATCTACTGGTGACATCTTCAAAGAATTCCAGTAGATTTGTCAAGCATGATTTCTCTTTCGTAAATCCATGCTGACTTTGTCTGACTACACCACTGCTTTCCAAATGCTGTGTAATGAAATCCTTTGTAATCGACTCCAACAACTTCCCTACTACTGACGTTAGGCTCACTGGTCTATAGTTCTCTGTTTTCTCTCTACCTGCCTTTTTGAATAGCGGGGCTACATTGACTACCCTCCAATCTGTAGGAACCATCCCAGAGTCCAAAGAATTTCGGAAAATTACCACCAATGGATCTAATATTTCTGGGGCCACTTCCTTAAGTACTTCTGGGATGAAGATTATCAGGCCCTGGAGATTTGTACCCCTTCAATCCCATTAATTTCCCCAAAACCATTTCTTTACTAATACTAATTTCCTTTCGCTCCTCACTAAAACTTGTGCTTCTCAGAACTTTCCGTACATTATTCATGCCTTCCTTTGTAAAGACCGAAGCAAAGTACTAATTTAGTTCCTCAGCCATTTCTTTGTTCCCTGTTATGAATTCCCCCGTTTCCGACTGTAAGGGGCCTAAATTAGGTTTTAATCAATCTTTTTCTCTCTACATACCTTTCGCAACTTTTACAGTCAGTTTTTACTTTCAAATGTATTTTCCTCTTCTTAATCAATCCCTTGGTCCGCTATTTCTGAATTTAAAACTGTTCCCAATCCTCAGGTCTATTGCTTTTTCTTGCTAACGTGTATGCCTCTTCTTTGAATCTAATACTCTCTTTTCAGCCATGGTTTGGCCACAGTTCCCTTCCTTCTCTTGCGCCAAACCAGAATAAACAACTTTTGGAATTCAGATATTCATTCCTTGAATGCCTATCATTGCCTGTCTGATGTCCTTCCTTCAGTAATGTTTTCCAGTCCATCATAGCCAGCTCATGCTTCACACCATCACAGTTACCTTTATTTTTTTAAAATATTTTTTATTCTCCTCCTTTTTCACATTTTCTCCCAAATTTACACCCAACAGTAAACAATAATCAGTAATGCATGTAATGTCAATCCCCATATCAATAACAACGATCCCATCCTCCCACCAAACCCCAGATATTGGCCCGCATGTTAGCAAAAACAAATGACAAAAAGGAATCAGCAATCACCCATAGTCACCATTAACACAAAGTCCCCCTCCCCACAACCCTCCTAGCCCCCAACCCTGCTAATGTTCGATGCAATCCAATTCTCGAAAGTGCATAATTAATAAGGCCCATGAATTGTAGAACCCCTCCGTCCTTCCCCTCAGTTCAAATTTGACCTTTTCAAGCGTTAAGAATTCCAGCAGATCCTCGGCCACGCCAGAGCTCAGGCTGGAGAGGTTGATCTCTATTCTAATAGGATCCGCCTTCGGGCAATCAATGAGGCGAAGGCTACAACATCTGCCTCCGCGCCCGTTTCCAATCCCGGCTGGTCCGACACCCCGAATATGGCCTCCCGAGGGCCCGGGTCCAGTTTCATGTGCACTACTTTAGAGATTACCCTAAACACCTCCTTCCAGTAATCCTCCAGCTTTGGACAGGACTAAAACATATGAACGTGGTTTACGGGGCCTCCCCCACACCGTTCACACACATCTTCTACCCCCTCAAAAAACCGGCTCATCCGCGCCCTTGTAAGAAGCACACTATACGCCAACTTCAGCTGTATCAGCCCCAACCTCGCACACGAAGTGGAGGCGTTCACCCTCCGGAGCACCTGACACCAGAACCCCCCCTCCTCCATACCCTCTCCCACTTCTTCCTCCCACTTTGCTTTGATCCCTTCTAGTGGCGCTTTCTCCTCCTCCAAAACAGCCCTGTAAACCGCCGATACTACCCCCTTCTCCAGTCCCCCTGCCGTCAGCACCTCCTCCAGCAAAGTGGAAGCCGGCTCTACTGGGAAGCTCTGTATCTTCTTTCTGGCAAAGTCTCGAACCTGCATGTATCGAAATATTTCCCCCTGCTCATTCAATCCCGCAATACGACCCCCAAGAAACAAATCTTTTAGTGTCCTAATTCCTCTTCCCATCTCCGAAAATTGCCATCTCACTTCCCTGGCTCAAATCTATGGTTCCCCCCGAATCGGCAATTCCCTTGACCCTGACCCCAACCCGAAGTGCTGTCAAAATTGCCTCCAAATTCTCAACGAAGCTATTACTACTGGACTCCCTGAGTTTCTCCCCGGGGCCATCGGGAGCAACGCTGTCGCTAGTGCCTTCAATCCCGACCCCCCTACCCAAACTCTCCTCCATTCTGACCCATTGGGAGTCTGACCCAGCTCTGTACCTTTTCCACATTCGCTGCCCAGTAATAATACATCAGGTTCGGAAGACCCTGCCTTCCTCTCTGTAGTAGCACCTTTTTAATTCTGGCCACCTTCCCTCCACATATGAACGACGTACTCATCCCTTCAATCTCTCTTAAAAAATGCCTGTGGCAGGAAAATCGTCAGGCATTGAAAAATAAACAGGAATCGCGGCAGCACATTCATTTTAACCGTCTATACCCGACCTGCCAGTGACAGAGGGAGACCATCCCACCTTACCAGTTCAGCTCCCTACCAAACTAGAACTGTTGTACCAGTGGAGCCCTCCCAACCCAATCTCGGGCCACCTGCACCCCCAGGGGAAGTTACCTTTATTGATGTTCAGGACCTTGGTCTCAGAATCAACTACTTCACTATTCACCTTGATAAAGAATTCTATCATTTATGGTCACTCATCACCAAGGGTTCATCACAACTAAATTGCCAACTAATCCTTTCTCTTGCACAACACCCTGTCCAGGATGGCCTGTTCTCTAGTTGGTTCCTCAATATACTGGTCCAGAA
Source organism: Scyliorhinus canicula (assembly GCF_902713615.1). Classification (NCBI taxonomy): domain Eukaryota; kingdom Metazoa; phylum Chordata; class Chondrichthyes; order Carcharhiniformes; family Scyliorhinidae; genus Scyliorhinus; species Scyliorhinus canicula. Next base: position 91,684,531 of record NC_052159.1, on the reverse strand, counting down.
AACCATCCTGTATACACTCCAGAAATTCCTTCTCTATTGTACTGTGACTAATTTGAGTCACCCAATCTATATGCAGATTAAAGTCACCCATAATCACAGATGTGCCTTTATCTCATATATTTAATGCTATTCCCAACATTACCATTGCAGTTTGGGTCTGTATACTGCCCCTACAAGTGTTTGTTTTTTTTGCCCCTTGATGTTTCTTAAATTGACCCAGACAGATTCCATATCATCTGTACTAATATATTTCCTCTTTATTTTATCAATATCACCTTAAATCAAGAATGCAACTCCACCACCTTTTCCTTTCTGACTGTCCTTCCTAAAAATGAATAGCCCATCCTTGGTCACCTTGGAGCCATGTCTCTGCAATCCCAACTATATCATATCCCTTTACATCAATCTGCGCAACTAATTCATCCATTTTATTTTGAATGCTCCGCTCGTTCAGGTACAAACCTTAAGGCTAGTCCTTTTAATGTACCTTGTCCAGTCCCTACTATTTTCCACAGCGTTATTTTCTGATACAGGCCCTTGATTTATCTGCCTGTCACTTTTCTTTTCCCATTCTGATTTGTTTCTCTTGTTCCTGATTCCCCATGCTCTGAATCCTGACATATTAGTTTAAACTCTTCCCAACGGGTCTCTGCAAGTACACCCCAAGGACATCAGTCCCGGTCCTGCCCAGGTGTAACCTGTTCAGTTTGTACAAGTCCCACCTACCCCAGAACTGGTCCCAATGCCCCATGAATCTGAAACCCTCCACCTCACATCATCACTTAGCCACGTATTCATCCGATTCATCCTTCTATTTCTACTCTCCCCAGGACGTGGCACTGGTAGTAATCCTGAGATCGCTACCTTTGAGGTCCAACTTCTCAACTTTCTTCCTCACTCCCTATATTCTGCTTTCAGGACCTCATCCCTTTTCTTACCTATGTCGTTGGTACTGATGTGCACCACGACCACTGGCTGTTAACCCTCCCAGGAAGCTTCCTAGTAAAATAAGATCAGGTAAACTATGAAATAATAGCATTTACATTAATGCAGCATTATACTACATTAAAACATCTTCAAGCGCTTCCTCCAATTAATTAATTTTTCTAATATAAATAAGTAAAATAATTAATCTTTATTGTCACAAGTAGGCTTACATTAAAACTGCAATGAAGTTACTGTGAAAAGCCCCTGGGCGCCACACTCTAGCGCCTGTTCGGGTACACAGAGGGAGAATTCAGAATTCTCAGCTGGTACGGGAATTGAACACACGCTGCTGGCCTTGTTCTGCATTGCAAACCAGCTGTCTAGCCCACTAAGCTAAACCAGTGCATAGTCCTGTAGCCATTCTACCCTAACAATTTCCCATAGATAATCTATTTTTCTGCCATGATATCAGTTGAGCGATGAAAGATGTCCAGGAGATCAAGAGTGTTCCTTATTCTGGTTTGAATAGGATGCTTAAGATGCACTTGAAGCTTCAGTTTTTACTTTAATATCTCATCCAGGAGATGATGGGCAAAATTTTCCATTCTGGAAAATTTCTGGTGTGGGCAGGAGCTTCAGAGCACTATTCTCCTTTTAGCGAGAGAAGCTCATGAATTTTGTGGGGAGGTGGGAAAGATGTAACCGATCCTGCCATTATCTCATGGGAACAAAGGCCCTGGTGCTATATTTAAAGGGCACCCAGATACAACTTAACTCAATGTAGGCCTGGAGCTCTGCATTACTCCTCCAGAGACCTTGCAGCCATAACTTGATTGAGAAGCTGGCAGATGTGAGCAATCACATCCCAGGATATTAGGGAACCTCTGATATTGCCGTTCACTCATCTCTAAATATGGAAGACAACTAGCAGTACACCCATGGCCGTGCCAATACTCGCCATCTATTTTCACCAGTGTCTTGACCTTATAAATGTTCTGCTGCCTATTGCTGCTCAGGCCCTTGACCCTCATGGCCCTGTGCCAAATAGTGGCAGGCATTTCTCATCTGGATATGGGTCATTACTAAGTCAGGGTTGCCTACGGCTTGCATCATCAACGCCTCAGTGGATGTCTGAATGAATTTAAGTGAGGCATTTAGTGTGAGCAAGTCCTTTACAGATTTCTCTGTCTCAAAGTCAGCAGGCAAGTGCTAAGTCCTCCATCTGACATCCATCTAGACGTGGCATCCCCACCCCACTTCTTCCAAGTAAAGGACATCCTGGAGGATCAGATATTGGCGTTCCTCACATTCATATATGATTGTGTAAGGAAACATTGCTCTTGACCAGGGTAATGAGAGCCATTTACAAGAAGCATCACATTAACACTTTTCCACTGGTCTCCACTTCCCCCGAAGCTCCATGGAGAAACGATTGCCTTGGAAGCATAGAAAGACTGCAAGATCCCTTGTCAACTATTAACCATTCATCTGGAAGGATGGTGCTTTGGTTGTAAGTTCGCTACCCTCCACGAGCTTTGGAGGCATTCAACTGCAATGGTAAATGGCACAGAATGAACACACCTTGCTGAGATCTTCATGCCAGTGTTTTGCAAACTTTTCTTCCTGGGACCTACGTTTACCAATCGGCCAACCTTTGGGACCCACTCCAGCCAACCTTTGCGATCCCCGCCGACCAATCTTTGCAACACACCATTTTCTCTTATCTCTAATGCGACAGGTGAGCCTGTTTCGTCCTCACGGTCTCACTAAAGTCAGGTTCACAGGAGGAAATGGCAATGCGCATATCAGATGCAGAGTTCAGCCGGTTCCTTGTGCTGTCTTCACCTATGTGAAGTCCTCCATCTGACATCCATTTAGACATGGCATCCCCACCCCACTTCTTCCAAGTAAAGGACATCCTGGAGGACCAGATATTGATGAGGACGGAAAATCCAATCTCACACATGTAGGTCATTGTGAAGGGCAAAAACAACAAATTGTTTGTTTTACTCAGCACCGGATACTCCAGAATGCTGACAGCCTTGTGGATTTGTGGCGCGTTTTAAATGTGCTGTCACAGGTGAGGCATAGAAGTTCAGTTTCCCCGTTTGGAGTCAGCTGGAAGTTAATAATTGACTCTGGGGTCTCAAACTCAAAGGAGTTTTCACCCACCACTTTTCTCTCAAAATCTGAAATGTCTCTGGAAACAAGCAACAAAAATTGTTGATCAGTGCAGCCAGATGCAACTGTCAGTCTGTTGACAGTTCCCTTACTCGCACTGCTTTCTTCAATGTATCGTATCAGTGTCAGGGACTTTGTACTCGTACCTGCCAAACTTTCAATGACTTTTCAAAAGCATCTATTTCTTCACAGTGCAGAAAGCAATCATCATCCTTCCATTACAATTTGAGGTTCAGTTCATGTAGAAATAAAAAGATGTCTACAATGTAAGACATAGTTAGCATCCAAGTTTCATCAGCAAACAAATCATGCAGAGGGGATGATTCCTCAAGGAGGAAAGGGTGTATTTCATATCTCAGTTCATGAACTCTGACAAGCACCCAACCCCTTGACACTCAACGTGCTTCTATGTGGGGCAATAAATGTGTGTGCACGACCCCCATATCAGAACACAAAAATTCTGTTATTGAATGTGCGGCGTTTATTGAAATACACAACTTTCACAATTCCTTTCAACAATACTTCAAGATCGAATGGAATTCCTTTTGATGCCAATGCCTCACCGTAAATAAAACAACGGGTGCGATTCTCCCAAATAATTTCTAAGTTAATTTGTGGCGGGTTTATCAGGGGGTTTCCTGCCGGCGAGTTCAGCACCGCTATTCAATGACACTTAGTGACTTTTTTGGGCCCTGGGGAGTTTCTCACTGGTTTAGCCCACACATAGAAATTTTTGTTAGCACTGGCGAGCTGAACTCCGAGATCGAGTCGCCATTTTGAAAGGGTGTGCCGAACTCTAAGTGAGCTTGTACTCCCATCCATGGGCAATGTCACCCCCGACACACATGGACACTACCCCACACCCTCCAAATGAGGGCACCCCACTATGGGGTCCCTGGGGTCCCCCTGTCTTCAGAGCCCCCAAACCCCCTTCTGGCACCACTGCCCTTCTAGGACCACCACCCATCACTCCTCAACCGCCCAGAGCCCCTATGTACCTAACCTGCACTCCACCACCCTTCAAACCCCCCTCCACCCTCATTTCGTGTACATGGCCCCTGGCCCTTGGCAATGCCACCCTGGCACTCAAGCACCCTTGCACTGCCCCCCGGCACCCAGACAGTGCTCCTGCTGGCTTGGCAGTGCCATCCAGGCACCTTGGTAGTACAAGGGAGACAGTGTCAGGGTGCCAGCATGGCAGCGCCAAGGTGCCCACCTTCCAGGCAGAGGGCCAGGGAGCCACCCTGCACTTACCCTGACCAGCCTGTGTTCTCCAATGGCTCAGGAGAGAACCCTGGGGTGCCATTCCGACTGGTCCACGTTTGTGAGGACCAGCACTGATCGGCGCCTGGCTGCAGCCTCACTGGGGAGGCCGAAGAATCAAGGGAGGCTGGTGGATCCCGTACAGGTAAGTCGTAAGTAGGTTTACGACCTGCATCCGTGGTCGTCATTCGGTCCCTCCTATTTGGGGCAGGGTTTCGACTCCCGACGTCTCGCGTGACTGTCGGAAGGCTCACTGCAAGCCTCCCCCGGTATTCTCCGACCGTGTTGGGCTCAAGCGAAGCACACCAAGGCCGGAGAATCGCGGCCAATGATTCCAAGCAGTGTCCTAACCAGCTGTCTCCTTAATCTTTATGTAACTCTGCTGTTTTTCCTAGGCATGTTGGCTGCTCCATCATTTGTGATTCCTTTGCAGCGAACCCAGTTGAGTCTGCACTTTCAAACCATGTAACTATTCAATGCTTCAAAGATCTGTGTGCCAGTCATGTTGGTGGTAACATCAGGCGGCACAGCAATACCTCAACAAATTCATTGTGTCAAACATACCAACGTAAACTAGCAAGGCACCTTGGTACCACCCTGACACTGGGTGTGCACAATCTGCAAAGTATGCATTTTCATCCAGTTGTATTGAGAACTCCTGTGCTGACTTTAAATGAGAAATAAGCTGGACTTCTAAATTCTCAGTAATATCACAAATTCGGCGAGCCACTGTGTTATCACTAAATGGGATGCATTTCGATATTTCAGATGACCTCTCATCTAGGACAGTACAAACTGTCTATTGCTGCAGGGAGAATTAATCCCTCTGCTACAGTGTGGGACATTTTCTCTTCAACTACATGATAAGCTACCATGTAAGAGGCTAATTCAGAAGGCCTGTTTGTGTCTCTGGCCCTCTCTTCCTTATGAAATGATCCATTTTCAATTCTGTTGCCTTGCTTGCTGGCAACTACAAAATGGAGCAATCTTTCCTCCCTTATTTTGCTGCCAAAGCATGGATGTGCAGAGCACGTGATTCAGTGTGTGACCTGCTCCCTGACACCACTCTGGCAGGAAGACTCCATTGCTTTTTCAAAGGAATTTGATTTGAGGATAGTGTGCTAACGTCAGGAGGAGGCGGTCTGCCATGCTGGGCTCCCGGCATGCACATTGCTGGATCTGCCCTGAGGGGGCACGTATGCGCAGGACAGCTGGCATTCTTGAAAACCGGTTGCGGACAGTATTTCTAAAGCTGGTCACGGCTGTTTGACGCTTCTCCCGCAATCGGGAACGCCGCAACCAATCGCTCTGCGACCCACTCGTGGGTTGTGACCCTGAGTTTGAAAAGCCCTGCTTTGTGCTTTGAGACTCATATGGGCTTTACCACAGGGAATTTTTCAGATCTAGTTGCCTAAAAATTGTAAGGATGTCCCTTCAGTCGGCCACTTGTACTGACGTTCAATTCCACCCATCCAAAAACACCCTCTTCCCACCTTGAGAGATCTCACTGACTGATAAAGGTCAGTTTCAAAAATGGTTCTCGTCACCTTTCAAATTTGCTCCACCACTATCTACCCTCTATCTGCTAATGGGGCTCTTAATTTGGAGAGGAATCGTGGGCGCAATTCTCCGCAAATGTGGCGAGTCGTAAAGGCTGCCGTGAAACTGGCCGTGTTTCACGGCAGCCTCAGTGCCCCCACCCGGGACCCAATTCTCCCCCCCCCGGGCGGGGCTAGCAGCGGGGCCCCATGAACCACGGCATCGCGACCGTCGCTAAGTCCGCGCGCCAAGCGTTACGCCGGCTGACGCACACGATGACGTCAGCCGCGCATGCACGGATTGGACGGCTCCAACCCGCGCGTACGCGGGGCCGTCATCTCCCTCGGCCACCCCGCGGACTGATCCTGCGGGGCGGCGGAGGGAGAAAGAGTGCGTCCGTTACGGATGCACTGCCCGCGATCGGTGGGCACCGATCGCGGGCCCATGCCCCCATGGCACGGCCGTGGTACTGCCGTGCCAATTGGGGCCCTGGATGCCCAGAACGGGCATGTTGCGGCCATTTTTACGACGGCAGCAAGCAGGTGTGTTTGCTGCCGTAAAAACGGCCATAAAGGCCTGGGAACTCGGCCCATCGGCCTGGGGAGAATTGCTGTTCGCCGTAAAAAACGGCGAGCAGCGATTCGTGTCGTGGGGCGGCTGTGGGGGGGGGGGGGGGGGGGGGGGGGGAGAATAGGGGGAGGGCGGGAAAAATGTCGGGGACGCCCTCCTGCTATTCTCCGACCCGTCGTGGGCAGCGGAGAATCGCGCCCCATAATTCCAGTGAGTCGGTCTTTTCAGGACTATTCATGAAATGCAAAGGAATGTAAGTGTGGTTCACAATGCAGATCAGCGGGAAACTCGATCCAACTTTAACCTGCCATCAAAGTCGAGAGAACAGAATTCCAAATTACTTTTCCACCGGCAGGAAATTGACCTTTTCTATCAAGCCAAATTTAGTGCCCTTGCCCACTATGATTCCAAATGCTGGCAGAAACAGAAAATTCCACCCAACATCTTTAAATATGCAACACTTCTGAGTCCAACCGGGTAACAAGTCAACAGGCATACCTTTTTCACATGGTGATCTAGGTCCTTGGAGATTTTATGTGACTTGACTATTTGCGAAAAAGGTATTGATCATTAACAGATTTGTAATAGTGAAATGTGCAGAATTGTACAGAATTACTTTAAATATACAGCACAAAGACTGATTATTCAGAGCACAAAAACTGACTCTACATCCCAACCTGCTCTACAGGAACCTTCTCCCATACAAATTATTCCTTTTGATTTTGCCCCCTCTATTCTCTTCTCTTTCATTAATGCATCAAGTATGCTCTTAAATTTGCAACGCTACCTACTTCACCTCCACATGTGGTAGCCAGTTCCACATTGTCACCACATTGTGTCAAGAAATTCTTCCTAAATTTTACATTTGTTGTGTAATTGGTGATCTTATATTCATGCCCCATTCTTCTGTATTCATCCTAAAGTATATACCATTTTGCCACATCCACCCTATGGAATCCCTTCATAATTTAAAAAACATCTATTTGATCTTATCTTCAAGTTCTCTTTTCTGAGGAGCTCCAATCTTTCCTGATAATTGTACCCTGTCAATTTTAGTAATATCCTTATAATTCTGTATTAACTTCATTACATCAACATTTTCTTTTGCAGTATGAAAACCAGAATTCCGCACACCATTCTCAGTGTGGTTTCACCAATGTTCCAAATACATTTAACATTACTTTCCTGCTTTTGTCTAAAAAATATCCTCAGAATCTTGTTTACATTTCCTATGGTCTTAATATGTGCTGTTACTTTTAATGATGAATGCAACCTCTACCCCATTTAGTTTCATGGCTTTTGAGGAATAAGCGACCTCCTTATTCTTCCAATGAAAATGAACCACTCCCATTCCAATTCTCTTCACACACCTAGTGATGCACTAAAGGTAGACTTTTGGCTGTTTCTATAGCTAGTAATTCACTTGAGCACATACACACCAACTAAAAGTTTCTTTATATCATCAACAATGGGAATGTTATTTGAAGTTTCCTGTAGTTTTTGGTACAGTTGGGTAATAGTATTCCTTTCAAATAAATTACTGAATTGATTACAGGTTTTTCAAAAAAGCTATAAAATATCCCTTACTGAAACTGTGCTGAGCTTGTTCGGAGGTATATGCATGTAATGTTTCATTCTGTAAATAAATATAAGATTGTGTAAATATTGGCACCGGTAATATGCTTCAGGCTTCAGTTGACTTTCTGGAATAGATCACAAACTTTTTAGACTTGCTAGGTAGCGGTGTTGCTAAAAATCTCCCTGAAAAAACATTTTGAGAATCTTTTGAACATCCAGTAATATGATTCTATTGCATGTTTTTAAGGCAATTAAAATCTGACCAGCAAATTTGTGGTTTGCAATTCACTCCTTTTAATGTGTTCAATCAAGTCTTTAACACAAACAATGGCTGTAAAATTCAGCTCCTCGGTGCCAGATTGTTCAGCACAATGAGTGTCATTTTCCCTCCAAAATGGCACCTGTGGCATACATGCATATGTTCACATTATCAGAGCTGTTTGTTCTGGTGAGCACTGTCGCCACCAAAGTTGACCATTTCCCTAAATACAAAATGGAGGAACGCAAAGCATACAGGATAAAATGGACAATGTTTGCAGCGCCAGCAGGCTTCACCTAGCAGGTGTGGATTCTGTCTGCTAAGAAAGCAAACAGCACCGAAACAAACATTCCGCATACTAATGAGGCAAACACCGGGATAATTAGCATGTTAATGGAACAATTCCAGATACAATGGACACAAATGGGGAAGCAACTGCAACATTGTAAAGGATACCAGACACTCAGGCACCAACAGGGTTCGAAAACAAAGAGCCTGAGAGCCCGCCCAGTAGCTAAGGAACAGCCTCAGTATTGGGGGGATTCAAACATATCAATTGGGAAGAGACCCAATCGATTCCAAGCAGGTAAGGGAGTCCGCCCAAAGGGGCGTGGATCCCTGGGACCTATAAAAGACAGGTCCCACACATGGTTAAGTCTTCTCGTCCAGCCCTCCTCTCTCTTTGACCAGCACTCCTCCGTGGACCAGCACCTCGACCAGCTTTTGCCAAGAAGACCCTGACGGAGAGAGAGAGAGGTTCGGACAGCAGCCGCCAGCAAGTAAGTGTCTCACAACGATCGCTACCAGAGATAGACACTCCTGACCCCTTTTAACTTATACCAACCTGAAGTCTGCAGGGCAGAGCAAGAGGCCTTGTTCCCTGACCCGGCAGTTCCTTCGAGATAAGTATTAGTTTATTTATTGGTAGGAATAGCTTAATCCTTTTAGTGTGTGCATGGGTAGTTGTTATAATTGTATTATAATAAACTCAGTTGTTTGAACTTACTAATTGGTGTATGGTTTTATTGCTTTGAACTTCACCTTGAACTTATGGCGGTATCTTAACGATACCTGGTGACTCCAGAGCTAAGTAAAGAAACAGAGCCAAATTGAGTGTTAAGCACACTCACCCAGAACGACCAACAGCACATTAGCATGTACAGTGGGTATTCACCAGAAGGATGCAGAGTAATGTTAGTGAACATGTGATGCTGATTTGATGCCAGTGTTGTTATTTTGGAGTCAAACATTCCAATTTATATCCCTCTGCACCTCGCATTGCTGAACATGAGATGAGCAGAAGAAAGCCCTCTCCCAACCACACGGTTAAGAGGGATCATCGACAACTTATTGGTTCGTTTCTGATTGAGTTCTACCAGAATTTACTGCTGTTGTAGAAGTTTCCATAGTTATTTAAAGTTGCTGAAGTCTGTAGCAAGTGGCGTGGCAGATGCTGAAGGCCATTGTCCTGACTTTAAGGATGCTGCCCCTAGATATGGTCTAGAAATACCAAAACTAAGATGCCTTTCACACAACTTCCGATTTCCCCCCACAACCCCAATTTCCCCCCTCACCCTCAACTGTCCCCCCACTCCCCGACTGTCCCCTCCACTCCCCGACTGCCCATCTACCCCCCCAACTTCCCTCCCCCACTTCCCCAGACCACCCACCAACACCCCCAATTTCCCCCCTCACCCTCGACTGTCCCCTCCACTCCCCGACTGTCCCCTCCACTCCCCGACTGTCCCCTCCACTCCCCTGACTGCCCATCTACCCCCCGACTTGCCCCTCCACTTCCCCCAACTGCCACCCCACTCCCCGACTACCCCACCCACACCTGACTGCCCACCCACACACCGACTGCCCTCTCTCCCCCGACTGCCCAACCACACCCCGACTGCCCACCCTCACCCCAACTACCCCACACTCCCCCCAACGGCCCCACACTCACACCGACTATCCTTCCACTCCCCCCGACTGTCCTCCCACTTCCCTCCTACTCACCCAACTGCCCGCTGACTGTCCCCCTCCCCCGAATTCCCACCCTTGCCCCTGACTGCCCCCCACTCACCCCGACTGCCTCCTACTTCCCCCGATTGTTCCCCCATCTACCCCCTATTCCTCCGTCTGCACCCCACTCCCCCTTCTACCCCCTATTCCTCCGTCTGCACCCCACTCCCCGTCTACCCCATTTCTCCATCTGCAGCCCCACTCTGCTCCCTCACTCTGCAGACTGCTCCCCCTCACTCCCCCGACTGCCCCCTCACTCCCCCGACTGATCCCTCACTCCCCCGACTGATCCCTCACTCCCCCGACTGATCCCTCACTCCCCCGACTGATCCCTCACTCCCCCGACTGATCCCTCACTCCCCCGACTGATCCCTCACTCCCCCGACTGATCCCTCACTCCCCCGACTGATCCCTCACTCCCCCGACTGATCCCTCACTCCCCCGACTGCTCCCTCACTCCCCCGACTGCTCCCTCACTCCCCGACTGCCCCCTCACTCCCCCGACTGCCCCTTCACTCCCCCGACTGATCCCTCACTCCCCCGACTGCTCCCTCACTCCCCCGACTGATCCCTCACTCCCCCGACTGCCCCCTCACTCCCCCGACTGCCCCCTCACTCCCCCGACTGCCCCCTCACTCTCCCGACTGCCCCTTCACTCTTTCCCGACTGCCCCTTCACTCCCCCGACTGATCCCTCACTCCCCCGACTGATCCCTCACTCCCCCGACTGATCCCTCACTCCCCCAACTGCCCCCTCACTCCCCCGACTGCCCTGTTGTTGCCCAATAATCTCTCTACACCCTTCCGATTAAACTTTACTCATATTTTGAATTATTTACAAAGTGAGACTTATAGAAATGTATAACGTCGAACTCTAAAACAAAGCACCACTGGTGTCAATAGTGTCTCTTTACATGTTGTTTAAAAAACTATTAAAATAAACAAATTTACTAATAAACAAATTAGCAGCCTTTTAAAGGGGCAGGTGCCTGTATGTGCATGTCATGGTTCAATGGGTGCACCCCACATGTCGACGCTTAACCTTAATCTATGCATTGAACAGTCGTGACCCAATAGCCAGTTTACTGTACAGATAGTCATTGAATATACAACATATGTAGAATCAGAAAATCATAGGATGGTTATAACACAGAAGGACGTCTTGTTGCACAGCATTAGGGCAGATTACTGCAAAACAGCAACTGTTAACATTTGGTGCTACTGTCAAAAGTGACTTGTCTCTAGCTGTGTCAGGCGAACCACAAGTGCCATCTTACTGACATTACAATAGGACTGTAAAATGCTGCTGATTTGATCCTCGATTTTAATTTAAGAAGGAGCATCTTCTGGCTGTGCTCCATTACCCAGTAGCTTTAGGGTAAATATAAAATCTTGACAACTGAGCAAGACAAGTCTTAATATAGCTGACTCATTTGTAATTTTGAAAGTTGCATCATGGAATTAAGCATCTGCCTTGTAAAGTTAGATTGGTTTTGTGTGCTCATTGAGGACAGTAATGGTGCTTAATGTTCATTAAAATGCATTCACTCTATCATTGAGTTAAATGTGGTTAATAACGGAAGGCTAATGCATTTCAGTTTTCAGATGATTAAAGCATCTGTACAAGAATTTAATCATATCAATGTGGGTTGTGAATAATTTCCTTGAATGTTGAGGCAATTTAACATTTTATTTCATTACTGGTATCCACTTTGGCATGCGAATACTCTTTCGTTAAAACTACACGGGCAATTATTTTTCAGTTGACATGCAACAAAAATAAACATCAAGGCAAACTACATTAATATTGCAATCATTACCTGACTTCTGTTTTTGAATATAATTTCTTAACCGCCATTGTTTTAGATAGGAGCACGTTTCTTCGTTGAAAGCCTGTCTCGTTGAATAGGACAGGAGCACAGTTAAAATGGTTTTTGAGCCGCCACACCCTTGTTTCAACCCAAAGCAGTTTTTACTTCGAAAAAATTTTGCTCAGGAAGGCGGCCAGACCTCCATGATGGTGTGGTCTGGTCAACTTTATGTTCAAATGTGGCACCCTGATTGTGTCATAAGCACTGTGACACTATTTTAATGTAAGGAAAATAGACAGACCTGGCAGAGAAATCTGGTGGCACAGCAATGTACGGCCACTTTCAGTATGCAGCACTCTCTGGCATTGTATGCTGAGTTGGCTGCAGTATCCAGAACAATCGAGCAAGAATAAAGTTGTCAAACATTTAATAATGTGGAGATGCCGGCGTTGGACTGGGGTGAGCACAGTAAGAAGTCTTACAACACCAGGTTAAAGTCCAACAGGTTTGTTTCAAACACGAGCTTTCGGAGCACGGCTCCTTCTTCAGGTGAATGGAAAGGCTTGTTCCAGAAATGTTTATATAGACACAGTCAGAGATGCCCCGGAATGCGAGCACCTGCAGGCAATCAAATCATCAAAGATGCAGAGAGAGAGGTAACTCCAGGTTAAAGAGGTGTGAATTGTCCCAAGCCAGTTCAGTCGGTAGGCCTCTGCAAGTCCAGGCTTGTTGGTGGGGGCCGAATGTAATGCGACATGAATCCCAGATCCCGGTTGAGTCCGCATTCATGCGTGCGGAACTTAGCTATAAGTTTTTGCTCAGCAATTTTGCGTTGTCGCGTCTCCTGAAGGCCTCCTTGTTAGCTCATTTGTGGGAAATCTGCTAAAGGAAAGTAAAGTTCAAAGGGTCAAACCAATAATATTAACATTCTTTTGGTTTATCAAGGAAAAAGCCTTGAGGGTGACACATACTCTAGTCTCATCGAATTAGGGACTTGAATTTGTATATGATGACATTTAATAGTCAGAGGAATAACGACCTTACTATGAATCTGAACATTTTCTTAAGCATGTAATATTGAAGCGAGTTATTTGACAGCAATCCGCCTGTCTGATTTAAAATAGTATTTCTTGTCATTTTTATCCCTCCAACTAAATCACCGTGTCAAATAATATATGTTATCAAATGTGACTGCACAAAGATTGATGGAATCATTCAGCTGCTGTTGAAGGCAATGGTGCAAAATCATGTCCTGGTCTCTTCATTGACTGAGCAACCCTAATGCTGGGGAAGCCTTGCAAATTCTGCTAACATGTACCACTGTTGCGATCACTATTATTTATAAACCAAATTCCAAGACTTCATTAACAACAGGAACCGCAGTATTTTCCAGCTGGCTCCTAATTTATTGGTCACTTTGTTCTATATTTCCTGTTTACTGCTCCTTCCTGATTTAGAAGCAAATGAAACTTCTGCAGGCTTGCCCTATGTGTTAGCCACAAATCAGTTAAAAAGATATGCCTGCCGTTTATACCACTTTAATACAGAACACAAAAGCAAATATGTTCCATCCCATCATATACAAATTCAAGTCCCTAATTCGATGAGACTAGAGTATGTGTCACCCTCAAGGCTTTTTCCTTGATAAACCAAAAGAATGTTAATATTATTGGTTTGACCCTTTGAACTTTACTTTCCTTTAGCAGATTTCCCACAAATGAGCTAACAAACTGTGGACCTAATAACCTGCATCAGGTTGTGCAGACCAGCTAATAATGGCATTAATCTACACCAATCTCTTAGATAATTTTCTGCAATAAAATTCTCCCTTTCACCACTGGCAGTTCAATATACAACCTGCACCCCACCCCCAATCCCCCAACACACACGCACAACTCCAAGCAGAAACCATCTGTTAGGGTTGGTTCCTTGAGTCCCTGGCACCGCCCATCTCCCAGCATGATTCCTCCTGCTTGCTAATCATGACCACTTCTTCTGGGAGGAGAAAAGATTAGTTAATTTTGGCATGAGAGTTAAGTTGACATAGGCATCAACCTAGTGAACCTTCTCTAGATTTAGATTTATTGCCATGTGTACCAAGGTACAGTGAAAAGTATTTTTCTGTGTACAGTCCAGACAGATCATTCCATGCATGAAAAACATTGGACATACGATAAATACACAATGTAAATACATGGACGTAGACATTGGGTGAAGCATTCAGAGGATAGTGCTATAGTGGGAAAGCAGTGGCATAGTGGTATTGTCACTGGACGAGTAATCCAGGAACCTAGGGTAATGTTCTGGGAACATGGGTTTGAATCCCACCAGGGTAGATAGTGGAATTTGAATTTAGTAAGAAATCCGGAATTACAAGTCTAATGATGAACATGAAACCATTGCCATTGTTGTAAAAATCCATCTGGTTCATTAATGTTCTTTAGGGAAGGAAATCTTCCCTCCTTACTTGGTCTGGTCTATATGTGACTCTTAAATGCCCTCAGGGATGGGTAACAAATACCGGCCCAGCCAACGACGCCCACATCCCATAAACGAATAAAGAGAAAAAATATATTGTAGAATCGTTGAGAGATCTGTTCAGTCATAAGGGGGTCATAAAGCAGTCTGGTAAAAGTGGGGACAAAGCTGTTTTTAAAACTAAAACTGTTAGTGCCTGCTCTCAGATTTTTATATCTTTTGCTCGATGGGAGAGATTGGAAGACAGAATAATCCAGGTGGAAGGGGTCTTTGATTGTGCTGCCAACTTTTTCCAAGGCAGCGGAATGTGTGGAGAGTCAATGGATGGGAGACTGGTTCGCTTGATGGACTGGGCTATGCTCATGATTCTCTGTAGTTTCTTACGGTCTTGGGCTGAGCAGTTGCCATACCAAGCTGAGATGCAACCAGGTAGGATGCGTGGTATGGTGCATCTGTAAAAAGTGGTGAGAGTCAATGCGGACTTTCCTTAGTTTCCTGAGAAAGTACAAGTGCTGTTGTGCATTCTTGGTTGTGGCGTCGGTTGTGGCTTGTCTAAACTGTCTTCAATGCAAATATATCAAAATATTAAGACCAAAACTGTATGAAGTACTCCAGGTGTGCTCACTCCAGTTGTTTTTGCAAGACTTCCTTACTTTTATCCAACATCCCCCTTGCAATAAAGGCCAATGTTCTATTTGCCTTCATATTTACTATTTTTGCATGCCAGATTTTTCTGATTCATGTGCAAGGATACCCAGATCTCTGTGTATTTCAGCATTCTGTGCACATTCTCCATTTAGAATCATAGAATACCTACAGTGCGGGAGGAGGTTATTTGGCCGATTGAGTCTGCACCAATTCTCAGAAAGATGACTCTACCTAGGCCCACACTCCCATCCAGTTACCCCACCTGACATTTTGTCCACTAAGGGACAATTTAGCGTGGCCAATCCACCTAACCTGTACATCTTTGGACTGGGGGAGGAAACGCAGGCAGAAACTGAGAGAATGTGCAAACTCCACACAGCCACCCAAGGCTGGAATTGAACTTGGGACCCTGGTGCTGTAAGATAGCAATGCTAACCACTGTGCCACTGGTCCCCCCCCCCCCCCCCCCCCCCCCCCATGATCTATTTTTCTTTTCTAATCTTCCTACCAAAGTGGGAAGCATTATTTTATTGCATTATGCACAATCTACCAAAATTTGGCTCACTCACTGCCCAAATAGTTTGGGCAGAACTATTTCCCCCACCGTGAAGGTGAGTTCAGAGGCAGTGATTGCCATTTCATTGGACAGGCAACTGTGGGTTGGGTGCTCTGATGTCTTCACAACTCCCGCCGATCAAGCTCAGTGTTGTAGTGATCTCTGTATATCAATATACATGACAAAATATGTAATGCTAGTACAGGCAATTGAACACTAGGGGCGGGATTCTCTGCCCCGCCGCGCCACGTTTCTGCCCCGACCGGCCAGCGGGATTCTCCGTTACACCGGTCGGTCAATGGGGTTTCCCATTGTGGGGCAGCCCCACGCCGTCAGGAAACCCCTGGGCGCCGGCATACCGGAGAATCATGCCGACGGAGAATCCCGGCCCTGATGTCTCACTGTCAGGACCTATATTAATATCTTTCCCTCTCTTTCTGTTGGAGTGTGTATCAGGAGTGCAGAGAGAACAGACATAGGAAAGCTAGAGAAATAAGTTATTAGTTATCAAAGCATTGTATTGTATAATTTAATTAGTTATCTCTATAATTGTTTCTTTGTTTTACTAATTATTAAGTAAAAAGAACTCTCAATATTTATTTATATTACTCAATAAATTAGTTTATCTTGACAAGAAGGCTACTGCTTATTTCAACAACTCGGTTGGTTCAAAAGACTAATATATGTATTACGCAAGTTAATAAAACAAGTGTAGCAAGGATAGAGGGTGGCCTTTGTGCCCTGAAACCAACTGAGGCCCTTAAATAGCCACCAAAGGGTCTCATCACCCTGCTGTTAGTGTTCAACCAATGGTAAGCGTGTGACTCATTATCTAAGGAGGCCACTCAGCAAACCCTATCAGACTGCCAGAGACCTACATTCTCAGACACTCTGTGCCGGATTAAGGGACCTGGCATTGGGAAGGTGTGACAATACACTCTGTCTCTTTATCCAATACTTTAATGTAGAGCGTTAACACTTGAGCCCCCAGCACTAATCCTTATGCCACATTACTATTTAGTTTGTGAACCTTAAAATATCCAATTAATCCTTATTTTCTGTTTCAATTTCCTTAGCTAATTTTCTATCCATGAGGCCTTGGATCCAGAGATAAAGCGTATTGTAGCCAGATTTAGTGAGAATACAATGAAGGATGAGAAAGCAAATTGGAAGGCTGACAAAAAGGACGAAATTTGATTTAGGAGATGTGGGTCTCGCCCATCAATTGAAAAATAACTCTTATTGGGCACCTTGTCAAATGCCTTTCAGAAATCTAAATACACTCCATCTGCTGATTCCCTTTATCCAGCATGTTATATCCTCAAAGAACTCGTGCTCTCTGCTGTAGAAAATAATATCTGTCCGTCAAACTATTCCACCACTATTTCAGTTTTTTTCCCCCACCAACTTGAATGGCCTTCTGTTAGAACATAGAACAGTACAGCACAGAACAGGCCCTTCGGCCCTCAATGTTGTGCCGAGCCATGATCGCCCTACTCAAACCCACGTATCCACCCTATACCCGTAACCCAACAACCCCCCCTTATCTTACTTTTATTAGGACACTACGGGCAATTTAGCATGGCCAATCCACCTAACCCGCACATCTTTGGACTGTGGGAGGAAACCGGAGCACCCGGAGGAAACCCACGCACACAGGGGGAGGACATGCAGACTCCACACAGACAGTGACCCAGCCGGGAATCGAACCTGGGACCCTGGAGCTGTGAAGCATTTATGCTAACCACCATGCTACCGTGCTGCCCCCCTGGTCAGTTTGCTCTTTCTCCACCTTTTCAGAAATGAACTCTATGCTGAGAACATAACATAAGAACATAAGAACTAGGAGCAGGAGTAGGCCATCTGGCCCCTCGAGCCTGCTCCGCCATTCAATTAGATCATGGCTGATCTTTTGTGGACTCAGCTCCACTTTCCGGCCCGAACACCATAACCCTTAATCCCTTTATTCTTCAAAAAACTATCTATCTTTACCTTAAAAACATGTAATGAAGGAGCCTCAACTGCTTCACTGGGCAAGGAATTCCATAGATTCACAACCCTTTGGGTGAAGAAGTTCCTCCTAAACTCAGTCCTAAATCTACTTCCCCTTATTTTGAGGCTATGCCCCCTAGTTCTGCTGTCACCCGCCAGTGGAAACAACCTGCCCGCATCTATCCTATCTATTCCCTTCATAATTTTAAATGTTTCTATAAGATCCCCCCTCATCCTTCTAAATTCCAACGAGTACAGTCCCAGTCTACTCAACCTCTCCTCATAATCCAACCCCTTCAGCTCTGGGATTAACCTAGTGAATCTCCTCTGCACACCCTCCAGTGCCAGTACGTCCTTTCTCAAGTAAGGAGACCAAAACTGAACACAATACTCCAGGTGTGGCCGCACTAACACCTTATACAATTGCAACATAACCTCCCTAGTCTTAAACTCCATCCCTCTAGCAATGAAGGACAAAATTCCATTTGCCTTCTTAATCACCTGTTGCACTTGTAAACCAACCTTCTGTGACTCATGCACTAGCACACCCAAGTCTCTCTGAACAGCGGCATGCTTTAATATTTTATCGTTTAAATAATAATCCCGTTTGCTGTTATTCCTACCAAAATGGATAACCTCACATTTGTCAACATTGTATTCCATCTGCCAGACCCGAGCCCATTCACTTAACCTATCCAAATCCCTCTGCAGACTTCCAGTATCCTCTGCACTTTTCGCTTTACCACTCATCTTAGTGTCATCTGCAAACTTGGACACATTGCCCTTGGTCCCCAACTCCAAATCATCTATGTAAATTGTGAACAATTATGGGCCCAACACGGATCCCTGAGGGACACCACTAGCTACTGATTGCCAACCAGAGAAACACCCATTTATCCCAACTCTTTGCTTTCTATTAATTAACCAATCCTCTATCCATGCTACTACTTTACCCTTAATGCCATGCATCTTTATCTTATGCAGCAACCTTTTGTGTGGCACCTTGTCAAAGGCTTTCTGGAAATCCAGATATACCACATCCATCGGCTCCCCGTTATCTACTGCACTGGTAATGTCCTCAAAAAATTCCACTAAATTAGTTAGGCATGACCTGCCTTTAACGAACCCATGCTGCGTCTGCCCAATGGGACAATTTCTATCCAGATGCCTCGCAATTTCTTCCTTGATGATAGATTCCAGCATCTTCCCTATTACCGAAGTTAAACTCACTGGCCTATAATTTCCTGCTTTCTGCCTACCTCCTTTTTTAAACAGTGGCGTCACGTTTGCTAATTTCCAATCCACCGGGACCACCCCAGAGTCTAGTGAATTTCGGTAAATTATCACTAGTGCATCTGCAATTTCCCTAGCCATCTCTTTTAGCACTCTGGGATGCATTCCATCAGGGCCAGGAGACTTGTCTACCTTTAGCCCCATTAGCTTGCCCATCACTCCCTCCTTAGTGATAACAATCCTCTCAAGGTCCTCACCTGTCATAGCCTCATTTCTATCAGTCGCTGGCATGTTATTTGTGTCTTCCACTGTGAAGACCGACCCAAAAAACCTGTTCAGTTCCTCAGCCATTTCCTCATTTCCCATTATTAAAACTCCCTTCTCATCCTCTAAAGGACCAATATTTACCTTAGCCACTCTTTTTTGTCTTATATATTTGTAAAAACTTTTACTGTCTGTTTTTATATTCTGAGCAAGTTTACTCTCATACTCTATCTTACTCTTCTTTATAGCTTTTTTAGTAGCTTTCTGTTGCCCCCTAAAGATTTCCCAATCCTCTAATCTCCCAGCAATCTTTGCCACTTTATATGCTTTTTCCTTCAATTTGATACTCTCCCTTATTTCCTTAGATATCCACGGTCGATTTTCCCTCTTTCTTCCGTCCTTCCTTTTTGTTGGTATAAACCTTTGCTGAGCACTGTGAAAAATTGCTTGGAAGGTTCTCCACTGTTCCTCAACTGTTCCACCATAAAGTCTTAGCTCCCAGTCTACCTTAGCTAGTTCTTCTCTCATCCCCTTGTAATCTCCTTTGTTTAAACACAAAACACTAGTATTTGATTTTACTTTCTCACCCTCCATCTGTATTTTAAATTCCACCATATTGTGATCGCTCCTTCCGAGAGGATCCCTAACTATGAGATCATGAATCAATCCTGTCTCATTACACAGGACAAGATCTAGGACCGCTTGTTCCCTCGTAGGTTCCATTACATACTGTTCTAGGAAACTATCGCGGATACATTCTATAAACTCCTCCTCACGGTTGCCTTGACCGACCTGGTTAAACCAATCGACATGTAGATTAAAATCCCCCATGATAACTGCTGTACCATTTCTACATGCATCAGTTATTTCTTTGTTTATTGCCTGCCCCACCATCTCGTTACTATTTGGTGGCCGATAGACTACTCCTATCAGTGACTTTTTCGCCTTACTATTCCTGATTTCCACCCAAATGGATTCAACCTTATCCTCCATAGCACCGATGTCATCCCTTACTATTGCCCGGATGTCATCCTTAAATAACAGAGCAACACCACCTCCCTTACCATCCACTCTGTCCTTCCGAATAGTTTGATACCCTCGGATATTTAACTCCCAGTCGTGACCATCCTTTAACCATGTTTCAGTAATGGCCACTAAATCATAGTCATTTACGATGATTTGTGCCACCAACTCATTTACTTTATTCCGAATACTACGAGCATTCAGGTAAGGTACACTTATGTTGGTTTTTTTACCTCTGTTTTGAATCTTAACATCTCCAGTTTTATTCCTTTTGTTATTACTGGGCCTATTCACTGTGCTCCCCTCAGTCACTGTACCTTGTACTGTCGCCCTTATGGATTTCTGACTATGTCTTCTCTGCCTTGCACTTTTCCCCTTACTTCCTTTTGTTTCTGTCCCTGTTTTACTACCTTCCAACTTCCAGCATTGGTTCCCATCCCCCTGCCACATTAGTTTAAACCCTCCCCAACAGCTCTAGAAAACACCCCCCCTAGGACATCGGTTCCAGTCCTGCCCAAGTGCAGACCGTCCGGTTTGTACTGGTCCCACCTCCCCCAGAACCGATCCCAATGCCCCAGGAATTTGAATCCCTCCCTCTTGCACCATCTCTCGAGCCACGCATTCATCCTATCTATCCTGACATTCCTACTCTGACTAGCTCGTGGCACTGGTAGCAATCCTGAGATTACTACCTTTGAGGTCCTACTTTTTAGTTTAACTCCTAACTCCCTGAATTCCGCTTGTAGGACCTCATCCCGTTTTTTACCTATATCGTTGGTGCCTATGTGCACCACGACAGCTGGCTGTTCACCCTCCCCCCCCCCCCCAGAATGTCCTGCAGCCGCTCCGAGACATCCTTGACCCTTGCACCAGGGAGGCAACATACCATCCTGGAGTCTCGATTGCGTCCACAGAACCGCCTGTCTATTCCCCTTACGATCGAGTCCCCTATCACTATAGCCCTGCCATTTTTCTTCCTGCCCTGCTGTGCAGCAGAGCCAGCCACGGTGCCATGAACCTGGCTGCTGCTGCCTTCCCCTGGTGAGCCATCTCCCTCAACAGTATCCAAAGCGGTATATCTGTTTTGCAGGGAGATGACCGCAGGGGACACCTGCACTGCCTTCCTACTCTTGCTCTTTCTTTTGGTCACCCATTTTCTATCTCCCTCAGTAACCTTCACCTGCGGTGTGACCAACTCGCTAAACGTGCTATCCATGACCCCCTCAGCATCGCGGATGCTCCAAAGTGAGTCCATCCGCAGCTCCAGAGCCGTCAAGCGGTCTAACAAGAGCAGCAACTGAACACACTTCTTGCACGTGAAGGAGCCAGGGACAGTGGACGTGTCCCTGAGCTCCCACATCGCACACGAGGAGCATGACACGGGTCTGGGATCTCCTGCCATGTCTTAAATTCATATTGGAAATGTGAGGTTGTGAATGTTAAAGCAGGATACGCATAAAAACATTTCAAAATGCTGGACTTGTCGAGACAGAACTGCAAGTTTATTTTTAATCTTTACTGGCTGGTGAAGTAACACAACTTTCACATCAATTCCAGCACAGCTTCCCAGTGTCGCAGAAAACTATAGCTGATTGTTTTGTATTTCTCCCCAGGTTCATGTCAGGTCCATGCTGAATTGGACAGAGCTGAATATGTGCATTATCTTTCCCTCTTAAATAACGGATGTTTATATGGGCTCTTCAGCAGCATTGGCTGAATCAATGAATGAGATGAGGAAGTCTTCACCAGGTGGCTTAGTTATGAAGATATCAATATTCCTCTTTGTGTGTTTGTTTTTGGTGGTTAGTTTGCTCGAGGTTATTCTTTCATTGTCCTCTTGTGCCCTGTAGCTTAATTGCTTGGTGGTCTAAGGAAACTTGTGCATTCATCATAGTATTTGTAAACATTTAGCTTGAAAAATCATATAAAACACATTTCCAATATGAATTTAAGTCAGTCAAGCCTAGCTTAATCTCGTAACTTGCAGAATAATACAAACATAGAAAAAGGACTAGGCTATTTAGCCCTTGATCTTTTTGTTCCACCATTCAGTGATATCATGGCTGCTCTGTGACTTAACTAATAACAGTATTTGTTTATGTAGTATTTGTTGTCTGTAACCCCCCCCCCCCCCATCCCTCTCTCTCTTCCTGTGTCATTCTCTCTGATTGGTCGAGACTATTTTAAGTTTAATGGTCTAGAAATTCAAATTCACGCCTCTAAGAGTCTGATATGGTGGTTGTGTGTGCTCATCCATGCCAAAAATGCACTGCCCATCAAACTAGATTGTTCTTTTCAGTAGGCATCAAAGATGCACATTGGAGCTATTGAAGAAAACCATTGGACTATTTAGATAATGGGCACCCATTGTTGTACCCGTTCTGAAACTTGTTTTCCCTAGCTTAGATAATTATAAACTCATCCAGCAGCTCAGCAAGAACTCTGCAACAACACTGTTTAGATGTCCCATCTCTTTCATTCCGATTAGTTGTTTGTTTGTCCTTTTAGGCTAGCAGTTAACGTCCGGGCCTTTGGCCGTGTCTGTAAGTGCTGTATATTTCAGATTTGTAGTCAGATACTGCGTAACTTCACTATAGCATCCCTACAGTGCAGAAGGTGGCCATTCGGCCCATTGGGTTTGCACCGACCCTCTGAAAGAACGCCCTACTTTGGCCCACTCCCCTCCCTAACCCTGTAATCACGTGACCCCACCTAACCTGCACATCTTTGGACACTGAAGGGCAATTTTAGCCTGGCTAATCCACCTAACCTGCATATCTTTAGACACTGAAGGGCAATTTTAGCCTGGTTAATCCACCTAACCTGCACATCTTTGGACTTGTGCACCAGACTGTATCTCTATCTGCATAACAAGAAATGCAATCTTGCATTTGTCTCTCCTATATTTGCTGTGATTGTGAACCTGCCTCGACTTCACCTGATGAAGGAGCAGCGCTCTGAAAGCTTGTGAATTCAAATAAACCTGTTGGAATTTAACATGGTGCTGTGAGACTTGTTACTGTGCCCACCCCAGTCCAGTGCCGGCATTTCCACATCATGGCAACGGATTTTAGTTTTGTCAATTTTGAGCTAATGGGAATTTGGAACAAAAGACGTGCTGTTAGGTAACTTGGACATTCTGAATTCTCCTTCAGTGTACCCAAACAGGCGCCGCGGAATGTGGCGATGAGGGGCTTTTCATAGTAACTTCATTCAGTGTTAATGTAAACCTCCTTGTGACAGTAAAGATTATTAATATTATGAATTTGATTGTGTGCTCAAATGTAGAAGTGAATGACAGTTGCTTCTATTATGATATGTATATTGACTGGGATGCAAAGAGTTAACACATTAATTACAATGCTTCTTGCCACTAGAGGGAACCGTAGAACAATTATATATATATATATATATATATCATGTGACTGCTTGGATTCTGGGTGGAAGATGGTTAGGCATGAGAGAGATCAGTAAGAAGTCTTACAACACCAGGTTAAAGTCCAACAGGATTGTTTCAAACACGAGCTTTCGGAGCACTGCTCCTTCCTCAGGTGAATGGCAGTGCTCCGAAAGCTCGTGTTTGAAACAAACCTGTTGGACTTTAACCTGGTGTTGTAAGACTTCTTACTGTGCTCACCCCAGTCCAACGCCGGCATCTCCACATCATGAGAGAGATCAGTTGTGTATTTGAGAGTTCTGTAGTTAGAGATAGCATAGTTTAATACAGTAACCTTATACTTTAGGTATACGTACAAATCTTATTTAGTAGTGTTAATAAATTAGTTTTGTTCGTTAACAATGCTTGTTCTTTGTTCAACACTACGAATCCAAGCCATCCCGGTAACACAAAGCAGAGAACAACACATGGCACCAGGACTGGTTCCTAAAGTAGAATAGTAAGGTTTAGGGTTAAAGAAAAAAGAAAACCTCCATTTGAAGGCATGTCATGGTATGTATATTGACTGGGATGCAAGGAGTTAACAAGTTAATGATAATGCTTCTTACCACTAGAGGGCACCACAGAATATATATATGTAATAAAAGAAAATTACTGCGGATGCTGGAATCGGAAACAAAAGAGAAAATGCTGGAGAATCTCGGTGGTCTGACAGCATCTATAGGGAAAGAAAAGAGCTAACGTTTCGTGACTTCTGGGATTCTGGGTAGAAGATGGTTAGGCATGAGAGAGATCAGTTGTGTATTTGAGAGTTCTGTAGTTAGAGATAGCATAGTTTAATTCAGTAACCGTATACTTTAAGAATATGCACAAATCTCATTTTGGTACATCAATTCAGGTGGGAGCTATAAAATAAATGGCAGAACCATCAGGAGCATAGATACACAGCGATCAGGGTGTACAGGTCCACAAATCCTTAAAAGTGGCAGCACAAGTGGAAATGGTGGTAAGGAAAGCATATGGTATGCTTGCCTTCATAGGATGAGGTATCGAGTATAAAAGCTCAAAATTATGTTACAATTATATAGAACATTGGTTAGGCCACTTTTGGAATACTGTGTCCAATTCTGGTTACCGCAATACCAGAAGGATGTGGAGGCTTTGGAGAGAGTACAGAAAACGTTTACCAGGTTGTTGCCTGGCATGGAGGGTATTAGCTATGAGGAGAGATTGAATAAACTGGGATTGTTCTCCCTAGAAAGACGGAGGTTGAGGGGCGACCTGATAGAAGTTTATAAAAGTATTAGGGGTATAGATAGGGTGAACAGTTGGAGGCTTTGTCCCATGGCGGAAATGGTACTTACAAGGGGGCACAAGTTCAAGGTGAGGGGGGAAAGGTTCAGTGGAGATGTGCAAAGCAAGTCTTTTTACACAGAGGGTGGTGATGGCCTGGAATGCACTGTCAAGTGAGGTGGTTGAGGCAGATACATTAGTGACTTTTAAGACTTATCTGGATTGGCACATGAACAGACGGGGTATAGAAGGATACAGGCGGTTGGTCTAGATAGGACACGTGATCAGTGCAGGCTTGGAGGGTCGAAGTGCCTGTTCCTGTGCTGCGTTCTTTGTAGTGTTAGTAAATTAATTTTGTTCATTAACAAAGCTTGTTGTTCTTTGTTCAACACTATGAATCCAAGCCATTCAGGTAAAGCAAAGTAGAGAACAACACATGGTACCAGAACTGTTTCCTAAAGTAGAATAGTAAGGTTTTGGGAGAAAGAAGATCTCCATTCGAAGACATGTCATGATATATATATTGACTGGGAGATAAAAAGTTAACAAGTTAGAGAGGGAACCACGGAACAGTCATATATATATATATATCATGTGACTTCTGGGATTCTGGGTAGTAGATGGTTAGGCATGAGAGCGATCAGTTGTGTATTTGAGTGTTCTGTAGTTAGAGATAGCATAGTTTAATTCAGTAATCTTATACTTTAGGAATACGTACAAATCTTATTTATTAGTGTTAATAAATTAGTTTGATTCATTAACAAAGCCTGTTGTTCTCTGTTCAACACTACAAAATCCAAGCCATCCAGGTAAAGCAAAGCAATGTTCAATTATGTTTACTGGATGTTTAACAGTGATCTGAGTAATTACTGCTGCAGAACAACAGATCTCTATTTTTAAATGTCTCCATTATGACTAATGACCAGATTGTTTTAGAACTTTTTATTAAGTAATGAAGTTTCTTAATGTTTATTGATATTTCAACTTTTACTTTAACCCCCTGCATATTTCCCAATCTTTATTTTGGTCTTTATAAAGCTTTCATAATTGATTTCTGGTTGACTGTCCACGATAATTCTTCAATGTATTTGGCTCCCTGAACGGGTGGCACGGTAGCACAGTGGTTAGCACCGTTGCTTCACTGCTCCAGGGTCCTAGGTTCGATTCCCGACTTGGGTCACTGTCTGTGCGGAGTCTGCACGTTCTCCCCGTGTCTGTGTGTATTTCCGCCGGCTGCTCCGGTTTCCTCCAACAAGTCCCAAAAGACGTGCTGCTAGGTAATTTGGGCATTCTGAATTCTCCCTCTGTGTACCCGAACAGGCGCTGGAATGTGGCGACTAGGGGCGTTTCACTGTAGCTTCATTGCGGTGTTAATGTAAGCTTACTTGTGACACTAAAGAGTATTATTATTAAATACTTCAATTATATCATTGCTGATATTGCAGTGCAGTGCTGTATGACAAATATCTAGTTCATGGTTCATGTTAATATTTTAGAGGTAATGTTTAATTCTGGGAAGGTTAATGTTATGAAGGTAAAGTAACTATAATGCTGAGATTGCCAGAACACCTAAAAGAAATGACAAGTTCAGAAGGTTACCCATGTTTGTTTAAGAAAATCAGACTAGAAGAGATGGACCCATAAAGCAGGAGATGAGCTTACTGCAGAACTGGAAATGTGGGCCAGGATTCTCCCCTACCCGGCGGGGCGGGGGGTCCCGGCGGGATAGAGTGGCGTGAACCACTCCGGCGTCCGGCCTCCCCAAAGGTGCGAAATTCTCCGCACCTTTAGGGGCCAAGCCCTAACATTGAGGGGCGAGGCCCGCGCCGGAGTGGCTCCCGATCCGCTGGTGGCGCGAGCGGCCTTTGGCGCCCCGCCAGCCGGGGCCGAAAAGCCTTCGCCGGCCGGCGGAAGTCCACGCATGCGCCGGTGCGTCAATGGCTGCTGACGTCATACTGGCGCATGCGTAGGGGAGGGGGTCTCTTCCGCCCCCGCCATGGTGAAGGCCATGGCGGGGCGGAAGAAAAAGAGTGCCCCCCCCCGGCGCCGGCCCGCCCGCCGATCGGTGGGCCCCGATCGCGGGCCAGGCAACCATGGGGCCACCCCCGGGGTCAGATCGCCCCGCGCCCCCCCGTAGCCTGCCCGCGCCGCCAATCCCGCCGGTCAGGTAGGTGTTTTGATTCCCGCCGGCGGGAGAGGCCTGTCAGCGGTGAGACTTCGGCCCATCGCAGGCCGGAGAATCGCCGCGGGGGGCCCACCGACCGGCACGGTGCGATTCCCGCCCCCGCCGAATCTCGGGGGGGGGGGGGGGGGGGGGGGGGGAGAGAGAATTCAGGACACAGCGGGGGCGGGATTGACGCTGGCCCCGGGCGATTCCGCCCGTGATGTTCACAATACTTGCGAAGATGTGCATTCCAGAAGATGTTTTGTTTTAGGAGTTGGAGCCAAATTAGTTTAAAAGCATTCAGTGAACTCTGAAAGGCTACGCCATCATGGAGATGTGTGGAGCTTAAGAAGGTTCTCTGGTTTCAATTTACCTGGTTGTTCTGCAGCAGGATGAGAGGCCGGAAACCAAAAAGGTGCCACTGTTACCAGGCTCCAGGCACTTAGAGCTCGGAGAAACCTCGGGGTCTGTTCGGTACAGCTGTTGGTTGCAGTTTGTAGTTCACAGCTCACAAAGAAGCCCTAGGAGCTAGTAACTCCAGACATCTAGGGACCAGCCCCTGGGGAGCTGAGATGGTGATGGAAGGTGATTGGTTCAGTGAAAGGCAGTTAATGCTCAGAGAAGCCCTGCCAGCTATTTATAGTTCTGTGCAACAGGGAGATGAGTTCAGGGAAACCCAAGGGCAGTGCCAGCTTGGCAAAGCTAGTCGGCTGCAAAAGAGTTGGAAGTGCTGGTACTTGGAGATGCAAGCAAATCCTGTGGCATACAGCTTCAGGAGAAGCAATTGAACCATCAAGAGATGGGCAGTCAATGAGTAAATCAGTCAGAGCTGTTTTTGTGAGAATTCAGAGGCTAAACCTTCAAAAGTGAAGATTTGAAATCTCTTGGGATGGAGACAGTTTTAATGAGATTTTGTGACTCGCAGTTGTCACTGATGTCTGGGCGAGGGCAGAATCATCCTGGTTGCATCTGCCACTTATTGTGCAGCTTAGTGAGTTTCACCACAGATAGCCTGCTAATTCATATTTACTTCAAGTTAATTCTGAATGTTGCAGTACAAGATAGATGTTGTAAATTGTACTACTTTTCTGTTTTTGTGTACCAAAATTTATTTTGTTTGTTTATAACGATAGAATCGCCTGGCTTTATTTTCCTAGTTCGTAACTGGGACTTCAAACTTTGTATGCTTTAAATAAAAAGTTACCGCTTCCTAACCAAATTGTAACAGCTGAGAATCTCCATTACAATCAATTTTATGTTGGAAGAGGTAAATTTATTGACACAGAGATTGCTGGAACTGTCAGTGTAACTTTCTTTGAAATCAATGAGCTCAACCGCTAACTGAAAAATATATTATGCGGTTGCTTCTCCATTGTCCAATGTCAGCATCGGGTTTTCCAATCAGGCAGAAAATATGGAGCATCGGTCAAAAAACAGGATAGGCGCCAGGTGCCAAACCCATTGTGATGCTCTGGTCCCCCGCCAGTGGCAACAGCAAGCTACACGCCCCATACCAGTGGCACCATGCAAAACGGTGTGAATTTATATATGAATAATATGCTGGAAGTTCGATTCTCCAACCCCCTCCCCTCCCACCCCACCCGCCTTGATGCTCCTGCCCTCTCAGCCGGGAATCATGCAGGCGCATGATTTGGTGCAAGAATGCAAGCGGGGCCCAGGCACCATGGCTGTTGAGGGTGAGCAAGAAGGTAAGCGAGCATCTGAAATTTTCAGGCTTGCTGGAATTTGTGTGCCTGGACGTCAGCGAGCAGCGGGGAATAACGGTGTTAAGTGTATGGACCCAGGCTGCCCCCCTCGGGATTAGGGTGCCTTGTCTGAGACCCCCATGGCTGCATTAATTTATTTAAACCCACCCCGTAGCTGCAACTTACAGGCTCCTGGCTGTTGAGATTGCTGACAGTATCCGGCAACTGCTCTGAGGGCTTTTAGTCATGTGGAAACCCACCCAGCCCACTCACCTGGAAACCATCACATACCAGCAGTATTATCATAGGGGTGGCCATGCTCATTCGCTGGCCCACCAGGTGCTGGCACATCTCAATGCACTCCTTAGGAGTGCAACTTCATAGCAGAGAAAACAGGTAATTAGCAGAGCTCACCCCAAACAAAGAAAACATGCACTGTTGCTGCTGGAACCCTCCCTGGCACACAGCCCCTCTCAGAGTAAAAGCCTCACCAGTGACACTATCAACTAGCTCACCCCTGAGGATCACAAGATGTCCCCAAGTGCTGCCTGTCCATGCCCCTCATCCCATCCATCCTGCCCCCGGCCAGGAAACCTGACCTATAATCCTGTCACACTTCAGGCTCCACATCACACTGCAGCTAAGCTCCCAGCAGTTGCACACATCCCTTGCTCAGCCCCATCTGTTGGACCTGCCCACACACCAAGCTCTTAGCATGGAGACAAATGGGTGAGAATGTCTCCTCCATACAAACAGTTGGCACCCTGCTGGTGGGATAGCAAAAGGCTCACCCAGTGAGGAGACCCAGAATTGACCACACAGGAATAAACAGGATAGGGGCCATAAGGCCTATCGCAAATGCATGGCGGCAGGACCGCCAGGGTCAGCCAGGAAGGGCCCTGCACGAGACGATCCTGCAGGGGACTGCCAGTGAGACTCAAATGTAGGCTGTCCAAGGTGCCACAGAGGATGCGCAAAGGAAGCGTCACATCAGGCCATGTTTATACGTTTGATGCCTATCTTTCAAGGAGCTGCTGGACCGCATGTTCTGCTGATGACTCCAGCTCACCAGGGAGACCTCGCATACCACCTGTGCCAGATAGTGGCACAACTGGCAATGCAGGGGTATGGAGGAGGACACCCGCTTCCGGTGACCATAACAGTGATGGTCACCCTGATCTTTTATGCCCCAGCTCATTCAGGGCTTGAGCGGGAACCTGTGTGGGATCTCTTAAACATCTGCACACAGCTACATCCACGTTGTCATGGATGCCATCGGACTGCATCATCCTCAACCTGGATGAGGCCCAACAGAGTGCCTGGGTAGCAGAATTACCACCAGCACTGACATGACCCATGGGGCAATCGATCACACGCATGTCGTTCTCTGAGCACTGATATGGGGTGTCCTTCGTCAATAGGAAGGGCTTCCACTCTGTGAATGTGCAGTTGGTGTGCAACCACCAGCTGCATATCCGCAGCCGATATCCAGGCAGCGTGTACGATGCATACATCCTGGCACATTCATCAGTTCCTGGCACCTTCGAGGCGCTCCGGGGTGGGGGATCGGTTGGTGGCCAACAAGGGTTACCTGCTGAGGTCGTGGCTCTATTGTGTTTGTGGGTAAAAGAGGCATGGGCTGGGATAGATGGCGATTTGATCGTTAAAGCATTTAAAAAATGTGGAGTAGCAAATGCTTTGGATGGAAGTGAAGATGATGCTTTATTCGAAGATGCAGGAGAAGAGGATGAAAATATTGAAGACCTGGAAGATGATCAGTATGACGACTGCCTCGATGAAGAAGAATTCAAAGCTTTATTTGACGATGACGATGACAATGAAAGCGAATTCAAAGGATTTTTGTTTACCTGCATTAGTTTGTTTTAATAATGTTTTTACATTTCAATAAATGTTAAATAACCAATGTTTTCCTGTTTCATATATCATTATGTTCAAAAATAAATACCTGTATAACAGTTTCATTGACTACTGGATGCTATTTGACTTATCTTGGCCAGCACTTCACACCCGCAATTTTGTATCTCGCGTATCATGTGACCCCCGAAATTTAGGCGAGCATTTTAGACCCGCGATTTTTGTACCTCGCGTATCATGCGACCCCCGAAATTTAGGCTTCAAATTAGGTGCTCAAAAGTCGCATGTTACGTGAGTATATACGGTACTTGTTTCCCAGAAAACAAAGCAAGCACAGTTAACATCACCCTGAACATATAGCACCCATTCAAAGAAGTGAAATGCTTTCAGAAGAGGGAAGAAGTAACATGACCCAGCCGATTTACAGAGGACATTAGCAAACATCAGTTGCTACAGTTAATATCAGAGCAAATTGGTGGACCAAAAAGCACAGTTAGCAACTGTTTGACATGGAAGCAATTTTTTTAGCCAACGTGCCACTTTCATCAATTCTCATACATTTGGTTTTGTTAATTATTTAAATCTACTGAAAGTACCAATTATTATCATGTTAATGGTCTTGCTTCTTAATAGGATTCGAAAGGAAATGTTTTGGAGAAAATTGTAAAAGAGGAGAATAATTTTGGAATTAAAAAGTAAAATGAGATAATCTTAACATTCAGTGAATCATTTTTATGCTTTCCCACGTTTTCACTATTTTACTGAGCAAAGAATATCAACAGCATTTTTATTGCGCTATTATATCAACCATTAGCACGTACACAGGAACAGATTATTTACCTCTTAACTACTGTGATCCCAGAATGATGGAGCATCTTGTTATTCTCCCTGAGGAACTGACCACGATAGTTCACTGTGCAGTAAATATTGGCAGCAAATCCCTGACTTAATTGTCTATACTGAGTTCACCAACATGTAACACTGTCAAGCCACTTGCAGACAGAATTCAATTAAATCTACTCATGTTATGGGTATGTCTTGGAGAACATTAATAGAACAAGTATTGAGCCAAATTTTCCTGAGTGTGGAGTTCAAAATTATACGTGAGTAAACGGAACAGTAAAGCAAATAAAAAGTAGTAATAGTGTATTCGTATCAGTGCTTTCAGCCTTGTTACCTTCTTATCTGCGTTCTTAAATCTCTTAGTCCTGCCATGGTTAGAATCTTAGTCTTACAATTTAGGGTATATTTTCTTCAATGTTATTTTTCCTATAAAGGTGCTAATTCATATTACTCTCCATTGAACTTATTCCAGAAATCCTGAACACCCCATGCTGTAGCTAACAGTGAATCAAGTAAAATGGACTTTCTGAATTTGACACTGTTATAAAGGCAAAGTTTTACCCACTCAACAATTTGATGAATTTATTTTTATTAATAAATACGATGCTAAATTAACCATGAGTGAGGTTATGGGGATAGTGTGGGTTTGGGCCTAGGTGGGGTGCACTTTCAGAGGGTCAGTGCAGAATCGATGGGCCAAATGGCCTACTGCATTGGAGGGATTCTATGATATTACATAAGTAAGACTTTAATAGATACAGCAAAGTAAAAAGGAGCATTGTTTCATCATGATTCACAATTCTTTTGACATTTCACTATTAAAGTTGTGTTTTACAGTGTCAATTGCAGGAATATTGCATTCTTCATTTTATTTGGTGAAGGATTAAATTATTACAAACAGCATTATCTCCTTTCTTATCAAAGATCCTACATTACCTAGAAACTAAATCATGTTTGAAAGGCGAAAAGAGAAGCAAAGTCATTTTCTTTTCTTATTTTCTCACCAAATGTCTCCCCTATCCTCCTGAAAGCATTGGATTCTTGCTGGGATACGGTTCTGAGAAAACTAAGTATCCTGCATCATATCATGTAAGAGATTATTATTCAATTAAAAGGGGCACCACTACAGATCCCAGCACTATCCTTGCCCAATATCCAAATGCATGCAGAGTCACGATATAGAAATCAGGTGTGATCAGTTTTCCCTAATCAAGAGGATCGGTTGTCCATCGCAGCCATAGCTGAGATCAGCTCTCTGAGCACAGACTGAATAATAAACATAGAGCTTCCAAATTTATGTGGTTCATTTAAGTAGCACTGGTGTGGATAAGTCAATTGAACCATTGGGGAAGGGAGTCAGGAAGTCATGGACAAATACCTTATATTCCGATTGTTCACTTAAAACGGTGTAACTCAAATGGTCAGGTAGCTTTGAATGAGTTTCAATTCAAAAACATGGCCCAGATTGTATACAAATAGACCACTTTAAGCTACTTTTCTTGAGTAACACCCAACAGCAGAAAAGAGACATAGAACTGGATTTTGTATTCCCCCACTAGCCTTATTTTCGGGGAGGGGGGGGGGGGGGGGGGAATGACACAGAAAATAGGACGAGTGCCGACACTACTATCTTCCCACCCACCCTTTGGCTCAAACCCTCAGTATTGGGGGTGGGGGAGGCCTGAAACTGTCCAGGTAAGCTCCTGTTTACCAGGTAATTGCAACAGGCTTCCCTTTGAAAGGTAATATGTGATTCTCAACAGTTATCAAACCGGTAGATGAGACCCCTGTCAGCAGAGCGAATTGCTGCACATTGTATATGGGAAGATTGGGTATCTTTTAAAATTACTAATGATAATCTTTATTGCAGTTGAATAGAAAGTTATTTGCATAAAATTTCAAACTTTTTCTCCACTTCAAAGTTATTATCTCTATATTTTCTACGTATATATTTTTATTATTATTTGTTCATGGGATGTGGGCATTGCAGGCTGTGGTAGAGGGGCTGGCTTAGCACACTGGGCTAAATCGCTGACTTTTAAAGCAGGCCAGCAGCACGGTTCGATTCCCATACCAGCCTCCCCGGACAGGCGGCGGAATGTGGCGACGAGGGGCTTTTCACAGTAACTTCATTGAAGCCTACTCGTGACAATAAGCGATTTTCTTTCTTCTTCTTATTGCCCATCCCTAATTGCCCTCAAGAGGGAAGCCAAGAGTCAACCACATTGCTGTGGGTCTGGAGGCACGGTAGCACAAGTGATTAGCACTGTGGCTTCACAGCGCCAGGGTACCAGGTTCGATTCCCTGCTGGGTCACTGTCTGTGTGGAGTCTGCACGTTGACCCCGTGTCTGCGTGGGTTTCCTTTGGGTGCTCCGGTTTCCTCCCACAGTCCAAAGACGTGCAGGTTAGGTGGATTGGCCATGATTAATTGCCCTTAGTGACCAAAAAAAAACGTTATGAGGGGTTATTGGGTTAAGGGGATAGGGTGGAAGTGAGGGCTTAAGTGGGTCGGTGCAGACTCGATGGGCCAAATGGCCTCCTTCTGCACTGTATGTTCTATATGTCGGCCAGACCAAGTAAGGACAACAGATTTCCTTCACTGAAGGACATTAGAACAAAGGACATATGTTCCAATATAACAATTGACAGGATGTTACATTAATATCAACAGATTGAATCATGTTGAATTTTTGACCACTGCATTCTGCATCTCACATTATAATTCAAGCAGCAAAGAAATTACTAATTGCATCTGTTTTAGCAGTTCCCAACCTTTTCCTTTATGTAGACCATGGATCGTCATCAAAAGCTTTTGTGAACCACAATATAGGCAAGCTGTATTTAACATTTTTTACACAGGCTATGGCTGACAGGAGTCAAACTTATTAGAGCATAGAAAATACAGTGCATAGAACATTCCATGGACCACCTGCAGTACTCTCACGGACCACCAGTGGTCCACAGACCACAGCTTGGGAGCTATTGGTCTAGGAGAAAGACAAGTAGAAAAACCCACTTTGATGATAAAGCCTCGCTGGTATGTGGTGATTTTAGTTGAACCCCTGAATAATTCTGCCTTTTGCTGCCCTGGATTATCCTTGTTGCATTACTGATGCTTCATATTGTTGCTTAAGAGCTTTTTGCAAAACATTATGTAATATTAAGACATGTAGTGGATCCTTGGAGCTTTAAGCTGATTTCTTAAATGCCATTCAGCAGTGCCCAGCTGGGGATATAGTGATATGGTTAGAAGTTATTTCTTTTTTGCTTCTGAACCTTATTATGATCCGAGACCAGAGCCCCAAGTGTTTGGTAAGATTTGGTTAGGGACCAATAACATTTTCTTTAAAGTAGACAAAGTTTGAGATTCAAGGCACTCGCTAAAAGAATAAAGCCACAAGAAAGCACATTTTTGAACAATAAAAATAAACTGTCCTGTACAAGGTCAGAAAGGTAATACAAGTTACAATGTCTATATTATACTCTAACATTCGGGTATAATAATTGGCTGATGTGACCAACACAAGAGTTCATGGATTTCTCAATAATCCACCCAAATGTTGGTAAACACTATCAGCCAGCCAATCTCATTGAAACTCACTCTCTCTCTCTCTCCCTCTCTCACTCTCTCCCTCTCTCACTCTCTCTCTCTCCCCCTCTCTCTCTCTTTCTCATGAGGAATTCAAGTATTCACCTTCAAAGATCTAACACGGGAATGCTCTCCAAAAGTGGCTTTAACTTGTTCGGCATCAATGGTGGCCTACCTCGCAGGATTTCAGTCTTGTCTCCTTAGATTCCATTCTGCTGCAGTAAAGCACCAACTCATAAGTACAACCTCAGCCACACCACGTAGACACCTACTGCTACATAGGGTTACCTTTGCCTCCACTGCAAGGAATCACCATCCTTTGGATGACTTCCTTCAACTTCTGGGCTTCCCTTGAGCCCTCTTCAATGACCAGGGCATCTCCTTAGTCCATTTCAACTACCAAGACTTCTTCTGAGTCCTTTCCAATTACTCGGCTCTGGCCTTTCTTCACTTAAGGTCTGCTACGTATAGCCGTTTCCCTGTTTGGAGTCTGTTTCTCTTCCTCTCTGCTTTTTACTTTAACAGGGATCTGCCTCTGTCTCCAGTCTCTGTTTTGTACCTGGGACTTCCTTTTGGGACCTCTTGCTTAATGCGCAAAAATTCAGAACCACACGTGTGCGGTGTCTACTGTTACGCAAACGTTCCGTGGTCTGTCAGGGGTTGAAATTCTCGACCTCCCAATCTCCAACAAGTTGCGTATAGTTTTCAGAACAACCTTGATAAATAAATGAAGGAATAGCATGAGTAATATAACTTTATTGATTTGAGCTAAACAATATGCCTAAGGCTGAGTTAGCACATTGAAGATGATAATGAAGTTCATTGTCTATGTCTGTCTTCATCGAGAGGAGCTCCAACGTCATGGAAAATGGTCCCCATTTTCCAGGATCTAGCTATTGCTCTTAACTGATGTGGGAGAGGTGTCATGCTGTGGAAGCTGGTTGAAAGGGATGTTAGTTTCCTGGGTGTTTAATGAATGGAGCATTTCCTCATATATTTTGAAGATGGAGTCAATGGTTCAGGCAATATCAATTGTACATTAAAATTATATATTAAAATCTAATGACTATGCACACTTACTGTCAACCTTTCCATTATCAATTTCCGCCTTCACATTTAAAGTGGAAACTGCCGATGTGAAAACAGGTGACATGTAATTACACCTCTGGTCAGTGGTGGTGCTGTAGCATTTTTGTTTTGCGTCTCCCGTCTCCTTGTGTTGTCGAGAAGATGCTATTAACCAATCTTCTTCCTAAATTATGCTCAGTTTTTTGTTCATTATTATATAATATTTTTTTTTTATAAATTTAGATTACCCAATTATTTTTTCCAATTAAGGGGCAATTTAGTGTGGCCGATCCACCTACTCTGCACATTTTTGGGTTGTGGGGGCGAAACCCACGCAGAGACGGGGAGAATGTGCAAACTCCACACGGACAGTGACCCAGAGCCGGGATCGAATCTGGGACCTCAGCGCCGTGAGGCGGTTGTGCTAACCACTAGGCCACCGTGCTGCCCGTTATTATATAATATAAAGTCGAAAGAGCCAAATATAAGAATTTGGAATATATGACTGCAAATACTGAAGTACTTGAACAAACTTGGCCTAATTAGTTCCCATCCTCTAACCCCACTTCAACTACACTTGGTCTTCGTTCCCACCCTCTAACTACACTTGGTCTTGACTCCATGTGGGGATTTTGTCAGGGGGGTGGTGGCCCCAATGATGAGCAGGAAAGTCGGGCAACCCCGCTCAGCCAGTTGGGGACCCTGATCAGATTTTCTGCCCAACTTGTGTTATCTGCGATCAGCGCTCCCTATCCCTTTGAAGTACAGTTGGCCCCACTTTCCCTAAAATTTCATGGCCCTGGGATGCAACTGGCTTCTCTGATTCTTTCACCCCAGCCCGCTCCTGTAGGCCCCATGAAACCAATGTGTAATAGCATGGAAGATCATCTAATTGTACTAGTCATGCATAAACTCTGGCTAATTCAATATTGGATTGGTTTGTCAGCAAGAATCTTGTTTAGAGGCCTGCTTTAAAATGATTTGGAATCATAAAATTTAACTTTCCTCTTTGATCAGTTCAAAGTGCTTTGAGGGAATAGATTTATGCAATGATGATCAAAACATTCACACTCAAGTCAGGCTGACTAAATAGTTTATAACATTAGTAATTAACTGAGCAATTCAGTAAGTGTCCAAAAAAATTAGAAATTCAGCTGGGATTTTTTTTCAAATGGACCAAATGGATGCATCTTCTGAAACTCACAACCCCAGGGAAAATATTCCAGAATTAATAAACTATCCCATAAACAATCAAATACCCTCAGTAGATTCCCAAGTTATGAAAAGAAAGACATTTTGTTACATTAACTGTATTCATAAACACCAGCCTACTTTTCATCTTCCACCTGATGTAATGATGGGAGATGATTTAAAGATACATAAAATGTGTACAAATAGAAATGCTGAAACCATGGGTGGGAATCTTCATTTTTAAGAGTAAGTGTTGATGCCTGCACAGAATTCGTGGGCTTTCACAACAGCAGAACTGCCACTGAACCGGGACTGATTCAGCTACTGTTAAGGGGCTAGCACCTACGCCATGTGTAACACAATCGATTCCAATTCAAAAGGGTACGGAATTCGTCGGGTCCATGATTGTCACTCCGGACGCTGACAAGCTACAGTCGCGTACACACACTGCATTCCCCACATACACACTCATCCCAGCCAACAAGATGGCACTGGTTGTGCTGGAGCGTGCCCATACAGCTGATGGGTTGGCTGGGGCCAGAGAGCACCTAGGAGGGGTGGCCCATATGATCCGTGGTCCTAAGTTCACAGTGGGCTGTCAGCGGCATGTTCAGTTGCATGGCTGCCTTTCCGGCTGCGGCAATGGTGTTCCATGCCCATCCACCCCAACCCCACTGCCCATCTTCTGCCACCCTACGCTACACCCCCCCCCCCCCCCCCCCCCCCCCCCCCGGCCCTGACCCGCTAATGATATGCAACGGGTGTTTACTGTATGTGCGTTCCAGATCGCATTGACGCCGCTGTTGAGGTGACGGAAAATTGTGATTTGGTGTCAAATCAGTGTCTGCTGCAATTTAGGTGTTGGAACCTATTCTCCACCCACTCGCGTTTCTCCATTTCAGCATCAGCCAACAAAGAATCCCGCCCCATGTGTTCCGATATATATATATAGAATTTACAGTGCAGAAGGAGGCCATTCGGCCCATCGAGTCTGCACCGGCTCTTGGAAAGAGCACCCTACCCAAGATCAACATCTCCACCCTATCCCCATAACCCAGTAACCCCACCCAACACTAAGGGCAATTTATCATGGCCAATCCACCTAACCTGCACATCTTTGGACTGTGGGAGGAAACCGGAGCACCCGGAGGAAACCCACGCACACATGGGGAGAATGTGCAGACTCCGCACAGACAGTGACCCAAGCCGGAATCGAACATGGGACCCTGGAGCTGTGAAGCATTTGTGCTATCCACAATGCCACCGTGCTGAATGGACACTGAATAAAAACAAAGGTCTGACTCCTGTATAAAGTAAGGAGTATAATTGTATGAATCACTCTATGAAAATATGTATGTTATTCATCATTTTCATCAGCTACATGCTATGACCAAACATCCTAATATGTATTCTTTTTATTTAATGAAAAACGCTGACTCGAAGCCAAGTGTCAGTATTCACAATTTGAATCACAAAAATATTCCATTGCACATGAAAAAATCTTTACTTGAAATATGTGGTAATGATTTTCAAATTTTATCAAATATGTGCAGTCTGCCTTGGTGAACTTTTCTTTGCTCAAGCATAAACAGGTTTGCAGTACTGAAGTGAATGAATATAACTATCATAATTCACAGAGTTGGTATATCTCCAAAGTCACTTTACATTTTAAATTTAAGTCCGTTTTAGTGCATTATCCAATTACATTTTCGGTCTTAAATTGAGTTTTGTAATTATTTCTCTGATTGATTTTTCTTTTGATTAATGAGACATAAATGGTAGACACAAGGTGGTAGATACAGATTTGCTAGTAGCTTCCAACAGGGAATTGGAGAAATACTTGGAGACAAAATGGAGGATTATGGGAAAGAGCAGCAGCACTAATTGGATTGTTCTTCAAAAGAAGTGGCGCCGACTTGATGGGCTGAATGTCAGCTGTTGTATTGTTCTATGATTTTAAGTATGTACGAATTAAGTGTTTACACCTGAAATGTAAACAATGATTTATTTATTATACTACCTAAATATCTGTTGTCAATACTGTGATTGCACCAACTGTGTGGGATGTGCTTCCACACACAATTGAACAGACGAGCAATACAAAAATGCTGATTCAGATAACGTTGTGACAATTTTCCAATTTAAATTCTGTGACACGGTTGAGCCTAATTTGACTTTGTTCCTCTTTTCAGGAGAGATGATTTCATTGTCACTACCCAAATATGCTTCTAAACCATTTAATTAGTCACACATCAGCACTGCGCTATCAACTAATTATAGTTGTTTCAAAACTATAAATCATATAAGAAGTGTTCAGAGATGTCCTTCTCCCCTTTGTCTTGAAATTTATTTCAATGCCAAATGGAACACCGTCTTAAAATACTGAAGCTTTTCTGTGGCACAATTTTAAAACACTGAGGGGTGAATTTTACCTTTTTTGGCAAGGTGCGGGATGTTGACTCTCACCCTGCTTTTTACACCAAATAAATGTGTTGTGGCCAATATAGCTGATCACAGCTTCGTAGGAATCTTGCTTCCTGACCACAAACTCTTCCCTTACTCGCTAATTCCAAGCTTGCAGTTGGTATCAGGCCTCGTTTCTCATGCCTGTTTTAAAATGCCACCCTGCAGTGCGCTTACGTGACTTGAGTTCAGACAATAATTAATCTAGTGTTGATTTTTTGTTGCAGTTACCTTGGTAAATATGAAAGAACTTTGGTGTAAGGGATCTAAGAATCAGCACAGCAGGCCGGCATGCCATGCAGAAATGGGTAACACTGAGATCGCACTTAGAATTGTAAAGTACCCTTGCTTTCAGAGTCAGTCCTTATTAATCATTCTGAAGGGACAAAACAGGTTTTGAAAGTACCATTAAAGAATATACAAATGCAGCCACCGTCCCTGGTGGAATCTGTTGGCACATTCAGCTATGATCCTGGTGGCAGACTTTGGGCTGAATTCTCTGCTGTCAGGATTTTCCGTTTTGCTGGCAGCCCAGGGATTTCCTGACAGCGTGGGGCTGCTCCACAATGGAAACCACATTGACCAGCCGACAAAACGGAGAATCCCGACGGCATGCCGGAGAAAGCCGCTCCTCGTCTATCACCTTTGTGCCACCTTTTTTTGCTTGAAATATTTTCAAACAGTTTTAGACCTGCGCTCAGAAAATCCAACAGGCAGTGTAAAACTGCAGACAATTAGGGTGTTAACAAGCTTAATAGCCTGTTAATTGACTTCTTTAAAAACGGCGTGTGAGCTGCCGATTTTAGTGTCCCCTGACTTTCATATTATCGGAGTCCGAGGTGATGGTGTCGGATTGGCGACCTGATGTAAGCTCTGGTGCAATGTGGCCAATTTCTGAATATAAAATTCACCCGAATAGCGTCAAATTGAGTAACGTAAAGCTCCTTGCTAAAGTCCAACAAAATTGCTGCTAATAAATTCTGTGTGTGAAGGAATTTCTTAACACAGTTGCAATTGTTTCCAGGTACCTCGACTATTTTTCATGTTAAATTAATAAACATATAATTTGGAATCTTAAAGTATTTTTAATATTTCTGCTAAATTATTCCTGTAGTCTTTGGGGGAATACTGGATCTTAGCTTTAAACTTCTCAAATTCGTATTTAAAGCTTTCACTTGAGATTTTGGATCACCAAAGCTGCTTGTTTCTTACTATCTCACTGATTATTTTAAATGTAATAAAAAAAAAGAATTAGCATGTGGCTACTGCTGAATTGAGCTAGGAATTGAATCATTTCCTGCCGCAGTAATGATGCAAGACGAATTTTATGTAATTTTAGTCTTCTGCAATAGTTCTTCACAACGCAGAATTTTTTATATTATCCCACCATTCCTTATTCCTTCCATTGACTATAAATATTTGCAGTATAAAGGAAGAAATGTATCTCAGCATCTCTTTGCTGGATGTTTGCTAGAGCAACCCAAAATTAATCCCAAGACCCGAAGGGTGCATTTGAACATTTGACGGTGTTGAAAAATGGACGGTACTAGCTCAACCGCCAGGTTTATACCCTACCCAGTGTTCCATTCCATTGAGATGAGTAAAGGTCAGCTGACCAGCTACTGACAGTGCAGAAAGTTCAAATCAGCTCTCCACTCACTTCATACAATATATACCATGGGTTAAATGACTTACTTCCATGCTTTTAAGCAATGCAAGGCCCACTTTCAGGATCAACTGGCAATAGTGAAATCGAGAGTACCTACTGTCGATCCGGGACATTTGTAACAATCATAAACCAGTAAATATTAAATATGACAACCGTTTTAAATTGTTTAGTCAGATAACAGTTAAAGATCCGTAGACTGTTTCAGAACATTGTTGTAGTAAAAGACTGAAACTAATGAAGTCTGTAAGTTGCAGTAATAAAAATTTTCTATTCAAGCGTGCTAGGGTGACCCAGACTGGTTCTTCAGGATGAGTCACTGATACAAAGGCTGCATAACATATTTATATATTCTGACTATCATATTTCACTAAATGAGTTGAACTATTCCGGCTGCAGACCACAGAATCGCAGATTAGTACAGTGCAGAAGAGGCACTTCGGCCTTCGAGTCCATACCAACACATGAAAAATACCTGGCCTGCCTACCTAATCCCATTTGCCAGCACTTGGCCCATAGCCTTGAATGTTATGATGTGCTCATCCAGGTACTTTTTAAAGGGTGTGAGGCAATGTGCCTCTACCACCCTCCCAGGCGGTGCATTCCAGACTGTCACCACCCTCTGGTTAAACAAGTTTTTCCTCAAAATCCCCCTAAATCTCTGCCCCTCACCTTGAACTTTTTTCTCTCATAACTGACCCGTCAACTAAGGGTAACAGGTGCTCTCTATCCACCCTGCCTATGCCCCATATAATCTTGTACACCTCAATCAGGTCTCCCCTCAGTCTTCTCTACTCCAGCAAAAGCAACCCAAGCCTATCCAACCACTCCATAACTTAAATGTTCCATCCCAGGCAACATCCTGGTGAATCACCTCTGTACCCTCTCCAGTGCAATCACATCCTTCCAATAATGTGGCAACCGGAATTACTAACACTGCTCCAGCTGTGGGTTAAAAAACTCCAACATGACCTCCCTGCTTTTGTAATCTATGCCTCAATTGATAAAGGCAAGTGTCCGTATGTCTCTTTCACTACCCTATTAACCTGCCCTTCTGCCTTCAGAGATCTATGGACAAAAATTCCAAGGTTCCTTTATTCCTTGTTATTTGCCAACGTTAGGCCTTTCATTGAATACTCCCTTGTCACATTACTCCTTCCTAAGTGTATCACCTTATACTTTTCAGGGTTAAATTCCATCTTTTTATAATCTCTCTTGTCACAAGTAGCCTTACATTAACACTGCAATGAAGTTACTGTGAAAAGCCCCTAGTTGCCATATTCCGGCACCTGTTCAGAAACACAGAGGAAGAATTCAGAATGTCCAATTCACCTAACAACATGTCTTTTGGGACTAGTGGGAGGCAACTGGAGCACCTGAAAGAAACTCACGCAGACACGGGGAGAACATGCAGACTCCGCACAGTGACCCAAGCCGGAAATCGAACCTGGGACCCTAGTGCTGTGAAGCAACAGTGCCAACCACTGTGCTACCTTGCTGCCACTTTTCTGCCCATTTAACTATCCCGTCCATATCTTCCTGTAACTAAAGACACTCAACCTCACTGTTAACCAAATGACCAATCTTTGTGTCATCCGCAAACTTCCTGATCCAGCCCCGCATATAGTTATCTATGTTGTTTATATAAATGACAAACGATACGGGACCCAGCACCGATCCCTGTGGTATGTCACTGGACACTGG
Source organism: Scyliorhinus canicula (assembly GCF_902713615.1). Classification (NCBI taxonomy): domain Eukaryota; kingdom Metazoa; phylum Chordata; class Chondrichthyes; order Carcharhiniformes; family Scyliorhinidae; genus Scyliorhinus; species Scyliorhinus canicula. Next base: position 91,641,240 of record NC_052159.1, on the reverse strand, counting down.
CTTCCAGACACTGAAGCAGACATCTGTCATCAACCTCTGTCTCCTACAGCTAAGCCAATTTTGAATCCACCTTATCAAGTTACCTTGTATCCCATGTGCAGTTGTCTTCTTTATAAGTCTTCCATGTGTGATCTTGTCAAAGGCTTTGCTGAAATCCATGTAAGCAACATCACCTGTACTACCCTCATCTACATACCTGGTCACATGCTCAAAAATTCAATCTCATTTGTTAGGCATGACCTCCCTCTGACAAAGTCATGCTGACTATTCCTGATCAAACCTTGCCTCTCGAAGTTGAGCTAGATTCTCTCCTTCAGATGTTTCTCTAATAGTTTCCCTGGCTTATCCCTACAATCTTTCTTAAATAGTGGGACCACATTAGCGGTTCTCCAGTCCTCTGGCACCTCCCCCGAGGCCAGAGAGGAATTAAAAATTTGGGTTGGTGCCCCTGCAATCTTCTCACTCGCTTCCCACAGCATCCTGGGACACAGTTCAGGATGATTAGTGACTGGCGATTTGTCCACATTTAAGCCTGCCAACGCCTCCAAAACCTTGTTACTCCAAATGACAATTTGCTCAAGAATCTCAGTCTTTTTCCCCCAAGTTCCATACCTACCTCCTCATTCTCTTGGGTGAAGACAGATATGAAGTATTCATTTAACACCCTACCAATGTCCTCTAGCTCCACCCACAGATTTCCCTGATGGTCCCTGATGAGCCCTTCTCTTTCCCTGGTTATCCTTTTCCCATTGATATACTTATAGAATATCTTGGGATTTTCCCAACTTTTACAAGCCAAAGCTTTCTCATATCATCGCTTCGCTTTCCTAATTGCTTTCTTAAGCACCATCTTCCACTTTCTATACTACATTAATGCATCCGTTGATTTGCTTCCCATGTACTTGCTAAAAGCCTCTCTTTTCCTTCTCATTGTATCCTGAATGTTACTGCTCATCCATCATTCTCTGGGTTTGTTACTCCTTCCTATTACCCTAGAGAGAACATGTTGGGCCTGTACTCTCCTAATTTCTTTTATGACCCCTCCCCCACTGCTCTTCTGTAGTCGGTAGATTTCACCTGTTATCTCACTGGGAGGATGACTGAAGTCTGTGACATCCTCCCAGTCTGTGCTTCTTATCACACTTTTACTTACCCATTCTGTGAAGTTCATTAAGTTTGTGATTGTTAGTTCCTCACACCATCATGCCGATGTGTTGGCTATATTTCCCATCAGGCTGAGAAAGAGCTCTGATAACTACTCTTGTCTACTTTTAAAGCTGCTAATGGTCATAACTACATTTTCCTACTTTGAACCTACTAATGTTCATCTTAATCTTGAATTAATTTAGTTATCCACTTCAACATCAAAATCCATTCAGTACTAATTCCATTCTGAATGTTGCGCCCACCACATTACTCGACCTTAAATTAAAAAAACAACAGAAAATACAAACTAACAGTAATAATAAAACAGCTATGAGCAATATGTGGTGGCAGCTCAGAACTGAGCATTCTTTGTATTTTGTACAGTTCACTGACATACAGAGCAGAAGATGAAGTCAAAGAAAATGAGATCAAATAGCTGAGACCTTCTTCCTCCTTAAAGAAAAGAATGTCATGCATTTTGCTGCAAATGTTTTGTTTTCAATTTTGAACTGTGTATACCTGCTAAATATCAGTTAGTTGCACCCTTGTCTCTGCTTTTCATAGCTTTATTTTGTTTCAATCAACCTCCATAGCACCATCATTGAGATAAATTTTGTTTGATATAGCCAGTACTCTGAAATATTCCTGTCGATTGCTTTATTTTACAGTGAATTCACAAGTTATAGTACTGCAGTTATCGTTAAAACAGTTTATTACTAACATATCATGAAAACCTTTGACAGAAGAAATTGACAAACAAATCCAAGTTAAATTTTATGGAAATCATAAATCTTTCAAAAACTTGTGTGAACCTACAAGCTATTAGTCATTTAAAGTTATTGCATGAAGCATCATGTCCTTTATTGCAAATGTATGAAGCACCCGCGAGGTTTTGGAAACTTCACATCATTGCATATCTAGGATGATAAATATCTCAATTTGCTTGGTTCTGTTAAGCTAAATCATCTTCTTGAATTGTGAAAAAAATGTTCTCTCTTCCACTTTGAAGATACTGCATACTCGCTATAATGGAGGGAGGATTGTGTGTGTAATATAATTATTTTTGTGACAATACTTTTTTTAAATGTATTTTATTACAAACATGTATCAAAACAGGTTACAGAGAATAAATACCCCGGGAAACGTACTTCTCAACAATCAACTATGCAGTCTGTACATATTTTTCCCTTTTTTGACCTCCCCTCCCCCCCCCCCCCCGTGATGAACAGCCCCTCCAATATGGTCACAAATATACCCCACCTTTCCTCAAAAACCCCTGAAGAGCCCCTTAACTCATAACTTTATCTTCTCTAATCGCACAAAGTTGTACAGGTCACCCAACCAAGCCGCTACCCCCGGTGCCAATGCCGACCGCCACTGCAGCAAAATCTGCCATCGTGCAGTCAGAGAGGCGAAGGAAAAACATCGTCCTTCCTCCTCTCCATGAGCTTTGGCTTCTCTGAAACCCCAAATATCGCCACCAAAGGATCCGGGTCCTCCACCTCCTCCACTATCCTGGCTAAGATCGCAAACACACTCGCTCTGAATTTTCCCACTTTTTCGCAACCCCAAATATGTACGCGTGATTTTTTTTCATAGAATTTACAGTACAGAAGGAGGCCATTCGGCCCATCGAGTCTGCACCGGCTCTTGGAAAGAGCACCCTAACCAAGGTCAACACCACCACCCTATCCTCATAACCCAGTAACCCCACCCAACACTAAGGGCAATTTATCATGGCCAATCCACCTAACCTGCACATCTTTGGACTGTGGGAGGAAACCGGAGCACCCGGAGGAAACCCACGCACACACAGGGAGGATGTGCAGACTCCGCACAGACAGTGACCCAAGCCGGAATCGAACCTGGGACCCTGGAGCTGTGAAGCAATTGTGCTATCCACAATGCTACCGTGCTGCCCCCCACAATGCTACCGTGCTGCCCGTGCCGTGCTGCCGTGATTTGCTGGCCCCCGCCAACACCTCTCACACTCATCTGCTACCCCCTGAAAGAACCCACTCATTCTCACCCGAGTTGTATGCACCACCTTAAACTGTATCAGGCTCATTCTTGCACAAGAGGAGGTCCGGTTTACCCTCCGCAGTGCCTCACTCCATACTCCTCAATTGAAGGGACAATACTTATAATGAGAATCTTAAAATCTTTGCAAGACATAATCATGTGGTGATATCCTGACATCACATTATGACCCTTTGCTGCTCAAGACTCCTCACTCTCCGAGTTATATTAAAATATTAAAGTGAAGCAAAGATAGATCGTCATTGTCATTTTTTTTCCAAGGAAATACCCTGAGCAAAAGCACATTTTATTATTTCTGACCTGATCCCAGAACCTATGTAACCTCATATTTTTATATGATTTGTTGTTATTTCACCGGGAAAGAACCCAAATTTTGATCTGAATTTGAATGCCACCAAAAATATGGGGGGAAAAAAGCCATTAGTTTTTTTGAAAGGAATTATGATTCGGACACAACATAATAAAGAGAACATAAGCAGAAGTTTGTCCACTCTACCTTAGCAAAAATAATACAAATAAGAATATAATACAAGAATATATATTTAAAAACTACAAAACAAGAACCTCACGCTCTTCTGCTCGTCGAGGACTCCCCTGGGTCGATGGCGGCTACGAGATTCGGTTCCGAGATTCGGTTCCTGGCACCAGTAATGACTCTTGGTTCGAGGCGAAGTTTAACGAACGAGCAAAAGGGCCTGCTATTTATACAGTGAAGTAAATAAGTCTAATAGATAATAAGTCGGGAAAGTCAGCAAGTTGTTGCAAACAGCTGGATAAATGAAGTAGTAAACAATCATAGCGTGGCATGAGAAAGCTTGAGTTTGAACATCTGGCATTTTATGTTCCAGTAAACATCCTCGCCATCTCCAAAGTATCCTTACACTGAACAGAAGTAACCCATTCCTTACATTCTACCCCCAGGATACTTGGGAGCATTCACAGTTGTCTGTGATGCTCCTTTTGTTTAGGAACAACCTTCAACACAGGAATGGGTGCTTCTTCAAAAAGGGTTACAAGCATTTAGAGTTAGTAAAAATAAAAGTGAGTGGTAAAGAGTAGTAAGGGCCTCTTATATCCGGTAAAGGTGTTGCTGTTTCCGGGCCTCTTAACATCCTTTTACAGATGCATTTGGTTGTTTGAAATACATGAAGCGGGATTCTCCCGAATCGGCGCGATGGCCCGACGCCGGCGTAAAAAAGCGGCGCGAGCCAATCCGGCGTCGGGCCAACTGCAAGTAGCATAATTCTCCGCACTTCCGGAGGCTAGGCCGGAGCCGGAGGGGCTGGCGCGTGCCGGATTGCGCTGAAGGGACTGCGCGAGTTAAGAGCATGCGCAGAACCGCCAGTGTGGTTCCGCGCATGTGCAAACTGGCCGGCGTATTCTGGTGTATGTGCCGGGGGTTTTCTTCTCCACGCCAGCCATGGCGGAGCCCTACAGGGGCCAGCGCGGAAAGAAAAAGTGCCCCCACGGCACAGGCCCGCCCACAGATTGGTGGGCCCCGATCGCGGATCGGATCCCCAAGGGGACCGCAGCAGCCAACTAAACTGCCAGGTCCTGCTGTGTGGACCATATCCAATCCATGCCGGCGGGACTGGTCAAAAATGGGCGGCCGCTCAGCCCATCGGGGCCCGGAGAATTGCCACGGGGGGGGGGGGGGGGGGGGGGCGGGCGGGCGCTGCCAACGGCCCCCTGACCCGCGTGGCGTGATCCCTGCCCCCGTCCGAAATTCCGAAAATCTGTGCCGGTTTCACGCCACTCCCCGGGGATTTTCCGACCCAGTGGGGTTCATACAATCCCGCCCAATATATTTACAGCAAAAATAAGTACAAAAACATAACCGAGTCTTGCACCATTGAGGCTTCCTAAGGATCTCGACCCTCAGTCGCCCAACTCCAAAGAGTGTTAGATTTGGATTGTTTGAGATTTTTAGCCTCACTTTTAATGCGTATTGACAAATTAGTGATGCCTTTGGAGCAATCTGGCCCTAGAAAAGGGAACAAGCTGAGCAAGAAATCCATCTTGTGCAGTGAGGGCACGTTTACTTCTTTGGACTGATGGTCTGTATCAGTAATTGTTCAACCTTGATATCTCACATCACTGTCTTGAGGCCAGATGTTCTTTCTCCCTTGTCAATTTTGAGTGTGATGCGAAGACGGGGTCATGGAATGAGCCTTTGATCCAAAATTGACTATATAATCAGATTGAGTTGCCATACATAGATCATGGGGGCGATTCTCCATAATGGAGCCCAAGAATCGGGGTACAACTGATGCTGGCCGCCGCAGGGGGCCAGCACGGCGCTGGAGCGGTTCATGTTGCTCCAGCCTCCTTTTGCGGCGCCGCGCCAACCCGTGCATGTGCAGTTGGGCCACACCAACCTGCACATGCGCGGGGGACTTCTTTAGCGTTCCGGCCCCAACCAACATGGTGTCAGTGTTCAGGGGCCGGCCTCGCCAGAAAGTAGGCCTGGTGGGAGAGGCCGGCCCGCCGATTGGTGGGTCCCGATCGTGGGCCAGACCCCATCAGAGGCCCCCCGACCGTTCTCGCAGAGGCAGAGTTACCACCGGCAGCGACCAGGGGTGAACGGCACCGGTGGGACTCTGTCGTATCGGCGCGGCCGCTTGGCCCATCTGGGCCGGAGAATCACCGGCCCTGCCGATTCCAGGGGCCCGCGGCCAGCGCTGCGCCAAACGTGCTGGCCCAAATGGCGCCGATTCTCGGCACCTCGGAGAATCGCTCGCCGGCGTCGGGGTGTTGTGGCGCGGTTGCGGCGATTCTCCGGCACGGGGCTCGGAGAATCGCCCCCTATGTGTTAACTAAACTAAAACAAATGTCATTTCAACTTGTGAGGAACGTACAATACGGTTCCAGTTTTCACAGGGCGGGATCTTACTCTTCCACCCCTTATCTCTATTATTCTTGGTCACTTTCTTTCTCCAACCCTTGAGTGGGGTGATCTGTGCAGGGAGAGAATTCACTTCTTTGTTTTTGTTTTCGATTCCAGTTGTCTCTTCCCATAACTTGTGTTAAATTCCAGTTTATTCCATAGTAACTTGAATGTGATCTCTGAATAATTGGATTGATATCCCTTTCTCTCTGACACTCCCCATTTGCAAATCATCTTACTCAAATGTGATTCAAAATAACATCATGCATGGACTTAAAATATTCTCCAACTCTCCAAATTGTCCATATTCATCTTCCGGTTATTCCTCACCAGGTTTACTCACCTGGCCCTTACTTGTTCTTAACCAAATAATTAATCCTGTCACTTCATTTCGACAGGTATATGTATGTTTGATTCTATCACAATTATTTTAAAGGCAGTTTCTCTATGGAATCTGTATCAGTGCCCTGATCGCTTAATGATGTTGTTTTACTCTGTTGGCCCCATTGACCATTTCCAGCCATGCTGTTTGTCAAGTAGTTTGCATGCATGGCGCCTTCTCTTTGGCAAGGCTGCCTATTCGTCACTTTACCCGCAATTCACCTGCACACGCACGCAGTGCCCCCAATGTCACACCATATATTATTGAACCTTTTGTGATCTTATCAAAATCCCTCAAAGTTGTTACTTATCTCTCCATGTATGGTCTAGGTACCTTGGGTGGTGGCCAGAGTATCAGACTTTGTTCTCTTAAATAAAAGAATAAACAAGGACACACGCATTACCAAGAGAAAGTTTATCAATTTACTAGCCTGCTCTAGAATTTCCCTTTCATATTAATGCCAAATTTAAATATTCCATTGAATTGCACCCAATATTCCAATTCCCATTTGCTGTTTTGATTTCCTGTCTCAATTGCCTACTCTCAATAACTTAATCCTATCCCAACCATGTGCCCTGGAGAAACCTTGCAGTCCAATAAAATAGCTTCATGTTTAAAACAGAAATCCATCATTTTCATTTGATTCCAGACAGTAACAATCGGATTGCTTGTTCTTGGTCTTAAATTACATATTTTTTAAGGTAACTTGCAAAATTACATTGTCTTTCTAAATCCCAGAATTGTCCCAAATTCAAACAACGGTGTTCATAGAATCTTAGAATTTACAATGCAGGAGGAGGCCACTCGGCCTATCGAGTCTGCACCAGCCCTTGGAAAGAACACTCTACTAAAGCCCACACTTCCGCCCTATTCCTCTAACCCAGTAACCCAACCTAACCTTTTGGACACTAAGGGGAAATTTAGCATGTCCAATCCACATAGTCTCCACATCTTTGGACTGGGGGAGGAAACCGAAACACCAGAGGGAACCCACACAGATACGGGGAGAAAGTGCAAACTTCACACAGTCATCCGAGGCCAGAATTGAATCTGGGACCCTGGAACAGTGAGGCAGCAGTTCTAACCACTGTGCCACCGTGCCAGTGATGTTGGCTTTTAGATTTTTATTAATGTCCAGTTCATCACTTCTTAAGTTGTAGCATCTCTTCAAAAAAGAGGCTTTGTCCTTATGTCCATGGACACCAGCTAAACTGCAAATCTTGTTCCACTTGCAGTTACCTGTAAAGTAAAACACAAAAGATCCATTCTGCTTGGGGCAAAATGGGTTAATTAATCGCAACATATCTGACAATTCAAACTTAAAATATGTAATTCCCAATTCCTGAGAAAAAAGAATACCTCCTCATCTCTGTCTTATATGGGAGACCCCTTATTTTTAAACTGTGTTCCTTAGTTCTAGTATGTGCATGGAATTCAAGTAAGTAGTGTGACTCCTACCATATTGCGAAATGCTCAAGTGTAGGCATCCAGGATCAAAGCAAATTGCTGTAGATGCTGGAATCTGAAACCAAAAGAGAAAATGCTGGAAAATCTCAGCTGGTCTGGCAGCATCTGTAAGGAGAAAAAAGAGCTATCGTTTCGAGTCCAGATGACCCTCTGCCCAAACTAAAAGACGTAGAATGTCCCCACTTTTTATGCCTTTTAGCTTTGACAAAAATTAGCTCTTTTCTCTCCTTACAGATGCTGCCAGATCTGAGATTTTCCAGCATTTTCTCTATTGGTTTTAGGCATCCAGGAACTGTTACAGAAACAGACATTATGTGAAATAATAATAATAATCTTTTATTGTCACAAGTATGAAGTTACAGTGAAAAGCCCCTAGTCGCCACATTCCTCGGAGTCTAATGCCTGTAATTGGACCCCGTCCTGAAATTGGATTGTCATAACCACAGGCATTATCCCCTACTCATCATCTCTGAGCCAATTTTACTCTCATATTCCTCTGATTCAGAAGTAAGAGTGCTACTTGAGTCGAGCTTTCACCTGGTAACAATAAACTGCATTCTAAGTTTTTTACGCAGTCAGATATATTGTTTGAAGAGTTGTAAATACAGGTTTCTTAGTTCTACTACATGCTTTACATGTGTTCCTCTTTACATCTGATAAATTGTAAAGTATTTTGCACAATTAATGAACAAAATTGAGTTGATATATTTAATATATTTTAATTAACGTCTGTTTATCTTTTCTGTTTTTCATCCAGGTGCCACTGCAATCTTAATTCCACGTCTTGATTTAGTGATTTCATTTGTTGGAGCAGTCAGCAGTAGTGCTTTGGCCCTCATCTTCCCGCCCTTACTGGAGATCATCACTTTTTCTGGAGAAGGAATTTCTCTTTGGTTGCTGCTGAAGGACATCTTTATAGCACTGATAGGAATCATTGGCTTTTTGACTGGATCATATGTAACTATTGTGGAGATCATCTACCCAGAGACAACATCAATAATTAAACCGACCTATGGTCCTTCCCTCAACTTCAGCTCCACTGTACTGAATTCCTGGGCCAATAGTTCAAGCTCATGAGCAAAAGGTACTTTAGAGCTGCTACATCTAGAGAAATTCTGGAAATGATCGACAACTATGTCTTTTACATAGCCATGGAGTGAAAATGGAAATACTACACTGAGTATTAAGCACTTCACTGCAATTCCAAAGCTCTTACAAACTAACATGCAAGACACATGAGAATCTGGTTTCAGCTGCTTTGGAAATTCTTTGTTTTGATTTGAAAATGTTCATACAATGGGCTCTCTTTCTTAACATACAACATTTGCCTCCTCTCCTCTCTCGGGCATTGCTGTTCTATAGATGGGTCACATGGGTTGATTTTCAGTCCAGTCTTCCTCTCTCCTTGTGAGGAAATGTCTTCCTTCTGCTTAACACCTCTCTTAGGCTATGCTGAGATTAGAAACCGAAGAGTGACAGAGTTGTAAACATGAATCAATGTAGTAACATTCCTTGGCGCGGTGCATGATAGACTTCATCCCTGTGCTTGTCTCATTATTTTATTCATAATGATTTAATTCATGTATAATGCTAAAACACATAGAAATGGGATGTAGTGGCTTGGCAGCATTCTCACAAGGCCATTACAGTCCTCCCCTCTGCTTCTGTAATCCTGTGAACTAATCTCTATAATGCCAGTCCCTTCAGAGCATTAGCACAACAGCAGAACAGTCAATCCAGTATTAAACAACTGGGGAACTGAAAAGGATTAGTATGATTAAGATATTGTATCACTTTAAATGTGCTCTGCTGAACTCCTCTACTGCCTAACCTCTCCAAAATACAATGTTCTCAATGAAATTTGGCAACAGATGAGCTCTGATTCTATTCAGCAGCCTATTCATGTGACTTTCATGAACTCAAAGCTGACATGCTGTCAGCCCAGCAGTTCCAGCTGAAACTTGCTGCACTCCAGTTCTTTAGCCTGTAGTTTCAACTCAAGCTTCGGATTTGAATATGCCCAATTGGAAAGTTTTCAGGTTGTCACTAAGTGGCTGTGTGTGGGGAGGATCATCAAGGAATTATGTTCTATCTTATATTGCTATCATTGATGACACTCCATCTAAAGTCCTCAGCTTCACATATTCCACCTTGAAACCTGAAGGAGGCTTGAAGGCAGCAAAAACCGGGATATTGAAAGGGAGGTATTAAAGCAAGCACAAAACCTTTTGAGCTGTAATCTTCTGATATGAAACATTAAATCATGGCTTCAATAATTTGTAATCCGTATAAAATCCTCTTTGTAACGAGCTGTTTCTCATTGTTCCTAAAACAATTTAATGAGTGGGTGGGGGTGTACTATGCAAAAGGAGCAAGCAAAATGTAGACTTCGGAATACAATTCTATAATTTTTAACTGTACAAAAGTAACACTCTGTAATCTAATTGTATAGAAGTTGAGACTCAGACACCTAGAGAACCTGGGGATGTATAATGGGTTTAAATATTTATTTCCTAAATTAGCAAGATAGTCTTGCCTCTAATAAGTCAAAAACATGTTTGAGTGTGTGGAAATTTTTCATATCATAAATAATGTGTCAAATTTAGATAGTTTGGAAATAAGATAATGTGGAGACATCCACCTGCTAAAGGATTCAATCTATGTCTTATTTTTACAAATAAGATTCATTAGTGATTGTCACTCGTTCACCCATTTTGAACTAAAGCATTGTATTTGTTCATTACCAAACCATTCACAGCAATCAGGAAGAAGGCTGCACCAGAGATACTTAAATAGTATCTGTTTCATTCAGGTAAGTCTTTGGTTAGTGATTTTAGACATCCTGAGGACTTGTGGGCCTATTTCTGCCTGTATTGACTATTCAAATAGTGTTTGCAAATAGTGGAGTGTTAATTCTGGAGCTATGGAACAATCTCTGTCCAGGGGCTGGTGAGGGAAGGTGTCCTTCCAACAGGAGTATGTGGCTCAGTCTGCCATTGGGCTGTGGGAGGAGGAAGGGCAATAAGCCAATGTGCTGAAACTAACAGCAGCTGGGGAAGAGGGTATATATAGGAGGGGCGGACACAAGAGGCCTCACACCATGTTCAGTCTACAGGAGCAGAGCGTCTTACCTCTGATGAACAAAGGGACAGGGTGTCACGTGGCTTTACTTCACCATGTCACCATCACCAAACACAGCACGCAACAGGTCATTTCCTCACTGACTGTGGCTTCAAACATCTATGCTCAGGATCATTGCAGCCTGTGACAGATGCCATTAATAGCATTAGCCCATTTGCAGTGCATTGCAGCATCAAGCAGATGACTAATGCGCTCTATACTAAACTCTCCTCAGTGAAGGGGCTCTGGAATGAACCAAGATACAGGATTTCTCCAGGTGCAGGGCAGAATTACCTAAACCTTAAAGCCATGTATGCTCCGAATAAAGAAACTGGAATGTACATGAACAGGAAGGACCTCCACTGACTCAACAACTGGAACTCTAGTGGAGATATCCACCTGCTAAAGGATTCAATCTATGTCATATTTTTATTTTAGTGCTACTGTCATAGTCGTTCCTACATGGAACACCAATTGAGCAAAGGTTCCACTATCTGGATAGATCTGGAGGTGTTCTGCGATATAGCCTTGACAGAGAAAGTCTCCAGAATTATTGTCATTGACTGCATGCTTCATAAATATGTCCCTGCAAAGGAAACAATTCTTCGATCCACCTGGGGACCTGTAGAGGGGTGTTGGGGTGGTTTAAAGTAGTGGTGCAGGAGCAAGAAAAGCAGTAGAAAATCAAGATTTTCAGTGAAGGTAAGCATCACCAGTCTTGTCAGCAGCCAGAGAGTTATAGTGAATGCTTTGTTTTGAATCATTGCCATCCTCCGTCACCAACAGTCTCTCCTAATCAGATCCAGTCATTGCATGCACCAGATGAATGTCCTCCACTTGAACACCAAGGATATTGTTATCCTTTCATGGCCAAACATCCACCCGTCCAAAGAGACAGTGAACAGGAAGAAAGTGGTCCAACATGGTTCAGTTTTTTGAACACATATGAGGTGCTTGCTGTGGATGAGAAGGAGGGCAACAAACCCATTATGGCACCATGATGCAGGAAGCCATTCAAATGGGAGAAACAAAAATGAATGTGGTAATGATAAGAGATGATATAGTCAGGGAGATATTCTCTGCAGCCATAACCAGGAACTCCGAAGATTATGTTGCTTGCCAAGTGTTCGGGTTAAGGGCATTGCCTCATGGCTGAGGAAGAACTTGGAGTCAGAGGGGGAGGATCTAGCTGTAGTGACCTAAGAGAGACAAGTGACATAGGTAGAACCAGGAATGATGTTCTGCCAAGAGAGCTTGAAGAGTTAGAGACAAAGTTAAAATGTAGAACTTCAGAGGTAATCATCTCTGGTTTGTTACCTGAGCCACCTGCCAATTGGTTCAAGCAGATTAAATAATTGAATTATGTCAAAGATTGTTGTGGGAAGAAAGGGTTTCAATTCATGGCATCAGTAGTCAGGGAAGAGTGTTGGGATTCTGTTAGGATGAGCTCCACTCAAATTGGACTGAGACTAAAGAGGAAGGTCGAGGCAAAAGAAAAGCATAATGAGGGGAGTAAAGACAAGCAGATTGTAACAGGAAGAGATAGAGAATTTAACATATATCAGTGAATAAAGTAATTGAAGGAAATAATAGTAAAAAACGTGAAATGTAATATTCTTTACCTGAATGCACAAAGCATCTGCAATAAGATAGATAAACTAGTGGCTTAAATAGAGGTAAAATGCTTTAGTTTTAATTGCCATTACAGAGACATGGTTGCAAGGTGTGATTCAGGTTGGAAAAAAAATTCTAACTTACACAGTATTTCGGAAAGACAGAATGGCAAAGAAGGAGGGGTAGACCTGATTGTAAAGGAAGACATAAAGAGTATTAGTGAGAAAGGATCTGGCCTCAGAAGTAGAATCAGTATGGGTAGAAATTAGCCCAAGAGTCAGAAAACACTGAAGGGAGTATTTTATAGGACCCCTAACTAAGTATATCATTAGACAGAGCATTAAAACCATTAGAGCTTTTAACAAAGACACTATATTAATTGTGGTGAACTTGAATCTTCATATAGACGGGACAATCAAATTGGCAAGAGTGATCTAGAAAATTTATTTGCTAAATGTTTTCACGTCAGTTTCTTTGAGCCAAAAATTGTGGAACTGACTGGGGATAAAGCTGCCTTATATCCAGTATTTTGCAATGAAGCTAAGTTAATAAGTAATGTCAGAGTAAAAGTTCCACTGGAAATAATCATCATAATACCCTTGAATTTCATGTTAAGCTTGAAGGTGACCTACTCCAATCACAAACAAGATTCTTAAACGAGAAATCAGTTAAATGGTATGATTAAAATGGTTAATTGGGTAAATAAACTAAAACGCATTGCAGTAAATTATCAGCAGGAAACATTTAAGGAAACAATTCAAAATATTCAAGAAAAATGCATTTCAATTGGAAAACAAAATCCCTGCAAGGAAGATCCATCTGTGGCTCACTGAAAAATTGAGGATAGTTTTAGATTAAAAGAAGTGGCTGAGAATGTTGTAAAAAAAAAACAGTACCAAGTCTGAGGATTGGGTGTGTTTTAGAAACCATCAAAGAGTCACTAAATCATTGACAGAAAGGAAACAGGTAGAATATGAAAGTAAACTGGCCCAAAATATAAAAACAGATTGTAAGAGTTTTTATGAGTATATAAAAAGGAAGAGAATAGCTAAAGGAAATGTTAAAAACGGAGACAGAAAACATTATCATGAGGAGTGAGAAAATGGGGGAAATGTTCAACAAATATTTTGTGCCTGTCTTCACTATAGAAGACACAGGTTGCATACCAGAAACCGACGATAACATAGGGACAAAAATATTCAAGAAATTAAGATAATTAATGTGCAGATAAAAAGTGTTGGAGAATTTGAGGGTCTAAAATCTGACAATTCCCATGTTGTATTGCGAGGTAAGCGGCAAGGCAGTATGAAATCACAACAATGATTTATTTATCTAAGAAGAAGTTTATATATAGAATAGTACAACTACACAGATCTTGTTCCCTTGACTCCCAGGCTAACTCTGGCCAAACCCCAACAGCCAGGACCACGTCCAAACACCGATAGGCTAATGTTCACGCACTCCGTCCCCATAGGGCCTGTCCTGTGGCCCATGAAGATTCGCACCTTAAAAGGGCCATGCTACCACATTCCTGAACCGGTTGAACTACACCTAGGGTTCTAAATGAGATGACAGCAGAGATAGTGGATGTGCTAACTATGGCTGGGACTTTGCGCACCCCTGCAGCTTGTTTTCCGACGGCTCACCGATGCCCTTCAGCAGGATCTTCCGGCAATTTCCATTGCTTGCTGGCTGTGCCTCTGGGGTACCCGCCTCAGGAGGCTGCCTTCGATGGAACCGGAAGATCCATCGGTGGGAATCGCCGGAAAATCCCAGTCAACGATTTACCAAAATTCCTTGGATTTAGGAATTATTCCATCAGGTTGGAAAGTGGCAAATTAAGGATGAGGGAGAGAGAAAGTGAACTACAGGCCAGTTAACCTCCAAATATCAGTCGCAAGGTATCCATTGTTAAGGAATTGTTAACAATGCATTTGGATAAATACAGTATGATTAGAATAATCAACATAATTTTATAAAGAGAAATCCTGTTCGATAAATGTATTGAGTTCTTTAAGGATGTAACCAGTGGAGTAGATAATGGGGAACCATTTATTTAAAGCATAGCTGGATTTCCAAAAGACCTTCAATAAGGTGTGGCACAAAAGGTTGATGGGAAAGATATGAGGCGGAGTGGGCATAAACAGAGCATTTTCAAGTTGGCAGGCTGTGACTAGTGGACTGGTGCAAGGAGGACACAAAGAGGCTACAGCAAGATATAAACAGGGAAAATGAAGTGGCAAATGTAGTATAATGTAGGGAAGTGTGAAGATATTCACTTTGGTCAGAAGAAATGCGGAATATTTTTTGAAAGATGAGGAACTTGTAAATGTTGTTGCTGAAAGAGAATTTGCGCTGCTTGTACGATGAATACAGTTAGCATAAGTGCAGTAAGCAATTAGTAACACAAATGCCAAGTTGACCTTTATTGCAAAGAGATTGGAGTACAAGAATAAAGAGTCTTGCAAAAATTGTACAGGGCTTTAATTGTACAGAGCTTTGGTGAGACCACATCTGTAATACTGGGCTAGATTCTCCGATTCCCCAGCCCTGTGTTTGTCGGCGGTGCGCCGATCGCTAACGGTGAGATTCTGTCCTCCCGCCGCTAGTCAATGGGATTTCCCATTGAAGTCACCCCATGCCACTGAGAACCCCGTGAGCGGGTGGGGGGGAGGGGGGGGGGGGCATTGCCAGCTGGAAAAGTGAATCGCAACGGCCGCAGAATTCCAGCCACTGTGTACTTTTGGTCTCCATATTTAAGGACATATTTGCATTGGCGGGGGTACAGCAAAGGTTCACCGAATTAGTCCCTGGAGTGAGTGGGTTGTCCTATGGTGAGAAGCTGAATAAATTAGGCCTATATTCTCTGGAGTTTAGATGAATGAGAGGTGATCTCATTGAAACATTCAAGATTCTGACGAGGCTAAGAGATTTTTCTCCACTGGTCGGGGAATCTAAATCATGGCAAAGTTTCAGGGATAAAGAGGCTGATCATTTAGGACGGAGATGAGAAATTACTTTGCCCAAAAGTTGTGAATCTTTGGAATTCTCCATCCCAGAAGGTTGTGGATTCTCAGTCATTGAATGCATTTAAGGATGGGATAAATAGATTATTTGTCTCAGGGAATCGAGGGATATTGGATGGGGATGTAGGGAAAGGAGTTGAAGCCCAACATCAGCCATAACCGTACTGAAAGGCAGAACAAATTTGACAGGCCATATGCTCAACTCCTCCTATGTCTTGTATTCTACTGTTACAATTCAGAACAAACTGTAAAGCGAGACAGCACCCTTATGCACATTCTTACTGCCTGCCTTAAATATGCTTTTAACTAACCTGGTTGCCTCAGTGACTATGAAACATCTTGGATCAGGAGGTAGGCTGGAGAATCAGGCATGCTGTCATTCTGAGACAGGACTGTATGTGTTTCATCTATGATGCTCCAGCCATTGACATCGGCGGAACCTCAGCTATATCACTGCCCTGCATGAGGAAATAGTTCAGTGTGATGTGATGTTTTAAAAGCCCCAATCTTCTGTCTTAGACAATACCTCTTGGAATTTATCTGGATCTGTTTTCTGGGTCTTCCACTGCACTACTGTCAGAATTACAGTGGGGGTGTACCAGAGGCAAATCCATTTTTGAAGCAATGCAGTTTTACTGCGAAACATCACTGGAATTGGAGTGTATTGGAGTAGATTTGCTGTGAGAATTTTAGCCTAGCATTGCTAAACCAATATGGCAAGATTACCTATTATTTTCACTGTTACTAAGGCCAATCATGTGAATGAGAAAATAAATCAAACTGAAATTCATTAACATTATGCATTGAATAATACACGTATAAATTGGTTTCAAAATCATTAATTTTCTGGCACTTGATTAGATAAACAGTATGTGGAATGTAGTATAATTTCTGATAGTTGATGCTAAGGATCAAGATTGCTATTACATAAAATTGATTTTTCACAGATGTGAAGATAAAAGTGTTTTGATCTACATATTTGGCTGAATCATAAATAACTCTCATCAATGGTATGCAGTTTACTCGAATGCTTTTAAAATTTAATTTAATAGTTCTGTCAGGACTGCGGTAAGCACAGATTGAATCTTATATCTATCCCAATATATTCAGTTGTTGGCATGTGGAAAAGCAACATAATTCAAAATGTCCTATGAGCCATGAGCACAAGTGATGGTATTAGAGCTGTCAGTGGAAAGTTATCATTTATTGAATTATCATTGTGCTCAACCACAACAATATATATCATTTATATTATTGTTTCAGAGCACAGCAACAGTGACCCATTAGAAAGAAGCTTATCTTTTAATGTATTACAATTTTCAGTCCAAATCTGATTATCAAAATAAATACTGAATGTAACTAGAAATATAAGATATTGCCAGCTTTTGAATCCTCATTAGCTTTCACATTTTTGTATTTTCTTTCTTACAAAGTTCTTCTCGAACAGATATATCTTAATAACTTCATTAGTTGTGTGCCTCTGTGACTTCATGTCATCCTCAGTTGAACAGTCTGGTTTAATATATTGTGCTATTTCATGTCATGCTAAGAAAATACTGGTGTTTAATGTAAAATATGATCAGCTTCTTTTGGTTCATTCCCCTCAACATTATTTTTGCATAAGGACACTGGTAGCTAAAATTGCTCGCCTGTAATGATCTATTAAACATTTACTTTTAACCTGATGAGATATTAGGACTCAACAACAGGCTAGTCTTCACAATCAGGATGTATATTTTCGACCTGCCTAATCAGATTAACTGCTTGTGTTACAGATCTCTGTAATATGATGATGTAGTAAATAGTGCACTGTTGCAGATAAAGTGCACTGTATCTGAAATTTGGTAAACTCTTTTTAAATGATTTAATGTGTTAGAAAACTTTTGTGTAAAATAATTTGGAAAATTTCAAATATATTTGCTTTTGTAAAATTTCATAATTAGAGATGTCTTTTTTTTAAATGTGGCAACAGAATTACAATAAATGTTCATCTACCACAGAATTTGCAAGTGAGGCATAGGTAATCATTTTTGTTAGACCATGGTTAGAGAAGTTTATTTTCTTAACTATTCTAATTATCGAAGAGTGCGAATAGCGAACTAAAACAAAGCAATACAATCCAAACAAGTTAAATAGATAATCAAAGCTAAAACTAAACTTCCTACAAATGTTTTAGCTCCAGATGTTTATATTAATTTTTTTTCAAAGATTTATGAGAGAGCCCATTATGCTTGCAGGCATTGCAAACAATAGTTTGATGGTAGAGGAATGATAAGGTCGGAAATCTATAGGTAGGAGACAGGAGTTTAAATATATATATATTTTTATTGGTTTTTGCATTTGATTGTGACAACATTGCAAAAACCAAAGAATAAAAAATACATACATAAAAATTTAAAAAATGAAAGGGAAAACAGTGTAATCAGTATGAATACACAGGAAACATACATATACAGGTACAGGGCATGTTAACATCGGGCACCTAAAAATTGGTTACCACAACTGCATTATTTGATTGTTTACATTTGGCCCCATAGTATTAAAATATACAAGGGGAGTATCTGCGGCCACCAAGGCGTTACCGCGTTATTATCGTGGCTCTCTTTCTTTCAGCGCTCTTTGGCTCCTCTACCCTGCTTCCCTTTACCCTGGGTAATAGTGTTCCTTCTCCTGTCGCCCCCCCCCCCCCCCCCCCATTTCTTTTCTCCCTTTTTCTGTTTTGGTTCCCCCTCCCTGCTCATCCCCTCTTTCCCCCCCTTATTGGTTGCTGGCCATGAACAGGTCCTTGAACAGGCTAGTAATTTGCATCCATGTACTGCGGAAGCCATCCTCTGATCTTCTGATGGTGAATTTTATCTTTTCCAATTTAAGGAATTCCGCCAAGTCGGACAGCCAGGCTGCGGCCTTGGGTGGAATGGCTGATCTCCAGCCGAGCAGGCGTCTCCAGCGGGTGATCAAGGAAGCAAAGGCGAGGGCACCTACCCCTCTACCTGTAAAGAGTTCTGGCTGTCCCGACACCTCCACCAGTAGACATAGCTTCACTTTCACAACCTTGGCATGGCCTCGTAAAACGCAGTCCAGTACCCGACAAGTCTGGGACAGGACCAGAACATGTGGGTGGCTGGCTGGGCCTTCTTGGCACTGTTCACATTTGTTCTCCACCTCTGGGAAGAACACTCATGCGTGTTCTGGTCAAGTGTGTCCTGTGCACTACCTTTCGCTGCGTTAGCCTCAGTCCTGTGAATGCAGAGGTGGAGTTTGCCCTGTGCAGTGCTTCAATCCAGAGTCTTCCTCCTATCTCCGTGCCTAGCTCTTCCTCCCACTTTCCCATGTCTCATCCAGTGGTGGCCTTACTTCCTCCAGCTGTCGTCCATAAATGTCGGCGCAGTTACCGTCCCCTAGTTTATTCGATGTTAGTCTGTCCAGTAGGATGTGCACTGAAGGAATGTTGCAGTATCCTTGCAGAGGAGGTTCCTTAATTGTATGTACTGGAGCCCCAGCCTCCTTTCGGGAGCCAGAGCTTGTTCGTTAGTTCCCCAAGTGTCACTACTCTGCCGTCTACATATAGGTCCCCTACTGTCAGTATCCCTTCATCTTGATTCTGCCTTTTGAAGGAGGAGTCTATTGTTGCAGAGTGAATTTATGGTTTTTGCAGATGGAACATTGCACCCAGATGGAAATGGTGCCTGAGTTGATTCCATGTCCTCAGAGTGGCCACCACCATCGGGGTCCTTGAGTACTTGGCTAGGGGAAATTGAGTGGGGCTGTGGCCAGTGCTCAGAGTAGCACGCTCTGTCTTCCAGCAGGGGGCAGCAGAGCAGAGCTTCTGATTGGCTGTTCCGGGGAGATTTGCATACGTGCAGTGCGGTCAGCGTAAGTTGAAGGTGCACCTGCATCAGTGACCCAAGGAGTTCGACGGAAGTCAAGCATCCAGCAGGGAGCAGCAGAGCAGAGCTTCTGATTGGCTGTTCCGGGGAGATTTGCATACGTGCAGTGCGGTCAGCGTAAGTTGAAGGTGCACCTGCATCAGTGACCCAAGGAGTTCGACGGAAGTCAAGCACCCGAGACACTACACGTGTAGTGTAGTGTCTCGCCCTCCTCCTCTAACCTAATAATAAGACCCATTGGGGTGAGCAGGTGAGTGCCTTATTACATTATTATTTTTCTTTTTCTTATTTGTTAACCAGAACTAGGTTGAAAAATACTATAGCAGAGGTATCCAAGTTTGTTTTTTTTTAAACTGAAATTTATACAAAGTAATAAATTAATTAACTAATCAGAGATGGCTGGGCAGGTGATGTGCAGTAGCTGTATGATGTGGGAGCTGGCTGTTCCCCTTGTGAATGGCAATGACCACATCTGCAGCAAGTGTTGGTTGCTGGAAGAACTCCGGCTCAGAGTTGATGATCTGGAATCTGAGCTTCAAACACTGCGGCACATCCGGGAGGGGGAGAGTTACCTGGACACTTTGTTTCAGGAGGCAGTCACACCTGGGAGATTAAGTAATTCACATTCAGTAAGTGATCAGGGACTTCAGAGTGTGACTGTTAGTGAGGCAGGCAGGGGGAACCTGAGTGCAGGAGCCTCAGCCCTTGACCTTGTCCAACAGGTATGAGACTCTTGCTCCCTGTATGGATGAGGAAAAGGGCTCTGGACAGGATGAGCCAGCTGACCACGGTACCATGGTGCAGAAGGCCATTCAAGAGGGGGGAGTAAAAAGACAAGTAGTTGTTATAGGGGATTCTATAATTAGGGGGACAGATAGTATCCTATGCAAGCCGGATCGGGAGTCTCGCATGGTGTGTTGCCTGCCCGGTGCCAGGGTGCGGGACATCTTTGACCGGCTTGAAAGGATATTGGAGCGGGAGGGGGAGGACCCAGTTGTTGTGGTCCACATTGGGACTAACAACATAGGTAAAGCTAGGGTGGAGGACCTGTTCGGGGACTAGCAAGCACTAGGAAGAAAATTGAAATACAGGTCCTCAAGGGTCATAATCTCCGGATTACTGCCCGAGCCACGTGCCAATTGGCATAGGGACAAGAAAATTAGGGAAGTAAACACGTGGCTAAGGGATTGGTGTGGGAAAGAGGGATTCCACTTCATGGGACATTGGCATCAGTTTTGGAACCGGGGGGATCTGTACCGTTGGGACGGTCTCCACCTGAACCGATCTGGAACCAGTGTTCTAGCGAAGAGGATAAATAGGGTGGTCAGTAGGACTTTAAACTTCTGAGTTGGGGGGAAGGGAAAGTGAAAGCGACAGGGAGCATGGAGTTAAATGGCAAGATACGCAGGAGGATAACATGTAGGCAGGTGGATTTAAGCTTGAGGCAGACTAGGAATTCAACAAAAAGGAAGGATAACTTTGGACATCTTAGGACTTCCAATATCTGTAATGATAAGAAAGTTAGCATTAAGGCACTTTACCTGAATGCTCGTAGCATTTGTAACAAAGTAGACGAACTAATGGCACAGATCATTGTGAATGATTATGATGTGGTAGGCATCACAGAGACATGGCTGCAGGGGGTTCAGGACTGACAGTTAAACATCCAAGGATATACAACCTATCGAAAAGACAGGGAGGTGGGCCGAGGGGGTGGGGTTGCCTTGTTAGTTAAGAACAAAATTAAATCTATGGCACTAAACGACATAGGGTCGGATGATGTGGAGTCTGTGTGGGTAGAATTGAGGAACCACAAAGGCAAAAAAACCATAATGGGAGTTATGTACAGACCTCCTAACAGTGGTCAGGACCAGGGGCGCAACATGTACCGGGAAATAGAAAAGGCATGTCAGAAAGGCAAGGTCACGGTGATCATGGGGGACTTCAATATGCAGGTGGATTGGGTAAATAACGTAGCCAGTGGATCCAAAGAAAAGGAATTCATGGAATGCTTACAAGATGGCTTTTTGGAACAGCTTGCCATGGAGCCCACAAGGGAGCAGGCTATTCTGGACCTAGTGCTATGTAATGAACCAGACTTTATAAAAGATCTTAAAGTAAGGGAACACTTAGGAAGCAGCGATCATAATATGGTTGAGTTCAGTCTGCAGTTTGAAAGAGAGAAGGCAAAATCGGATGTAATGGTGTTACAGTTAAATAAAGGTAATTACGAGGGCATGAGAGAGGAACTGGCGAAAATCGACTGGAAGCAGACCCTAGTGGGGAAGACAGTAGAGCAAAAATGGCAGGAGTTTGTATGCATAATTGAGGACACTGTACAGAGGTTCATCCCCAAGAAAAGAAAGATTATCCGGGGAGGGATTAGACAGCCAGGGCTGATAAAGGAGGTCAGGAAATGTATCAAAGAAAAAGAGAGATCCTATAAAGTGGCCAAAAGCACTGGGAAATCAGAAGATTGGGAAGGCTACAAAAACAAACAGAGGTTAACAAAGAGACAAATAAGGAAGGAGAGGATCAAATATGAAGGCAGGCTAGCCAGTAATATAAGAAATGATAGTAAAAGTTTCTTTCAATACATAAGAAACAAACGACAGGCCAAAGTAGACATTGGGCCAATTCAAACTGATTCCGGAAGGCTAGTGATGGGAGACGAGGAAATGGCTTGAGAACTTAATAAGTACTTTGCGTCTGTCTTCACAGTGGAAGACATGAGTAATATCCCAAAAATTATAGAGGGTCAGGGGGCTGAGTTGAGTATGGTTGCCATTACAAAAGAGATGGTGCTAAAAAAGCTAAAAGGTCTTAAAATTGACAAATCTCCTGGCCCCGATGGGCTACACCCTAGAGTTCTGAGAGAGGTGGCTGAAGAAATAGCGGAAGCGTTGGTTGAGATCTTTCAAAAATCACTGGAGTCAGGGAAAGTCCCGGACGATTGGAAGATCGCTGTTGTAACCCCCTTGTTCAAGAAAGGATCAAGACAAAAGATGGAAAATTATAGGCCAATTAGCCTAACCTCGGTTGTTGGTAAAATTCTAGAATCGATCGTTAAGGATGAGATTTCTAAATTCTTGGAAGAGCAGGGTCGGATTAGAACAAGTCAACATGGATTTAGTAAGGGGAGGTCGTGCCTGACGAACCTGTTAGAATTCTTTGAGGAGGTGACAAGTAGGTTAGACCAGGGAAACCCAGTGGATGTGGTCTATCTGGATTTCCAAAAGGCCTTTGATAAGGTGCCACACAGGAGGCTGCTGAGTAAGGTGAGGGCCCATGGTGTTCGAGGTGAGCTACTGGCATGGGTTGAGGATTGGCTGTCTGACAGAAGGCAGAGAGTTGGGATAAAAGGTTCTTTTTCGGAATGGCAGCCGGTGACCAGCGGTGTCCCACAGGGTTCAGTGTTGGGGCCGCAGCTGTTCACCATATATATTGATGATCTGGATGAAGGGACTAGGGGCATTCTAGCAAAGTTTGCCGATGATACGAAGTTAGGTGGTCAGGCAGGTAGTGCTGAGGAAGTGGGGAGGCTGCAGAAGGATCTAGACAGTTTGGGAGAGTGGTGCAGGAAATGGCTGATGCAATTCAACGTGAGAAAATGTGAGGTCTTGCACTTTGGAAAAAAGAATCCAAGCATAGACTACTTTCTAAACGGTGAGAAAATTCATAATGCCAAAGTACAAAGGGATCTGGGAGTGCTAGTCGAGGATTCCCTAAAGGTAAACATGCAGGTTGAATCTGTGATTAAGAAAGCGAATGCAATGTTGTCATTTATCTCGAGGGTTGGAATATAAAAGCAGCGATGTGCTACTGAGCCTTTATAAGGCTCTGGTTAGGCCCCATTTGGAGTACTGTGTCCAGTTTTGGGCCCCACATCTCAGGAAGGACATACTGGCACTGGAGCGTGTCCAGCGGAGATTCACACGGATGATCCCTGGAATGGCGGGTCTAACATATGATGAACGGCTGAGGATCCTGGGATTGTATTCATTGGAGTTTAGAAGGTTAAGGGGAGATCTAATAGAAACTTGCAAGATAATACATGGCTTAGAAAGGGTGGACGCAAAGAAACTGTTTCCGTTAGGCGAGGAGACGAGGACCCGTGGGCACGGCCTTAGAATTAGAGGGGGTAAATTCAGAACAGAAATGCGGAGACATTTCTTCAGCCAGAGAGTGGTGGGCCTGTGGAATTCATTGCCGCGGAGTGCAGTGGAGGCCGGGACGCTAAATGGCTTCAAGGCAGAGATAGATAAATTCTTGATGTCGCGAGGAATTAAGGGCTACGGGAAGAATGCTGGTAGGTGGAGTTGAAATGCCCATCAGCCATGATTGAATGGCGGAGTGGACTCGATGGGCCGAATGGCCTTACTTCCACTCCTATGTCTTATGGTCTTATGGTCTTACCCAGCACGTCCTTATCCTCAATCGGGCCTTCTCCCTCAGGTCTGTCTCTTAGAGGAAGACTATGTCGGCCCTCAGCTTTTTAAATGGGCGAAGACTCTGGATATTTTCACTGGACCGATGAGTCCCCTAACATTCCAGGTGACTATTCCAATGGGGGGTTTCTGTCCCCCCCGTCCTGCAGAGTCAGCCATACTTACCACGTGGATGTGCACAGCGGGTTTTCCCTTTGAGGGCCATCCAAGATGGGCACCATTTTCTAGAGAATGGGAATTATGACTCAAAACATTTGTATTATACCCCTGAAACATCCACATTAAAAGCACAAAACGCTTAAGTTACTTTATCTTATCCTGCGACTTACTGTCTTTGATCTTACCCCTGTTCAGGAATTCTCATTCACGCCTGAATTGCCTTCCACATGATGTGAAGAAATATAGGGCACAATTTAATGGTTGCGTTGCGAGAGTGTGACAAAGCCGTAAGATTGCGGGAGAGGCTGATTAGTTTGCAATCTAACCGGCCAGCCCTAGTTGGCGAAATCAGGAACTTGCCATAGGCGAGATCCAATGATCACCACTTAAGGCCAATCGCTATTTAATAAACGACCCCCTATCTAATGGTCTCCCCAGTAAATGGTCACACTGGCACCAATTGATGTGACCATCAATTCACTCGAGACACGATAGGAAGGAAACTGTGGCTTTAATAGACTTACAACTGAGCCTGCCTGCGACCAGAAGAAACTGAGGCAGACTCACAAGGCTGCAGTACTTTATACTTCTGGTAGTGGGAGGAGCCGAGGGTGGAGCCATGTACAAGCTCCTCATCTCCCCCTGTGGGCAGAGCCGCGCAACGGCTCACAGACAGAGCCCACAAGGACACAATGCTATACAGTGTGAATACAATACTATACATTGTGAATTACATGATGTACATTCACCACACCAATTAGTACTCCTTTTTAAAAATGTGAAATTGGTGGAGGGACTGTTGTGGGGACCCAAGGAGATGAATAGCCACCTTCGCTCCCAGACAAAGAGCCCAGGGGGCACTGGGGTTGCTGCCCCAGTGCTCGGGGGGGGGGGGGGGTGGAGCCTCCAGGAAGCGTCCCTTGGGGGCCGGTCTCAGTCGGAGTGTACCATCATGAGTGGCGGGATATGTGCGGAGCAGGAGGTGGGTGGGTCCTTAACGTGGGCACATGATCTCGGGGGGAGTGTTTGGGAGGGGAAGATGGGTGTCGCAGCATCTGCGGGCCCACCATGCCACCCCCTGGATCGGGTTAGCTGGTGGCCACCATCACCAATCTGCAGGATGCTTTCAGATTGGCACTCCTCCTAGATGGTGCCCATAAGGATGTGGGTTCACCTCGGGATGAAGGGGCAGCTGGATCTGCCAGCTCTAATGACACCTTTGACAATGCTACTCAGTGATTGGGACATGCTCTGGTGCACATCAGCAATGCCCAACTGAGATGGGGCATGCTCGACAGCGCTTCGGCTATGCCCACCTGAGACTGGGACAGCTCTGCAATGCCTCGGCAATGCCCACCTGAGACTGGGACAGCTCTGCAGCGCCTCAGCAATGCCTGCCTGAGACTGGGACATGCTCTGCAATGCCTCAGCAATGCCGCCTGAGACTGGGACATGCTCTGCAGCGCCTCAGCAATGCCCGCCTGAGACTGGGACATGCTCTGCAATGCCTCAGCAATGCCGCCTGAGACTGGGACAGCTCTGCAATGCCTCGGCAATGCCCGCCTGAGACTGGGACATGCTCTGCAGCGCCTCAGCAATGCCCGCCTGAGACTGGGACATGCTCTGCAATGCCTCAGCAATGCCCGCCTGAGACTGGGACATGCTCTGCAATGCCTCGGCAATGCCAACCTGAGACTGGGACATGCTCTGCAGCGCCTCAGCAATGCCCGCCTGAGACTGGGACATGCTCTGCAATGCCTCGGCAATGCCCGCCTGAGACTGGGACAGCTCTGCAATGCCTCGGCAATGCCCGCCTGAGACTGGGACATGCTCTGCAGCGCCTCAGCAATGCCCGCCTGAGACTGGGACATGCTCTGCAGCGCCTCAGCAATGCCCGCCTGAGACTGGGACATGCTCTGCAATGCCTCGGCAATGCCCGCCTGAGACTGGGACATGCTCTGCAGCGCCTCAGCAATGCCCGCCTGAGACTGGGACATGCTCTGCAATGCCTCGGCAATGCCCGCCTGAGACTGGGACATGCTCTGCAGCGCCTCAGCAATGCCCGCCTGAGACTGGGACATGCTCTGCAATGCCTCGGCAATGCCCGCCTGAGACTGGGACATGCTCTGCAGCGCCTCAGCAA
Source organism: Scyliorhinus canicula (assembly GCF_902713615.1). Lineage (NCBI taxonomy): Eukaryota > Metazoa > Chordata > Chondrichthyes > Carcharhiniformes > Scyliorhinidae > Scyliorhinus > Scyliorhinus canicula. The sequence continues at coordinate 91,614,921 of NC_052159.1, read as the reverse complement.
TGCCGCCTGAGACTGGGACATGCTCTGCAATGCCTCGGCAATGCCAACCTGAGACTGGGACATGCTCTGCAATGCCTCGGCAATGCCCGCCTGAGACTAGGACATGCTCTGCAATGCCTCGGTTATGCCCACCTGAGACTGGGACATGCTCTGCATTGCCTCGGCAATGCCAACCTGAGACTGGGACAGCTCTGCAATGCCTCGGCAATGCCCACCTGAGACTGGGACAGCTCTGCAATGCCTCGGCAATGCCCACCTGAGACTGGGACATGCTCTGCAATGCCTCGGCAATGCCAACCTGAGACTGGGACATGCTCTGCAATGCCTCGGTTATGCCCACCTGAGACTGGGACATGCTCTGCAATGCCCGCCTGAGACTGGGACATGCTCTGCAATGCCTCGGTTATGCCCACCTGAGACTGGGACATGCTCTGCAGTGTGCTATCAAGGTCCAGGTGGGACTGGGACACATCAACCAGCGCCTGGGACATACTGCCGAGGCACTCAGCCATGGCCGTCACTGACTGAGCCATGTCTTGGACATCTCCACTCATGCACCGACATCGTGCACCAGGCTCTCCACTGCGGTCACCACCCCAGCAGTGTTGGCCTCAGCCACGCATAGCCGGCGCCATCTCCTGGGCCCGTAGCCTCTGGGACTCCTCCAATTGGCTATAGAACTGCTGGAGTGTCGCTGACATCCCCCTCTGAATATCATGGCCGCACCCTAGCGCCTGCATAAGCTTCAGGTAAACCTGGTCCAGAAATCTGACTAGGACGCACAGTGGACTTGGTCATTCCCAAGGTTGAAGAATGGCGGACGGAGGCAAGGATTGCTGTGTTTGGCATGGGTGGCACAGGTGCACCAATTCTTCAGTGGCTTTATATATGCCTGGCCACCAATAATAGTTGCCTGCCAGCATCTTCATCGTAGTCTGCCTTAAGTGGGCGCTATGTAACTCTTGTAGGAATAGCCTCCTGGCTGGAGGTGGAATGACTACTCGTGATCCCCACAGAATTATGCTATCCTCACAGATTACCACATCCTGATGGGTGAAGTAGGGCCTTAGTTGATCATATTTCTTGTAGTGCCACACAGTCTGTATCATTGTTTTCATCTTTGATAGTATGACCCCAGTTTCAGATATGGCGGCAGACACAGGCACCTAGTATCTAGGAAGTTCAAAGCCTCCTGGCAGAGGCAGAAGACTTAATGCATCTGCATTGGCAATATGCATACCAGGCCGGTGCTGGAAAACATAGTTATAGGCTGCAAGTAGCAAGGCCCAACGTTGCACCCTCACCCAGGCTATCGGCAGTACGGGCTTGTCTTCCCTTTAAAGGCACATTAATGGCTTGTGGTCGGTCACTATGTCAAACCGCCGTCCATACACATATTGGTGGAATTTCTTCATACGGTATATAACCGCGATGTCCTCCTTCTCAATCTGGGCATGATTCCATTCCGTTTCTGAAAGGGTCCTCGAGGCAAAGGCGATAGGGCACTCAGACCATCCCTCATATTGTGGGATAAACTGCCTCTGTACGATAAAGAGATGCATTACTTCTCAGTATGATTGGTTTTCCAGTGTCAACCAATAGGTTCTAGGACTGGAAGGCTTGCTTCACAACTCAAAAGGCTTCCTCTTGGGTCTCTCTCCATTGCCACCGCTACTGATTGTGTTTTTTTGTAGCTGGTCTACTGGTGCCAGTGTTGTGACTAACTTTCAAATGAACCTTCCATCATAACTTACCGTACTGAGGGAGGCTTTAAGCTCACCTGACATTTTTGGTTGCAGGGACTACGTGTATGACCATGACTTTTTCTTCCAGGGGATGCAATCCTGTCGCATCAATGTGAAATCCCAGGTCCAGCACTGCTGAAGCATATGAGACAGACCCCCGAGTTCCAAAACCTCTTCAATACTTCCTCCAGGCTGGACACAAGTTCTTTTTTTCATTTCTTTTTTTCAGGGCAAGTGCCGGTGACTAACACATCATCAGAGTAGACCATCCCGGGCGCACGGTGGTGCAGTGGTTAGCACTACTGCCTTACGGTGCTGAGGTCCCAGGTTCAATCCCGGCTCTGGGTCACTGTCCATGTGGAGTTTGCACATTCTTCCCGCCTTTGCATGGGTTTCGCCCCCACAACTCAAAGTTGTGCAGGCTAGGCAGATTGGCCACGCTAAATTGCCCCTTAATTGGAAAAAAATTAATTGGGTACTCTTTTTTAAAAAAAAAAGAAAAAAGTAGATCAGCCCCTTTGGTATTCCCTGGGGGAGATTTTCCATCATACATTGGAAAATAGTGCAGGCTGAAGCGATACCAAGCGGTAGTCTTGTGTCCTAAAAGAGATCTTTGTGGATATTTATTCTGGCAAATTTCTGAGACTCTTCTTTCAATTCTAGTTGTAGGTAGGCATGTCTAAGGTCCAATTTTGAATAGGTAAGTCGCTCGCCAGCTTGGCATGAGGTCCTCGATCCAACAAATCGGGTACCAATCGAACTGGGCAGCCAGATACATGGTTAGTTTGTACTCCCCACAAATTTTCATTGAACAATCTGGATTGAGAAAAGAGACTATTGATGCTGCCCACTTGGAAAACTGGGCCAGCTTTATTATGTCCAGCTATTTCAGTCTCTTGAGCTCTGCTTTAACCTCCTGATGCAGTGCGTATGGCACTGGTATAGCTCTGAAGAACTTAGGTGTTGAATCTGGATTCACAGAAATTTGTGCCTTGCCGTCTTTAATCTGCCTAACTCCTTGTGAAATACGTCTTCATACTTCCTTAGGGCATCTTGGAGGACGCCATTGGATATTTTGGAGATTTCCAGCCAATTGAGCCGAATCTTCTGAGGCCAGTCTCTTTCCATCAGACTGGGTCTATGCCCTTCCATGACAACCAAGGGTAGATTGGCCACCTGCCCTTTGTATGCTCCTGGTGTATTGATGGTTCCGAGGATCTTCAAAGTTTCTCCGGTGTAAGTGGAAAGCTTGGCTGTAGTACTCTTCAGATTTAACGGCTAAATCCTAGTACCAAGATATTGGAAAGTACATAGAACATACAGTGCAGAAGGAGGCCATTTGGCTCATCGAGTCTGCACCGACCCGCTTAAGCCCTCACTTCCACCCTATTGCTGTAACCCTTGAGACAATTTCAATCAGGGCTGCCTTATTAAATTGGTCTGCATTCAGCCAATACATTGCATGTTCTTCTTCAGAGCTCTCTTTCACAATGTGGACTGGTGCTGTTTTGTTTGCACTGGCGCACTTTGCCTCGTGCAGCAAAATGCTTGAACGTGCCCCCATCGGTTGCATCGGAAACACAAAAACTCTCAAACATGACAGCCTCCTGGGGATGGTAGCCCCCCCCTCCCTCCCCCCCACCCCTGACAATAACAGTTCATCTCAGACTTTGGGTGACGCCCTGTCTTTTTCACGGTCCTTTGACTCTGATCCCAAGGATCGTGCCTGATTTTCTGCTGTGCCTGTTGATGCTATTGTGCACTACGTGGCCATACCGCCCCATACTTGGTTAACCTCCCCGCCAGCCACCCTTTGGGGCTTAGTGGCACTTTTCTCACCATGCTTTGTCGCCAAAGATCTCTCGATTGCATTTTCCAACTTTATAATGGTTTCAGCCAGGACCACCTTCTCGATATTAAGGTTGTGGATCCCACAGACGAGCCGGTTGGCAAAACATGTCACGAAGCCCGGTCTCAAACTCTGTGCTCAGCGAGCTGGCGAAGCCTGGCTGTGAAAGCAGAGACAGACTCTTTGTGCTTCCTCAATGCAGTGTTAAACTTATAACATTGGAGGATAATTCAGGGCTTTGGATTGAAATGTTCTTTGACCAATTTCACCATCTGGTCAAAAGTCTTCGAGTCGGGGGCCTCCGGGATCATGAGTTTCTGAATCAAATTGTTAGAAGAATCATTTTTTGTTTGTCCATGCCTGTGATCTCATTCGTGGTAAAATAAAACAACAGAGTCATTTGATATACTGACTCCAATTCTGAGCCCCTCGGTCAAATGGGCCTAGATTACCAATAATTGGCATTTTCTCTCACGGTTTAAATTATTTGGATTCTTGCTGGAGCTTCTTTACTCTCTCAACTGCTCCTTCCTTTCCTCCTTGATTCACGTCCACTGCCAGCTGCAATCGAAACTTTTAGCCCGTGCCTTGATATATACACTGGAGGTTTCCAGTAGTTAACAAAGGGTTTATTGATGAAAGGCAAAGGCAGTTAAGTAACAGTCACAGAAGACTATACAACAGGTTTTAACCCTTGGGCTCAGGGGTCCCCACTGCCCGGGGTCCTGCTCCCAGGGCCCCATGCAAACTCCCTATTGGCTGGAGATTACGTGCTCCCATGTGATTGGCCCCAAGTCGGTCACATGGTCTGTTGAGCCCACCACCATAAAGAGGCAAAGTTACCACAAGAGAGAATGAAGGACGGAATTGGGAAGGAGATGGGAGAGGATGAGGAGAATGGGGCATGGAAGGGCCAGAGAAAGAATGTGGGGTGTGAGAGGGGAAGGAATGGGTTAGGGGAAGGATTTGGCGGATGGTGAAGAAGTACGGAGGCTTTGGGCAGGGAAGGAGTGGGGGGAGAAATGGTCGGAGTGAGATAGGAAAGGTGTAGATTCTAACCCTTTTTCACAGGTCATTGGGTTGGGGAGGGGGGGGGGGGGGGAGTGGGTGGAGCAGTTCCAATTTATAACACCAGAGACAACAACAACAAAAATACTAGTGAAAAATAGATGTAGCAACTCTGAATGTTTTATAAAACAGTAAATGCTGCAAATACTCAGTGGGTCTGAAAACATGTGTCCAGAGAGAAACAAATTGGTTTCAGGTCCTTGACCTTTCTGAATTCCCCCTCAGTGTACCCAAACACGTGCCAGAGTGTGGCAATGAGGGTTTCTTCATCGTAACTTCATTGCAGTGATAATGTAAGCTTACTTCTGACAATAATAAAGATTATTAACCCTCAGGTTAAGGTGCTAAACTGGTGAAACGCAAGTTGCGACATTAGATAGGAATTGAAGAATTTGGATTGGGTGCAGCTGTTGGAGGGTAAATCAACATTGGACATGTCAATTAGGATTCAGGAAAGTCACATTCCTGAGAGAACAAAGGATAAGTATGGGAAGTTTAGGGAGCCTTGGAGAACGAGTTACATTGTGAACCTCAGTAAAAAGAAAAAAGAGACTTTTGTGCGGCCTAAAAGGGTGGGGACAGTCAAAACCCTTGAGGAGTTTGGTATACTGCGTTTGGTATGTTGCCTCCCAGGTGCAATAGAGGAATAGAGACGTGATGTCTCGGATCGTGTTTTCCGGGTCCTTAAGGGGGAGGGGGAGCAGCCCCAAGTCGTAGTCCACATTGGCACTAACGACATAGGTAGGAAAGGGGACAAGGATGTCAGGCAGGCCTTTAGGGAGCTAGGATGGAAGCTCAGAGCGAGAACAAACAGAGTTGTTATCTCTGGGTTGTTGCCCGTGCCACGTGATAGTGAGACGAGGAATAGGGAGAGAGAACAATTAAACATGTGGCTACAGGGATGGTGCAGGCGGGAGGGATTCAGATTTCTGGATAACTGGGGCTCTTTCTGGGGAAGGTGGGACCTCTATAGACAGGATGGTCTACATCTGAACCTGAGGGGCACCAATATCCTGGGGGGGAGATTTGTTAGTGCTCTTTGGGGGGGTTTTAAACTAATTCAGCAGGGGCATGGGAATCTGGATTGTAGTTTTGGGGTACGGGAGATTGAGAGTATAGAGGTCAGGAGCACAGATTTGACTTCGCAGGAGGGTGCCAGTGTTCAGGTAGGTGGTTTGAAGTGTGTCTACTTCAATGCCAGGAGTATACGAAATAAGGTAGGGGAACTGGCAGCATGGGTTGGTACCTGGGACTTCGATGGTGGTGGCCATTTCAGAGACATGGATAGAGCAGGGACAGGAATGGTTGTTGCAGGTTCCGGGGTTTAGGTGTTTTAGTAAGCTCAGAGAAGGGGGCAAAAGAGGGGGATGTGTGGCGCTGCTAGTCAAGGACAGTATTACGGTGGCAGAAAGGATGCTAGATGGGGACTCTTCTTCCGAGGTAGTATGGGCTGAGGTTAGAAACAGGAAAGGAGAGGTCACCCTGCTGGGAGTTTTCTATAGGCCACCTAATAGTTCTAGGGATGTAGAGGAAAGGATGGCGAAGATGATTCTGGAAAAGAGCGAAAGTAACAGGGTAGTTGTTATGGGAGACTTTAACTTTCCAAATATTGACTGGAAAAGATATAGTTCGAGTACATTAGATGGGTCGTTCTTTGTACAATGTGTGCAGGAGGGTTTCCTGACACAATATGTTGACAGGCCAACAAGAGGCGAGGCCATATTGGATTTGGTTTTGGGTAATGAACCAGGCCAGGTGTTAGATCTGGAGGTAGGTGAGCACTTTGGAGACAGCGACCACAATTCGGTGACCTTTACATTAGTGATGGAAAGGGATAAGTATACCCCACAGGGCAAGAGTGATAGCTGGGGGAAGGGCAATTATGATGCCATTAGACAGGACTTAGGATGTGTAGGTTGGAGAAGTAGGCTGCAAGGGTTGGGCACACTGGATATGTGGAGCTTGTTCAAGGAACAGCTATTGCGTGTTCTTGATAAGTACGTACCAGTCAGGCAGGGAGGAAGGGGTAGAGCGAGGGAACCGTGGTTTACCAAAGAAGTGGAATCTCTTGTTAAGAGGAAGAAGGAGGCCTATGTGAAGATGAGGTGTGAAGTTTCAGTTGGGGCGCTTGATAGTTACAAGGAAGCGAGGAAGGATCTAAAGAGAGAGCTAAGACGAGCAAGGAGGGGACATGAGAAGTCTTTGGCAGGTAGGATCAAGGAAAACCCAAAAGCTTTCTATAGGTATGTCAGGAATAAAAGAATTACTAGGGTAAGAGTAAGGCCAGTCAAGGACAGTGGTGGGAAGTTATGTGTGGAGGCTGAGGAGATAAGCGAGATACTAAATGAATACTTTTCGTCAGTATTCACTCAGGAAAAAGATAATGTTGTGGAGGAGAATGCTGAGACCCAGGCTATTAGAATAGATGGCATTGAGGTGCGTAGGGAAGAAGTGTTGGCAATTCTGGACAAGGTGAAAATAGATAAGTCCCCGGGGCCTGATGGGATTTATCCTAGGATTCTCTGGGAAGCCAGGGAAGAGATTGCTGAGCCTTTGGCTTTGATTTTTAGGTCATCATTGGCTACAGGAATAGTGCCAGAGGACTGGAGGATAGCAAATGTGGTCCCTTTGTTCAAGAAGGGGAGTAGAGATAACCCCGGTAACTATAGGCCGGTGAGCCTCACGTCTGTTGTGGGTAAAGTCTTGGAGAGGATTATAAGAGATACGATTTATAATCATCTAGATAGGAATAATATGATTAGGGATAGTCAGCATGGTTTTGTGAAGGGTAGGTCATGCCTCACAAACCTTATTGAGTTCTTTGAGAAGGTGACTGAACAGGTTGACGAGGGTAGAGCAGTTGATGTGGTGTATATGGATTTCAGTAAAGCGTTTGATAAGTTTCCCCACGGTCGGCTATTGCAGAAAATACGGAGGATGGGGATTGAGGGTGATTTAGAGATGTGGATCAGAAATTGGCTAGTTCAAAGAAGACAGAGGGTGGTGGTTGATGGCAAATGTTCAGAATGGAGTTCAGTTACGAGTGGCATACCACAAGGGTCTGTTCTGGGGCCGTTGCTGTTTGTCATTTTTATAAATGACCTAGAGGAGGGCACAGAAGGTTGGGTGAGTAAATTTGCAGACCACACTAAAGTCGGTGGAGTTGTAGACAGTGTGGAAGGATGTTGCAGGTTACAGAGGGACATAGATAAGCTGCAGAGCTGGGCTGAGAGGTGGCAAATGGAGTTTAATGTAGAGAAGTGTGAGGTGATTCACTTTGGAAAGAATAACAGGAATGCGGAATATTTGGCTAATTGTAAAATTCTTGGTAGTGTGGATGAGCAGAGGGATCTCGGTGTCCATGTACATAGATCCCTGAAAGTTGCCATCCAGGTTGATAGGGTTGTGAAGAAGGCCTATGGTGTGTTGGCCTTTATTGGTAGAGGGATTGAGTTCCGGAGCCATGAGATCATGTTGCAGCTGTACAAAACTCTGGTACGGCCGCATTTGGAGTATTGCGTACAGTCCTGGTCACCTCATTATAGGAAGGAAGTGGAAGCTTTGGAACGGGTGCAGAGGAGATTTACCAGGATGTTGCCTGGTATGGAGGGAAAATCTTATGAGGAAAGGCTGATGGACTTGAGGTTGTTTTCGTTAGAGAGAAGAAGGTTAAGAGGTGACTTAATAGAGGCATACAAAATGATCAGAGGGTTAGATAGGGTGGACAGTGAGAGCCTTCTCCCGCGGATGGAGGTGGCTAGCACGAAGGGACATAGCCTTAAATTGAGGGGTAATAGATATAGGACAGAGGTCAGAGGTAGGTTTTTTACGCAAAGAGTGGTGAGGCCGTGGAATGCCCTACCTGCAACAGTAGTGAACTCGCCAACATTGAGGGCATTTAAAAGTTTATTGGATAAGCATATGGATGATAATGGCATAGTGTAGGTTAGATGGCCTTTTTGACTTCCCATGTCGGTGCAACATTGAGGGCCGAAGGGCCTGTACTGCGCAGTATCGTTCTATGTTCTATGAGTATAAAGAAAGTAGGACGATACTTAAGCGGGAAATTAGGAGGGGTCATGAAAAGTCCTTGAAAGGTAAGATTAAAGTGAATCCCAAAGCTTTTTATTCATATGTAAAAAGAAGGAGGGTGCTGGTAAAGGACTGGACCACTTAAGGACAGTGGGGGGGGAATCTATGTGCTGAGCCAGAGAAAATGGGCAAGGTACTAAATGAGTACTTTGCATCAGTGTTCGCCAAAGAAAAAGACTTGTGGAAGATGATTCTTGGTAGGGTGTGTGGATAGTCTGGGTCAAGTTGCCATCAAAAAGGAGGCGGTATTGTGTGTTTTAAAAGACATTAAGGTAGATCAATCTCCTGAGCCTGATGAGATATACCGCAGAATACTGAGGGAAGCAAGGGACAAAATTACTAGGCCTTGACTGACATCTTTGTACCCTCATTGGCTACAGGTGAGGTCCCAGAGGACTGGAGAATAGCTAATGTGGTACCGCTGTTTAAGAAAGGTAGCCAGGATAATCCTGGAAACTATAGGCCGCTGAGCCTCACATTGGTAAATTATTGGAGAGAATTCTCAGGGACAGGATTTATATCCATTTGGAAACAAATGGACTCATTAGCGATAGGCAGCATGGTTTTGTGAAGGGGGGGGTCGTCCCTTACTAACTTGATAAAGTTTTTTGAGGAGGTGACAACGATGATTGATGAGGGGAGGGCAGTGGATGTTGTTTATATGGACTTCAGTAAAGCCTTTGACAAGGTGCCTCATGACAGACTGGTACAAAAGGTGAAGTCACACGGGATCAGAAGTGATGTGGCAAGATTGCTACAGGACTGAGTCGGTCACAGAAGGCAAAGGGTAGCAGTAGAAGGATGTTTTTCTGAATGGAACCTTGTGACTAGTGGTGTTCCACAGGAAGCGGTGCTGGAGCATCTGTTGTTTGTAGCATACATAAACGATTCAGAAGAAAACGTAGCTGGTCTGATTAGTAAGTTTGCAGATGACACCAAGGTTGGTGGAGAGGCAGATAGTGTTGAGGAATGTCAGAGAATACAGCAGGAGATAGGTTGGAAACTTGGCAGAGAAATGGCAAATGGAGTTTAATCCGGACAAATGTGAGGTAATGGATTTTGGTGGGTCTAACATAGAGGGGAGATATGCAGTAAATGGCAAAACTCTTAGGAATATAGAAAGTCAGAGAGATTTGGACGTACAGGCCATCAGATCTTTGAATGTGGCAACACAAGTAGACAAGGTAGTCAAGATAGCATACAGAATGCTTACCTTCATTGGACGGAGCATCAAGTATAAAAATTGGCAAGTCATGATACAGTTGTATAGAACCTTGGTAAGGCTTCACTTGGAATATTGTGCACAATTCTGGTCGCCACATTACCAGAAGGATGTGGAGGCTTTGGAGAGGGTGCAGAGGAGGTTTACCAGGATGTTGTCTGGTCTGAAGGGTGTTAGTTATGCAGAGAGGCTGAGTAGACTCTTGACTGTTTTCAGTCGAACGACGGAGATTGTGGGGCTTCCTGATAGAGATCTACAAGATTCAGAGGGGCATGGATAGAGTGGATGGGCAGGCACTCTTTCCCAGGGTGGAGGGATCAGTCACTAGGGAACATTGGTTTAAGGTCTATGGGGCAAAGTTTAGAGGCGATTTGCAAGGCAGGTTATTTTCCACAGAGGGTTGTGAGTGCCTGGGACACGTTGCCAGGGGAGGTTGTGGAAGTACATACATTAACGGCGTTCAAAAGACATCTCGACAAATACATGGCTAGGATGGATACAGAGGGATACGTACGGCACTCTGAGGGTTTTGGCCAAGGGTGGTATCATGACCAGTACAGGCTTGGAGGGCCGAAGGGCCTGTTGGTGTGCTGTATTGTTCTTTATTCTTTGTTATTTCAGTGTCCGTCTCCATCGGTATAGAAAATCCCCAGAAACAAAATCTGAATTGGTCTCTGTGTTTGGTCTCTGTTCAGAAATGTCACTGTTTAAATATTCCAATGGAAATAATTCTTGGGAAGTTTCAGCGATTTCTCTTCATGAAGCTAGTAATTGGTCAGTATGACATCACCAAACTCTTTCATTATCCGTCTGTACAGTGTCTGATATTGGACCTGTTTTTGCTGGGTCACAGCAGATACTCATTTCGCATTTGTATTGTAGCTTCCTGCTCTTCCTGAGTGCATACTTGCTTTTTAGAGTTTTGTTCCCTCCCAGCATTCTGTGCTTGTTGTTTGACAAACTCTGAAATATCAGTTGGTATCAACTTTGGTCAAACTTTGTCCTTAGCTTCCTTTTGAATAGCAATATTTTTGGTGAACTCTGAGTCATTGTGTGTGCGGTATCGGTATGACATTAAGAATTCATTTGCTCTTTTTGACAATGTATCTTGTTGCTTTGATGGTACGGAGCTGTATACCATTTCTTTTTAAGTAGTTTTCAAACCCATCAGAGTGAACTGAGGTCCATTGTGACTTACGACCTGTTCTGGCCTACAAAATCTTGTGAATATTTCATCCAACTTCTCAATAATTAATTCTGTCTTCGTCGATTCCATAATTACTACTTCTCGACATTTAGATTGTGCAATCACAATCACTAGGAACATGTGTCCTTCAACTGGACCAGAGTATTTGAAGTGTGTTTTCTGCCATAGCTATGTTGGTCATTCCCATGGATGCAGGTGTTGCATTGCTGGGGTGTTTCTTAGTTTTGCATAGAACTGACATTCCCCCACTTTCTCTTTGATTTGAGTATCTAATACTGGCCACGAGAAATAACTGCATTCCAATTTCTTCATCCTCACCATACCAGGATGTCCCTCATGTAGTTTGTCAAGGATTTTATTATGCAACAATCACTTGGATTCCCTATAATAAAACTGCATTCTGGACTGTCAACTCAAGTCTTCTTGTGATGAGCCTGAGGTCTTAGTTTTTACCATATACACCTGTCATCATTCTTTTTAGGACCATTTCTATCAACTTCCCCATCACTGGATCAGTTCTTGTGTATCTCTGAACTTGAGATTAAGTCATAGGTATGTTAACCAGGTGTGAGAAATATAGTATGTTGATTAATTTTTTTTCAGATATTTGCTTGATTTGTAATGACAATCTTGACTGTAATGAACTCCAATTGGCTTTATTGGTTGGCCAATTGGAGTATGAGCTCCCTCAATGATAGCTCATTGAGGGGGCCCATATAATCACCTGTGTAGGCTTTGTGAGCCAGTCTTAACTTGACTGGACTGCTAGCAGCACTGTTTGTAGCTGCTCCTGTAATATCGTTATTGTAAATAAATATTGGTGTGGTGACGGAACTCCTGCCTCCCGTGGATTACTACAGTGGCGACGAGGTAAACTAAGAATTTTGCGAAGACCAGCTGCTGCACTCGGAGGGTAAGCCTTGCCATTTTAAAAATGCCATTTTTTAGAAGGTTAGAGGCATTCGACCTGGCTATTGAGGACTGGTCCCAGTATGTGGAGAGAATGTGTTACTTCTTCCGGGCAAATGATATACTGACGGACGAAAGGAGACGGCTTATCCTGCTGTCGGCGTGCGGACCCTCAGCTTTCGCCATTATACGTAGTCTGACTTATCCTGATGCACCAGACATGAAAACTTTCCAAGAAGTAACGGAATTGGTGAAAGAGCACTACAACCCAAAACCACCCCTCATTTTGCGTAGGTACAGATTCTACACAGCGAAGCGGGAAGACAGGGAGTCAGTCACAAATTTCTTGACCCGCCTGAGAAGGCTGGCGGAAAAATGTGAGTTCGGCCTGATGCTAAATTAAATGCTTCGGGACCGGTTAGTGTGTGGTATAAACGACCTCACAATACAGAAACGCCTGTTGGCGGAAAAGGAGCTAGACTGCAGGCAGGCGTTATAGCTTGTACTGTCCCTAGAAAAGGCAGCAAGTGGGGTGCAGGAACTACAGGGCATGCCAATGGAGGTAGATACCTGTGAGAGGGACTACCACAACGGGTCCTGCTACCAGATAGCCACTCTCAGGATAAACCTGAGGAATAGAGGGAAAAGGGAAAACCCCAGAACTGCCCCCAAGTCTGCCAGGACTAACTGGAGACAGAGGGAAGTACCGGCTGAGGCTCCCCCAACAGAGAAGGACCGTTTCTGGCACCAGACAGAGTGGGGTAACAACGACAGAAACCCTAGAAGGAGGTGGCAAAAGAGGAATAGCAGGTGGGGACGCAGGGAAGTACACAACCTCGACGCCCCATCCTCCTCCGAAGGGAAACAATTATATAATATTACAACGAAGAAAGCAGAACCCATTAGGATTGCCCCACAGGTGAACGGGCGGCCGACAATAATGGAAATAGACACGGGTGCGGCCGTATCAGTAATGGGAGTGGCAGCATTTAGAAAAATCAAAGATGGACTCCAGCCACTAACCCTAACAAAAACATTGACGAAACTTAAAACCTACATGGGGGAACCCCTGGAAGTTCTAGGCACGACTCATGTACCCGTGGAATATGAGAAACAATTGCTCAGATTACCGTTGACTATAGTAGAGGGCTCCGGACCGAGCTTAATTGGATGGAACTGGCTGAAAGACCTAAAATTAGATTGGATGAAAATTTTCCAGAGTGGAAGCGGGCAGTTGAGTGGAGTACTCCAAAAATACCCGGAGGTCTTCCAGGAAGGTTTGGGGGAAATCATAGGCGCCAAAGCAACTTTGCACGTGGACCCAGAAGCCCTTCCGAAATTTTGTAAGGCCAGGCCGGTACCTTTTCCATTACGGAAGAAAGTAGATGATGAAATAGAAAGGTTACGGCGCGACGGCATTATCAGACCAGTACAGTTCTTGGAATGGGCAGCGCTGGTGGTACCAATTTTGAAGCCAGACAGCTCGATGCGTCTCTGTGGAGATTTCAAACAGACAGTAAACAAATACGCACTGCTGGACCCAATCCCGAAAATAGACAACCTATATGCCAAATTGGCAGGTGGGCTTTTGTTCACAAAACTGGATATGAGCCACGCCTACCTGCAGTTAAAACTGGACAAGGGCTCCCAGAAGTTCGCTACGATCAACACCCTGAAGGGCCTTTTTCGTTATACTAGGCTACCTTTCGGAGTGTCATCAGCCTGCGCTATATTCCAGCGTACGATGGAAAATATTCTGCAGGGACTACCGCAGGTGGCGATTTATTTGGACGATGTCTTAATCACGGGTAGGACAAACAGGGAACACTTAAGGAACCTGCAACAAGTGCTCAGGCGTTTCGCAAAGGCAGGCGTACGGCTAAAAAGGGAAAAATGTGTTTTTCTGGCCCCACAAGTGACGTACCTGGGATATAAAGTAGACGAGTCAGGCTTACACCCATTAGAAGACAGAGTAAGGGCAATAAAAGAAGCCCCAGCTCCCACCACGGTCCAGGAGTTACGATCATTTCTAGGGTTGGTAACCTATTATGGAAAATTTATTGAAAATATGGCGTCCATCCTAGAACCCCTCCACCAGCTACTAAAAAAGGGACAAGAATGGAAATGGTCCACCCGCCAAAACCGAGCATTTAGGGACATTAAGGAACAGCTGTCATCCGAAAATGACCTAGAGCATTATGACCCAAGGAAGGAGTTGGTGGTCACTTGTGATGCATCCCCCTACGGGGTAGGAGCCGTCTTAGCCCATAGAGGAAGGAATGGGGAAGAACGGCCAATAGCCTATGCTTCGAGGACCTTGGCGATGGCTGAGAGGAAGTACGCCCAAATCGAGAAGGAAGGACTGGCGGTGATATTCGCAGTAAAACAATTTCACCAGTATCTGTACGGGCGGAAATTCACCATAATGACGGACCATAAGATGTTATTAGGGTTATTAAAAGAAGACAAGACAATACCCCCGATTGCATCAGCTAGAATCCAATGCTGGGCGTTGCTACTGGTGGCGTATAGATACGTTCTGGAGCACAGACCGGGAACGCGAGTAGCAAATGCAGATGCTTTGAGCAGACTTCCCCTCCCGGACACTCCAAAAATACCAAAAGTAGAGGAGACAGTAATGACTCTAAATTTTTTGGACACCCTACCAGTAGACGCACAACATATTCGGTTGTGGACGCAAAAAGACCCAGTTTTAGCCAAGATGAAGCATTTACTGCTAACAGGGGAACTGGAAAGACCAGTGGAGCCCCAGATGCACCCATACTGGAGCAGAAGGGACCAAATAACCGTAGAAGACGGTATCCTATTATGCAGAGCCCAGGTAATCGTCCCAGCTCAGGGGCATCAGGCAATCTTAACTGAGTTACATCACGGACACCCAGGGGTGTCTAAAATGAAGATGCTAGCTTGAATCTACGTTTGGTGGCCAAGTTTGGACACAGACATAGCAGCCTTGGTACGTCGATGCCAGGAGTGCCAACAGGGGCAAAGAGTGCCACCAGCGGCGCCATTGCACCCGTGGGAATGGCCAGGCTGACCGTGGACCCGCCTGCATATTGACCACGCCGGCCCTTTCATGGGCTCAATGTTTTTGGTGATAGTGGACGCCCACTCCAAATGGTTGGACGTCCACCGGGTAAACACGGCAAGCACAGCATCGACAATTGAAAAGCTCAGGGCCTCATTTGCAACACATGGACGTCCGGAGGTATTGGTGTTGGACAACGGAACGGCATTCACAAGTGGGGAATTTGGAAAATTCTTGAAGGAAAACGGAGTCCGTCACATCAAAACGGCCCCTTACCATCCAGCGACCAATGGCCTGGCAGAGAGAGCGGTCCAGACACTTAAAGCGGGACTCAAGAAGCAGCCGGCAGCGTCAATGGACACAAAGCTCTCCCACTGGCTGTTTGATTACAGGACCACACCGCATTCCACAACGGGCATACCGCCAGCTGAACTCTTAATGGGAAGGCGGCTGCGAACGAGGCTGAGTCTCCTTTTCCCAAATTTAATGGGGAAAGTGGAGAAACAACAGGAGGCCCAATGCAGGGGGCATGATAATAGTCGGCAGCAGAGACATTTCCAGGTGGGGGAACCAGTTTGGGTAAAGAATTATGGGAATGGACCAACGTGGGTCAAAGGCACGGTAGAGTCCCAAACAGGGCCCATATCCTATGAGGTTTCAATAGGAGGTAAGGTGCTGAAGAAACACCTAGTCCAAATAAGGGCAGCGGAACCACACCTGGAGGCAGGCGAAGCAGGACCGCCTCAAGCTGGGATAGCCCAGACGGAAAGGATACCCGCACCCCAGCCCCGAGCAATTTCTCCAGGCCCCGTCATCCAGTCGTCAGAGTCGGAGATGGACACACTCGACGAGGCCGCCGCGACACCTCTCCCCAAGGAGGAGGAAGAACAACTTCCAAGGAGGTCGTCAAGGAAAGGACGGGCACCTATAAGGTACACCCCGCCCACTTCGGAGAATGACCCGGCGGACGACACAGAGGTGACAGACCCAGACACGAGGAGCAGGAAGAAGCTCAGAGGAATGCCAGCTGGCAGGAATTCCTCGGACCCTGGTGGGGAGGGGTGTAATGAACTCCAATTGGCTTTATTGGTTGGCCAATTGGAGTATGAGCTCCCTCAATGATAGCTCATTGAGGGGGCCCATATAATCACCTGTGTAGGCTTTGTGAGCCAGTCTTAAGTTGACTGAACTGCTAGCAGTAGCTGCTCCTGTAATATCGTTATTGTAAATAAATATTGGTGTGGTGACGGAACTCCTGCCTCCCATGGATTACTACATTGACAAAGCATCAGCATTTGCATGATGCTCCAATGTACAATATTGAATATCATACTTGTGTGCTGATAATATCCAAAGACCATCTCTGTAAACTACTAGCTGCCAAAGAAGAAATACCTGTCTAAGGCCCGAAGATTGTCATCAAGGATCAGTGATCTGTCAAGAGAGCAAAATGATGTCCATAAAATATGTGCTGTTGGGTGAATTGGACATTCTTAATTCTCCCTTAGTGTACCCAAACAGCGCCAGAGTGTGATGACTAGGGGAGTTTCACAGTAACTTCATTGCAGTGTTAATTTAAGCCTACTTGTGACAATAATAAAGATTATATTTTTATTATTATTAAAGGGAGTAGTGAAACCTTCTTCTGAATATGATGCTCAAAGCTTCTTTTTCTAGCTAAGTGTAATTGATTTCTGTGCTAGTGAGAGTTTGTGAAGCGAATGCTATCATTTGTTCCTCTCCTGAAGGCATATGTGAGATCCAACTGTGCCAACTCCATACGGTGATTAATCTCAAACAAGCTGTAACTTCAATTTAGGATTGTAGTGAACCAAAATCTTTGACTTCTTGAAGACTTCTTTCCCCTTTTTTTACTCACTTTCATATTCTCCTGGTAGGGCCATACCTGTTTGGCACATAACATTGTGTAAAGGCTTCAATTGTGTGCCAACCATTTTAATTGATTAATCCCAGAAACGACCTCAGTTGTGTCACATTATGAGGTTCTTCTAAGATTGCTGCCAACATTTTCAGCTGCTTATGCAAGCCACCTTTATCGATGATGTGACCAAGGTAGTTTATGGATGTCTTGAAAAAGTATTTTTTTCCTTTTTAACTCCGAGATTATGATTTTATAAATGCTTCAATGTAACATTCAAGTTCTTCAAGTGTTCGTGTTCTCTTGAACCAGTGATAAGAATGTAATCTTGTTAAATTGCACCCCATTTATCCGACTCCGAATTTGATCCATGGATCTCTGGAAAAGAACAGGTGCAGATGTGATCCCAAATGGAAGTCTCCTGTAATGAAAAAAGACCCTTGTGCGTCATGATAATAAGGAGGGACCGTGATTTTGCAGCAACATTTATTTGTAACCGCATCTGTGATAAATCTATTTGAATGAATTTCTGCCCTCCAGAATATC
Organism: Scyliorhinus canicula; assembly: GCF_902713615.1. Lineage (NCBI taxonomy): Eukaryota > Metazoa > Chordata > Chondrichthyes > Carcharhiniformes > Scyliorhinidae > Scyliorhinus > Scyliorhinus canicula. Next base: position 91,597,355 of record NC_052159.1, on the reverse strand, counting down.
TAGCAAACAAGTCTTCAATCAGCGGCAGTGGTTAGAGATATGCATACAATAGCGGGGTTGTAGTTATTTTGTAATCTCCACATATCCTTACTGAGTCATTGTATTTTAATACAGGAACTATTGGTGTAGCCCAATCACTTGTTGAGATTGCTTAAATGACTCCTGTTTGGGCTAGTCTTTCCAGACTTTGACTTTTGATCTGTTGACTAATTGTACAGGTCAAGCTTTGAGACCTTAATTTTGAGTTGGACTTCAACTCCTGTCATTGAGCCCACCTTTTTATACTTCTGCAGAATTTTTTGTAGGTCTTTCTTTGAGTTGCCTAGAAAACTGGGCACTTGCTGGTTATCTGAACACCTCCCCATACACTGCCCCCCCCCCCTCCCCCGCACCCTCCCCACCCTCCCATCTCCAATTCAGCCACGATTCACTTAAGTGGTAGCCAGAGTAATATCACAAGTTCCAATTGGATATGGGTGGGAACGGGATTTACAGCCACTTCCAGTTCTGCCCACCAAGCACTCCTGTCAAGGATCAAATTCTACCCAAGTCTTTACTGTGCACATTTCTAGAACAAAAGAAACAATTCCATCTTTTAAAATAATTCTGTCTATACATTCGGGAAAATTACGGAAAACATTGTTTAATTATGATTTGGTTCATTGTAAATTTGATATTTATGGAAGCAAATCATATTCCTAATCCCTATACACCCCAATCCTCTCCAATCCCCTCTGCACTCCCTAATCCACAAACCCTGTCCCCTCCCTCCTAACCTTCCCAGCAACAGCACAGCAATTAATTAAATGAACCTGATAGACTGGCTTAAAAAAATTGGAACACTAATTTCAGATTAATTTTCAGCTAATCTGTCAGGTCCTAGGGTCTGACTGCTTAGCGTGGGTGACAAGAACACAGAGCCCAAGTCCCCAAAGGATTTTAATCTGTCTGCACCCTCTTATGGGCAGCACGGTAGCATAGTGGTTAGCAATATGGCTTCACAGCGCCAGGGTCCCAGGTTCGATTCCCACCACAACCACCCTCCATCTTCGCTCCAATGTCTGAGGAAAATTCCAGCCATGCAATCAGATTCATAGGAGGGACAAAATGAATATTTATTTGCCACCTCTTTGAAAAGGAGTTTCAGAGGTATGGTTATTTTGATTATACGTTTCACTTGAGCCACCTATGCTAAACTCACTATTCGTTTGATGCCAGGAAAGAGAAGGGGCTAAATTAATGTGTCATGATAGCATTTCTACACATACGAAAATGAATCATGTTTCAGGCATCAGTTGAGGGTAAACTTGGAAAAATGTCTCAGCTGCTTTGACATTTCAAGGATACTAGTGAAAATTGTAATTACTGTGAATAGACTTGGATAGATTTTTATTGTCAGCATCACTAGTGGGCAAAGGTTTACAATTCATCACATAGTCCACGCTAACATTTTCTTACCAGAAACCTTGAGGCTGTGAAGTTGCTTGGCATTCTCATAGATCTCTCTTCATTCACTCTTGAAGTCATGTAATCAATACTTCTCGATTTACCTTGTCTTTCTTTTATTCTCTTTGACCTTAATAGTGTTCTGCATGATGGATGTTGACGTTTATCTTAGATTTTCAATAACAAGTATAAAAAATCATGATCGTTGTGTACAGGAAGTGGTAAGAGAATGATTTGGCTTTGGAAAACAATTCGGTCATAATTTTCAAGTCAATAGTGAGTAAGATGGGCCTATACCTGGAGCAAGCCAATATTTGGAAAGCAGAGAAATTGAGGCAGATAGGAGAAATGTTTTTGGAATCTTGAAATGTCATACGTGTTACACGCAGGACTAAAAGGAAGTTGAATTGAGGGCATGGAACATTTGATTTCTTACAGTGTACTTCTCCGATCATCCTTTTGACATTCAACTAATTCAGTAAAGTCCTCACTTAAATTTATGGTTGCATTCTTGAAAATCACAACTTTAAGTGAAACATAGGTTCCCATAAGAATCAATTTTAAAACTCGAGTTAAGTTCTGTGCGGCCTTTCTTGTCAGGAAAGAACCATTAAAGCATCAATGTTGAAATATTTGGCTGGTTTGGGAGGGTGGCAGATGAACAGGATGGCCAGTGGGGTGGCTGATAGATGCCCAGGGTGGCTGGGGGGAGGGTGGCTGGTTGGGAGGGTGGTAGATGGGCAGTGTGGCCAGTGGGTAGGGTGGCTGGTGGGGAGGGTGGTAGATGGGCAGGGTGACCGGTGGGGAGGGTGGCTATTGGGGAGCGTGGTAGATGGGCAGAGTGCTGGATGGACACAGTGGCCGGTGGGGAGGGTGGTAGATGGGCAGAGTGGCTTGTGGGTAAGGTGGCTGGTGAGGAGGGTGGTAGATGGGCAGAGTGGCTGGTGGGGAGGGTGGTAGATGGGCAGGGTGCTGTAGGGGATACGGTGGCCGGTGGGGAGGGTGGCAGATGGGCAGAGTGGCTGGTGGGGAGAGTGGTAGATGGGCAGAGTGGCTTGTGGGTAAGGTGGCTGGTGAGGAGGGTGGTAGATGGGCAGAGTGGCTTGTGGGTAAGGTGGCTGGTGAGGAGGGTGGTAGATGGGCAGGGTGCTGTATGGGATACGGTGGCCGGTGGGGAGGGTGGTAGATGGGCAGAGTGCTGGATGGATACAGTGGCCGGTGGGAAGGGTGGTAAATGAGCAGAGTGGCTTGTGGGTAGTGTGGCTGGTGGGGAAGGTGGCTGATGGACAAGGTGGCTGGTGGGGAGGGTGGTAGAGGGGCAGAGTGGCTGATGGGGGGGGGGTGGTAGATGGACAGGGAGGCTGGTTGGGAGGGTGGCTGATGGACAAGGTGGCTGGTGGGGAGGGTGGTAGAGGGGCAGAGTGGCTGATGGGGGGGGGTGGTAGATGGACATGGAGGCTGGTTGGGAGGGTGGCTGATGGACAAGGTGGCTGGTGGGGAGGGTGGTAGAGGGGCAGAGTGGCTGATGGGGGGGGGTGGTAGATGGACAGGGAGGCTGGTTGGGAGGGTGGCTGATGGACAAGGTGGCTGGTGAGGAGGGTGGTAGATGGGCAGAGTGGCTTGTGGGTAGTGTGGCTGGTGGGGAAGGTGGCTGATGGACAAGGTGGCTGGTGGGGAGGGTGGTAGAGGGGCAGAGTGGCTGATGGGGGGGTGGTAGATGGACAGGGAGGCTGGTTGGGAGGGTGGCTGATGGACAAGGTGGCTGGTGGGGAGGGTGGTAGAGGGCCAGAGTGGCTGATGGGGGGGTGGTAGATGGACAGAGTTGCTGGTGGGAAGGGTGGCTGATGGACAGGGTGGCCAGTGGGGTGGCTGGTAAATGGGCTGGGTGGCTGGTTGGGAGGGTGGCCAGTGGGGTGGCTGCTGAGAAGGGTGGTAGATGGACAGAATGGTGGATGGACACGGTGGCTGGTGGGGAGGGTGGTAGATTGGCAGAGTGGGGCTGGTGGGTGTGGTGAATGTAACTCCGTAATTCACACTGTATTGCATATTCATGAGACCATGCATTGATAAGCGCAGTTGTGTTGCCCGACCACTAGGGGGAGTAGCGCTGGGAATGCTTAGGAGTTTGTACAGGGCTCCACCCTTGGCTCCACCCACGACTCCTCCCCCTGGACTGCTGTATAAATACCAATGCTCAGAGCCAGTCGTTGAGTTCATCGAGAGTTCAACGTGGAACAGGCTGGCTCTGTTGTAAGCAGATTAAAACCACTGTTCATATCTTAAAGCACGTGTCTAGTGAATTGATGGTTCCATCAATTTAATCTACTTAAGAAACAATCAGGATCAATCATGGAATCAACCCTCAAGCCTGAGCGACTGGAACTCGACCCGCAGGATGCAGAGACAAAATCAATTTTTTCTCATTGGCTGCGGTGTTTGAAAGCCTACCTGGCAGAAGCAAGCACAGCCAAAATAACAGAGGAGCAGAAACTGAGCCTACTGCACGCGAGGGTGAGCCACAGAATCTCTACTCAACTAAACTGCGCCAGTTCGTATACTGAAGCCCTAGCGCTACTCGACAAAATGTATGTAAGGCCTGTAAATGAGGTCTATGCACAACACGTATTCACTACTCGCTGCCAGCGGCCTACGGAATCGCTCGCAGAATTCCTGAGAGAGCTTAAAACTTTATCTAGTGACTGTAATTACCAGGCGGTTACCGCGGCAGAACATAGAGAACTTGCTGTACACGATACCTTTGTTGCGGGCCTTAGGTCAAATTACGTGCGCCAACGGCTGCTGGAAAAGGGGGCCCTAAATCTTGAAGCGACTGTTGAACTTGCTACCACTATGGAGGTCTCCTTCCGCAGCCTCACCTCGTTCCCCGCGACCCCGTCATGGGCCCCCGACCAGCGACTCCCCCTGGCCTGCGCCACGCGGCCACCCAGCCACAATGCTGCCCCAGCCTGCCACTTTTGCAGCCAGAATCAGCACTCGCGGCAGCACTGCCCGGCCCGCAACGCGACCTGCAGCAGCTGGGGGCGAAAAGGACACTATGCCAGAGTGTGTCTGGCGAAGAAAGCCCCAGCCTCTAACCCTCCCACGGCTCAAAGCACTCGTTCCCTGAATTCACAGGCCCGCAGGCCCCGAAGTGCTGCAGCCTGTATGCCGACTCCGCCCCCACCCGACATGTGTGATTCATGGGGGCGGCCATCTTGGCAATCCTCCTCCATGCGGCCGGCCATGTGCGACTCATGGGGGCATCCATCTTGGCAATCCTCCTCCATGCGGCCGGCCATGTGCGACTCATGGGGGCGGCCATCTTGGCAATCCTCCTCCATGCGGCCGGCCATGTGCGACTCATGGGGGCATCCATCTCTTGGCAATCCTCCTCTATGCGGCCGGCCATGTGCGACTCATGGGGGTGGCCATCTTGGGATCCATCCCCTTCAAACTCTGAAACTCACCTCGACGACTACGAACTCAGAGGGCAGTCATCACGGGGCCACTCCAGCACAGCTGATCGAGCCGCCGACGACCCGCAACTCAGCGCAGTCACTCTGGACCAATCGCGCCCGAAGCATCTGCGAAACTCGATGGCGACGGTCCAAATTAACGGGTACAGCACGCCGTGCCTTTTTGACTCCGGGAGCACTGAGAGCTTCATACACCCAGATCTGGTAAGACGCTGTTCGCTCCCCGTTTTCCCCGCGCGGCAAACTATCTCCCTCGCTTCGGGCTCCCACTCTGTCCAGAACCAAGGGCGCACCACCGCGATACTCACAATCCAAGGCGCTAGCTATGCCAAATTCCAGCTCTACGTCCTGCCCGAACTCTGTGCACCACTCTTATTAGGCCTTGATTTCCAGTGTAACCTCAAGACTCTCACCCTCAGTTTCAGCAGACCCCTACCCCCACTCACTATCTGCAGCCGAGCCACGTTGCGAATCTCCCTCCCCCCCACCCTCTTTGCCAACCTCACCCCGGACTGTAAACCCGTAGCCACTCGCAGCAGGCGGTATACAGCCTGCAGGATAGGGTGTTCATCCGATCAGAGGTCCGAAGGCTTCTCAGTGAGGGGATCATAGAGGCCAGCAACAGCCCCTGGAGAGCTCAGGTGGTGGTTGTCAAGACCGGGGAAAAAGTCCATATGGTTGTCGACTATAGTCAGACCATAAATAGATTTACGCTCCTTGACGCGTATCCCCTCCCCAGGATTGCAGACATGGTAAACCAGATCGCCCAGTATCGGCTCTTTTCCACAGTGGATCTGAAGTCTGCACACCACCAGCTCCCAATCCGCCCGGAGGACCGCCACTACACGTCATTCGAGGCCGATGGCCGCCTCTTCCATTTCCTCCGGGTTCCTTTCGGCGTCACTAATGGGGTCTTGGTGTTCCAACGAGCAATGGACCGAATGGTGGACCAGTACGGGCTGCGGGCCATGTTTCCGTACTTGGACAATGTCACCATCTGCTGCTATGACCAGCAGGACCACGACGCCAACCTCCACCGTTTTCTCCAGACGGCACAGAAACTGAATCTCACGTATAACAAGGAGAAATGCGTTTTCCGCACAACCAGACTAGCCATCCTCAGCTATGTCGTGGAAAACGGAGTCCTGGGCCCAGACCCGGACCGTATGTGCCCCCTCTTAGAACTCCCCCTCCCTCATTGTCCCAAGACCCTCAAACAGTGCTTGGGTTTTTTTTTCCTACTACGCCCAGTGGGTCCCTCAATATGCGGACAAAGCCCGCCCACTGTTTAAGGCCACACTATTTCCCCAGTCAGCCGAGGCACGCCAGGCCTTCAACTGCATCAAGGAGGACATCGCCAAGGCGGCCATACGGGCGGTGGATGAATCCACTCCATTTCAGGTTGAGAGCGACGACTCAGAGGTAGCTCTAGCAGCCACCTTAAATCAGGCAGGAAGGCCAGTTGCATTTTTCTCCTGTACCCTCTCCGCTTCGGAACTCCGACACTCTTCAGTCGAGAAAGAAGCACAAGCCATTGTGGAGGCTATTTGTCACTGGAGGCATTACCTCGCAGGTAGGAGGTCACCCTCATCACCGACCAACGATCAGTTGTCTTTATGTTTGACAACTTGCAACGGGGCAAAATTAAAAACGATAAAATCCTGCGGTGGAGGATCGAACTCTCCACCTATAGCTACGATATTAAGTATCGACCGGGGAAGCTCAACGAGTCCCCAGATGCCCTATCCCGCGGGACATGCGCCAGCGCGCAGATCAACCGCCTGAAAGTCATCCACAAAGACCTCTGCCACCCGGGGGTTACCCGGCTTGCCCACTATATCAAAGCCCGTAATCTGCCTTTCTCCACTGAGGAGGTAAAAGCCGTCACCAGAGACTGCCCGATCTGTGCAGAGTGCAAACCGCACTTCTATAGACCAGACAGGGCCCACCTGGTCAAGGCTTTTAGGCCCTTTGAATGCCTCAAAGGGTCACTCCTCTCAACTAACAGGAACGTTTATTTCTTAAACGTCATAGATGAGTTCTCCCGCTTCCCATTTGCTATCCCGTGCCCCGACATGACCTCCCACACAGTCATTAGGGCCCTGCATTGTATCTTCACCCTGTTTGGTTTCCCCAGCTACGTGCACAGTGACCAGAGTTCCAGAAACAGGTTATTCAGGCTGATCCAGACTTGATTTAGTTTAGTTGGAAGCCTTTTGACTTTGAGTTTTAATGACGACCACGCTTTTAAATAGTTCAGTGTGAGCGTTTGCAGTCACCAGTGACAGGTATAAAATACATTACATGCAGAAAGACGCTGATTAGTTTCCTTTCAAATTTCCTCCTGAGGTTCCCAGCATCACAGATGTCAGTCTTCAGTCAATTCAATTCACTCAGTGTGATATCAAGTAATGCTGATGGCACTGGATACTGCGAAGGCTATGGAACTAGACAACAATCCGGCAAAGTACTGAACACTTGTGCTCCAGATCTTGCCGCGCCTCTAGTCAGCTGTTGCCATATGTCTGCAACACTGGCATCTATCTGGCAATATGGAAAGTTGCCCAGGTATGCACAGCCCACAAAAAGCAGTTCAAATCTAATCCAGCCAATTACAACCTATCGGCCCACTTGTGATCAACAGCAAAATGATGGAAAGTGTCCTAGACAGTGCTCTTGCATAGCAATGTGATGCTCAATTTAGGTTCTGTTAGGGTCATTAAGCTCCTGACTTCATTACATCTTGGTTCAAACATGGACAAAAGTTGAATGTCAGAGGTGAGGTGAGAGTGACTGTCCTTTACATCAAGGCAGCATTTGACCAAGTGTGGCACCAAGGAGCTCTTGCAAAACTAGAGTCATACCCAACACAAAGGAATATGGCTGTGGTTGATGTAGGTCAAGCACCTTAGTTCCAGCATATCACTGCAGGAGTTCCTCAGAGTAGTGTCCTTGGCCCAGCTACTTCATCATTGACCTTCCCTCCATCATAAAGTCACAAGTGGACTTGTTTGCTGATGATTGCACAAGGTTTTGTGACTCCCCAGATACTGAAGCAATCCATGTTCAAATGTAGCAAGAACTGGACAATATCCAGGCTTGGGCTGGTACGAGGCAAGTAACATTCTTGCCACCAAAGTGCCAGACAATGACTATCTACAACAAAAGAGAATTTAACCCTCTCCCTTGAAATTCAATGGCATTACCATTGATTAATCTCCCACTATTAACTGCTGCAGTTGATTAGAAACTGGAACTGTACCAGCAATATAATGACTACAAGAGCAGGTCAGAGGTTGGGAATCCAGCAGTATTAATTCATTGTCGGGCAGCAAGGTGGCACAGTGGTTAGCATTCTTGCCTACGCGCTGAGGACCCAGGTTCAATCCTGGCCCCGGGTCACTGTCCATGTGGAGTTTGCACATTCTCCCCGTGTCTGCGTGGGTTTCACCCCCACAAACCCAAAAGATGTGCAGAGTAGGTGGATTGGCCATGCAAAATTGCCCCTTAATTGGAAAAAATAATTGGGTACTCTAAATTTTTAAAAACTCATTGTCTACCCAAAGCCGTCCACCATCTACAAGGCACAAGTCAGAGAGGGTGATGGAATACTCTCCAGTTGGCTGGATGAGTTCAAGTCCAAGAACACTTGAGGAGCTCCAAGGGCGGTTGAGTGACAGATCATCCACCACCTTAAACATTTATTCCTTGCATCAACAGTGTACATTAGCAACCGTGTCTACCATATACAAGACAAACAGCAGCAATTCTCAAAAGCTCCTTCGATACCACTTTGTAAAGCTACAACTTCTATCACCTAGAAGGACAAGGACAGGAGATACATAGGAACACCACCACCTGCAAGTTTCCTTCCAAGGAACACCATCCTGAATTGGAACCAAATCATCGTTCCTTCACTGTCACAGGATCAAAATCCTGGAGCTCCTTCCCTAATAGCACTGTGGATGTCATTGCTCCAGATAAACCTTCAGAAGGTGGCTGACCACTATCTTCTCGAGGGTAATTAAACATGGGCAACAAATGCTGGCGTTGCCAATGATGTCCACATCTCATGAAAGAGTAAAAAATATCAGGAAAAAAACCTTTACCCTTTTAGAAGATAGAGCACAATTAAAAAGTGACTGCCGATTAATTTTGGTTCAAAGTAGCAGAAAATAATGATGTCATAATTATAAATTTAATAAATACCATTAACAATAACTTGCATCTCTTGAGCATCCCCAATTTTAATCACTGTGACTTTTGAGACTGTACCTTCAGCTCTTATGGCCCTAAGCATTGGAATTCCCTTCATAAACCTCTGTACCTCTCAACATCCTTTAAAATGCTCCTTACAACTTACCTCTTAGTTTAGCTGTTGTTCTTCTGCCTTAATATCCTAATTATCTTGTCTATTTTTTATTGTTAGGATTGTTTTTTTTGAAACATAGACTACAGATTTAACTATTCGACCCTTTATGCCCTCCCCTATGCACCACTACTGCCCCCTGCCCGAGCACACACAAATTCTCAGGCACTCTCTTGCACTCTCACATACACACAGACCTGTAATGTTGCTCCAACCCAGGCCCAGCACCATGCCGACTTCATGTTCTTGGCCACCTGTGCAGTTTTGGAAAACTTTGACACAGGTCCCTCCCTGGCAGAGCCTGGCCCAGATAGAAATGGCACGATCAGTAAGCCTCCCACAGTTTGTGAGAACAGGTATACTGCCCAACAAATGCAAATAGCCGCCCTCTAGGTATCCAGGTTGACAGATGTCCTGGTGTAGTAATATAATCAGGACCTAGTTTTAAGGCCACTTAAATTGGATACCTTAAATTAAAGAATTGGGCGCTTTAATAACCGCAGAATCCAAATATACAGAACTCAGACAGGCTGCCGGGGGCATGTCTGGTGCAGCCTCTGATAACCCATCAAGTCATTATCGCTTTACTTGAGATGCATTGGCCTATTTACCACAGTTCCTGATTCCCCATCAAATGATTATCGCTCCTACTTGAGTTTCACTGGCCTGTTGGCCACAGTTCCTGATAACCCATCAAGCAATCATCGCTCCTCCCAGGGCGGGCTCAGGTGCCCTGTCAACAGGTCATCAACCAGACCATTGGGCACCAAGACCCTGCCTCCTGAGACTCCATTGGCCGAAGGCCAAAGGCAGGAGGCGAAAGGAGGTAAGTGGTGACAGGGTGATAAAAATAGGCATTCCAGATATCTAGGGAGCAAAAACTGGAAGCAAAGACTCAAAGCTCGGTATGTGAGGTGCCCTTGACCAGACCAGAAGGAGGGAAGGAAGGAAGCAACAGCCAGCGAGAATGACCTTTGCAAAGAGGAACCAGAGGGACTCCGGGACCGGATCTACAACTTACCAGACCACCTTTGTGGGTAGTATAGTCGAATCCTGGGTGTTTCTTGTATGTATAATGGGTAATTTATGGGTTAACTATTTTTAATAAAGTGTTTTGGATTATATCTGTCTCCATATTTTGTCCTACTCATAAATAAAGGCACCTGGGTAAACCCGGCGTGCCCGAGGTAAGGGCAGTCACCGGGGTGGAGATTGGCCTCAGACGAGGAAGTGAGAGCCCCCTGAGTTGCGATTCCCCGTGACACGTATGTCACCCCCCCCCCCCCCAATAGCAGCCTCACCCTCCACACCACTCTCACCCTCGCACCACCCTAAGCCCCACACCACCCTCTCAACCCCCCAAACACGGTCCAATCATGCGTCCTGTCTTGTGTCTTGCAGGACCTGCTGGTGATGGGGCAGGTCCTTCTGGTGTACCCCACCCCCAGCCAGTGCCAGAGCCCTGGGTGCAGTGCAGCGATGAGGATGATACCGACGTGGAGGGAAGCCTTCAGCCCGAAACCCAGCAAACCCGAGAGCCCAATGATGACACTGATTTCCCGTCACAGTTGTCTCCAACACCCTCCACCATTCCAGAAGCACTCACCTTGATTGGGCACTTTAGTGAAGAGGCTCCTGGGGCACTATCTGGTATACACCGCATAAATGCTTTGGTACATCAGGTAGAGGTAGGAACTCCTGACGGTGAGGACGGTTGGAGGGCAGGGCGATCCCAGGGACAAGCTGCCATCTGAACGGATTTCGGGCTTCTGGGATGGACAGTCCCACAGATCGTAGAGTCAGGGGTTGTTGCCGAGCATCCAGCACCTGCAGGCATAGGTGGAGGAATCCGACCCTGAGCAGGTGGCGGTGCAGGCCATGCATGCCAACCAGGCCAACACTGCATGGATGGCATCCGCAGTGCAGCCCTTGGGTCGAGGGTTTTGGCTGTACATCAGCATGTCCAAAGCCTGGGGCAACACGTGCAGGTGGTGGCCGAGGCCCAGACAGGGCTACCCTCTCACAGGCAACAATGTGCCAGAGCCACCTGGACATTGCAGTGGTCCTCCTGAGTGTGGTCCAGTCACAGGGGGCATATGGCTGAGAGCATTGGCGGCATTGCCCCGGTGCTGGTTGATAGGGTGCAGAGGGAGGTGACCCAGTCCCAGAGGGAGATGGCGCAGTCACTGGCTGATGTGGCACAGTTTCAAAAGTTGGTGGCACAGTCACAGTGTATGTGGCGCAGTCCTAGATAGAGGTGGTCCACTCCCTGTGCTCCATGGTCGTGGGAATGTAAACCCAGGTTGAGACGGCAGCGGGCCTCCAGGACTGGCAGCACCATGTGGGGGGGGGGGGGGGGGGGGGGGCACAGCAGTTATCTCCGTTCACATACCCATCCCATGGAGTAGCCCGGGGATCACCAGGCATGCTGAGGGAGGAGGAGGTGATTGGGCCCCTGCAACACCTCGGAATCCCCCCCCCACACTCCTGTGTCTGGTGCATCTAGCGCAGGGGGCCAAAGGTCTTTATGCGGCCCACCAAGATCAAGTTATTAAAAAAAAGAAAAAAAAAATATATTTTTTTTTTAATTTTAAGGTTAATGGGGGGGTGCTGTTAGGTTACTGGTATAGGGAGGATACGTTGACTTGAGTAGGGTGATCTTTGCTTGGCACAACATGTGTTTCATGTGATGTTTCTACTTTAAAATATTAATTAATAAAAATTAAGTGCTTTTTTTCTTTGAACTGAGTTACTTTGTTTTTCAAATAAATGTGTTTCATAGAACAGTACAGCACAGAACAGGCCCTTCGGCCCTCGATGTTGTGCCGAGCAATGATCACCCCACTTAAACCCACGTAACCCGTACACCTGTAACCCAACAATCCCCCCCATTAACCTTACACTATGGGCAATTTAGCATGGCCAATCCACCTAACCCGCACATCTTTGGACTGTGGGAGGAAACCGGAGCACCCGGAGGAAACCCACGCACACACGGGGAGGACGTGCAGACTCCACACAGACAGTGACCCAGCCGGGAATCGAACCTGGGACCCTGGAGCTGTGAAGCATTGATGCTAACCACCATGCTACCCTGCTGCCCACATGTAAAGTTCCTACTTTAAAATATTAATTAATAAAAATTAATTGCTTTTTTTCTTTAAAAACCTTTTATTTTGGCTATTTTAAATATTAATTATTTTACTTAATATACTATGCGGCCCTTTAAAATTGTGAATTTCTGAATGTGGCCCTTGCACGGAAAAGTTTGCCCACCCCTGATCTAGCGGGTTGCGGGCTGAACAGAGCAGCACCACGCCACCTGGGATGTCCGAGCGGTAGCCGGGTCCATCCAGGCCAGGTTGCCCCAGAAGACGCCTGCCAAAGGAATCCAGGTCACAGGGCGGGAATCACAGCAGACTGCTTATTGATGTACCATCTGGGGATCCACCTAGATGTAGCATTAGGTCCCGTAAGACCAGAAAAGTAGACACCAGTTAAGTTGGCACGGGTAGCAGGGCACAGATATCGACTAGGGCACTTATCTGTATATATGGTTCCAATTTAAACACCTGTATAGGAGATATATTCAGCCCTTCGAGCCTGCTCCACCACTCATTATGATAATGGCCAATCATCCAATTCAGTAACCTGTCGTTCTCCCCCCCCCCCCCCATGCCCTTTGATCCCTTTAGTCCGAAAAGCTAACTCCTTCTTGAAAACATACAATGTCTTTGTCTCTACTGCTTTTGGTGGTAGTGAATTCCATAGGCAGACTGATGCACCATCAATAACCACGAGACCAGAATGGTGAAACTATTGAGGCTTTATTGCACAAGATATTGAGCCTCCTGCAGCTGGAACCAGAATGGGAGCAGCGCAGGAGAGTATACACTTTTATACACTGCCTGCTGGGAGGAGCCAGCAGGCTGGGATTTACTGTGGTACCTGTAATACAATGGCAGTACTGTAATACATGTAGTGTGTTACCAGTGGTGTTTTACCACACAGACCTGTCGGGGTGAAAACATTTCTTCCCATCTCATTCTTAAATTGTTTTTTATAAATTTAGAATATCCAATTATTTTTTCCAATTGCGTGGCAATTTAGCATGGCCAATCCACCTAACCTACACATCTTTGGACTGTGGGAGGGAACTGGAACACCCGGAGGAACCCACTGAGATACGGGGAAAACGTGTAGACACCGCACAGACTCCGGCCTTGACCAAAACAGGCTACACAGGTTCCAAGATAGAGAGTGGATCGTGAACTGGGCAAGACATGCGTGGTCTGTAATTGGGAAGGGCACTCGAGCTGCGTGTATCAGAGCATGGAGGGCAGACCTGGCCAAAAGTGGAGCGGAATTTAATGCAGCCAAGGTGGTTCCCGAGGGGGCGGGGCACCATACAACTGAGCAGGCTAGAACGGGGGGGGGGGGGGGGGGGGAGGGGGGGGGGCGGCAGCTGCCGATTAAAATGGAGTACTGGATAGAAGGGGCAGGTTAAACTCTGGGCGGGGGGGAAGAATGGGGACAAACGGAGGGAAAGGATGAGAAGGCCCACAGCTGCACAGGGAGGCGGGGGGAGGGGAGAGGTCGACAGGCCCGGGGCGGGTGGGACAAAGATGGTTATGGCAGCAAGGCAGTATATCATGGCTAGCGATGTCCTGGAAGGGCCACCATCGCCATGAATTCCATCCCCTTACTGAGCAGTATGGCCACCTCCTAGCCCTCATCTCACAGCACGATTGGTGTGTCCTACCCAGCTCTTTCTTACCCTCATTGTTGCCAACAAGGCACTTAAAGATAGGAAGGAGAGGGCGGCTAGGCAACAGCTCATCGACTCCATACTGGAGGTGGATTGCTGATATTCCCCGGCCTGGACTGTGGAACTACTGATGGAGACTTTGACCTGCTGTCCACTGGGAAAGCAGTGCACAGCTCCTCCAGACATGGGAGACATTTTACAAGCATGGAGACAAGGCCAGCCACCTGCTGGCTTACCAGCTGAGGATCAGGCGGCCATGAGGGAAATAGCTCGTTGAAGGAGAGGAACAGCCAACTAATCATAGCACCAGAGAGGAGACTAACAAAACCCTCACGACCTTCTACCGAGAGCTAAACACCTCTGAGCCCCCAGAGAGGAACTTGAAGATGAAGCAGTTCCTTGATGGACTGGACATGCCAGCCGTGGTGGAGGATGGGGCCTGGAATAACCATTAGAACTGAGGGAAGTCATGGAGACCATCGTCTCCATGCAGGTGGGGAAGGAGCCGGGGCTGGATGGCTTGCCGGCGGAATTGTACAAAACATTCTTGCCAGCACTGACCCTGCACCTGTGGGAGATGTTTGCTGACTCACTATCAAGGGGAACCTTGTCACCAGCGCTGACTCAAATCTCAATATCACTGATCCAAAAAAGTCAAAGACCTGATGGAATGAGCGTCATACAGGCCCATATCACTCCTTAATACTGATGCCAAGATTCTGGCGAAATCCCTGGCGCAGCAGCTGGAGACCTGAATACCAGAGGGAGTTGCAGTAGATCAGACGGGCTTTGTCAAGGGCAGCCAATTAACAGTGAACATCAGGCATCTCTCTGAGTATTCATGACCCCATCTGGGGAGAAAACACAAGAGGTGATCATCTCCCTAGATGCAGGACAGGCCTTTGACAGGGTCGAATGGAAGTACCTCATGGAGATACTGGAATGGTTTGGATTTTGGTCAGGGTTCACCTCCTGCACAGCGCTCCCATGGCGAGCGTACGGATGAACACCATCAGCTCTGGATACTTCCGGTTTCACAGAGGTCGGAGGTAGGGATGCCCTTTATTCCCCGCTACTGTTCACCCTGGCAATTGAGCCATTGGCGATTGCTCTCAGAGCGAAGTGGTGGAGAGGTATCCAAAGAGGAGACAGAGCATAGAGTCTCACTCTATATGTATGACCTAGTCCTCTACATCTCAAATTTCCTGGCCAACATGGCAGGAATAATGAAACTCCTGAAGGAGTTTGGAACCTTCTTGGGTTACAATTTAACCAGAGTAAGAGCAGAATCTTCCACGTAAACCCACAGTGGAGAGCAGCAAAGCTGGAGCGATTGCCGTTCAAACTGACCAGACCAAATTCCAATACCTGGGGATCCAAATAGCCCACGTCTGGAACACAGATCCACAAATAGAACCTGACAAGTCTTGTGAACGAAGTTTAAAAAGGACCTGCAGAGGTGGGACTCACTCCCCTCTCCTTGGCGGGGAGAGTGCAGATGATCAACTTGAACGTACTGCCTAGGTTCGTCTTCCAGTTCAGATGGGTCAAGGAAGAGATTGCAGAATGGAGAGGAGTTCCTGTATGGGAACATCCCTCTGAGTACTGGCCATGACCCCATTCCCAACCCCCACAACAAAATACTCAAAGATCCCTGTGGTGGTTGCCACACCAAATGCAACATCGCCTCGGTCTAACCGGGATGTCCCCCAACTGCAAAAACCATAAGTTCACACCCCGTGAAAATGGATGCCTCCTTCAAAAGGTGGAGACAGGATGAGGGGGACACAGATGGTTAAAGACATGTACATAGAGGTCAGAGTAACAACTCTGGACGAGCTTACGGGCAAGCTTCACCTCCCAAAGGGGAACAAACTCAGTTGTAACCAAGTCCAAAACTTCCTCTGCAAGGAAATGACGACACACTCTCCATCTTGATAATGGATTTTATCATATCATGGTTGCTCATGCAAAAGGGACCTTGCACGACTAGATTGCCAATCATTCCTTTCTCATTACACAATACCCATCTAGGATGGCCTGTTCTCTAGTTGGTTCCTCAATGTGTTGGTCCAGAAAACCATCCCGTAAACATTCAAGGAAATTTTACCTCTATGGTATTGTAATTAATTTGATTTGCCCAATCAATATGCAGATTAAAGTCACCCATAATTACAGATGTTCCTTTATCGCATGCATCTCTAATTTCCTGTTTAATGTCATCTCCAACATCACCAGTACAATTTAGAGATCTATATACAACCCCCACTAATATTTTTTGCCCCTCGGTGTTTCTCAGCTCCACCATGCATATTCCACATCATTGGAGCCCATATCCTTCCTCACTTTTGCTTTAATTTCCTCTTTACCCAGCAATACAACTCCACCGCCTTTTCCTTTTAGTATGTCCTTCCTAAATAGTGAATACCCTGGTTGTTCAATTCCCATCCCTGGTCACCGGCAGTCTTGTCTCCGTAATCCTGACAATATCATACCGTTTACATCTATTTGCACAATTAATTCGGCCACTTTATTGCAAACGTTCCCCGCATTATGGCACAAAGCCTTAAGGCTTGACTTTTCAGCATTCCTTATCATTATTTTTCACTGTCGCCCTGTTTGATTCTTGCCCTTGATTTCCTTGCCTTTCACTTTTCTTATTCCCCTTTCTGTCTTTTGTTCTTGTCCGTGTTTCCCCTTCTCTGACTCCTTGCATCAGTTCCCACCCCCCTGCCATTTTAGCTTAAACCCACCCCAACCACTTTAGCAAATACTCCCTCTAGGAATTCAGTCCCAGTCCTGACCAGGTGTAACCTGTCCTGTTTATACTGGTCCCACTTCCCCCAGAACTGGTCCCAGGAATCTGAAACCTTCTCCTTGCACCATCTCTTCAGTTACGCATTCATCTGATGTATTCTGCTATTTCTGCTCTGACTAGCAGATGGCACTGGAAGTAATTTTGAGGTCCTGCTTTTCAACTTAATTCCTTAACTCCATTTATTCTACTTTAAGACCTCATCCTTTTTTTTGCCTATGTCGTTTGTATCAATGTGTACCACGACCACTGGCTATTCATGTTCCCCCTTCAGATTGGCCTGTAGCTGCTCTGAGACTCCCTTGACGATGGCATCAGAGTCTATATATTCCATTTACAATTGAATTTCCTATAACTATTGCATTCCCGCATATTTTACTCCTCCCTTGTCCAGCAACGCCAGTCGTGGTGCAACAAATTTGGCTGTTGTTGCTTTCCTCTGAGAGGCCATTCCCCCTAACAGTATACAAAATAGTATACATTTTTTGCAGGAGAATGGCCACAGGAAATTCCTGCACTGCCTGCCTAATTCTCTTGCTCTGCTTGGTGGTCACCATTCCATTCCTGCCTGTGGAGTGTTAGCCTGTGGTGTGACCACTTCTCTATATGTGCTGTCTATGATACTCTCCACATCGCTGATGCTCCACAGTGTCTCTAGCCATGATTCCAACCTGGGCTTCCAGGATCTGCAGTTGGAAGCACTTGCTGCACTCACGTTGGCTCTGGGCATTGGAAATGTTCCCAGCTTCCCACATAGAGCAGGAGGAACACACCACGGCTTTGAGCTCTTCTTTCGTAACTTATCCCTTTAAATTAAACCTCTTGGAATGCAGTAACAAACAATATCAATTGCTCTAGAGTCATTCTTCCCTGGTCCTTGTTGCTATAAAATATAGCTCTTTCAAACTGTAGACCAGAAAATATAGATCTTACGAACTAAAACTGATAGATGGGTTAAATACTTACTGACCGTACTCACACAACCAGCTACTTCCACTTGCTCTGCATCATTTTTGAATACTGATGTCACTTCAGGAACTCCAAAGTTGCATTCCACTCTCAGTTTAGCTCTTTACACGAACTGTAATTTTACTGCATTACAGCCTTCAAAATACACTGGGTCAGCAGACAAATATAGCCTTGAAAGCCTGTGAAAAAAACAGGGGCTGGGGCTGGAAATAAGAGAAAATTCATGTGGGCGAGACAGAACAAGGACAGCGCAAAACCCAGTCCTGATGCACATGTTGGCATCAGGATGCTGGCAGCTGCTGTGATCCTGAGTTTGAGACACTGGAGTAGGAGGCCCCATCATGCTTTCTTGATAATAGCCCAATTTCTATAAAACACTTCAGCTCAGCATTGAATATTGCTTTGGAAGCACAAAACAATTTTTTTTTAAACTGGAGGTTTAAATAGCATAATCCAGGGAAATCAGGATATATGGAAAGAACAAAGAAGCCAAATATTCAGGTCAGATCTTCTTTGCAACTGAGAAATAAATTGCAAAACAAACATGCTAACAGAATCAGAAAGGAAGAGGAAGTGGAATCGAGCAGGAACCCTACATCTAAAACAAATAGAAACACATCAAATATTCTTTCATGACAGCATTTACCATTTCCACAATATTGCTGTTAACTGGATTTAAGTAGACCCTGGCTAATTTTCCTTGTCCAAGTTGATTGTGGTGGCACAGTGGTTAGCACTACTGCCTAACAGTGCAAGGAATCCGGGTTCGATTCCAACCTTGGGTGGCCATGTGGAGTTTGCACTTTCTCCCTGTTTCTGCTTCGGTTTCCTCTGGGTGCCACTTTTTCCAAAGATGTGCAGGTTAGGTTAAGGGGTTATTGAGATAGGGTGGTGGAGTGGGCCTACTTAGGGTGCTCTTTCAAAGGGTCGATGCAGACTCGATTTTGCTGACTGGCCTTCTCTGCACTGTAGGGATTCCTTGATTAGGCAAATTAACCACAAATTGAAGAGGTGTGTGCTTCTACTTCATGAGATCTAGAGTAAGAGCTGTTGATGGAAAGAAATATGAATACACCAATCATATTTATAAAAATCCAAATGCAGAAACAGAAGAACTAATTCGCATTATCATTGCTAAAGGAAACCCACTGAGCTTTTGGATCAAGGAGTTTTATGAATATTTGGGTACTTTGTTGCCAAAATCAATTTGCCAATTGAGAATTTAATTTAAACTAATTTAAAGGATATAGAACATAGAACAGTACAGCACAGAACAGGCCCTTCGGCCCTCAATGTTGTGCCGAGCCATGATCACCCCACTCAAACCCACGTATCCACCCTATACCCATAACCCAACAACCCCCCCCCCTTAACCTTACTTTTATTAGGACACTACGGGCAATTTAGCATGGCCAATCCACCTAACCCGCACATCTTTGGACTGTGGGAGGAAACCGGAGCACCCGGAGGAAACCCACGCACACAGGGGGAGGATGTGCAGACTCCACACAGACAGTGACCCAGCCGGGAATCGAACCTGGGACCCTGGAGCTGTGAAGCATTTATGCTAACCACCATGCTACCCTGCTGCCCCCCAGATCTATTAGATTTCCAAATCTATTAAAATGGATTACCACTGAATTAATAATAATTGAGACAGAAATCTTTAACTGTTCTATTGACATCAGTATGATCAGTGCTAAAATTGTCTAACATTTCTAATTGAAGCCATAAGTTTATATTCTCATTTTTATAGACCTGCAGCTGTGGGTGACAATTGAATGGCCCTACCCCATTAAAAAAATGTAGAGACTTAATTGTGCGCTGTACTTCAAAACTAATAGTAACCTTCAAATTTTGCTTTGATGTTTCAAATATTGGGGGATTCTCCGCCGCCCTCCGCCGGTCGCGGAATTCCCAGTGCAGCCAACTGGCCAAATTCCCAATAGCATGGACCTCCTATGGTCCCACCATCCGTGATCCTCGTGTGGCGGCTGCGGACTCAGTCCAGGGCCGCCACAGTTGGGGGAGGGCCGATGGGCAGGCAGGGTGGGTTTTATTCAGGTCTGGGGGAAATGTGTGTGGGCGGTCAGGGGCGCAAGAGCGGGGTACTATTCTGCCAGTCCAGATCATGGCTGAGTTCGCCATGGAGCATGGCCTTGCCGCTGGAGGCCGTCTGCCATGCGTATGCGTGGCCTCTGACCCGGAAGTGCGAGCTCTACGACAGCTGCATGCTAGCCCCCAGCAAAATGGGGAATCTGTGGCCTTTTGACGCCAGTTTTCCTGGCTCAAAATACCACAGTTTTCCCCACGGCATGGGGACTTAGTTCGAAAAATCCAGCCCATGATTCTTAAAGGGATTGACAGGGTAAATGCTGAGAGGATGTTCCCCCTCACGATAGAGTCTAGGAGCAGAGGGCATAGTCTTAGAATAAATGGGTGCCCATTTTCGGCTGAGATAAGGCTGAGGGTGTCACAGGGGCACAGTGATTAGCCCTGCTGATTCAATTCTGACCTTGGATGACTGTGTGGAGTTTGTACCTTCTACCCATGTCTGCGTGGGTTTCCTCGGGTGCTCCAGTTTTCTCCCACAGTCCAAGGATGTGTAGGTTAGGTGGATTGCCTCTTAGTGTCCAAAGCTGAAGTGACATTACCTAGGTGGGGTGCTCTTTCAGAGGGTCGTTGCAGACTCGATGGGCCAAATGGACCCCATCTGGGCTGTCCGGAGTTTATAAGGAGAAATTTCTTCTCTCAGAGCGTTGCAAATTTTGGAACACCTTGTCACAGAGAGTTGTGGTGTCTTGCATATATTTAAGGCTGAGTTAGATGGATTCTTGATCATTAAGGGAATTAAGGATTACGGGGAAAGGGCAGGAAAGTGGATGTGAGGAATGTCGGATCTGCCATGGTGCCATTAAATGATGGAGCAGGCTCGAGAGGCTGAACAACCTTTACCTGGTCCTATTTCTTATTGTCTTATGGTCTTTTGAACTTCTACCATCTCTACTTTAACTCCTGCAATACTAGGCCTTATTGTTATCTACATCTCTTAGGCAACTATCTGAATGAAATGAAAATGAAAATGAAAATCGCTTATTGTCACAAGTAGGCTTTAATGAAGTTACTGTGAAAAGCCCCTAGTCGCCACATTCCGGCGCCTGTCCGGGGAGGCTGGTACGGGAATCGAACCGTGCTGCTGGCCTGCTTGGTCTGCTTTAAAAGCCAGCGATTTAGCCTGGTGAGCTAAACCAGCAGTTTACAATGGTGCTAGACTAATCCGCATGTCAAAGACCTCAGTCAATCTGTTTTCCTAAGCAATTTCCATTTAAAAATAGCTTACTCTCTTTTAATCATACATCAACCAGAATACATTCCCAATAATTAGATTCCTTAATTTTCATTTGATCATAACTTCTTGACAGGTGAGAAATGAAGACATTTTGAATACATGATGCTGGCCCGGGTGTTCATTCAATGTATATATCTGCACTATGGTAAATATATTTCACATTTATTCCTCTCCAAGTCCCAGGTATTGAATTTCTAATTATTGTGATGCAAGGTCCCGCATTCATTCAAAGGTAAAAAATAAGCACCCCTGTCAAACATTTCCCATCCTGTCCCTTACTTCCATGATCTCTCATTCAATCTCATCGCAGTGAATCACCTTTAGTTTCACATCAGCAACATGAATAAAGGCATTTTCCAGATGAAAATGGACAATACAGATGGAACCCTTGCATCTGAGGTACTCATGTCGTGATCTCATGAGAATTGTTCATAGAAGGTCAGTGATTATCCAGACAATACTGCACTGGACTCTGTTCTTTGTAGATACTGTAAGTTATTATTGAGACCCACATTGTAGTCTTCTCAGCCAAGAGTGCTTTGCAATGGCCTTTATTTTATCCTGTGTGGTTTGGGTAAAAGTACTATTTATTCATCATCGAACACAATAGCCTTTTATGCCTTCTTGCAGTGTTATTTTGTCTCCGCTTTTTAAGCTGAACATGACTCATTCCGTAGATCCCACTCTCCCTAGGCACAGAACGGAGCAATGGAAGCCATTCAATGCCACATTGCGAGGATTTTATTTTGCTCTTGAATGGCTGCCAAGCATTGTTGACACAATCTCTCTGTGAAATCATAGAACACTAATCAATATGGAATTCATGGACTGTGCGATCATTGACTTAGAGTTCATAGCCAGGATTGACCTTTGTGCGGTGGAATTACACTGTATGAAGGTGATGCTCTGGCACATCTCCTGAGTGTTCATCAGCATCTATGAAAGGAATACGTTATCATTAACTCCTATGTCAAAACTGACGGCCACATCACTGCCAGATGTCACTGCAGGACAGGGCATAAACTTGGCAGACTTCTGATGAATGCAGGGTAATGAGTGCTTGTCAGTAATCACACAATGAGCCCTGATCAACCATTCCCTCTGAGTACAGTGCTAACATAACTCACAATTTTACATCCAAGCTGTCATATGACAGATCACTGCATCCTGATGTCAGATGGCATCTTGAGTCTCACTTTCAAGATGTGACCTATGCATTTTTCATGCCGTTTGGAGAAATTGTCTGTCCAGATGTAGCTCCGTCTTCAGATGCACAAGTGATAACCATTGACGGATGTTTTTCTTCTTAGAGTCGCCTTTCTAAACTGCTGTCACAGTGGCAAGTGCATCTACATGTTTAATAGCGTTTCAGCCTCCTAAAGGCTGCCATTGACATTAACCTTTTCACGCCATGGTTGAAAGGACTGCACTATGTGTAGTTGCTTAAGGATTTGCACTAGTGGATTGCTGATCACATTCCACAGCAATCACATGGCCCTTAGGCTATTGCAGCTACCATGGATGACCCTATCTTTATGTTGCTTAATGCTAATGCTCTTATCATTTTGAGATTGATGATCTTTCATTTGATATTGAAGATGACACTGAAGGTCTGTTTTCGCTCCTGCTTTGAACTGTGAAGAGAACTATGCTCATATCAAATTATCTTCACCTTATACCTCCTGGAATCTTATTGTTATGAGATTGTCACGGGCATGTCTTCTGTGTTATGTCCGTGCAATGGTATCCTCATGTTTCTAGTCAGAATCCTCACCCTCTTCAAATTTAGCCCCTTGAACGTCCTCCTTGTCTCAGGAGATGTGTAGCTTCTCCATGTCTCCCTATGACAAACCTGCATCCTCTCTCACACCCTTGCAGTGCGAGGTTGTACAGGGTGCAGCAAACAACAATGATGTAAGATACCTTTTTACTTAATACTCAACTAGTCAAAGAAATAAAATATAATAAAGATAACTAACTAACTATACAATGTAATAATGAAGTAACTTATAACTTCTCTCTCTCTCTCCTAGCTATTCTATGTCTTGTCTGTTCACTCTCCTGAAACGCACTCTCCCAGAAATAGCGGAAAGTCCTTTTTATATCACCTGATAGACATATAGCATTGAATTGACTGTACTAGTTTTACATACATTGAACATGTATATTGATATACAGAGATCACAACACCCCCGTTTTTTAAAAACATTTTCTTGCAAATATTAAAATACATTTTTCCATATGAAATGCAGTGTATACAATGTACAGCATGCCGACAGTAGCACCTTCCACCTACATGTGAGCTGGCCAGTCCAACACACAGTCCGGTCGAATCCGGGGGTGGGGGTGCTGGGGACGGTTGGGGAACGGGGTGGAGGGGCTGCTGGGGAGCACATTCCCCCCACAGTGTCTGCACTGGTACCCCCACCCGCCCCACCCCCGGCCAGCCCGGACCAGCCCAGCCCCACACCAATCATACCGAGCACCGAGGCAGGTTTCAACGGTGTCAATAGGTGTTTATTGTGGAGAAATATATACAGTCTGTGCCCTAGCCCTATGACTGAACCATACCCTGCACCCGTGCCAACCTAACTTGTGTCTAACTTTCTGGCCTTACGAGCCTAACACTACAGCTAGGTGGTTCCCCAGATAGTACAGCAGGAGTAGAGGCGGCCTGCTGTGGCTCCTGCCCTGTGAGAAGGGTCCCTGTTTGCGTGCGTCTCCTTGGACAACCTGGCCTGGATGGGCACACTGCTGCTTATCTGTCCTGGGTGGCGTAGTGCCGCCCTGTTCTGCTCGCTGCCCACCAGATGCACCAGTGACAGGAGAGGTGGGGATTCCGAGGTGCTCTGCTGTTCTGGCACCTCCCCTGTGGGAGTCACCAGCACGGACCCCACCACCTCCTCCTCCCTCGGGGTGCCCGACAGACCCCGGGCTACTCCATGGGACCGGGGTGCAAGCGGAGCCATCCCAAGAGGCCCCTCCGCCATCTGCCGCTGCCAGACCTGGAGGCCCGCTCAGGTCTCGACCAGCGTCTGCTCACTTGAGGCCATGGGGCACACGAAGTGGCCTATCTCGATCTGGGACTGCAGCACATCACACTGCGACTGTGCCACGGCCTTCTGGGTCTGTGTCACATCACACTGGGATGTTGGTCTGTGCCACATCAGCCAGTGACTAGGCCACCTCCCTCTGGGCTTCGGCCACCTACCTCTGGGACTGGGCCACCCCACCCAGTGTCTGGGCCACGCAGCCAGTGCCTGGGCAATGCCGCCGAGGTTCCCAGCCTGTGAATGGGCCATGCTGAGGATCGCCGCTGCAATGTCCAGGTGGCTCTGGCATGTGGCTGCCTGTGAGAGGGCTGGCCTGTCCTAAGCCTTGGCCACCGCATGCATAGAATGCCCCAGGCCTTGGACGCGTTGATCCATAGACAAAATCGTCACCCCCAATGCCTTTGCTGCAGGCGCCACCCGTGCGGTGTTGACCTGGGTGGCATGCATGACCGGCAACTTCCCCTGCTCCTGCACGTGGATGGACTCCTCCACCTGCGCCTGCAGGTGCTGAATACCCACCGTCATCCCCTCTTGTGGTCCCTGGAACTCTGACTCAACCTGCCCTGTGGCTGGGACTGGATGTTCCAGAAGCCCGGGACCCATCTGACAGGCAGCTGGTTCCTTGGGCCTGCCTGACCTCCGACCATCCGGCCCCTAGGCTGCTCCTACCTCCACCTGTTGCACCGGATCAGCTGTGTGGTTCTCATCAGATAGTGTCCCAGGAGCCCCTTCACTAATGTGCCCAACCGAGGTGATAGTCTCTTGGATGGTGAAAGTTTGGATGGTGAGTCTCGGGTGGAGGGCTGGCGTTCAGGCTGCTCTCCCTGTCAGTGGTCAGCTGACTGGGGAGCACTGGCTCTGGCACTGGCTGGGGACGATGGGCCGGCCCCATCTCTGGCAGGTCCTGTAAGACACAAGACGACATGTATGATTCGGCAGCGGGCTGAGGTTGCGTAGGGGGCCAAGTTTGGGGTGGTGCAGGGTGTGAGGGGTGTCGGGGGTATGGAGGGGTGAGGGTATGAGGGGGTAGGAGGGGTGAGGGAGGTAAGGAGGGTGGGAGTGTGGATGAGTGAGGGGGTGAGGGGGTTGTGGGTTAAAGGGATATGGGGGGTGAGGGGGTGTGTGGGGAGGGGGCGCACATGTGTCATGGGGATCTGTAACTAAGCTGGGTTTCACTTGCTTGCCCGCCACCAAACTCCGTCTCGGTGACCTCCCTTTCTTCCGGGCTGCCGACCACGTCCAGTGCTCTCTGCTCAGACATGGTGAGGGGCTGCAGTTCTGGTGATCCCCCTCTGGCCTTCTCTGGCAAGCAGCCCAGGCGTTGGGCAGATGGTGGTCTCAGTGGCCAGGGCACCCAGCGGCTAGCATGGTGGGGTTTAGCCATCCCCCGGAAAAGGGGGGGGGTGCTGATTGCGAGTGTGTGGGGGTTAGTGCCAGGGACACAACGTGGCCTACTCATCCTGGCTGCCCTGAGGAGGTTGTGGGCTTTCTTCTGGCACTGCATGCCAGTCTGGGCAACTTTACCCACGGCACTGACCATCTCTGCAGAGTTACTGATGAATCGCAAGCTCCGTACCACATTGCCATTCCACAAAAAGACAAGGCAAAACGAAAAGTTAAGATAAACTGGGATCTCAGAAGCAAAACCAGAAGGCATACTATGACAGAACAATCAGGAGTCTTAAACCTTTGTTACCAAGCGATGTTGTAAAGATTGAGGATCCTGATCCCCCTTATCACTGAGGAGCCAGTCCTTTAAGCACCAAGGGCATACAAAGATCTGTGGAACTTGCGAGTGAAGCAAGATTTAAGAGTTACCTAGGTGTCTATAAAAGCTACTGTACAACAAGAGGCAGGTCCAAGATCATACATGGTAATGACAGAACAAGGACAGATTTTGAGAAGAAATCATTGGGCACTATTGAAAACAAAAGAACCTGCACAAGAACAGCAAGACGATGGTGTTAGTGAAGATGTCTATCAACCTGAACCAACACTGAAATTGGAAGAGTCAGACTTGATTATATAGAACGATTTTCAAAACAGTGACACAGCCTTATCAGATACACCGACAGATGTTCAAAGTAGTAACACAGGTTCACCAAGTATGCCATGGTTGGGAAGTTCAACAAGAAAGATAATGCAACCAAAGCAGAAGAATCCGGGGTTCGAACAATGAAATTTGTGAATTGTTTAAAGTACATTGTTACTCATATCATGTGTATTGTTTACAGAAATGATGTGCAGTATGTTTTAAAAATCCCAAGGAAAGGGGATGTAATGATATGCAGTAACTGAGTATATAACAGTGCATATAACCTCCGACCACTAGGTGTCATGCAAGAGGAACAGGACACTGGAACCGGACAGAGCCAGTCTTGATCATAGAATTTGCGGTGCAGAAGAAGACCATTTAGCTCATCGAGCCCTTGGAAAGAGCACCTTACCAAAGCCCACAGCTCTATCTTATCCCTACACCTCCACTTATTCCCGTAACTCTACCTACCCTTTTTTGGACACTAAGGGCAATTTAGCATAGCCAATCCACCTGACCTGCACATCTTTGGACTGTGGGGGGAAACCGGAGCATCCGGAGGAAACTCACGTAGACATGGGGAGAATGTGCAAACTTCGCACAGACAGTGACCCAACCCTGGGAATCGAACCTGGAGCTGTGATGCAACTATGCTAACCACTGTGCTACCGTGCTGCCCACAGAGTTACAAAAGCTGTTAGAAGCATGTTTAAAAGATCCCCAGTTTGATTAGCAATAGTTTAGTTTACCCATAGTTTATTCAGCATTAAATAATGTGTCTTGAACTAGATATCCTGTCGTACACTGATTAATTTATTATCATTGTACACAAACATAACACTCTGTGGAAAACAACCACATGCCATTATCATTGTATTTAGGGGATTCCCCCTTATCACGGAGGAGCCAGTCCTTTAAGCACCAAGGGCATACAAAGATCTGTGGAACTTGCGAGTGACACAAGATGTAAGAGTTACCTAGGTATCTAGCGAAAACATGCATGACCTGCTTTCTGTGATTACAGATTGGCTGTATATTTAGAGAGTTAATTATTTTTCTATTAATGAATCTCACACGCTGATGCCAGGCCACGGGCGGAATTCTCCGCAAGGCCCGACGCCGTCGTGAAACCTGGAGAGGTTCACGACGGCGTCGGAAGCCTCTCCCGGCCCCCTATTCTCCCCTCCCTGGGGGGATAGGAGGGCCGTACCGGGAAACTCGGCCGCCGGGCCTTGTCCCTGGCTTCAAGGCCCGGCGCGCCAAGAATGATGCTGTGGCGGCGCCTAATGATGTCAGCCGCGCATGTGCGGGTTAGACAGCTCCAACCCACGCGTGCGCGGTTGCCGTCTTTCCCCTCAGCCGCCCCGCAAGACGTGGCGGCTTGATCTTGCGGGCCGGCGGAGGGAAAAGAGTGCGTCCCCTTGAGAGGCCGGCCCGACGATCGGTGGCCACCGATCGCGGGCCCGTCCCCTCCCGAGCACAGTCGTGGTGCTCAATCCCGGATCCGCCCCCCACAGGCCCCACACTTACCTGGCGCGCCATGTTCACCACGGCAGCGACCAGGTGTGGTTGCCGCCATCGTGAACAGGTCGGGAACGGCAGGCCACTCGGCCCATACGGGCCGGAGAATTGCGGGTCGCCGGTTTCTCCGAGCGGCATGTCGCAACATCGGACACGCCATTTTGGGGGCGGGGGAGAATAGCGGGTGGTGCGGGAGCGGACCTCCCGCTATTCTCCCACCCATCGTTGTTGCGGAGAATATGTTTGGCGTGGATGGCACCCTGCACTTTGAGAAAGCCTCAACTTGCAGCAAACTCTACAGCTCTGGCAGCCTGGTTTGCTTAACGCACACTGGAGTGAATGTAATGGTGATCTGTCGCCGATTGTGAGATTCCACAGGGGTCCCCAATAAAGTCCAGGAAGAATCCGCTGGAAAAAAAGTTTCAATGCAGCAGTAACCTGAAGAGAAACAGACATTCGCAGCGTGAGTTCCAAATAGCGAATGTGACAATTGTGAGTTACCGCATCCCTAGACAAGGCACCTGTGGCATTGTCTTTCAGTCATCTCTATGTATGAGCTACATCTTCTGTGGGTCCTTGGTGATGCCAAACAGCTTTGTGGATTTTGTCCCTCCTCATCAACTGGGGCCCATTGGCTTTTCTTCCTCAGGTCTATGGTTTTCCCTGAGCTGTGCCAACCAGTGATGGGCCCTTCTTGTCCTCATTTACATCAAAGCCATCAAGGAGGCAGCGTTGCCTGCAGCCTGCATTGTCAACTTCTTGTTTCTATCGATGGATGAAATTGAGAAATCAATGTTAGTCCCAGGTGATTTGTCTTCCTCTACATACAAGGCAGTAAGGCATTCCCAACCCTTGATTTTCCGTTAGTCTACATGTTGCATACCGAGATCACCCCTCACAAGATGATATCACCCTGGAAGACGACACATGACTGTTGGCTGGATGGTTGGTTTGTGATGCAGAGTGAGGCCAACAGTGCGGGTTCAATTCCTGCACCGGCTGAGGGTATTCATGAAGGCCCAGCCTTATCAAACTTGCCCCTAACCTGAGGTGTGGTGATCCCCAGGTTAAATCACCACCAGTCAGCTCTCCCCCTCAAAGGGGAAAGTGGCCTATGATCATCTGGGCTATGGCGACTTTACTTTACTTAGTAACCCCACAACGACTCGGGATACCCAGTCATTGCACTTTTGTCCTGCCTACAAGCATGGTTTCTTGAATGCCATGACCAGAGCACTGGGAAGATGGAGACTTGCAGACCTATGCTGCCTTTGTACAGGAGACACAGTCATTGATTCTTGGAGCCTGCAGTCATTCAAATATGGGTCTGTGAGGATCAGATGCCAATTAAGGCATATGCCATACAGCATTAAAGCTTAATGGATTTCTGCCTGCATGCACGCCATTAGAAAATGAACCATGCTCATTCATTGTGTATGATATCCTTGAGTCCAGCACTCAGCTGAGCCGTGCTCTCCATAGTTTGAGCAAGACAGTAAGAGGGTTCCCCCTCAAATTGGCCAGGATTTGCTGTGTGGAACACTTCCTGCACGCCCTTAGTCCCCTCCCAGACTTTTTTTCTAACTTCATTTTCAAACTGTCATTGGAAGGTAAACTCAAAAATGGTGCTGTTAGTATTGATGTGAGAACCTCCCCCTATTATCCAGCAAGTCCCTCTCATCTTCCTCCATCCTCATTGTCTCCTTATTCCCTTTCCTTCTATCATTATCCAGCCTTCCTCAATGACTCTGGAACCCCAGTATCCATGTGGATATTCCTGTTCTTCCCTCTGAACATTTTAATGTTGGTGTCCCCATGCTCATTGACATCCTAATCCCTCACCGGCACCCTGATTGTCCAGGAACCACTCCCCCAAACCCCCACCCCCCAAAACAACCCCCGCCTTGAGACCATCCAAAACCCATCCCGCGCTCCCATGATTTCCCATCTCCCAGCTTCCAGGAAACAGATGCCTCCCCTGACCGTGCTGTGCTATCTACCTCATTGCCCCATGCCTCTAACCCCCAAGACTAAATTCTTCAGATGGCTGACCATACGGTGCATGACTGTCACTGCCTAGAAAGGCCTTCCCCTCCCCAAGACAGGGAGCAAGACATATGTGCCATGCAAGGCCCTCTAACATGGAATGTACAGTCCCAGGACAGTCTATTCTCATCGGCATCAGGACAGTCTCTTGATTGTGCCCCTGACAATGTGGCCTTGATCAGCTCCAGGACAGTCTCTTTAATATGTCCCTAATAGCATGGTCCCAGCCCCAGGAGAGTGTCTGACTCCCCCACGGACAGCCTTATAACTCTTGGTCCAGGACGACCTTTTATTACTCCACTCTTCTTTGATGCCACCCAGCCCTGTCTCCATCTTCCCATTTACGTCCCTTGTTCCACTCCACCCCCACAGTCCCGTCTCCATCTTTTCCTTCCCCTCCCATGATCCACCCCACCCGCACAGTCCAGCATCGGTCTTCCCCCTCCCCATTGGTGTTGCCCCCCCATGCCCAGTCATTGCACAGCTTTTGATATAAGCACCCAAAATCTCACAGCAGTATTCATAAAGGTTGATGAAAGCAGCATAGATGTATCTGAACGTCATTAATGAACTGAAGCTCACCAGGGCACCCCACTCATATATAGTTGGGAAACAGGCTATTCTAATTATCCACTAGCGGGGCACTTAATTTGGAGGGGAAATGGAATTCTGGGAAGTTGGCTTCTTAATGGGCATTCATCAGAGGCAAAGGAATGCAAATGTGGTTCCCGGCATAGATCAGCGGGAAGCTTAACCCACCTTTAACTCGCCATCAAAGTCGGGAGAACAAAATTCCCACTGGTAAGAAACTGACATTTGTCCGGGCATGCTACTGCGATTTAATGGCCATCAGTTTGTTCATTGGCTCAGGGCAAGACTTCTAGCCCTTCTAGTCCCGCATCTGAGAATTGTCAACCAGTCAAATGAACAACAGCTCTCTTGTCCCAACAGTATCAATGGGGGTCTTGGCCACTTCTGTGACTATCGGCAATGCCCAGAAAAGAGATGTCATGGAACCCGATGCTGATAAATCTGGGATTTTGCTGGGATTAGACTGGCTGGGCCTAACGAGGGGGCTGGAGGTCTGGGTTTGGGAATGTAGAGCGGAAACACAAGGAACAGGGGCTCTGTTGGGCAGATGCTGCTTGAACAGGAGGGACCCTCCTTCTTGCACAAAGACCGCTGGGAAAACAGTCATGGCAGGAGGAATGACCATTAATTGGCTACTTAAAAGCCTCCTCCCAGGCATGGTGCTTCTGTCATGCCACCCACATTTATAATGTCCCTGTTTGCCAGCCCAGTCTTGGAAAGGCCATTCCTCGCTCTCCCTGTTATTGTGGACCTTGTGGTTTAACTGTTCTATCTATTGTAACTTAGTGAATATTTCTCTTTGGTGAACTGTAAATTACATTCTGGATTTCCACTTCAATACACTTCTTTCTCTATGAAAACATGACTAACCAGAGCTTTTCAAATCCACAGATTATTACATGTGTGATTTTCTGTGGGACTTGCAAGGATGATGGTAGAATTGCTGGAGTATAAAGGGGCTGACAGTCAGTGATATTTAGAAGCCATCTTTCCTTGAATCAGTGAAACTTGTGGATCTAGCTCTTTGGGTTCTCCTTGTATGTGGTCTAGTGTTCTCTCTCTCTGGCCCTCACCTTTTTAGTAATGAGACAATGGACAAAATTTTGAGCCCGAATTAGCCGTCAGCGTAAATGGTAATAAGGGTGCAAGGTCCCGTGAGATTTCATCAGGAAACTAGATTCTTGCCGGCATGAAGGGGGGGCGGGGATGATGGAAGTGGGGGTAGGGGGGTAGGGGGGTAGGGTGGGGGTAGGGGGGTAGGGTGGGGGTAGGGGGGTAGGGTGGGGGTAGGGGGGTAGGGTGGGGGTAGGGGGGAGAGTTTGCTGCTCACAGGCTTTAGTAGACCTTCATTATTGTGGACCTCTGGGTCTCCAAGGGCTGTTTCACTAGGTGTGGAGCTGGCACTTGTCAGGTTCCCCTTGCTAGTGTCTGAGCAATGGTTCCTCAGAGGTACAGCCTTTCTGGAGTAGCAGCTGGAAATGGATGGGAGCGGGAGAAACCATAGAGGCAGCACGGGGGCGCCTGCATTGTCCCAAGGTTGGGTCCAGTGGAAGGCCAGGCAGTGTGAAAGACTCTGCCATGGGCTGGTGATTAATTCCATGACGGCAAGAAGAGCCTGACACAGAGGGAACAAAGGGGCCAGTCACAGTTATCCCCCACCCCCGAACTACAGAATGCAGCTTTAGAGATATTCTCTGCCATTGGGATGTCATCATGGGTGGCTGGCTGTTTACAGTGGGAGGCTCATTTGAACCACAACCCCTGAGCATATTTTAGTTTATTAACAGTTCCTTTGCATAAAAGACAAAGTACAAAACAACAACATGAAATAGTAAACAGGCAAAATACAGTGAAGTCACCAGCATTTCACCTTTACAAGGCGACAGACCAAACCTGGTCCATAAACAATCCTCATTTCACAAAGACTACAAATCCATAGGGAAAAGCACCGTGCTATATACACAGGCACCGATACTACAAAATCTGTATCAATTGAAAACACAACATTCTAATTACATGAATAAACCAAATACATAGTAAACAAATACATAATAAGCAGGGCCTTTGCACTCAACATGATGTTCCATGCACTCAGTAGGCCCTTGCACACGGTATGTGCTCGGTGTGCCTCCACTTGATGCTAAAACACTCCGGCACAATCAGTATGCCATACAACCAATCAATAATAAAACAACAACAATTCAAACAGTTCCCAAACCGGGAGAAATGACATGTTTCGATGGAACACAAGTTACATCTTCAGCCAATGACAACACCGATTGCTGATCGCTGGCACATGAAATTGACAGAGCTGGGGGAATGAAGGTGAAATCTAAGGATGAAGCTGAGTGCAAATTGGAGTCCTGAAATAAATCAGTGAGCCTTGTCTGTCACAGGGGGAAGACACTTCCCTAATCAGATGCTTGACCCTCCTTGACGAGTCAATTATGCTCATTAAGCCAGTATTGTAATGTATGATTCTGCCACTGATTGGCACCCTTTAATTAGCCCTTTGGGAGCTGAGCCTTCAAACATTGAATTCCATTGCTGACACTCTCCTCTCCATAAAAAATGCAAGGGGCAAAGGTAACAGAGCTCAGCAGTCAACCATGATATGACAGTAAAAAGTCTTACAACACCAGGTTAAAGTCCAACAGGTTTGATTCAAACACGAGCTTTCGGAGCGCAGCTCCTTCTTCAGGCTGCGCTCAAAAAGCTTGTGTTTGAATCAAACCTGTTGGACTTTAACCTGGTGTTGTAAGACTTCTTACTGTGCTCACCCCAGTCCAACGGCGGCATCTCCACATCATGATACGACAAGTTTGGTGGCAGCATTTCAAATGTCCCGGGAAGTCAGCACACACATAAAGGCAATACATTAATGTACCCTCAGCCCTCACCCTTGGGTGGGGGGGGGGGGGGGGGGGGGGGAGTGGGTATCCAAGGTAGATACCCATCTGTCAAGTGGTATTAGGAAATGTGGGGACATGGCCATTGTGTGAGGGGGGGGGGGGGGGGGGAGTGAGGTTCATTGGAAGGGGGATGTGCACAGGTGGATGTCCCATGTCTTGATAGGACTATGGGTCAGGGCATTGTCAGGACTCCGCGATGCTCACATTTCTGCTTCCTTCCTTACAGCTTTTGGATTAAGAGGATCATGGGCCAGTTGAGCTGGAAGTGCTATTGCTAACAGTGAACCAACAGCAACAATATCAATGTGTAGCTATGTGTGGACAGGACCAGTGCCCTGCAGAGGAGGGAGTGGCAGAGCCTGCTGATTTACTGGGTGGCTCCGAGGAGACACTACTGGTCAATGTGTGTGCCAGAGCAGAGCATCGTTCCTCCAGATATCAGAGATCCATTGCTGGAGATGGCTGTGTCTGTTCAGAGGGATGGTGGACCACCTGTTCCTGATCATGCAGGAGTTGGAGCCACATGGACTGGGAGGTCACCCATTGCCTGTGGCCCTGAAAGTTACTGGTGTGCTAAACTTTTATGCCAATGGCTTGTTTCAGGACAGCATCTCCCAGTATACCACACATAAGTGTATAAGGGAGGTGACAGATATGCTATTTGCCAGGGTTCACCAACTTTGATTGGGACCAGGCTAGCCAGGACTCCAGGGCCATGGGCTTCACCCACATGGCTGGCTTGCTCCAATTGCGGGGTCCAATTGACTGCATGCATGTGGCTCTGCACTCCCCATGACAGCGTGGGGTGCCCTTTATGAACTGCAAGGGGTACCATTCCTTCAGCGTGCAGATCGTCTGCGACCGTGTAATATGCATATTGAGGTTTGTACTCATTTCCTGGGGAACGTCTACAACAGCTACATTCTCAGACACTCACAGATCCTGGCCTTCCTAGAGGAACACCAGAAGCTGGAGCGTCAAAGGGTACCCACTCAGGAGGTGGTTGTTGATGCCAGTGCTGAGGCTCCAAACACAATCTGAAACCTGGTCCAATGATGCTCATACCTCAAAAATTTGCGCTAGTGGAGCAGATGATAAGCCTGCTAAAGATGCGGTTCTGGTACCTGGACTGGTTGAGGTTAGCCCTCTAGTACAGGCCCCAGAGAGTATCGCGCATCATCGTGGTGGGCTGTGCACTCCACAATCTGGCACTGGAACAGGGTGAGGAGCTGGATGCGGGGAGATGGAGGGCCACCACATCTCCTCAGATGAGAAGGAAGCCGAGGAGGATGGCAAAGGATAACCCCTGGAGGAGGCAGAGGGAGGACCTCTGGGAATGGCCGAGATCTGAATGGGGCATAGGGCTAAAGACTCTCGCTTTGGAGAGGACCAGGGCTAAGGTGGTTAGATATGTCCCTATGGAGTTGTGAGACCATCTCAACCATCTCATTTGTGTTCTGCCAGTGTGGCGTGACCTTGTTCATTATCCTTTACTGGGCAGGGTGCAAAAGTGCTATGACCAGACAATGCAGGAGAATGATGATGGCTTGCAATGAGAATGGAGCAATGCTCCTCATATCGCTTGTGAATGTCCGACCCCTGCCTGCAGAAACCTGACCTGCGACCTGACCTGTCAGTGAACAGAGTGGTCTGGGGCCGTACCGATGTTGCCTCAGCATGACTGCGTTATCACAGTAGGAGGGGGGAATACCATTGAGCTGCCACCCTGTCTGAGCAGATGGAGGATGCGCCGGTATTGCGCAGTTTGTCTGAGCATGCCGCAATAGAATTAGAGGAGGAGTAACTTCAAGGGTGAACAACATGACTTTCATCACATTTAATGATGCTAACACTGGTGAATAATTTCTGCTTGTGCCTAAATTTCCCCGTGCTCATGCTGTGACTAACATTCCTCACCCTCTTGCTAAGTCTAGGTGTCTCCTCAGGATCCACAGCTGAGGATGAGGCAGCCTTCTGATTGCTGCCCCATGTTGCCTGAGATGACCTTGATGGGCATCCCCTGGAGGGCCGGGACCCTTGAGGGTCCAGGCCTGCTTTCGGGGACCAGGGGTGTTGTCGTGCTACCCTCCTCAATGTATGGGGTTGGAGGTGTGTCGGACACAGGGCAGGGTGGGGGGAGGGGGGGGGGGCTGTTCAGATGGGTTGGATACCCCAGGGTCTCCTGGGTGGAAGGCCCTGGGCTGTGCACCTGCCAATCCTCTTTCCTATGGGTCCTCTGGGCCCCGAGGCTTCTCCATGGGATAGAGGGACGGCTGGAATGAGATCCTGAAGCCTCGCTGTTCTATGGCATTGACACATGGATTCCTATCAGTGCCTGCACCGTGCAGTTGAAGCCCTGCACCATGGAGCTCATGCCCTCAGCCATGGAGGTCATGAACTAAGCCTTGGAGTAGACATCTCCCATCGTGGTGTACATGTTGTGCTCCATTGTGAATGCCAACCTTGCAGTGTGGCCTTGTTGCCTCGGAGTGACGGCACTATCTCCTTGGACAGAAGGCAATGGAACTCCTCCGGTCATCCTTGCAGTCTGAGGAGGGATGCTGACATCGCTTCCTGATGCTCGCACTCTTCCTTTATAGCTCCAGCAGTCTAGGACGACCGGATCCATGGGCATGCCATCTGACTGGGGCTCAGCAGAGTCCTGCGCTCCAGTATCCCTCCGAGTGCTGGATCCCTGGGATGTCCCTGCCTCCTGGTGCGATGGATTATCAGCTATGAGGAGCTGACCAGTGAATGTCCCAGAAGTCTCCAACTGGCTAATCCGACAGAGGTGTAAGTATCTGTACTGGTGGATGATGAGGATGGCAGCTGTGATGCCTCCTTGCTGCTTGCCGCTGAGCTGTTTCTCTCAAAGATACTCAGGCCAGGGCAAGAGGATGGTCAAAGCTGGTCGACTGATTGACCTGCAAGCGAAGCAAGATGACATTAATGCAGGACAGGGAAATAAGGATTGACAAAATTGAGCTGACGTGAGGTTGACGCCATGGCTGGATGTGTTGAGGGTTCTCACGTTTGTCTTTTACCCCGTCACCCTCAGCACACGGGCGGTCCTGCTCCTCCCCGGTCAACTCAAGGATTCTTTGCTCAAATGGGGTGAGGCTCTTCAGCTCGGGCATCACGCCGGCCGACTATATCCACTCATGTCTACTGTGCTTGGGTGTGTCCTGCAAGGAGGCAGATGGGGCGAATGTAGGCATGACTCGTGGCAGGTCAGGTGGTAATTTAATCCGGCATATGTGGTAGATGAATAGGAATGTGAGGTAGAAAGATGTCATTGGAGGAATAATGGGGTGGGGTGGGGGGAAAGGGCAGAATGACATGTGTTGGGATGCTGTGGGGTGGTTGGGAGTGAGCTTCCTGCGGAAACATGATGGGTGTGTGAGTGGATGTATGGTGACACATGAGAAGGGTGTCTTACCCTGACTGTGGCAAGTAGGTCATTCATCTTCTTCCCGCACTGGATCCCTGTTCTTTTCCGAAGAGAGTTGACGCTCCCTATTGCTGCCACTGCCTCCCATGTAGGGTTGGTCACTTTGCTGGCTGCCCATCTGCCATGCGAGGGTAGAGGGTGTCATGCATCTGCTCCACCCCACCCAGCCTCTTGGTAAGGCCACCCTCTGAGAAATGTGGGGCTGTCATCCTGGGTGTCATGGAATGAAATGAAATGAAAATCGCTTATTGTCACGAGTAGGCTTCAATGAAGTTACTGTGAAAAGCCCCTAGTCACCACATTCCGGCGCCTATTCGGGGAGGCTGGTACGGGAATTGAACCGTGCTGCTGGCCTGCCTTGGCCTGCTTTAAAAGCCAGTGATTTAGCCCAGTGTGCTAAACCAGCCCTCCAAATGGACCAAGTGCTGGGGAGTGTTGGGGAGGTGTTTAAAAGGAGTGCCCCCACCCTCTTGCTGGGTCTAAGTGCTGAATCACAGGTACGCTACCACGAGCGCAGCAAAAGTGGCTGACGATTCAGTGTATTTTCTCACCGGCAGCGCCAGCGGGATTCTTCCCGTTCTTTTCATTGAAACTGACCCTTTGAAAAAAAAATCAGAAAATTCTGCCCATTAAGTGTGAATAATCTCACTTTATTTCTTCCTTCATCTCACTCAACTTGAAATTACATTTCTCTTTTACTCCGAGAGGAAGCAGATGGTTGGCACTTTTTATAAGGGACCGAATTAACATACACTGAGTAGCAGGTTGTAGGCAATGGAGATAAGTTAACAAGTTAATCGGGTAAGGAAAAGGAAAGGAAAGTTTATTTTTATTCTTTCATAGGATGCGGGTATCGCCAGCAAGGACAGCATTTGTTGCACATCCCTAGTTGCCCTTGTACTGAGTGGCATTTCAGGGGGTAGTTAAGAATCAATCACATTGTTGTTGGTCTGGAGTTACATGTAGGTCAGGCCAGGTAAGGATGGCAGATTTCCTTCCAGAAAGAGCATTAGTGAACCAGGTAGGTTTTTATGACGGGCAATCAAACTTGGACAGAGCCCCTTTTCTGTGCTGTTACTTGATGGATGGGAAGATGACAGCT
Organism: Scyliorhinus canicula; assembly: GCF_902713615.1. NCBI lineage: Eukaryota > Metazoa > Chordata > Chondrichthyes > Carcharhiniformes > Scyliorhinidae > Scyliorhinus > Scyliorhinus canicula. Next base: position 91,559,452 of record NC_052159.1, on the reverse strand, counting down.
TTGCAATACTAGACAATAAAACTGGTTCTCCCAACTAGAGGGGCATGTCACATGACTCCCATCTGACCACAACACCTTTGACAAAGGAAGTAGTGGGAAAGTGGTGTAGTGGTGATGTCACTGTGCGAGTAATCCAGAGGCCTGTCTATTACTCTGGGAACACTGCAGCCATTCAAATGTAAATTCGATTAAATAAAATCTGGAATTGAAAGCAAATCTCAGTAATGGTGACTATCGATTGTCGTTATAAACCACCTTATTGACTAATGCCCTTTAGGGAAGGAATTCTGTTGTTGGCCTTACCTGGTCTGGCCTACATGTGGCTCCAGACCCACAGCAATGTGGTTGACTCTTAACTATCCCTCTGAAATGGCTGAGCGAGATACTCAGCTCAAGAGACAATTAGAGATGGACACCGATGCTGGCCTTGCTGGCAATGCCCACATCCCATGAAATAATATGAAACAAAATCCACGTCTGGGCCTCTGAGGTTGTTAAATATCCCAGGCATTAAGAATGCCTTGATTGGCCTGCCTGGATTCCAAAATACAAATGACCTTTCATATTTCCCTTGGAATTTGGTGTCTGCAGTCCTCGGGGGGGGGGGGGGGGGGGGGGGTCATTGAGGTGTCTTCAGAGATAATGAGGTGTGAATTTCCCTGATACTGCCAGATTAGCTGCTATTGTTCAAAGGTCACAGACAGGCATAGCTTCAGCCATTTTAAAATGTTATTGTTCAGTTTAAAAATTTTAGAATTTCGCCAAGAGGGTATATATTTTATGAAAATATATTGTGCGGTCTCCACCTGTCTGTGTGGAGTTTGCACATTTGCCCCGTGTCTGCGCAAGTTTCCTCTGGGTGCTCCAGTTTCCTCCCAAATTCCAAGGATGTGCAGGTTAGGTGGATTGGCCGTGATCAATGCACAGGGGTTACGAAGATAGGATGGGGGAGTGGGCCTCGGTCGAGTGCTCTTTTGGAGGGTCAGCAGAGACTCGATGGGCTGAACAGCCTCCTGCACTGTAGGGGCCCTATGGTTCAAGAAGGCAGCTCACCGCCACTTTCTCAAGGAAAATAGGGATGGGTAATAAATGTAGGCCGAGAAAACGATGCCAACATTCCATGAGTGAATAATATATAAATTTTAATTCTGTGATGGGAGATGAACCCATGTCCCCAGAGATTAAGCCTGGGCCTCTGGATTACTAGCCCAGTGACATTTCCACTGCACCGCCCACTGGCAAACAGCATATCAGTAACTGGTTGTGTGTATGGGAAGTATATGATAGAATAATCATTAATGGATTTTGGGTGGAATGTTTTGATAGGCTGAATGGGTTTTCAATCAATTTCTCAAATTAATTTAACTGCTTACCCAATCAATTTATATCCTTTTCTGTTTAGCTTTTCTTTTACTGTTTCATTTTTTTCCTCCATCCATAATGCTTCTCTGATGCCTTTATTTTTGCCCTCTGGGTCTGTGCCACATCAGCCATTGACTGTGCCACCTCCTTCTGTGCCTAGCTCAAGTCAGCTAGTACGCGGGCAATGCCACTGACACCCTCAGCCATGACCAACATTCTGGAGCACCACTCCAATGTCCAGGTGACCCTGGTATATGACTTCCTGTGACAGGGCAGCCCTGTCCTGGGCCTCAGCCACCGCCCTCACAGAGTGCCCCAGGCCTTGGACATCCGGGCCCATGGCCAATATCTTCACCCCCAAGGCCTCCACCCGTGCTGTGTTGGTGGATGGCACGCATGATTGGTACCACCCCCTGCCTCTGCAGGTGGTTGGACTCCTCCAAATGCAACTGCAGGCGCTGGATAGTTGCTGACAGCCCCTCATGCAGTCCCTGGCTCCATGACTGCATCACCACTATTGATGGGAAGTCCGAAACCCGCCTGGGCGGCAGCTAGTCTCTGGGGCGCCTGGTCATCTGCCCCCTCGGTAACCGCAACTCAGCGGGCTCTCACTTGCTCGCCTGATACCGACCTCCACCTTGGCGACTCCTTCTCTCCGGGCTCGCCGACCAGGTCCAGTGCCCGCTGCCTTATTGTGGTGAGGGGCCACAGGTTCGGCGGTCCCTTCCGGTCTTTTCCCTCTCTGCGGTAGTTGGCAGCCTTCTCCTGGGGCAGTGGGGGGATGGGGGGTTGAGAAAGAAAGCCCACATGCAGCACAGGGGGTGGGTGGCTGGTGGCCTTCGAGGCCAGGGCACCTGACCATGGCAGCCGGAATGGGTGGTGGTATGTGCAGGGGTGGGTGCATGTACACCATCGGTGGATGGGGTCATGTCACCCTCTGGATTGGGGGGGAGGGGGGGGTGGGGTTACGGGTATGTAGTTCAGCAGTAGGTGCCGGGGCACAGTGCTGCCTAATCACATTGGCTGCCCTGAGGAGGTCGTGCCCAGGCGTGGTGTACGGCAGTGGGTGGCAGTCCCCTTCCCACCCCGGGTACAGGATAACCATGGCATCAGCAGGGTCTCAAGCTCAGCGTCCATCAACTGAGGTGTCGCACTCTGTGCTGCCATCTTGTTTGCTGGATGAGCGTAAGTGTAGGTAGTGGAGTGCTAATATGCGGCTGCAGCTTGTCAGCCTCTCAAATGTCAATCCCGACCCCGGCCAATCTGACACAATTTTTAATTGGAATTGCTCATGTTCCACATGGTGCTGGTGCTAGCCCATTAAGGTTGTTGAATTGCTCCGGGAGCACCGCCGATTGTATTGTCGCAGAAGTCCACCGATTATATCCTGGCATCGGCACTTAGTCTTGGAAAGGAAGAATTCCTGACTAGAGTTAACATTTCAGAGCAATGACCTTTCATCATAATGGTTGAAACATTCCCTGGGATTCTTCAGCCGGCTGTGGGGAATTTGTTGAGCCAGCCAGAGGTCCATTAACCTCCGGCGGAACTGGATCATTGTGGCGGTAGGTGGTGCTGGAAAATCCCACCGTCAACTCTGCTTTTTCCACAGATACTGCCAGAAGTGTTGAGTTTTTATTGCCATTTTATTTGCTTTTAGTTCTTATTTCCCAGCTGTATTTTGCTTTTGTATTTATGGATTTAATTTCTAATTTCCACCCTATTCTCATATCCCTGCCCTACATTGCACTGATATGTGCAATGCCAGCATTGGTTTTTTTTTGTCTTTTCTACAAGGTTTTCAAACCAGTGCCTCACAATGAGGTGAAGGCGGATGGCCAAAACAGATTTGTGATGATCCTTTTGGGCCACACAAAAGCAACTCAGTAAAAATATTATAATTTAAAGCACGATGTGTTAAATTCTGATGTCATTTACATGTTGCTTTAGTGTTGCCCTGCACCTACACTGCAAAATCTTTGATCCTGATTCTGGACTGATAGAATCAGGACTTATAGTTACACCTCACGTGTTCTCTGTAAACTGATTCAGCTTAATGGATGTTTCATTTCTGAAGGCATTCAAGCATGTCCTTTTGAAAGTAAATTCCAGTGCAATGGTGTGAATGACCCAGTAATATCTCATCACATCATCGTCAGAAAATACAAGAGTTGTGAAACCGGGGAAGAGTCTACCTGTTAGGGAGATGAAAACAGTCGTCAAACAGTTCACTGGATTGTTCTTATGCAAAAAGGTTTAGTCAGTGGCAGGTGAACTATCAATGTTTGAAAAGAGTATGTGTATGATAGGCAGTCTCATGAGTACCGTAGTTTAATGTGTCATATTGTTAACTGTGAGCTTTAAGTCTAAACATTGGGTGAAATTTAATGCCCCCTCTTCCCCCACCCTAGGACTGGTTTTGGAGGCGGTGGCAGACGTGAGGTTGGGTGGGTGTGTACGGAGTGGAGAACCAGCCGTCTTCTTGACTCCCGTCGATCAAGTCAGCGATGGGGAAGATTGAGTTCAGTCTTAACCCCAAGGGCAGTTGAGAACTTTAAGTATCTAATTATGGGCCACTTAAGGGCCTCATTCTGCTGATGTTGCTTTCCACCATCAGAGAGAGTACCCGCATCACGTGGGCCAAGTATACCCTAGCGTCTTGCCTGCAGGCTTTGAGGGGCGCCCTTCTGATTGGGCATCATGTGCCCTACGGAGGATCCCATTGCAGGCAAGTTTTGCCCTCACTGTAAGAGCCCAACCTCCAGCATCACCCCCCTCCTCCCACCCCTTGCTGCTTCTGCATTACTGCACTGCAAATAACCTCATTGGCTGGAAAGCATTTTGACACATCTTGTAGTCATCAAAAGGCACTATATAAATGCAAATCATTCTTTTTTCAATTATACTCTGTAGATCGGTGGAATGCTTAATTTGAGCAGAATATTTTGAATTATTCAATTTTTTCACATACTAATCCAGAACAATCATTTCCATGGGTTGCTCTATTTAGCAGCCTGCTGAGTGACGTGGGAATGATGAGCGTGTTGAATATTGGGTTGTTAGGTGGAAAACAGAACTGTCATCATCTTTCATTATTGAATTCATTCCGTAGCTAAGTGGATTCAATTCAATAATTTGGCTGGCAGGACAGATGCCTGTCAAAGTGCCTATTGACATGACATTCCTTTGTGGTACTGTATCTGACTTGGATGAACATGCCATAGTACCTTTCAGTGTTGTCTGAAACGCTGGCAAATTGTTTGAAAATTCTCTTGATTGACTGGATTTTATTTTTCTTTGGTGCACTCACTAGAGAAGCAAGGCTTCTGTCTGCCTTAGCAACCAGTGATTTTCTAAGGCCAGCTTTAATTTAGTAGCACAGTAGGGCTTGTGGCGATATTGCTCCCTCCAGTGCAAGACTGGAACTTTTTCAATTAGTGAATTGAATGACCGAGGTTAAGACCAACAAAGTGCAAACAGAATTCAGAATTTCCTTCTAAAACCATCTGAACTCTATCCGCAACAAGCTCAGACACATTTTAATTTTAAAGAGTTCCTTGAAGTTGTTTCAATGACAAGTTGTTTTAATGCTGCCTTCAGCACAACGCCATGGTTCAGTAGTAAGATTTCTGCTTATTACTTTCAAACACTTTGCTTTGTTAAAACAAATTAACAGGAAGAATGTTATTGCCTGCTGCGTATAATGGGTGGGATTCTCTGCGAACCGGCGGGACAGGCAACTCCGGTGAGACGGAGTGACGTGAACCACTCAGGCATCTGGCCGCCCCAAAGGTGAGGAATCCTCCGCACCTTCAGGGGCTAGGCCCGCCCCTGCCAGCCGGCGGGTAAGGGTCTTGGCATCATGCCAACCGGTGCCGAAGGGCGCTCACCGGCCGGCGCCCCTTGCCGCATGCGCGGGAGCACCAGCATGTGCTGGTGTCATCCCCGCGCATCTGCAGAGGCTACGTTTCCGCACCGGGAATGGCGGACCGGTACAGCCTCTGGTACGGTGGGCCCCGATCGTGGGCTAGGTCACCGTGGGGGCACGTCCCGGGGCCAGATCCTCCCGCGCCCCCCCAAGACACCCCGGAGGCCGCCCGTGTCGCCAGGTCCCACTAGTAAGGCACCTACCCCAATTTACGCCGGTGGGACTGGCAAAAGACGGGCGGGACTTTGGCCCATTGCAGGCCAGAGAATTCGGGCAGCCCCAGCGCCCATTGAGTCGCACTGGACCCAGCCATTCTCCGAGGTGGGCGGCGTGACTCACGACAGGCCGGAGAATTAGGAGGAAGGCGGGGACGGGATTCACGCCAACCCCCGGCGATTTTCCAACCCGGCGGGGGCTCGGCGAATCCCGCCCAATATTTTCAGAACTCGCCCAGATACACATTCACAGCAGCTTTAGGCCATTATATCCTGTTAAGACTGGCCTGGTGGAAAAAAACCCCACAGTAAACTGGTTTAGAAAATAGGGCAAAACTTCATGAGAAGGTTTATGGAAAGAACTGGAAAACCTAGTATTCCAGATTTCAAAGGAAACACCTGAATATGTATGTTGATCAGAAAAATTGACTTATAATCCATTCCTCGATGATTTTTCAGTATTGCCAGTAATACATTTTTGCTGGCAATGACCTTCGGTGATTGTCTGTGTATACTTTGCATGTTCTTCCCGTGTCTGCATGGGTTTCTTCCGGGTGCTCCGGTTTCCTCCCATAGTCTAACGATGTGCAGATTCGGTGGATTGGGCATGCTAACTTGTCACTTATCATCCAAATTAGGTGAGGCTATGGGAATCGGGCTCGGGATTGGGCCTAGGTAGGGTGTTCTTTCGGAGGGTTGGTGCAGACTCGATGGGCCGAATGGCCTCCTTCTGCACTTCTATAGTGATTCTATGATTCTATACACATGAGATTTCCAAATAAACGCATTCAGAAATGTGCAGACTTCGAATAGGAATGTTCCCACCAATGCAGAGTTATACACATTGACTACCTTTAATGGCAGAACCATATCTCCTGCACTGACAGCACACAGTACTTACACAGAAACAGACCGTACAGCCCAATAAGCCTGTGCCTGTGTTTATGCTGCACATGAACCTCCTTCAACCCTTCTTCATCAAACTCCATCAACATATTCTTTCTTTGCTTTCTCCCTCATGTATTTATATAGCGTTTTTGTAAATGCATCTATACTAGTCGTCCCAGCTACACCTTGTGGTAGCAAGTTCCACTCATATTCTTTAAGGAGGTTTTTGCTGAATTCCCTGTTGAGATTTTAGCGGCAATCTTATATTTATGGCCCTAAGTTCTGGTGTTCTGCATGGAAAGAATATTCTCTCCTTCTATCTTATCAAAACTTAAACACTTAAAGCTGTGATAAAATAATTGCTGTTTTCACTCGAGTAGTAACAAAGTCAGTGATGGTCAAAACTTTGAAAGATTGATCCTTTTATGGGATGTGGGCATTGCTGGTAAGTTCAGCATTCGTTGCTAGCCTCAATTGCTCTTGATAAGGTGATGGTGAGCTGCCTTCTTGAACCGCTGCAAGCCAATTCAGGGAACAATTAGGGAACAATATTCAGGGTATCATAATGTTTATATTAGCTTTGGAAAAAGACAGCAAATTATAGTTTTTAAAAATATATTTTTATTCAACACTTTTCATTTCATACATAATACAAAAGCAAAATAACACAACCAATTGAATAAAAGCCCTCCAATCCCACCTCTCACTCTCCAGAACCTAGCCCCACCCCTCCAAAAATACCTTACTCCCTCCCCCCTCCCCCTTTAGCGATTAACGGTGTCCAGCTCTTTGAAATACATAATAAACGGCTGCTCTCTTCAGTAAAACCACTCACTGTGCACTTGACTTTCTTGAGGTACATGTTTTGTTATGCTCTTGACATAGCATAAGCTGCTTCCTTGATGTGCACTCTGACAAAGGAAGGTTCAGACTTGGAGATAGCTTTAACACATTTATTAAACAGTTAACGATTCTCCTACTTGGATTCGACTCTCCTGTTAATCCTACTATAGCTACTCAGACTGATGAACCAGTCTGCTACAATCCACGTGGTGGGTGTGATGTGTTTCAAATCAACCCTGTGTACTCACTAAGTGTCTCCATTGGAAAGAGGAAGATCATGTGTGCTGTGTCCTTTTATATGGGTTGGTGTAATGCCCTCCTGTGGTAGTGTTACCTCTGTGTGTGTCGTGAATGCCCATTAGTCGTGTCCTATCTTACTGACATATTGGTTGAATGTCTGTGTGTCATGTCTCTGATGCTCCCTCTAGTGTCTAGCTAGTCTACGTGTATTTACATTAACCCCTTGTGTATTTATAGTGATGCATATCACCACATCCCCCCTTTTTTGATGTTACATATTTTCTGTACAGCGTTAAAGAAAATTGAACAAAAACAGGTAGATAAGTGATGCTATGCACAAGTTATGATAACAGTGATCATTAAACAATAAGTCGGGCAGCACGGTGGCCTAGTGGTTAGCACAACCGCCTCACGGCACTGAGGTCCCAGGTTCGATCCCGGCTCTGGGTCACTGTCTGTGTGGAGTTTGCACATTCTCCCCGTGTCTGTATGGGTTTCGCCCCCACAACCCAAAAATGTGCAGAGTAGATGGATTGGCCACGCTAAATTGCCCCTTAATTGGAAAAAATAATTGGGTAATCAAAATTTTAAAAACCCAAAAAAAACAATAAGTCCAAATCATATGCATGAGTACAAAATCCATTAATTATTATGGGCGAGTGTCTTTCTTGTTTGGTTGGTGATGTTGATGTTGGCATGTCCTTGTGAACGCCGTCAGTGTCCCTGTGCGTAAGGAACCAAGAAGTGGTCCAAGCACTTCATTGTCTGATTTGGAGTCTTTTTTTTCTTCCGATGCTTGTGGTAGCGATGTATGCAATCTGTCCTGAAAGTCATGTTGCCTGATGGTAGTGCAGCAAACGTGAAATGGTAAGATGCATCGTCCTGCCACGGTATGTCATTGTACTGAGCTGAGCAGTAACAGTGTCCCTCATTTGTAGAGTTGCACCATGTCGTACCAGTCGTTCCATTGGTGTTGTTTTTGTTGTGCTTGTTGTCAATGTTGTTGCCGCTGGTACGCTTCTTGTTATTGTCTTTGATGTTGTTGTTGTGTTGGTTGGTTTTGTTGCCGTGGTTGCTGCGTTCAAGGACCACACTCTGTGGATAATACGAGTCCTTCACACAGTTACCCGTGTCAGGGTCCTGTGTGGCATCTGCTGTTTCCTTGAGCGTTCCGTCACTGAGACCGCGGCGCTCCCCATCTGGACTCATGTCCGGCTTACTTGAATCAGCTTTGGCTTGTCGATGCTCCCTATCAGCAGTCCGGTCTGTTTCACCTGAATCTTTTGAGGTTTCTTGGTGCTCCACGTCTGGAGTCAAAACTTTCAGGAATGTATTTGCTTGTGGAAAGGCTCTAGCGGATGAGGTTTGAATTAACGTGGAGTCACCAGAGCCACCAATAGTCTCACTTTGATCGTCGAGTGCCTCTATGCATTCTAGCTGATGTCTGTCACGTTGCACATCTTGGGCGCGATTCTCCGCACTCACGACGGGGCGGAGAATAGCGGGCGGCGTAAATTTTTACGGCCATGCTGGTCCGACGCCCTCCCGCTATTCTCCCCCCCCCCCCCACGCCCGCCTCCCGACACGAATCGCTGCCCGCCGTTTTTTTACGGCGAGCAGCGATTCACCCCTGGCCGATGGGCCAATTTCCGAGGCCTTTACGGCCGTTTTTATGAACGTAAAACACACCTGGTCTGACCGTTCGGAAAAACGGCTGTAAAGTCCCGATCTGGGGAACCATGGCACCGATTGGCACGGCAGTACCACGGCTGATCGCGGGCAGCGGGTACTTACCCCACGCACTCTTTCTCCCTCCGCCGCCCCGCTGTATACATTCGCGGGGCGGCTAAGGGGCATACCGGCCTGCGCATGCGCGGGTTTCACGCATATGCGTGATGACGTCATCCGCGCATACGCGGGTTGGAGTCGTCCAATCCGCGCATGCGCGGCTGACGTCATCTGACACGTCAGCCGTCGCTAACTCTGGCTAGCGGGCTTAACAAAATTCGTTAAGCCCGTGATGCCGGAGTTCACGGCCGCGCGATGCTAGCCCCGACCGTTGAGCTGAATCGGTTCCCGGTCGGGGGGGCGGAGGCTGGCGTCAAACCGGCCCGTTTTTGACGCCACCTTCCCGAGTCTTCGTGACTCGGGTGAATCGCGCCCTTTGTATGGGAAGTGGGATGCCGTCGTCACTTGTCTCACATACAGTGGGTAGAGCCTCAGTGTCTGCTTGCTGTTCACTTGAGCTGGGTAGACTGTCAGAGTCTTCTTCTGGTGGCTCAAACAATCTGGGTGGACTGTCATAGTCGCTTTGTTGTTCACGTGAGCATGGTAGACTGTCATAGTCTTGCTGTGCACTTGAGCATGGCAGACTGTCATAGTCTTTCTGTTGTTCACTTGAGTGTGGCAGACTGTCATAGTCTTTCTGTTCACTTGAGTGTGGCAGACTTGCATCGGCTGCTGATGGTTGCTCACAGGAGGTTGCCAGACCCTCATGGTCTTGTTCATGCAAGGACTACGCTTTGGAGTCTTGCATTGCTTCTGTCGTGGAGTCTGTCCATGAGCTCGCTGCGGAGTCTTTCATCGCATTCTGTGTGGAAGCTGGTACCATTTGTGGTGAGTGGACCACTCTCTGTGTGGAGTCGGGGACCCATCGCGGTGCATGGACCACTCTCTGTGTGGCAGCAGGCCGCTCTCTGTGGGCTTGTACCGCTCTCTGTCTCTTGGCATCAAGCCGCAGCATAATCCTGCACTCACGAGTCGGGGTGTCATATGTGCTGGGCTGAAGATTCCCCAATCCAAAGAACTCATCGTCGGGGTCTTCAATGTACAACACGTCTAGTTGCGGTTCGGAATTGGTACTGGGGTAGCCACCTCCCAAGGTGAAATCTTCATCTGAGTCGTTATCTTCCAAGATAACGTTTTGTGTCGGAGCTGGCATTGGGCTTGCGATGTCCAAAGAAGAATTCAATGTCTGAGTCATAGTCTTCAAGGACTGTATCATCTCTTTGGGCAGTGCTAACTACTTGTTGCAGGGTTCTGCGGAGGTTACTTTCAGCTACTGGTCGAATTTAAGGCATTGTGCTGTCGTTCCAGGTGAAAGAATCGGGTTTTACGGCTTGAATTTCTTTTCCCGTGTTTTGGGACATTTCCCCTTTAAGTGGGCGTGGTCCGGGGCCTCTGACATCATGAAGCATGTGATGTAGGTCATAGGAAGTGATTGCGCATGCACATATCGCTGTTCCTTTACTGGAGGCCTATTTGTAATTGCTTCTTGCGCATGCGCAAACGGACCTTCCCATTCTGTGCGCTCTTTGCGCAACTGCGCATGTGCAGCACCTTTTCCAAAATGGCCACCAATCAAAACTGCAAGTTCTTCAATGGAAAGCCTACCTTCGCCTTGTGGTGAGTCTTGGCACCTCTTTTACTGTTTTTTCTTGTATGTTCCTCGCAGAATTCCTGGAATTTGTCCAGGACTGCCTAGAAATCGCTCTTGTTTTGCCTCTTTGAGTATTTAGCTGCTTCTGGACCCGCGATGGTAAGTAGAAGCTTTATTTTCTCTGCATCCACCACGCCATCTAGGTCGGACGCTACCAGGTTGATCTCGAATCTCTGCCTGAGGCACACCAGTTTTCACTGAGATTGCCTTGGTATCTGAGCTGCTGTGGAACCGGAATCTTGAACATCATCTTGCCTGGCTGCTGTTGCTGGTTGCCACTGTTTGCTGAGTTGGAACTATATGGATTTAAACAGGTCACTCCGGTACCATGTTTTGTTATGCTCTTGACGTAGCATAAGCTGCTTCCTTGATGTGCACTCTGACAAAGGAAGGTTCAGACTTGGAGATAGCTTTAACACATTTATTGAACTGTTAACGATTCTCCTACTTTTATTCAACTCTCCTGTTAATCCTGTTCCAGCTACTCAGACTGACGAATCAGTCTGCTACAATCCATATGCTGGGTGTGATGTGTTTCAAATTAACTCTGTGTACACACTGAGTGTCTCCACTGGAAAGAGGAAGATCATGGGCGCAAACACACCTGCTCTCACCGTTTGTGAAAACGGCCGCAAAGTTCTGTTCCCGACAACCATGGCACCGATTGGCATGGGCCCGCGATCGGTGCCCACCAATCGCGGGCAGCGGGTCCGAAACCCGCGCACTCTTTGTTCCTCCGCTGCCCCGCAGGATCAGTCCGCGGGGCGGCTGAGGGGCATGATGACCCGCGCATGTGCGGGTTTGACGCATATGCGTGATGACATCATCCGCGCATGCGCGGGTTGGAGCCGTCCAAACCGCGCATGCGCGACTGACATCATCGTGCGCGTCAGCCGCCGTGACCCTTGGCGCGCGGGCTTAGCGACGGTCACTAAGCCTGCGATGCCGTGGTTCACGGGGCCCTGCTGTGAGCCCCGACCGGGGAGGAGAATCGGGTCCCGGGAGGGGGCGCGGAGAATCGCGCCCCATGTGTGCTGCGTCCTTTTATATGGGTTGGTGTAATGCCCTCCTGTGGTAGTGTCACCTCTGTGTGTGTCGTGAATGCCCATTTGTCGTGTCCTATCTTACTGACCTATTGGTTGAATGTCTGTGTGTCATGTCTCTGGTGCTCCCTCTCGTGTCTAGCTAGTCTACATGTATTTACATTAACCCCTTGTGTATTTACAGTGACGCATATCACCACAGAAATGCCATCAAATCTCCCAGCCACACTGAGGCACTGGGCCTGTCTGTCTCTCTGAAGGACTGTCCTTTAAATCCTCGTGGTCCTGCCTGCCCATATAAAGGACGTGATCAATTTTTTGACTCCTCAAAAAATGCCTGAGGAAAAAAAAAAGGCAAACACTGGAACTAGAACAGAAATCTTGGCAAAATGTTCATCTTGACTGACTGAACCTTGCCCGCCAAGGACAGAGGAAGATTGTCCCACCTCTGAAAATTGGTCCTGACCCTACGCACCAAGCTCGTATATTTCAGCTTACAGAGCTGGGCTCAATCCTGGGCCACCTGAACCCCCAGATACCTAAAGTTGGAACTAGCCAACCAGAACGGCAGCACCCCCAGATTGACTCCTCTCCCTGAGGGATTAATGAGGAGGCACTCACATTTTTCCAAGTTTAACTTATATCCTAAAAAAGAGCCAATGTGCCTCAGCAGTCCCATTATATTGCCCATGCTGGGAATCGGGTCCGTTACATACAGCAAGAGATCCTCAGCGTACAGGGACACCCATGCTCCACCCCTCCCCTCATTATCCCGTCCACATACCTGAAGCCCTCAAGACAATGACACCCCTGCCTCATTCCCCTGTTTAACTGAGCTCATGTCATTTGTGCGGTCACTGGCTTTCAGGGCTTTGTACAGCAATTGTACACACAACAATCTTGCACCCAAACCCAAACTTTTCCAATACCCCAAACAACCAACCCCATTCTACACTGCTGAATGCTTTCATAGAATTATAGAATTTACAGTGCAGAAGGAGGCCATTTGGGCCATCGAGTCTGCATCGGCTCTTGGAAAGAGCACCCAAGCCCACACTCCACCCTATCCCCCTAAACCAGAAACCCCACCTAACCTTTATGGACAGTAAGGGCAATTTATCAAGGCTGATCCACCTAACCTGCCCATCTTTGGACTGTGGGAGAAAACCAGAGCACCCGGAGGAAACCCACGCAGATAAGGGGAGAACGTGCAGACGCCACACAGACAGTGATCCAAGCTGGCAATTGAACCATGGACCCAGGAGCTGTGAAGCAACTGTACTAACCACTGTGCTACCATGCTGTCCTTCTTGGCATCCAGTGCAACAAGTGCCTCTGGTTCCGGCCTCTCTGATGGGAATAGCATGACATTTAATAACTGCCACACATTAGACGACAACTGCTAGCCTTTAACAAAACCCATCTGATCCTTCCCAATAACTTGAGGGAGACACTGCTACAGCCTCAGTGCGAACACCTTGGCCAATACCTTAGCATCTACATTCGATAAAGAAATAGGATGGTACAACCCGCATTCCACCGGATCTTTATCCTGCTGCTTTAGAAGAAGTGAAATGGACACTTGCATCAGTGTCTCGGGTAGAACACTTGCATCAGTACCAATGCTACCCCCGATTCAGAACACAGTTCAAATCCGCTCCCCCAAGATCAACTGGTGTGTGTCCAAGTCTGGTATGCGGCCAACAACCTCTTTATAAATGCTATATCAGCCTAATTTGGAGTGTACACATGCACCAACACCACCGACTTACATTCTAGTGTCCCAGTGACTATTACGTACCTACCTCCCTGATCTGCCAAAACCCTACCTGCATGGAACCGGACTCTTATTAATTAGAATTGCCACCCCCGGACTCTACTATCAAAACCCAAGTGGAAAATCTGGCTCAACAGCCTTTCTGAAGCCTAGTCTGATCTCTCACCCGCAGGTGTTTCTCCTGCTAAAGTGCCACGTCAGCCCTTAAATTCTTTGAATGAGTAAAAACTCTTGCTCGTTTCGTTGGGCCCTCTAACCCCCTAAGGTTTCAAGTGACTAGACTGATCGGGGGCGGGTCTCTCCCCCCGTGCCCCCCCCCCCCATCCCCCCCCCCCCCCCCCCCCCCCCCCCCCCCCCCACTCCCCCTCAGGTCAGGAATTTCTACCACGAGGGATCGTCCCTTCCATCTTCCAAATCCCTAATACCAGGGCCCACCCAGGATGGCCACCAGCCCCATCCTTAAGATGAGACAAAGAAAAACCTTTGATCACAGTCAGCAATCTACCTTTCCCACCCTCCCTTCCCTGATCCCAGAAATCCTCCAACTACTTCCCTCAAACCATAATCTCCCCTCGCCATCCCCCCACCATTCACACCTTCTATGCTCATCGAAACCTGTTTGAGCAGGCCCAAGAGGCCGCAGCCCCTCCCCCTATCTCATTCCCGTTCGCTAGCTGAACTCAGCCTGCTAGTGACGTAGCCCCCCTCCGCCAAGGCCCACACCCAATGAACAAAGAAAATAACTAAAATTCCCTTGCCCAATGTCCCAAATGCAGCCCCCCCCCCCCTTGCAAAGTCCTCATGCCCTCCACTCCCTCCGGCAACCCCATGCTCCTGTGGTTCTGCTTCTCGACCTGATCTCCAGATCCTTGACCTTAGCCCTCAGGACCTTATTCCTCTCCTCCACCACCAGCAGGTCAGCTTCCAGTGAGGCTACCTGGTCATTGTGTCGTGTCAAGGTCTCCTCCACCCACTTCAGAACTTCTCCATGCTCTCGTACTGTCTCCAAAATCTTTCCCAGTGTATCCCAATGCTTCTTCCACAGATTTTCTGAGGGTCTTCACCATTTCCCTTCCTTGCCTCTTAAAGTGCTTGCCAAATTGTCTCTCAAACTTGGCTGCCATTACCTGTGTTAACTTATCCACTGTAATAGGTGCAGCCCCACCCAATGAGCTTGCATCCAACATCTTTGCTCCCAAAGTGCTGTGAATTTCCAGCTGACCACTTCAAAATCCCTCAAGAGTGAAGGGAGGTGATTGGAAAGCAAACCACAGACTCAGCGGAGGCCTATCTGTACTCAACATAGCAAGAAACGTCTTGGCTTAGGGACTTGCATTCACTAAATAAATAAATTGACCATAGAACAGCTTTGGGAATTCCGCAACCACAGACCTCAATTTCCCATTTGGCCACCAAAATCCTGCCCTTGATATTCTGATACTCAAAATAAATCATTGCACTCCTCTGCTGTGACTTACATACAAGAACTCTAACATGCAATTAACAGAGATATGTGTTTATTTTTTCAATCTATTGAGAATAATCAAATTACAGATATTTTAGTGATTTGTGGGGATGACTTGCTGATTTCTAGATATAAAGCCACTTTAGGCCTCGTTGCCAGCCAATAGCAGAACTTAATCCAAAACATGCACTGGAAAAAAAAAACTATAATTGATAACTCGCTCATAGAATCATGGAATAGTTATGGAATAGACAAGGCCATTCAGCCCATCTTCCCTTTTCTGGACCTCAGTAGGAACTAATCCCCCCACTCCCCGCACTTTTCCCCTGGAGCCCTGCAGATTTTTTTCTCCTCCGGTATTTATCTAATTCGCTTATGGAAGCCATGATTGAAACTGTCCCCACCACACATTCACGCAGTGCATTGTATAATTTGCTACATAAAATAGTTCTTCGTTATGGCACAATGGATTCTTTTGCCATTCTGGTTTTGAACCATTCCACCAACAGGAGCTATCTACTTTGTACTATCTACTTCATAACCCCCATGAGGATCACGGGGAAACTATCATTGGTGTCCCTGTGGAACTCGTGGAATATGAACTTCCCAGGTAGGGATCAGAGGCCAAACGCCTGAGCTAACATAAAAGCAGGCCCAAAACAAGGCCTGGTGTGTTTAGTCCTCCCAGCTAGGATTGCACTGGGAGTGATATGCTGCGTTATGCAGACCTTTGTAAATAGTGTAAATAAATCTATGTTCCTCTACCACCCGCCTCCTCGAAGTCATTAAACTGGTGACGAGGATTAAAGGAAACTCCGGACTCGCTCAGAGATTCGCCTAGTCGCCGGATGTTTGCTGTTTGGGGACGTCACATCGTACTAGTTAAGATACCGTTATGCACAAAGTTGGAACTCTTTGACGCAGATCTGGGCGTTTGGAACCAATACGTGGAGCGCATGAGGTACTTTTTCCAGATGAACAGGATTTTGGGGGAAGACCAACAGAACGTTCTCCTGACTGCCTGTGGGGCCCAGACCTATGGGATCATAAAGTGTTTGAATTACCCAGCTGCACCAGACTCCAATTTTTTTTGATGAGCTGGTCGCTTTGGTTTTGGAACACCATGACCCCTAGCCTTCTGTAATTATGCAATGGTATAATTTTAATACAGCAAAGCGCTCTCCTGGTGAATCAGACATGGACATCTTGACTCACCTGTGGGGTCCGAACGAAAGGCTTTAATCAGCAAGAAGTGAACCCGGCAGCAGACGTACAGGAAAATGGCTGGCTGCCGGGGGACACGGGTTCTTATACCCTGCCTCGTAGGCGGAGCTACCTTCCTCTTAGCCAATCGGGCTAAGAGGCACATGATAACTGGGCCAATGGGCAGCGAGTCCTCTGCACCAATGGCAGCTCACACTCCCAGGTACTGTAATACCCCTAGTCATACTACTACATTCACCCCTTGTTGAGAAAGGAACCGGGGGGTGCGTACGGGGAATGCGGACATGGAGGGGGGGGGGGTGTCCCGTGTGAGTATATAAGAGACTGGTAGTATGACTAGAGATGTTGGATCGTACCATTGCACTGATGGCTGCCCACTGGCCTGCAACTATTTACAGGGTTGGGTCAAAACACAGTAACTATGTACAGTTTGGAGAATGGAAAATAAAATAGAGAACAAGCAAAACAAGGGTCCATCAACAGTTCACATGGATTCGATCAGCCGATCGGGTGCCTTGGACGGCCTGTGCGACCTGCGGAGCTGTGCCGGCGATGTTGGAGTGGTGGTCGTCCGTGTCTCCGGGAGCGATGTTCCTGTTCTTGTGGCTGCGTCCGTACCCCTAGTCGGAGCTAGCGAGGGCCAGGCCGGGGGAGGGTCGTCCTGTCCACTAGGCAGCGTGTGTGAAGGTGAGGATGGGGCGGGGGGGGCCTGCCGGGGGCAGTTGGGATTGGGGGGGGTGGGGGGGCTAGCGCCGGGGGGTGGGGTGGCCGGGATCCGGCGGGTGCCAGGTCCTGTAGGGAGACCGTGTCCTGTCGGCCGTCGGGATACTCCACATACGCGTACTGCGGGTTCGCGTGGAGCAGCTGGACTCTCTCGACCAACGGCTCTGACTTGTGCACCCGCACGTGTTTCCGGAGCAGGATAGGACCGGGGGTAGCCAGCCAGGTCGGGAGCGGGGTCCCTAAGGAAGACTTCCTGGGAAAAACAAGAAGGCGTTCGTGAGGCGTTTGGTTCGTGGATGTACAGAGAAGGATAGAATGGAGGGTGTCTGGGAGGACCTCTTGCCAGTGGGAGACTGGGAGATTTCTGGACCGTAGGGCCAGCAGAATGGTCTTCCAGACCGCACCATTCTCCCGCTCGACCTGTCCGTTACCCCGGGGGTTGTAACTGGTCATCCTGCTGGAGGCGATGCCCCTGCTGAGCAGGAATTGACGCAGCTCGTCACTCATAAAGGAGGACCCCCTATCGCTGTGTGTGTAAGCGGGGAAACCGAACAGGGAGAAAATGCTGTGGAGGGCTTTACTGATGGTGGTTGTGGTCATGTCGGGGCAGGGGATGGCGAACGGGAAGCGGGAGTACTCGTCAATCACGTTGAGGAAGTACGTGTTGTGGTTGGTAGAGGGGAGGGGACATTTGAAGTCCATGCTGAGGCGTTCAAAGGGGAATGAAGCCTTTATCAGATGCGCTTGTTCGGGGCGGTAGAAGTGCGGTTTGCACTGGGCGCAGATGTGGCATTCCCCAGTTACTGTCCTGACCTCCTCGATGGAGTAGGGCAGGTTGCCGGTCATTTATAAAGTGGAAGAAGCGGGTGACCCCCGGGTGGCAGAGGTCCGTGTGGAGGGTTCTAAGGCGGTCCACTTGTGCGTTGGCACAGGTGCCGCGGGACAGGGCATCGGGGGGCTCGTTTAGCTTCCCAGGACGATACAAGATATCGTAGTTGTACGTGGACAGTTCGATCCTCCACCGCAAGATCTTGTCGTTCTTTATCTTGCTCCTCTGTGCGTTGTCGAACATGAAGGCCACTGACTGTTGGTCTGTGAGGAGGGTGAACCTCCTGCCGGCCAGATAGTGCCTCCAATGTCGCACAGCTTCTACTATGGCCTGTGCTTCCTTCTTGACCGAGGAGTGGCGGATTTCGGAAGTGTGGAGGGTACGGGAGAAGAAAGCCACGGGTCTGTCCGCTTGGTTGAGGGTGGCCGCCAGAGCTACATCGGACGCGTCGCTCTCGACCTGGAAGGGGAGGGACTCGTCGATAGCGCGCATTGTGACCTTTGCGATATCCGCTTTGATGCGGCTAAAGGCCTGGCGGGCCTCCATCGACAGGGTGAACGTGGCTGATTGGATGAGGGGACTGGCTTTGTTGGCGTAATTGGGGACCCACTGGGCGTAATATGAAAAGAAGCCCAGACAATGCTTGAGGGCTTTGGGGGAGTGGGGAAGGGGGAGCTCCATCAGGGGGCGCATGCGTTCAGGGTCGGGGCCTATCACTCTGTTACACACTACGTAGCCGAGGATGGCTAGACGGTCGGTGCTAAACACGCATTTGTCCTTGTTGTAGGTCAAGTTCAGGAGTTTTGCGGTTTGGAGGAATTTTCGGAGGTTGGTGTCGTGGTCCTGCTGGTCGTGGCCGCAGATGGTGACGTTATCGAGATACGGGAAGGTGGCCCGTAAACCGTATCGATCGACCATTCGGTCCATCTCTCTTTGGAAGACCAAGGCCCCGTTTGTGACACCGAAGGGAACCATTAAAAAGTGGTAGAGCCGCCCATCCGCTTCGAACGCAATATACTTTCGGTCACTTGCGCGGATGGGGAGCTGATGGTAGGCGGACTTGAGGTCCACCGTGGAGAAGACCTTGTACTGCGCAATCCTGTTGACCAGGTCGGAGATACGTGGGAGAGGGTACGCGTCGAGCTGCGTAAACCTGTTGGTGGTCTGACTTTAGTCTATGACCATCCTATTCTTCTCCCCGGTCTTTACCACCGACACTTGTGCTCGCCAGGGGCTGTTGTTCGCCTCGATGACCCCTGCCTTCAGAAGCCGCTGGGCCTCGGACCTGATGAAGGTCCGGTCCTGGGCACTGTACCGCCTGCTCCTGGTGGCGACAGGTTTGCAATCCGGGGTGAGGTTTGCAAACAAGGATGGGGATCGACCTTGAGGGACGCGAGGCTGCAGACAGTGAGGGGGGGGCATCGGGCCGCCGAATTTGAATGTTAGGCTCTGGAGGTTACAATGGAATCTAACCCCAGGAGTGCTGCCGCGTAGAGGTGAGGGAGTATGAATGGCTTGTAGTTTTTAAACTCCCTCCCCTGGACCATGCGGTTCGCTATGCAGCACCCCGTAATCTGTACCGACTAAGAACCGGAGGCCAGAGCGATTTTTTGCTTAACCGGGTAAGCAGGAAGAGCGCAGCATCTTACCGTGGCGGGGTGGACAAAACTCTCTGTGCTCCCGGAGTCCAGCAGGCAGCTTGTCTCGTGGCCGTTGAGCAGAATCTTTGTGGTCGCTGTGGAGAGGGTACGAGGCCGCGACTGGTCCAATGTGACTGAGGCGAGTCGTGGCAGATATTCAGAGTCGTCATCAGGCAGGGAGTAGTCACCCGCGGGGTCCTCAGTGCCGATACAAGATGGCGGCGCTTGTTGGCCGCACATGGTGGGGTAGACAAAATGGCGGCGCCCGTTCCCCACACGTGGAGTCGGGGGTCCAAAATGGCGGCGGCCATTCCCTGCACGTGGCGTCGGGGGTCCAAAATGGCAGCGCCCGGGGATCGCACGTGGTGGCGGGGGGTGGAGGTAGTGAAGTCCACGGGCCGCACGGGGCCCCTGAGGATAGCGGGGGGGGAAGGACCCGCGGTCGCTGCTTGGGACCGCAGCGACCGCTTTCGACTGGCAAACGGCCACAAAGTGGCCCTTTTTCCCGCAGCCCTTGCAGGTTGCGGAACAGGCCGGGCAGCGCTGATGGGGATGCTTCGCCTGGCTGCAGAAATAGCAGCAGGGCCCCGCGGGTTTTTCGGGGCGCCCTGCGGCGCAGGCCTGGGGCGGGGTCTGAGTCCGTGGGGGTGAGAGAAGTCGCGTTCCACGCTGCCCAGGGGGCCGCCGTGCGGTCGGGGGCGTACACGCGAGCGTTATGATTTGCAATGTCTAGGGAGGAGGCGAGGGCCCGTGCCTCCGTGAGGCTTAACGTTTCTCTCTCCAACAGTCTTTGGTGGATCTGTGAGGACTGCATACCTGCGACAAAGGCGTCTCGGATCAGAAGTTCGGTATGCTCAGCAACAGACACCTGTGGGCAGCCGCAGTTCCTTCCAGCAAGAGGAGGGCATGGTATAATTCGTCCAGGGACTCACCAGGTATCTGCTGCCCGTGGCCAGTAAGTGCCGAGCATAGACTTGGTTTACCGGCCGTATGAAATGTCCTTTAAGTAAGTTCATAGCCGCGTTGTAGTCTGTCGTGTCCTCTATGAGCGAGTACACGGCGGTGCAGACGCACGAGTGGAGGATATGCAATTTCTGTTCCCTCATCGGGGCGTTTTCTGCTGTGCTTAGGTAACTATTGAAGTAAGCCAGCCAGTGCTTAAATGCGGCTGTTGCATTCGCTGCGTGGGGGCTGAGTCGAAGACACTCCGGCTTGATGCGAAGCTCCATCCTTTAAAATCTTGCTGATTAAATTGATGCACAATCAATGGACACGAAACGTAGGTGAAGTCCGAACGAAAGGCTTTAATTAGCAAGAAGTGAGCCCGGCAGCAGACGTTCAGGAAAATGGCTGGCTGCCGGGGTACACGGGTTCTTATACCTCGCCTCGTAGGCGGAGCTACCTTCCTCTTAGTCAATCGGGCTAAGAGGCACACGATACCTGGGCCAATGGGCAGCGAGTCCTCTGCACCAATGGCAGCTCACACTCCCAGGTACCGTAATACCCCTAAGTCATGCTACCACACAAACAAAGCAAATACATGAGCAAGAGCAGCAAAGGGCATCATGAATAGTGTTCTTACAGGTAACAGATCAGTCGTTGAGAGGGAGTTGTTGAGGAGTCTTGTAGCTGTGCGGAAGAAGCTATCCCTGTGTCTGGATGTGCGGGTCTTGAGACTTCTATACCGTCTGCCTGATGGAAGGGTCTGGAAGAAGGCAATGCCTGGGTGTGAGGGGTCTCTGACAATGCTGTCTGCCTTCCTAAGGCAGCGGGAGGTGTATACAGAATCAATATGGGGGTGGCAAGCTTGTGTGATACGTTGGGCTGAGTTCACCACACTCTGCAGTTTATTGCGATCTTGGACCGAGCTGTTGCCATACCAGGCTGTGATGCAGCCGGATAGAATGCTCTCTATCGCACATCTGTAGAAGTTGTGAGAGTCAATGCAGACATGCCGAATTTCTTTAGCTTCCGTAGGAAGAAGAGACATTATTGGGCTTTCTTGACTGTTGCATCAACGTGCGTGGACCAGGACAGACTGTTGGTGATGGTGACCCACAGGAACTTAAAGCTATCGACCATCTCCACTTCGGAGCCATTGATGCAGACGGGAGTGTGTGTTGTGCTGTGCTTCCTGAAGTCGATGATCAGTTCCTTGGTCTTTCTTACATTTAGAGAGAGGTTGTTTTTGGTACACCATGCAACCAAGTGATCTATAACTCTTCTGTAATCTGATTCATCGTTGTTCGAGATACGGCCCACCACAGTCGTGCCATCTGCAAACTTATAGATTGAGTTGGAGTTAAACCTTGCCACACAGTTGTGCGTGTATAGGGAGTACAGTAGAGGACTGAGCACAACATCCTTGCAGGTGCTGTTGCTTATCCTGACAGATTGCGGTCTGTGGTGAGGAAGTCAAGTATCCTGCTGCACAGGGAGGGGTCAAGTCCAAGATTGCGGAGTTTGGTTATTAGTCTTGTTGGGATAATGGTGTTGAAGGCAGAACTGTAGTCTGTGAACAGCAGTCTGACATAGGTGTCCTTGTTGTCGAAGTGTTCGAGTGTTGATTGCAGAGCCAGTGAGATAGCGCCTGCTGTGGACCAGTTGCGGTGATAGGCAAACTGCAGTGGATCAAGACCATCCTGAAGGCTGGCGTTGATCTGTCTCTTGACTGGCTGCTCGAAGCATTTCATGATAACAGACGTCAGGGCCACCGGTCAGTAGTCATTGAGGCAGACTACTTTGTTCTTCTTTTTATTATGGTATTATGGTTGTCTTCTTGAAGGAGGTGGGGACCTCAGAGCGGAGGAGTGAGGTGTTGAAGATATCTGCGAATATTCTCACCAGCTGGTCGGCGCAGGCTCTGAGTGCTCGCCCAGGGACTCTGTCGGGGCCCGTCGCTTTCCGCGGATTCACTTTCAAGAAAGCAGCTGTTATCTCTGAGGCTGTAATAGTGGGTACGGGTGTGCCCAGGGCTGTTGGGGTGGGTGGCACTGATACATTGGCTGACTGCTCAAAGTGGGCATAGAACTTGTTCAGATCATCGGGTAGGGATGCTCTTGTCTCAGATATTCCGCCTGGCCTTGCTTTATAGCCTGTGATCTTGTGTAGGCCTTGCCATATTTGTTGTGGGTTAGTGTCGTTAGCCTGGGACTCTAGTTTGATGCGGTATTGTCTTTTTGCATCCCCGTTGGCTTTACGTACGTTGTACCTGGATTTCTTATATAGGTCAGAGTCATCAAACTTTATTTCTGCTGCTTTTACTGAAAAAGCAGATCCAGTAAAAAGTGACAAAAATTAGAGAAATCATGAACCTTCAATTATCGCAATTGAGCAAAAAGCACTATGTATCTAACAAAAAAGAAAAATGATAACATTGTGTTCTATAAAGATCAGTCAGGTGGTCTTTCATTCACTTTAGTGATATGTGAATTAAAGAAGATAATGTTGCCGTTTCCAGTTCATTTTCTGTGCACACTTTCAATGTGAAATTTCAATAATTGGCTTCTTTTTAAACTGTGAGGGCCAATTATTGTATTTTGAGATAAAAACAATTTTAACATAAGCTTCGTATAAGCTTGTCTGGTATTAAGCCGAATGACAGCAGGGTGTCATTCCAATGCATTAGTTGACATTTAAAAAATTTGAACAAATCTTCCAAAATCTAATCGAAATCTATAGTAAGTGACCATGTCTGGTATAATCTCTTCCTCAATTACGCATGTGCAATCTGCAAAATACTGCACGTTCTTTGTACTGAATTAGGTTTGTGAGTTAATGTTGATGCAGGAGGATGCGGAAACAAATTAGAAATATGAAAGATGGGACAGTGGATGATATTTATTGGATGCTATGGGCATCTTGCTCATTGTCTAGAGAGCCCTGTATAACCTCCTTTGGAAAAGGCCTTCCAATTAAGTGCCAATCAGTCACCTAGGTGGCCAGCAGTAGGCTGTCCCTAGAGTCAAGGACCCCAGCAGCAGAAATCCCACCTGCCAGAGCAGTGGTGGCTGCTGCTGGTACAACACCCACCCAAGGCCACATGTTGTTGCTGGATCCCAGGTTACTGGTGAGTGGCAGCAGGAGGGGAGTTGTGGGGGAGGGGGTGCGAGAGAGTACATCATCAAGGGTTCTCAGTGGCACCTACCCCTCATCATATCTTGTAGCCATGGCCAGGTCCCTCATCAGGCACTGAATTGCTTTGAACAATGTCACCCTCCCCTCCCCCCCTCCACACTGCACCCCTCCTCCACTGCCCCCCGCCTCAACTGCCACCCACCCTCTCGCCACTCTGCCAGAAACCGGTAAGCAACACCACAGGATTTTGCTTGTTGCGTTCCCTACATAGTGATTCCTCCTGACCACAACAGGGTTTATGCCAACAGTGTTTGGATGAGCCCCTTAAGTGGCATTATTTGCCCACTTAAGGGCCCCAATTGGCAGTCGGGTTTGAAAGCCGTTTGTGGCAGTATGACTAGAGGTATTACGGTACCTAATAAGGCCGAGACACCATTGATGGATAAGGCACGTTGCCTATTGGTCCATTGGTGGGTAGTGCATGTTACCTATTGGTCAAGGCTGAAAGGTAGCTCCACCCAGTAAGGCGGGGTATAAGAGCCCGTGTATCCTCTGCAGCTTCCTTTCTGTACCTGAGCTGCTGGGGAAACATCTAGTCTATTAAAGCCTTCAGTTGGACTATAACCTCGCTACTGTGGTCATGGATTGTGCATCAATTTAATAGACTAGATTTAAAGAATGGAGCTCCGAATCAAGCCGGAGTGTCTGCAACTCAGTCCCCACGCGGCAAACGCAGCAACGACCTTTAAGCACTGGCTGGCATGTTTCAACGGCTACCTCGGGACGGCAGAACCCGCACCCACGAGGGAACAGAAACTGCAGATCCTGCACTCGAGGGTGAGCCCAGAAATATACACACTCATCGAAGACGCGGACGACTTCGATTCCGCGATGGAACTGCTAAAAGGATATTATGTTCGCCCTGTGAATCAAGTCTACGCCCGGCATCTACTGGCAACGAGGCAACAAAGTCCTGGTGAGTCACTGGATGAATTCTACCGTGCGCCCCTAGTGTTTGGGAGAAACTGCAGCTGCCCGCAGGTCTCAGCAAACGACCATACAGAACTGTTGATTCGGGACGCTTTCGTTGCGGGCATGCTGTCCTCACAAATCCGCCAGCGGCTACTTGAAAAAGAAACTCTAAGCCTCAAGGAGGCACGGGCCCTCGCCAGCTCACTGGACGTGACCTCCCGAAACGCCCGCGCCTACGCCCCCGACCGCGCGGCTGCCCCCTGGGTGGCGTGGAATCCCCCTGCAATGGACTCCGAGACATCCCCCGTTTCCTTGTAAACTTGCGCTGCAAGACAGCTCGGCAACCCTGGAGGGCCCCGCTGCTATTTTTGCGGGCAAACGAAACACCCCCGACAGCGCTGCCCGGCCCGTTCGTCGACTTGTAAGGGGTGCAGCAAGAAGGGCCACTTCATGGCGGTATGCCAGGCCTGGGCAGTCGCCACGGGCCCCAGAAGCGAGTGCGGATTGCCGCTACAACTCTCTCCACCGGCCCCGTGCGGCCAGCGAACGTCGCCATCTTCCTCCTCTAGGGCCACGTGTGGCCTCCGGGCGCCGCCATCTTGTTTCGCCGACGCCGCGTGCGATGGATGGGCGCCGCCATTTTGTCCACCCTCAGCCATGTACGACCAGTGGGCGTCGCCATCTTGGATGGACTCCAAGGACCTCAGTGCAGGTGGCCGCACACCGCCCGATGAGGATTCCCAACTTTTGCCATGATTAGCCTCGGTGACTCTGGACCAGTCCCGGCCTCAAACACTCTCAACCGCTATGAAGACGGTGTTAATCAACGGGCACGAGACGTCTTGCTTAATCGACTCTGGGAGCACGGGGAGTTTCATACACCCTGACACAGTAAGGCGCTGTTCTCTCCCCGTCCACCCCATTAATCAAAAAATCTCTCTAGCCTCCGGTTCCCACTCAGTAGAGATAAAAGGGTTCTGTGTTGCAAACCTCACGGTCCAGGGAAGGGAGTTCAAAAATTACCGATTCTATGTCCTTCCCCACCTCTGCGCAGCCACACTCCTAGGGTTAGACTTCCAGTGCAACCTCCAAAGTCTAACTTTCAAATTCGGCGGCCGTATACCCCTTCTCACTGTTTGCAGCCTCGTGACCCTCAAAGTCGATCCGCCTTCCCTGTTTGCGAACCTCACCCCGGATTGCAAACCCGTCGCCACCAGGAGCAGACGGTACAGTGCTCAGGACCGGACCTTTATCAGGTCAGAGGTCCAACGGCTTCTGAGGGAAGGGGTCATTGAAGCTAGCAACAGTCCCTGGAGAGCTTGTAATTGAAAATACAGAAAAATGTGTCATTTGAAACATGGAAGTCTGGCAATATCTGGTCTGAGAGGATACAGGGAAAGATCCCACAAAAGGTTAATAGCAGCTGCAAAGAGCAGGATTATAAAATGCAGATTCTTTCTCACAAGCAGGCTTATCAAACACACAGGATTCATGTAGTAAGCTAAAACAATGGCTCACACCTTCATTGAATGTAACTATTTTAGGAAGTATCTGGAAAAGCATGGATGGGAGTTTCAATTGAATTAAGTGACGAATGTTTAAAACAGGCAGGTCTTTCAAGTTGAATTTTAGCATACAGCTAAAAGCAAAGTTTCACACCTTAATTGAAATGAACTCTCTTAGTAAGCAACTGGAAAGGATGGATGATGCTCAGTCGAATTTGGTGTCAATTCTAAGTGTGAAATTCTGCTAACATCAAGTCAATTAAAAGAAAATTGGAGACGACCTGTCTACAAGTCACATAATTTAAAGTCAAAATCAAAGGCAAAGTTATGAGCTGGGGTCAATTGTAAAATTAAACTATTCACATGACAGGAATTAAACCAAAGCAACTTTGAACATCACAAAGGACAATTTAATCAGATCTGAAAGGTGAGGCTATGCCCAGAATGGATACTTAGTTGTATTAAAATGTTTACATCAAAGATACTTTTTAACAATCAAAGTGAGATAAGTTAATTTACAGTAAGGCTCTAAAAACTTAATAATTGTTAGAAAGAGAATATAAACCCAGGGAGCAGAAGCAGAAGTGCGACAGCAATAGAAGGGGAGGAGAACTCAGAGAGAGGAGAGAAGCATATACAGCTCGGTCATGGGAAAGACAAGACAAGCAGCCGAGTTTAAACAGCTATACATCTAAAGAAGACTAGAATTTAAACAGGAGTCAGCGTCAGCTGAGAGATAGCCAGCAGAGTCAGCTCTTATAGCTCAGTACATGGATCGACAAGACACAGCAACGGAGCTAACCAGTGAATACATCCCAAGAAGACCAGATTTGAAAGAAGATTGATTGTCAAGGTGGGCCTGAAGGTCCCTTCAACCAACCAGCAGGATCCAGAAGCAAGATCTTTTTACCTTTCTGTAAAGAAAGTGTTTTCATCTTTTAAAAGAAAAAATATAATAATAAAATAACTTAACTTAACCTGAAACAGTGGTTATTAGCCTACTTTACATACTTAACAACGCAGGACCCAGGACATCGATGCTACTAAGGGGTAAGTAGGTAAAATTCTTCGGTGAAGGTATAGGTTATACCGGGGGATAACTTGAAAATATAGTTTGACCTGAATAGCACCCACCGAAACCTGCATCGGAGTCAGGGAGTGAGAATCCCTGTTCACCATTTAGAATATCGACCCTTTTTTGGTATAGGGGGAATTCTAAGAATAGTGGTGAGGTTTTAAAAACAAGCTCAAGTAGTGGTGGTAAAGACTGGGGAGAAGTATAGGATGGTCATCGACTACAGTCAGACCATCAACAGGTTTACGCAGCCGGATGCGTACCCTCTCCCCCGCATATCCGACCTGGTCAACAGGATTGTGCAATACAAGATCTTCTCCACGGTGGACCTTACGTCTGCCGACCACCAGCTCCCCATCAGAGCGAGTGATCGCAAGTACACTGCTTTCGAGGCAGATGGGTGACTCTACCACTTCTTAAGAGTTCCCTTCGGTGTCACAAACGGGGTCTCGGTCTTCCAGGGAGAGATGGACCGAATGGTTGACCGATACGGTTTACGGGCAACATTCCCATATCTCGACAATGTCACCATCTGTGGCCACGACCAGCAGGACCATGACACCAACCTCCGAAAACTCCTCCAGACCGCTAAGATCCTTAATCTTACGTATAACAAGGACAAATGCGTGTTTAGCACCGACTGTCTAGCCATCCTTGGCTACGTAGTGCGAAATGGAGTGATAGGCCCTGACCCTGAACGCATGCGCCCCCTTATGGAGTTCCTCCTTCCTCACTGCTCCAAGGCCCTGAAGCGCTGCCTAGGATTTTTTTCTTACTACGTTCAGTGGGTTTCCCAAATACGCGGACAAAGCCCGTCCCCTGATCCAAACCACGACTTTTCCACTGTCGACAGAGGCCCGCCAGGCCTTCAGCCGCATCAAAGCAGACATTGCAAAGGCCACGTTGCACACCATCGACGAGTCCCTCCCCTTCCAGGTCGAGAGCGAAGCGTCTGGCGTAGCTCTGGCGGCCACCCTCAACCAAGTGGGCAGACCCGTGGCCTTCTTCTCACGTACCCTCCATGCTTCCGAAATCTGCCATTCCTCGGTCGAGAAGGAAGCACAGGCCATAGTAGAAGCTGTGCGACACTGGATGCATTACCTGGCCGGCAAGAGGTTCACCCTCCTCACGGACCAACGGTCGGTCGCCTTCATGTTCGATAATGCACAGCGGGGCAAGATAAAAAACGATAAGATCTTGCGGTGGAGGATTGAGTTATCCACCTATAACTACGAGATCCTGTATCGTCCCGGAAACTAAACGAGCCCCCTGATGCCCTGTCCCGCGGCACATGTGCCAACGCACAAGTGGACCGCCTCCGAGCCCTCCACGAGGACCTCTGCCACCCGGGGGTCACTCGTTTCTTCCATTTTGTAAAGACCCGCAACCTGCCCTACTCCATCGAGGAGGTCAGGACAGCTACCAGGAATTGCCAAATCTGCGCGGAGTGTATGCCGACCAGAGAAAGTGCACCTGATTAAGGCTTCCTGTCCCTTTGAACGCCTCAGCATGGACTTCAAAGGTCCCCTCCCCTCCACCAACCGCAACACGTACTTCCTGAACATGATTGACGAGTACTCCCATTTCCCATTCGCCATCCCCTGCCCCGAAATGACCTCAACCACCATTATCAAAGCCCTCCACAGCATTTTCTCCCTGTTCGGTTTCTCCGCTTACATACACAGCGATAGGGGGTCCTCCTTTATGAGCGACGAACTGCGTCAATTCCTGCAAGTAAAGGCATTGCCCCAAGCAGGACAACCAGTTACAACCCCCGGGGTAACGGACAGGTAGAGAGGGAGAACAAAACGGTCTGGAAGACCGTCCTACTGGCCCTACGGTCCAGAAATCCCCCAGTCTCCTGCTGGCAGGAGGTCCTCCCGGATGCCCTCCACTCCATCTGGTCCCTGGTCTGCACCACAACTAATCAAACACCTCACGAACGTCTCCTTGTCTTCCCTAGGAAGTCCTCCTCAGGGACCTCACCCCTGACCTGGCTGGCAGCTCCCGGGCCAATCCTGCTCTGGAAACACGTGCGGGCACACAAGTCGGACCCGTTGGTCAAGAGGGTCCATCTTCTCCACGCTAACCCCCAGTACGCCTACGTGGAGTACCCTGACGGCCTACAAGACACAGTCTCCCTACGAGACCTGGCGCCTGCCAGATCCCCTCGCACACCCTCGCTGCCAGTACCACCCTCCACCCCACCAGTGTAACGCACAGCCTCCCCCTTCCCTGGAGGATCGGTTCTCCCGCCGGCTCCGCCTGGGCCTCCCCGCCCACCGACACACTCCACAGATGCTCCCTTCCCAGATCAGTGAGCCTCCCCACCAGCGCCATCTAGGGTCTCGACGCTCCCTTCTCAGGTCAGCCAGTTCCCCCACCAGCGCCGTCTAGGGGTGTTGAAGCTGCCACGGAGACCAAAACCACGCTCCCAGAGTCACAGGCACCTGAGTCTCCACCGACGTCACCGCCAAAGCTCCGTCGATCATAGAGGACGACCAAGGCCCCCGACCGACTGATTGCGTCACTGTGAACTGTACATAGATAATTGATGTGAACTGTACATAGCCAATTGTAAAGTTGTAAAATTGTACAATATTTTTGTAAATAGTTGTGACCAGTAGGCAAGCGCTGTACGAAGGTATTGCAGTACCTCCATAACCATTCATACTACCAGTTGTGCTATTTGTACCATTCGTACTACCAGTTACAGGTTGTGCGACCAAGCCACCACCCCCGCCCGACTCTTTTTTTCAACAGGGGGTAAATGTGGCAGTATGACTAGAGGTATTACGGTACCTAATAAGGCCAAGACACCATTGGTGGATAAGGCACGTTGCCTATTGGTCCATTGGTGGGTAGAGCATGTTACCTATTGGTCAAGGTTGGAATGTAGCTCCGCCCAGTAAGGCGGGGTATAAGAGCCCGTGTATCCCCTGCAGCTTCCTTTCTGTACCCGAGCTGCTGGGGGAAACATCTAGTCTATTAAAGCCTTCAGTTGGACTACAACCTCGCTTCTGTGGTCATTGATAGTGCATCACCGTTCACAGGGCTTCCCCGGATGGCCTTGATTAGTGTGCAGGGGGAAGGTGGCGGGGTCATCACCTGCCCCTCTCTCCACAAAGTGGGTTAGGAGTTAAATACTGGCACGAGAAAAAGCTGATGAGGCACAATTTTGGAATGAAAGGTTCCTTCAGTACCAGAATAGAAGCAACAAATCTAGAATATTAAAAACTGCAAATGGACATAAACTGAGGGTGAATGAAAAAGAGTAAATATCCTTTATGACTGATTCCTCAAATATACTCAAGGGACGGAATAATTCATGAACAGTATAAATGAAATGGAAGCCTTTGACAAGCTTAAAGGAATGAAAACAAATAAATCCCTAGAGTTAGTTGATATTTATCCAGAGTGTTTAGAAAAGTGAGGAGATTTATGAGGCACTGGTGATCATAATGAAGAATTTAGTGGAAACTGGGGAAGGATTGGAACCAGGTTTTGCAATGCCCATATTCAAAAATGGGTGAAAAAACAGACCCGAACAACGACGTAACCAATAGTGTTATTCATTTCCGTTTAAAATAATGGACTAGGTGGTCAGAAATAAACAAAACGATTTCCTGTATAAAGTCTGATAAACAGCAATAAGCACAATAAGGGAGATTCCCCTCTGACCAAACTCCTTGATTTCTTTTTAGGAAATGACAACCCAAGTTCAACTTTGAGGGTGACCCGACAATATTGCATTGTTTGACTTCAAAAACACATTTGAAAAAGTTTCACATGAAAGATTACCACTAATTAAGCTCAAAGCTGCTGGCTTCAGGCAAAATATGAATATGGCTCCCACAAACTGGACGAATGGAAGAAATAACCAGTTGGTGGTTAGCAAGGTAACATCTGGGTGGGAAAAGCATTGAGTGGGTAGTGAAAGGCTCCCAGTTGGAAACACCCACTGCTTCTAATTTATATTGCAAAACCCAGTGCAAGTTGGTTAAATTTGCCAATGGTGCCAAACTACAGAATGAGCGAAAAAAAATAACAGAAGAAATTTAATGGAAACAAATGCAAAGTATTGTACGATGGCAGGAAAGCTGGCTGAATATAATAGTGTTTAAAAACAACAACACTTGTATTTATATGGCACATTTAACCTGATAAACGGCCCCAGGGAGGTTCACAGGCATTAAAAAAGAAAACAAGATATTGATGACCACATAGGGGTCAGATAACCAAAACTTAAGTTAAAGAGGAAGGTTTTAAACAGTGTCATGAAGCAGGAAAGCAAGGTAGAGAGGTGGAGAGATGGGGCATCCCAGAGCTTAAAGTCAAGAAACTAGTTATCAGTCGTGGTACAATTAAAATCGGGAATGTTCAAGGGGCTGGAATTAGAGAAGCACAGATAACTCAGAAGGTTGTGGGGCTGGGGGAGATAAAGAGATAGGGAGGGGTAAGGCCACGGAGGGATTTTAAAACAAATTGAGAATTTTGAAATAACGCTGCTTGAGCAGAAGCCAATGTAGGTCAGCAAGCACAGGCATGATAGGGGGAAAGGTGTCGGTGCGAGTTAATTCATGGGCAGCAGAGCTTTGGATGAAGTTTACAGGTGGTAGAATGTGGGAGACTAGGAAGGAGTGCATTAGAATGGTCAATCTAGAGGTGACAAAGACAAGGATGAGGGTCTCAGCAATGGATGAGCTCAGACAATATTAAGCGATGTTACTTAGACTTAGGGGAGAGGTTATGGAGCCCACAGGAGAGGGAATTGTGGCATATGGGATGATTTAATTAGGCAGGATGTAAAATGTTAATTTCTCAATAACTTGTATTCATATAGCACATTTAACATGATAAACTGTCCCAAGGAAGTTCACAGGCATTAAAAAAGAAAACAAGGGGCAGGATTCTCCCCTAAACGGTGGGGCGGGCCTCACCGGTGCCGAGGAGTGGAGTGAACCACTCCGGTATCGGGCCGCCCGGAAGGTATGGAATCCTCCGCACCTTCAGGGGCTAGACCGGCGCCAGAGTGTTTGGTGCCACACCAACCGGCGCTGAAGGGCCTCCGCCGGCCAGCGTCAGTTGGCAGATGCGAGGGAGCACCAGCGTATGCTGGTGTGATCCCAGCGCATGCGCAGGGGGTTTCGTCTCCGCGCCGGCCATGGCGGACAGTTACAGCGGCCGGCGCAGAGGGAAAGAGTGCCTCCACGGCACAGGCCCGCCTGCGGATCGGTGGGCCCCAATCGCGGGCCAGGCCACCGTGGGGGCACCTCCCGGGGCCAGATCCCCCCGCCACCCACCGAGGACTCCGCAGGCCGCCCGCAAAGCCAGTTCCCGCTGGTAAGGACCTGGTTTGATTTGCGCTGGCGAGACCAGCCAAAAACGGGCGGCCATTCGGCCCATCGCGGAGCGAAGAATCGCCGGGGGGCCGCTGCCAGTGGCCGCCGACCGTCGCAGCGCGATTCCTGCCCCCTCCAAAACCCCAGTGCCGGAGGGGGGATTGGAGAATGCCGCTCAAGATATCAGACCACATAGGGTCAGATAGACAAAACCTGAGTCAAAGAGGTACGTTTTAAGGGCAACATGGTGGCGTAGTGGTTAGCGCTGATGCCTCACTGCATTGAGATCCCAGGTTTGATGGCGTCTCTGGGTCACTATCCATGTGGAGGTTACACATTCTCCCCGTGTTCGCATGGGTTTCGCCCCCACAGCCCAAAGATGAGGCAGGTTAGGTCGATTGGCCACGCTAAATTGCCCCTTAATTGAAAAAAATGAATTGTGTACTCTAAATTTAAAAAATTAAGAGATAGGTTTTAAAGTGTGTTGATTTGATGCAAAGATCGGGAGCGTAATTCTCCGGCCTCCCAGATGCATGTTTCTTGGCGGTGGGAGCTGGCGCGCCATTCACTGGCGGCGGGATTCGCTGTTCCCGCTGCTGTCTTTGGGAATTCCAATTTAAACCTCCCCATGCCGCCAAAAAACCCATGGGAGGAGGTACGCTGCTGGTGGGACCAGAGAATTAGTGTCAAAGTCAACGGCATGTCAAGCATGAATAATAATAATAATAATAATAATAATAATAATCTTCATTGTCACAAGTAGGCTTACATTGACACTGCAATGAAGCCCCGAGTTGCCACACTCTGGCGCCTGTTCGGGTACACTGAGGGAGAATTCAGAATGTCCAAATTACCTAACAGCACGTCTTTCGGCACTTGTGGGAGGAAACGGGAGCATCCTGAGGAAACCGACACAGACACAGGGAGAACGTGCAGACTCCGCACAGCCAGTGACCTAAGCCGGGAATCAAACCTGTGATCCTGGCGCTATGAAGCAACAGTGCTAACCTCTGTGCTACTGTGTTGTTGGCCTCTGGTAGGTTCATACTTGTAATAGATTTTTAGTCCATGAATACTCATTAGAAACAGTTTTAATAAAGTCAGTGGCCCACTTCAAACCCATGGGCTGGGATTCTCCGAGCGCGTGCTGGTTGGAGAATCGCTGGTGATGTGGGAAATTTCCGCCACGCATCTCCGACATGGGGACGTGATTCTCCGGCAACCAGAGAATCGGCACCAATTGTGCCCGTGCGATCTACATGGCGCTGGTCAGGCGCCGCTGAAAGGGGCCCCCGCAGCCATTCTCCATGGTCGACTAGCCGAATTCCTGCCGCGTTCTGCCGAGTCCGGCCGGCGTGGTTCCAACCTGGTACCACCCGGCGGGAGCTGAACCCGAGGCCGTGTGTGGCTGTCCTGGTAGGTGGGCAGGGAGAACAGACTCCCGGGGGGAGGGGCCTCCACAGCGTCCAGGCCCGCGATCGGGGGCAAGGCAATCGATCAGCGGGCGCCCGCGATCTGGACGTAACTTGCCTCCTACACGCAGGCCTGCTGTAGGGCTCCGCCATATTGCACGGCGCCGGTGCGGAAATGGCCCCAACGCGCATGCGCGGACCTGCGTCGGCAGTGCAGGGCCGCGTATTGCCGCCGGAGCTGCATAGAGCATTCTGGTGCCGTGCTGGCCCCATGAAGGGCAGTGAATCACTGGAACAGGAGGCCCGTTGACACCGCCGTGCACCACTCCGGTGTTTACGCCGGCGTCAGCACTTTGCTGGGATTTCGGAAAATCTCGGCCATGGTACCTGGTTCACCATTGTTTGAAGATTGTGTCTCGAGGTCATCAGTTTGCTTGTTGAGCTCTACAGCACAAGGTAGAGAAGCAGGAAATTTAGGGCGAAATTCTCCGACCCCCACGACGGGTGGGAGAATAGCGGGAGGGCCTTCCCGACATTTTTGCCGCCCTCCCGCTATTCTCCACCCCCCCCCGAAGTCCCGACCCGAATCGCTGCCGCCGTTTTTTTACGGCCGACAGCGGTTCTCAGCTGTTGGATGGGCCGAAGTCCCAGCCCTTTCCGCCGTTTTTACGAACGGCAAACACACCTGGGGCGAAATTCTCCGACCCCCACGACGGGTGGGAGAATAGCGGGAGGGCCTTCCCGACATTTTTGCCGCCCTCCCGCTATTCTCCCCCCCCCCCCCCGAAGTCCCGACCCGAATCGCTGCCGCCGTTTTTTTACGGCCGGCAGCGATTCTCAGCTGTTAGATGGGCCGAAGTCCCAGCCCTTTACGCCGTTTTCACGAACGGCAAACACACCTGGTCTTGCCGTTCGTGAAAACGGCGTCACAAACTCGCTATTAATAACCATGGCACCGATTGGCACGGCAGTACCACGGCCGTGCCAAGGGTGCCATGGGCCCGCTATCGGTGCTCACCGATCGCGGGCAGCGGGCCCGATGCCCGCGCACTACTTGTCCTTCCGCCGCCCCGCAGTATCCATTCGCGGGGCGGCTGAGGGGCAACCCGGCCCGCGCATGCGCGGGTTTCGCGCAAAAACGCGATGACGTCACCCGCGCATGCGTGGGTTGGAGTATTCCAAACTGCGCATGCGCGGCTGACGTCATATGACGCGTCAGCCGGCGCTAACTCCAGCAAGCGGGATTAACGATTTTCGTTAAGCCCGTCTTGCCGGAGCCTACGGCGTCGGGCTGCTAGCCCCGACCGGGGACCAGAATCGGTCCCCGGTCGGGAAGGGGCGCGCTGCCGTAAAACCCGCCCGGGTTTTACGGCAGCTTTACGATTTCTCCCGTTTTGGGAGAATCTCGCCCTTAATTTTTGCATAGATGCTCAGCATTGGCAAAGGTGAGTCAATTGTGAGAGAATGAAAAGCCTCGGGCGAAATTCTCCCAAAACGGGAGAAATCGGAAAGCTGCCGTAAAACCCGGGCGGGTTTTACGGCAGCGCGCCCCTTCCCGACCGGGGACCGATTCTGGTCCCCGGTCGGGGCTAGCAGCCCGACGCCGTAGGCTCCGGCAAGACGGGCTTAACGAAAATCGTTAAGCCCGCTTGCCGGAGTTAGCGCTGGCTGACGCGTCATATGACGTCAGCCACGCATGCGCAGTTTGGAAGACTCCAACCCGCGCATGCGCGGGTGACGTCATCGCGTTTTTGCGCAAAACCCGCGCATGCGCGGGCCGGGTTGCCCCTCAGCCGCCCCGCGAATGGATACTGCGGGGCGGCGGAAGGACAAGTAGTGCGCGGGCATCGGGCCCGCTGCCCGCGATCGGTGCCCACCGATCGCAGGCCCATGGCACCCTTGGCACGGCCGTGGTACTGCCGTGCCATTCGGTGCCATGGTTATAAAAAGCGAGTTTGTGACGCCGTGTTTACGAACGGCAAGACCAGGTGTGATTGCCGTTCGTAAAAACGGCGGAAAGGGCTGGGACTTCGGCCCATCTAACAGCTGAGAATTGCTGCCGACCGTAAAAAAACGGCGGCAGCGATTCGGGTCGGGACTTCGGCGGGGGGGGGTGGGGGAGAATAGCGGGAGGGCAGCAAAAATGTCGGGAAGGCCCTCCCGCTATTCTCCCACCCGTCGTGGGGGTCGGAGAATTTCGCCCATTATACTTTTGGACCTCATATTCTAGAATGTTACACACTCCTTGAGGCCTCTTTGCATCCTCCTCACAACTCACAGCAGAACATGAAATGACTTGGCTGCAAACATTCTCAGAGGGCTCGAAACCAGGTGAGAAATACCTGCTGGGTTACCTGATGCGTGCCTGGGCCGCATTAGCATGAATGATGGCAGAGGCTTAAATATATTGGGTGCGACTCGGTGGTCTTGTTGAGCCCAACCTGGTGTCGGGATGAGGCAGTTGAATCTGGCAAGAGGCCTCTCACGGAATTTGCGGACATCGGAACGTCTCGCAAGATTTAATAAAAGTCTTGTGAGACGACGCAATCTGGATCTCACCCTCAGTGGGCGTGACACAGATCAACATCTTTAAGTTATCCATTAGGTTCATTTAAATATGCGTTTGCAGGATTCTTCCAGAGCCCGTGAGCATGAGCAGAGGTTGTACTGAGAATGTATAAGTTTCTGGTCAGACCCTATTTAGAATGTTGTGAGCCGTTTTGGGCTCCGTCTCTACGGAACAATGTGCTGGCCTTGGAGACTGTCCAGAGAAGGTTCACAAGAATGATCCCCGGAATTAAGGACTTGTCATAGGAGGAGTGCTTGAGGACTCTGGGTCTGTACTCGATGGCGTTTAGAAGGGTGAGGGGGGAATCTCATTGAAACTCACAGAATACTGAGAGGCCTAAACAGAGTGAACGTGGAGAGGATGTTTCCACTGATAGGAAAACTAGAACCAGAGAGCACAGCCTCAGACTGAAGTGATAATCCTTTAAAACAGAGATGAGGAGGAATGGCTTCAGCCAGAGGATGGTGAATCTGTGGAACTCTTTGCCGCAGGAGGGTTTGGAGTCCAAATCACCGAGTGTCTTTAAGACAGAGATAGATTAGGTTCTTGATTAATAAGGGGACCAGGGGATATAGGGAAAAGACAGGAGAATGTGGATGAGAATCATTTCAGCCATGATTGAATGGCATAGCAGACTCAATGGGCCTGTGGTAGTATGACTAGGGGTATTACGGTACCTGGGAGTCTGAGCTGCCATTGGTGCAGAGGGCTCGCTGCCCATTGGCCCAAGTATCGTGTGCTTCTTATTCCTATTGTCTAAGAGGAAGGTAGCTCCGCCTACGAGACGGGGTATAAGAACCCGTGTTCTCCTGCAGCCAGGCCATTTCCTGTATGTCTGCTGCCGGGCTCACTTCTTGCTAATTAAAGCCTTTCGTTTCTGACTTCACCTACGTTTCGTGTCCATTGATTGTGCATCAGGGCCGAAAGATCTAATTCTGCTCCTATGTCTTATGGTCTTATGAATCGCACCCACTGACGTAGGGATGCCCTGTTATGACACCACTGATGATGTGATGCAATAAATGGAGTGTGGGTAGAACCACATAGAAACCTTACAGTGCAGAAGGAGGTCATTTGGCCCAGCGAGCCTGCACGACCCTCCAAAAGAGCAACCAACCTAGGCCCCAACCCCCGACCCCCATCGCATCCCTGTAACCTCATCTAACCTTTAGGCACTAATGGGCAATTTAGCATGGCCAATCCAACTAACCTGCACATCTTTGGATTGTGGGAGGAAACCGGAGCACCCGGAGGAAACCCACCCAGACACGGGGAGAACATGCAATCTCCACGCAGACAGTCGCTGAAGGTCGGAATTGAACATGGCTCCCCGGCACTGTGAACCAGCAGTGCTGACCACTGTTCCACCACAATCTCGGAATTCAATAGGAATGAGGTGCAACTCCCTTATATCCCCGTGACCATTGCAGCAATTAGCAGCATAATGAGAATATAACAAACCTAAACACACTATAATTAAGCATATGTTTAGAAGTGCACATCATATGTACAGTGATTGGACATCTGTGTGTTCTTTTTCAAATGCTACATCTCGGTGCAGTTCTGACATCCACAGCTGAGGTGGAGGCCCCTGCTGACTGTGATGCCCAGTTGACTGTGAGAGATTTGGCAGACACTCTCTGGTGGCTTGAGGCCTAAAGAGTCCTGGCCTGCTCAGGGTCTCCTACAAGTGCACCCCACTCGGTCTGTCCGGCTGGTGGTGATGGGATCGCTGAGGGGGGCGGGTGGGGGGCGGGGGGGGGGGGGGGGGGGGGAGTGGAGTGGCAGGCCACCTTTGGACTGTTTTGGAATGAAACCCCTGTGGTGCCTGGCTGGTGCTACTCCTCTCTGAGGGTGTGCAATGACAATAATGATATAAAGGCACCACTCAATATAAGGGATTATATAAAGATATTCAAACTTGGCACATGAGAACGGATATATGCAGAGAATGCTTGATGATATCAGAGCTGTGCTGTATTCTGCTCACAGGCAAAAGAGAATCTAAGACTGCATCACATGGCACACTTTCCTTCCAGTGATGGCACATTTCTATCCCTTAAAGGACAACATCTCCCTGACTTCCTTAGGGGAAGTGACACCTGGAGGGAGGTTGAGGTGCCATGTCCTCTTTTCACCTCCCCACTGCTGCACTGCACTCATGGCTGGAGCAAGAATGCAGGTCAAGGCGCATACCCGGCAGCCACTGTGTGTTCTGCTGGATCTAGATCTCCAAGGTGGCTGCCACTCTTTCCATGGAGGCAACCAAGTTCTCACATGATGGAGCCATGACAGTAAACCGAATTTGGATGGCCTCTTCCAGCTTTTGGTCCAATCTGTGCATGGTATATTGCAACTCTACCTGATGTTCCCCTGCCTCTCTCTGAATCTCCCAACAGTTCTCTTAAGGACGAGTCCAAAGGCTCATCATCTGCAAGGGGTTGAGCAGGGGGCCTGGTCTTCAGCAGTCCTTCAAATGCTAGAGACCTTGGCTGTCACTTCCTCCACCAACTGTGGAGCCCTGTGATTTACTCAGCAGATTGCGACCCTAAGCCAAATCTAGAATGTGCAGCCACCAAGGTGAATGTACCTGTGCTAGTGGAGGGTGCAGGTGAACCCCATGATGGTGCAACCTCCAAGGCTCCTGAGGCATCATCCTCAGAGGTGGGTTTGAGGCTGGCTTGGTGGCTGGTCTCCCCGATTGGCAGCCCCCCCCCCCCCCCCCCCTCCTTTTTTCTGGTAAGTAGCTGGAATGGAGAAAAGAAAGAATTAGTGGATACCTAATAAAAATCTGTATTGTCACAAGTAGGCTTATATTAACACTGCAATGAAGTTACTGTGAAAAACCCCGTGTCGCCACATTCCGGCGCCTGTTCGGGATCACAGAGGGAGATTTCAGAATGTCCAAATTACCTAATAGCACGTCAATGTCTGACTCAGTCTTCACATCTGACAACTGCAGACTGGAGGCATCATCACTGGCTTGCTGAGGGAGTCCAATCTCACCTTCAGCACACGCAGAATCCTGCTCCTCCCTGGCTGTATCTCCGGTCTGCTTCCTCATGTTGTGCGAATTCTTATCCTGCAGGCAAACTGAAGGATTGAGTGTCATCCCAGGGCTGTATGAGCAGTTTAGGAGCATGCTTATCTATATCAGCTCCTGATCCTTCCCCAGTGAGTGATTAACAAGCAGGATGTCCTGCAAATGATAGAACACTGAGAGCTGTTCTCCTTTGAGGTCCACAGGCGGTAACCTTTTCTGTGGGCTCTGCCCAGGCCACCATGGTCGGACAGAAGGGCCTCCAGCTGCCATCCCTGGGAAAAATCACTTTCCACCTTTCCTGGATGGCCTGGAGGAGGGTTTACAGGAAGTCTTTGCTAAACTGTGGGGGTCACACATTGTCTTCTCTGTGGAGCACTGACTGTTCTCTGCAAAATCAGGAGCTCTTTTCTTGCAGTAAGTACAGGCACTCTTTAAATATAATGCCTGGACATTCAACCCCATGAGGTAAAGCAGGGATGATGATTTCCCACTTGCCTCATCTTGCAATTCACTGAGCTCCTCGTGGATGTAATGAGCTGTCCAAATCAGAGGATTGGTCACTGTAGTATCGCACAGACTCACATATGGGCCAAAGGTTGCCACTTTCAGACCTAAAACGTTTTGTGTCTATCTCAAATTACCCTGGAAAGGCAAAGTTTCTCAATAACTTGAACAACATCTTAAGTAAGCAGTTTCATATATTATGATCCCTGCCAGATCCCAACAGTGGCTAGGATACTGCATAGAAACCCCAATATTTTATTTTAATTTTGTAAGGCTGTGAGGAAAGGATACCTCGCTTCAGGGGTGATTTCTGAAAGAAATAGGGATGTGATATTTTAAACAAACTTTATTACTTACACAGTATTTAAATATCTTTAATATCACACCAGAAAATAGCTTACAAGTACTGCTTAAACAATGCTGATCAATCCAGTGAATACTGAAACCACAAACTGCTATCTTTATTCAACCAACAAAAAAAATCTCAGCTCTCAATCCACTGTTAAAATACATTTAGAACCCAGGAATAGCTGCTTTACAGAGATGTTATCTGAGACTGGTTTAAAGGAAAGACCTGAATCCTGTCAGAACCATGCAGAAACTCTGGCTGTATTTCTTCAGAAGTGGCTTCTGCTGGTTTATGCTCACCTTCTAATCAGACCACCCTGAACTGCTTGGAAAGACTACTCATCTGTCTACAGGCGTATCTTTAATTGAACTTAAATGAGAGCAAAATTCTTGACGCCTGCTCAAAGCTTCATCTCAAAATCAACTATGCGGCTTTTCTGCAAAATGCCATACACCTTGGCTCCTCCCAATAATCACATCATTTTAGCAAGCTGAAATCTATTTAACTCCACAGGGCATCCCCTTAACCAAAACAACATTCCATTAGCCCAAGCTTTTTATGATGCTTTAATTGCACCCCTGGCTCCCAAAATCATAATTGTCTTTCGAACTAGGATTTCTTTTAAACACATGACTGCAGCAGTCACACACTAACTCAAGCTTTTAACCCTTGCTGCACCAAATACCTATAGTACAATATATCTGAAATTCTTACATTAATCTCATATGTTATTACTATGCAGTGGCTTTGCATGTTGCATTTTCCATTAACAGGATGCTGCCATAAGATCAAAAATACATCATGCTTACCATACAATTGAGCAATGTTGTTTGTGAATTTCAGTGCTGGTGTGATGCCAGGTATGTAGGCCACTTGACCCAACCGATTAGTTGATTGAATCAAATGGTATGCTCCATTCATTGCTTGAAACAGGCAGAGTACAGACTGTACTCAACTAGCCTGGGGGGGGGGGAGATTGTTGGGTTACGGGTATAGGGTGGATACGTGGGTTTGAGTAGGGTGATCATGGCTCGGCACAACATCGAGGGCCAAAGGGCCTGTTCTGTGCTGTACTGTTCTATGTTCTATGTTCTATGTTCTAGCCTGAGCTTGCAAAATCCAAGGCAAACCATTTCCTGTTACATGTGATTCTGTGATTGGGCAGCATTTGCTGAACAAGCCTGAGTGTGCTAATGCCTACAATAAGAACCAACTTAAGACAATCAGTTGAGCTTGTAACGTGACTCATTCATGCTTGCTATAAGTGACATGACCTTTTCTCTGCAAACAAAACCATGGCTGGGTGCCCTGGCCACTGAAGCCACCAGCCTCCCACCTTCTGGATTATATGCATTAGAATGTCTAATGCTGTACGTTTTCTGTTTCCCCACCCTGGCTACAGGAAAAGGCTGCCCATAGCCGCTGGGAACGGGAGAAGACTGTTGGGGGATCACCATACCTGCAGCCCCTCACTGCAGCAGAGCAGAGGGCCCTGGAGATGATCGGCGGGCCGAAGAAAGGGCAGTCGCCGGGGTGGAGGTCGGCATTGGGCGAAGAAGGGAGACCCCCCTGAGTTGCAATTCCCCATGACACGTGTGTCACCCCCCCACCACCACACCACCCCCACACACCACCCTCACCCCCACCCTCACACCCACACTCCCGCTCCACCACCACCACACCTACTCCCCCTCCCAAACGTAAACCTCACTCACCCTTCCCCACACCACTCCACCACCCCCACTCCCCCCGTCTCCAGGACCACGGTCTAATCATGTGTCCTGTCTTGCATTTTGTAAGAGCTGATGGTGATAGGGTGGGTACTTCTAGTGTTCCCCCGTCCCCGACCCCAGCCACTAGCGATGAGGACGACACTAACACGGGCGCGAGCCATCAACCTGCATCCCAGGACACCCTGGAGCTCGAGTCCGGGGATGACACAGATTTCCCATCACAGCTGTCTCCAACACCCTCCACCATCCCTGAGACACTCACCTCAGTTGGGCATGTTTGTGAAGAGGCTCCTGGGGAACTATTTGATGTGCACCACACACATGCTGCAGCACAACAGGTGGAGGTAGGCACCACCGATGGGGCAGACTGTCTTTGCAGGCCAACACCAGGGACTAGCTGCTATCCAGACGAGTTTCCCGCTTCTGGGAAGGATGGACCCATCCATAGTGGAAATGCAGTCGCAGAGCCAGGGACAACATGAGGGGTTGTCGGCGAGCATCCAGCACCTGCAGGTGCAGGCGGAGGAGTCCAACCGCGAGCAGGAACAGGAGGTGGTGCCAGCTAAGCGTGCCACCCAGGCCAACACCGTATGGGTGGCATCAGTTGTGGATGCCTTGGGGATGAGGGTTTTGGCAATGAATCAGCATGTCCAAGAACTGGGCACCCTGTGCAGGTGGTGGCCGAGGCCCAGGACAGGGCTGCCCTCTCACAGGCAACCATGTGCCAGTGCCACCTGGACATTGCAGCTGCACCCCTCAGTGTGGCCCAGTCACAGCTGGCCATGGCTGAGAGCATCGGCTACATTGCCCAGATGCTGGCTGACGTGGCACACACAGAAGGTAGCCCAGTCCCAGAGGGAGATGGCGCAGTCAGTGGCTGATGTGGCAAGGTTCCAGATGGAGGTGGTCCACTCCCTGTGTTCCATGGCCAGGCGCATGCAGACCCTAGACTAGATAGCAGCGGGCCTCCAGGACTGGCAGTGTCAGGTGGCGGGGGAGCCTCAGGGCCTCCCGTTCCATGGAGTAGCTTGGGGTCCTTCAGTCACTATGATGGAGGAGGAGGTGATGGGGGGCCTGCCGGTGACTCCCGCAGGGGAGGGGCCGGAACAGCACAGTGCCTTAGATTCCCCCCCTTCCTGTCCCTGGCACATGACATGAGCAGTGGGAGAACAGGACGACACCATGCCACCTGTCAACTCACATGCAGGTATCACCCAGATGGACCTGAGCAGCAGCCCATCCAGGCCCAGTCCCCCCAGAAGACGATTGCCACAGGGGACCCAGGTTGCAGGGCGAAAATCACAGCAGGCAGTCCCCACTCCTGATGTACTGTCTGGTGATCCACCTAGGTGTAGTGTTAGGTCCTGTAAGGCCAGAAAATTAGATATTAGTTAAGTTGGCATGAGTGCAGGGCACACTTTTATGATGGGCACGAGGGCACAAAGCTGTTTGCAGCTACTGGTCATAGGACACCGG
Organism: Scyliorhinus canicula; assembly: GCF_902713615.1. Classification (NCBI taxonomy): domain Eukaryota; kingdom Metazoa; phylum Chordata; class Chondrichthyes; order Carcharhiniformes; family Scyliorhinidae; genus Scyliorhinus; species Scyliorhinus canicula. The sequence goes on along the minus strand of NC_052159.1, from coordinate 91,515,779 downwards.
AGTCCTGCCAACCTAGGGAGGGCCCTCCGCCCCGTTGCCCTACCAGAAATGGCCGCCGCCCTACAGACCAGACCCATTAATAGAAGATGAAGAAGAGGCCTATCGTAAGCTGCATTTCGTGACTTTGTCTTGGGTTGCCCCAATTCAGTCTTCCATCCACATGGAGTTGGACATGGGCACAGTGGTATCTGTAGTCAGCCGCCATACCTTCGACCATATTTGTTCCATTTCCAGACGCTGACCCTCCAGGACCCCCAATGCCCACTCGCTACATACACTGGTGAACTGCTGGCAATCATGGGTACCTCCATGGTCCCGGTAGAACACGGGCAGCAGATGGCACACATGCCATAGGTGGCCGTAAATGGCAGAGGCCCGGGTTTGTTGGGACGTTACTGCCTGCACCATCTCAGATTGGACTGGCAAATAGTTTGCTGAATGTGCATACATAGCCCTGAGGGGGTCCTGGCCAGGTTCCCTGCCTGTTTCAGGACAGGTTGGGCACCATCAGAGGGACTGTGGCCCACGTCAGCCCAATCGAGATATTTCCGCACCTGATCTATCCTGTATGCATTGAGGTTAAAAGTGGATACAGAGTTGGACTGAAGGTTTGAAGAAAATACACCCTGTTCAATTGTCCAACTGGGTGGCTCCAGTCATGCCGGTGATGAAGCCTGATAGTTCCGTCCGCCTCTGTGGAGACTACAAGATGGCGGTCAACCGCGTCTCCCATCTAGATTGCTGCCCTGTCCATTGTATTGAGGACCTTGCCAGTTTAGCTCAGTTAGTTAGAAAGCTGGTTCATGATGTAGGGTGAGGCCAGCAGCGCAGGTTCAATTCCCTTATCGGCTGAGGTTCTGAACCTTGCCACTCACCTGGGGTGTGGTAATCCTCAGGTTAAACCACCACCAGTCAGCTCTCCCCCTCAACGGGACCTTTACCTCAATGAGGACCTATACACCAAGCTCACTGGTGGCCGCACTTCTCCCAAATTAGACATGAGCTATGCATACCTTCAACTGCCTTTAGTCCTGGACTCCAGATGTTCATGATTACCAACACACAATGGAAGCAATAAGGGTACACCCCTTGGGGTTTCTTCTGCTTGTGCTACCTTCCAGCGGGTGATGGAAAACACCCTGTGTGGAGTCCTGAGAGTGGAGGTGAACCTTGATGATGTCCTGATCAAGGAATCATCCGACCAGGAGCATTTGGACAACTTGCCGGAGGTTCTCCGGCATTTCAAAGAGGCGGGGGTCCACCACAGAGAAAATTGCATTTTCTCTTTTTTTAATTTATAAATTTAGAGTACCCAATTCATTTTTTCAAATTAAGGGACAATTTAGCCTGGTCAATCCACCCACCCTGCACATCTTTTGGGTTGTGGATGTGAAACCGCGCGAACACGGGGAGAATGTGCAAACTCCACACGGACAGGGACCCAGAGCCGGGATTGAACCTGGAAACTCGGCCGTGAGGCAGCAGTGCTAACTACTGTGCCACTGTGCTGCCTGGAAAATGGCGTTTTCAATGCAACAGAGGTCACCTCCCTGGGTTATCGTGTGGATCGCTATGAGTTGCACCCCATGTAGGAAAAAGTATAGGCCATCCATCAGGTCCTGGTACCATACGGTCCAAGGGAACTAAGCTTGTTTATGTGCCTAGTAAACTACTATGGCAAGTTTATTCCAAACCTCGCCGTGATCTTGGCCATCCCTCCCTCCACCATCTGCTAAAGAAAGGTCAACGTTGGAAATGGTCCCAGGCCCAGGAGACGGCTTTTGTGTTGCAGAAGAAGCTGCTGTCCTTCTCCTGTCTACTGACTTGCCTGGACCCGACCAGGCCACCTGGGCCTTGGCCGATGAGGTGATAGCCTCCCTCCATTTTGTAGATTCCTTGTGTTATGGGCCAGGGTTTAGAAACTCCAAAGTGTATTATGAAGTCCACCTGACCTACAACCTTGATGTTGAGTTTGGCTAGGGTGAGCACAAGAGCCTTCCATTCAGATGCGATTCATCAGTCTTCCCAGACACTTTAATCAAAACAAGCTTTATGCTAAGAACGTAGTTAATATTTATATAAACACACAGCAAGAATTGTTATCAATTACAAACATTAACGACACCTCTCAGCGACTGTAATCTATGTATAACACTTAATGAATTCCCCCTTAACTGTTCCACTTCAAAAACAAAATCCCATAAACCATAAACCCCTTTTCAAAGGCGTGGCCCAGCACTATTCTCACTTGAATAGGACTGGCTTGCCCTGAGATTCTGACCCTGTCTCACCAGCAGGTTTAAACCCTTCCGGAAAGCAAACTATATCTTTTAAGTGACCAAATCAGGTAGCTAAAAAACAATGATTTTTTTTGGAACAACTCTTTAAAATGAAAATAGAGAGCGACAGGTCAAAGCACGTATTTTCTCTGTGTGTATTCCACAGCAGTCAAAGCTGAAAGAAAAAGTAAAACAAACCTCACAGCCACAGCTCAGCTCCACCCACAAAATGACATCACTGAAGCCATGTGATAAGACAAAAAACCATTCTTAAAGGGACATTCCTATGACACTTGCCAGTTACGGCTACCCGCATCCAAGGTTGGACTCAGATGGATCAACAGTTTAATCATCTTTATTGTCACAAGTAGGCTTGCATTAACACTGCAATAAGGTTACTGTGAAAAGCCCCTAGACACCACATTCTGGCGACTCTTCGGGTACACAGAGGGAGAATTCAGAATGTCCAAATTACCTAACAGTACGTCTTTCGGGATTTGTGGGAGGAAACCGTAACACCTGGATGAAACCCACGCAGACTCAGGGAGAACATACAGACTCCGCACAGACAGTGACCCAAGCTGGGAATCAAACCTGAAACCCTGACGCTGTGAAGCAACAGTGCTACCATGCCGCTGTGCCGTACTGTGTCCCGGGTATGACACATAATCCAATATGGGGCCCACCACTGCATACATAAATGAGATAAACATCAATGACTATCATCCTGTGGGGAACACACGTGGTGGTTCCCAAATACGGGCGAGCAACACCCCTGCTAGACATCTACAATGGGCAACCGGGGTGTCAAAAATGAAGATGCTAGCCCGCAGCTAGGTGTGGTGGCCAGGCATTGATGCCAGGCATAGAGAAGGTGGCCCAGCATTGTACTCAGTGCGAGGAGCATCAGAAACCATTGGCGGCGGCATCACCGCCTGTGGGAATGGCCAGGCCGTCTTTGGTCCCGTCTCCACTAAGATTTTGTGGGGCCGTTCCAGGGAGCAATGCTCCTCATCGTAGATGCCCACCAAAAGTGGATGGAGGTCCATAGGATGCAAAGTACGACAGCTCGAGCCACCATCAACAGGCTGCAGCAATCTTTTAGCATGCACGGGATACGGGAGGTGCTGGTCTCGGCCTTCACGAGCATGAAGTTTGGGACATTCATGACTGCAAACAGCATACAACATATACATACCGCCCTGTACCACCCTGTGTTGAATGGGTTAGCGGAGTACGCAATACAGATGTTCAAAAGCAGAATGAGAAAACAGATGTCGGGGTCCTGGGAGACACGTTTGGTGCAATTCCTTCATTGTTACAGGATAATGCCGCACCCCATGACGGGGGCACTCCGGCTGAATTGCTGATGGTCCGTCACCTTCGTACACATTTGAGTTTGGTTCTCCCCGACATTGACGGAAAAATCTGCCGGGTCTGTGTTAGAGCCGAGGTTGACGCAGGCCAGAGTATTCCTTTGCGCACCTTCGCTGTAGGTGACCTGGTGTGCATCCACAACTTTAGAAAAGGCGCCACATAGACCCCAACATCGTGTTAGCCCAACAGGACCGGCCTCTTATCGAGTGAGGGCACAGGGGTGTAAATCAAACCACCTTCACAGGCACATCCCTAAGACCCCAGATCCAATTCCAGAGGTTCCGGTTTGGGGGCGGGGGTGTTGTAACAACCCTCATGGAATTCATTGCATCAGGACCATCAGATTCCCCGTGACCTCCACTGAATACGAGCTTCCCTGGTAACAAGGGGGATTAGATCATTAATCTAAAAATCCCGGACGCAGGCTGCCGAGGGAGACCCTTCGGGGAGTGGAGATCTTGTATATCGTAAATAAGCCTAACCTTTGTTTTCTACCAGCTTGGTCAATACGTGCTACTTTAATGGATTCTACAAGGTGTAAAGGCTACCAGGAGAGCATAATTAGGCCCCACCAGGGAGAGGACCTGGTTCAGAAATCAGCCTGGACCACTGAAGCATTAGGAATTTTTCTCTGAAGAACTTTTATAGATTAGCCTGTTATGCATGGGGCAACAAGGATAAACGCACAGTATCTACTGGGGGGTGCGTGAAGGATTGGCCCAGTACATCTGTCCTACTGGATGGAACTTAAGTTCTTGATTTTCTGGCAGCAAGTGACAAGTCCCATGCAAATGAAATGCACTTCCACAAACATCATAAATTACTGAGGGGTCAGCACTGGCAAACGCCCATTGCCTAGTCCCTGACATGACTGCTGGAATTGTGGCCCAAACATTATATATAAAAAAAATAAATTTAGAGTACCCAATTATTTTGTTTTACTAATTAAGGGACAATTTAGCGTGGCCAATCCACCCACCCCGCACATCTTTGGGTTGTGGGGGCGAGACCCACGCAGGCACAGGGAGAACGTGCAATCTCCACACAGAGCGTTCCCGGAGGTCCGGATCGAACCTGGGTCCTCAGCGCTGTAAGGCTGCAGTGCTAACTACTGCACCACCGTGCCCCCCCCCCCCCCCCCCCCCTCCCCAGCCCACACATTATAAAGGCTATAAATATTATATTGAGGCTTTGGACCGAAAAATCCAAAGCATATAATTGCGAAAATGCATGTTCATTGCCCATTGTACAAATACCTCAAACATTAGCTGTTACAGATTTTTACTCAGACAGGAGGGATGGTTACAAATGAATTTAACTCTGATTTAATGATCCTCATTACTTTTTGCTGGTTGCTTAAGCATTATTAGTGCGATTGAATCTCTCCCACTGTTCTGCATTTGTGAAATTATGTTTATTTGCAGAACACTGAGCAATGGTAATTTGAAGTCGACCTCTGTGTGGGTAAAATAGATTATCTTTTGGCTCTGTTCAAAGTTAAACAGTTTTGCAGGAACTGTGTCTGCAGTTTTTTAATGTGTCAAACAAATCACTTGAAACAATAATTTGAATATTGATTTAGAATTGCATAGAACATATAGCAACAAAACAGGCCATTTGGCCCTATCAGTCCTCGTCGGCATTTATGCTCCAGTGACCCTTTCTCCTGCTTTCCTCATCCAACTATCATCATTCCCCTTCTTCCTTATATGCTCAGAGTTTCTCTGTAAAGGCATATAGAATATTTGCCTCAACTTCTCCCTGTGGTAGCAGGTTCTACCTACTCAACACTGAGTATCGAAGACTTTTCTAAATTCTTGGTGACTATTTTATATTGACAGCTTCTACTTTCGATCTTCCCCCCCAGGTTAAACGTACCCTTTCTTATGTCTCTTTTATCAAAACATTCCTGAATTTTAAAGACCTCTATTGGGTCAATCCTATTGTGTCGATTTATTATCTCCTTTTCTCTTTACTTTATATTCATCTCTTGTTAGTTCAAACTTTGACACCGCCCCCAAATTATCCTTCTGGCCAAGATGCTGGCTTCATTCCCGTTCAGGTGGAGTGACTCCCATCATTTCTGTCCTAGTGCTGGTTCCCACATGTTCCCACACCGGCCCTCAATTCACGTGATCATAGAATCATAGAATAGCTACAGCACAGAAGGAAGGTATTTGTCCCATTGAGTCAGGACCGACTCTCTGAAAGAGCACCCAAACTCAGCTCACTCCCCCACCCTATCCCTGCAACTCCACCTAACCTGCACATCTTTGGACACTAAGGAGCAATTTAGCATGGCCAATCCACCTAACCTGCATATCTCCGGATTGTAGAAGGTAACCGGAGCACCCGGAGGAAATCCACACAGATACGGGGGATGGATTCTCAGCACCCCGACGCTAAAATCGTGTTCAGCGATGGGGCGGAGAATCCATGTTCGCGCATGAAATCGGGACTGGCGCTGGTTTCACAATTCTCTACCCCACCGAAAATCGACTTACTCGCGGAGTACGCCGCTTCGAGAATCCACCACCTCAGTCCATTGCCTGAGGCCCACCCCACGATGCTCCGTCTCCGATCAGCCGAATTCCCAAAGGCGTGGTTCTAACATTGTCCCACCGCCGCGTGGTGGCTGTGGACTCAGTCCAGGGCTGCCACAGGTGGGGAGGGGCTGAATGGCGGGAAGGGGGGGGGGGGGGCTTCATTCGGGGCTGGGGGCAATGTGTGGGGCGTGCGAGCAGCCGATGTGGAGCACTATTTTGCCGGTCCAGGTCCGCGGGCTGAGTCCGCCATGGAGCACGATGAGGAAGAATAAAATTACTACTGAATAACACATTAGTGGCCTTCAACACATTTTTGCTTCCTCACCAAATTACACTCTTATGGCTAAATTGCAGATGAGCGCAGTACAGTAGTCCATTTAAATGCCCAGCCATATTGGTTTTAATCTACCCCGTCACCCCTGTGCACGCTGACTTACCCTTGCTCACTTTCCAGTAATGCTGCATATTCGGACTGCTCATTCTTGTGTTCAAATCCTTCCATGGTCTCACCCTTCCTTATCTCTGGAACTTCCTCTGGCCCTATACCCTCCCTACCACCCGTGTCCTCAAGATCCCGGCATTCATGCCCAGCATGCTTCACCCAATGCCGGTGTTTATGTAGTTACATTTTCTTTCTATTTTATTTTCATGTACTTAATGATCTGTTGAGCTGCTTGCAGAAAAATACTTTACACTGTACCTCGGTACACATGACAATAAACCAATCCAATCCAATTCCTCCAGATCCTCGCCTCTCGTGTATCCCAACTGTTTTCATCCTCACCATTGATGGTGCCAGCTGTCTGAGCCCTACATTCCGCAATTCCATCCGAAACAGATCAATCTGGCAAACCCTGGTGCAGCGGGAAAAGCTCTGTAGAAATTCTAAGTATTGATCAATTTCCTTCTCATTTACACAGCAATTTGTTTCATCTGGTAATTTTCCATGAGGGATCTTTGCCAATAACTTATCTATTACAGTCATTTGCTGTCTAAAGTACAAAATTATTTTACTCCCTATTTGATTCTGAAAAATAATTGTTGGAACTCCACTGGGGTTAAAAGCTATTTATTCCATTTTCTTTATAATTTTCATTGCATGCGAAGCTAATGAAAATTAGCTGAGGATGTTTTACACCATTCATATTAATTCCCATTATAACAATCTACAAGGGTACTGCAAAGTCAATTGATATTCATCCAGTATGGTTTATCATGTTTCACATCCCCACTAAGTTATAGAGGGTCAAGATCCAGATGTTGTAAAATGTTTTAAAATATGCATTATGAAAAATTGGAACTGTATTGAGCACTTTTATCAGCCCAAAACCTCTGATCAAAACTGGAACCCACGTGCCTGACGCTGAAAACTACCCACTTGCCTGCATACAAGGCTCTGAATTTCAATCCACAATGCAGAACTCTCTTAAGTCCCGAAATCTCCACAGAACAGCAAAGACAAGCCATGCACCCTTTCTACTGTACTGGCTGGCTGCAGTAAGGTAAGTTTAAATATCCAATGTGAACATTGGTGAATGGGTGATGGATAAATAGCTGAGTGAATGAATGAATGGATAGGCTGATGGGTGTGTAGCTGGGTGAGGTAAGTCCCCTGATGGGGGACATGACTGAGATGTATAAAATATAAGGGGCAGAGCTAGAGTGGAGAGGGAGAAACTTTTCCCCTTGGTGGAGGGATCAATGACCAGGGGCAATAAATTTAAGATAAGGGACAGGAAGTTCAGAAGGGATGTGAGGGAAAGCTTTTTCACCAGAGGGTTATGAGAGTCTGGAACCCACTGTTTGAAAGGATGGTAGAGGCAGAGACCCCCATGACCTTTAAGATGTATTTAGATATGCACTTCTAATGCCAAGGCATACAAGGCTATGGGCCATGTGCTGGAAAATGGGATTAGAATCGTTAGGTGGTTGTTTATGACCAGCACAGATAATGATGGGCTGAAGGGCCTTTTCTGTACTGTGGGCCTCTATAACTTTGAGGTGAGTTAAATGGGTAGGAGGAAAGTGGATAGGGTGACAGTGACAGCTGACCTCATTAACACTACACCCATGTATGCTTCATCCGATGCCAATGCTTATGTAGTTACATTGTATATATTGTGTTGCCCTATTATGTATTCTCATGTATTTTCTTGAAATCTGTTTAATTCCCTTTTCTTCCCATGTACTGAATGATCTGTTGAGCTGCTTGCAGAAAAATACTTTTCACTGTACCTCGGTACACGTGACAATAAACAAATCCAATCCAATCCAATGTATGAGGTGGTCGGTGGATTGGGTGTGAAGTGGGTGAGAGGATCGAATGCCAGCTGTGCAGGGTGGCAGGTGGGTGAATGGCCAGATGGGTTATGAGTAGCCAGATCAGGCTGTTATATTGTGGGTCAGCCAGCTCCTGTAAGTGGGTGAGGGTGGCTGTCAGCGGGATAATCAGGTGGTGGGGGATAGCCAGGTCAGGTCGGAAACATCAAGGGGTCAAATGGGAGTCAGGTGGTGAGAACGGGTTTAGTCATGTTGGGGGTGAGGGGGTGGGGGTCAGTTTGGGGGTTGAGGGGAGGTCAGGGTATTAGGGGAGGCATGGGGGTGATTGGACCAATAGTTGTTAATTGAGGTGTGAGCTTGGCGAAGCGACAAGACAGGATGACTTGCATAGCAAACAGAGGAAGCAGCAAGTTGTACACAGAACTAAGTGATCCCATAACCAGTGGATAAGATCTAAGCTCTGCAATCCTGCCATACCCAGTCATGGATCATGGCAGGCAATTAATCAACTATTAGGGGAAGAGGCCTCAAATATCCACATCCTCAGTGATTGGGAGTGGGTGTGGGGGGTGGCGAGAGGGGAGTGGAGTTCCCAACAAAAGATTAGGCTGAAGCATTTGTAACTGTTATGTATAAAAGAATACATTCCTGCTGGTGAGACATCATGTGATCTGTAGTGACGTTAGCTGAGTGTTTGTGTGGGCTTCAGTTCTCCATCTTAGTTTGTACAGACAACATCTCCTAATGAACCTTCCATCGTGTTTCTAAGAAATCCAGGTGGGTAGCACCTCTATACCCTTCCTCTTTGCCGCACTTAGGGACAGAACAAAAGAGAAAACTGGCGACAAGGATTGGGGCAAGACAAAAATTGCTGATGCACAAAACGTTGACAAGAAAAATAGAGACAGCGGCAGGAGTTGAGGAAAAGATTTGTGTGACTGGAATCGTATGTTGATCAAAGAAAAATCATGGACTTTTATGACAGAAAAACAGGTGCCGAAACTTGATCGATTCTGCTACCGCTACTGTTTGCACTGAGTGCTGAATTTGGGTGCATTTGAGTGCGAAAGTGAGAGTTTGGTGACTGAGGGATATTAAGGGTTTATTTTTTATTTTTTTTATCTAAAGTCTAATCTTTCTTTTATTTAATTAATTAACTTAAAAGTTGCTGTTTGGTTGAGAAGAAGGTGAATTTTCAATCAGCTTTAAACAAAGGTTCCAGAGACTAGAGTCACAGTATAAATCTGAGCTAGTTACAGTGCAGACTTTGTTTACAGAGAATACAGCTGACTGGGAGCAGTGTCGGGGTTGGAGTTCCAGTTGGTCCACAGTGCAGCTGTATTCTGTAAGGTAAGAGGGGATGGCAGCTAGGGCAGTTGTATGCTCCTCCTGTAGGATGTGGGTGGTGAGAGATACCACCAGTGTTCCCGCTGACTATACCTGCGGGAAGTGCACCCAACTCCAGCTCCTCAAAGACCGTGTTAGGGAATTGGAGCTGGAGCTGGATGAACTTTGGATCATCCGGGAGGCAGAGGGGGTAATAGAGAAGAGTTACAGGGAGGTAGTCACACCCAAGGTACAGGGCAAGAGTATCTGGGTTACAGTCAGGGGAAAGAAAATGAATGGGCAGACAGTGCAGGGATCCCTCGTAGCCGTTCCACTTCAAAACAAGTACACCGTTTTGGATGCTGTTGGGGGGGATGACCTATCGGGGGAAGGCCCTAGCGGCCACGTCTCTAGCACTGAGTCTGGCTCTGTGGCTCAAAAGGGAAGGGGGGAGAATAGAAAAGCAATAGTGATAGGAGACTCAATGGTTAGGGGAATAGGTAGGAGATTCTGTGGTTGCGAGCGAGACTCCGGAAGGTATGTTGCCTCCCAGGTGCCAGGGCCAGGGGTGTCTCAGATCATGTCTTCAGGATCCTGAAGGGGGAGGGGGAGCAGCCAGAAGTCGTGGTGCACATTGGTACCAACGACGTAGGTAGGAAAAGGGGTGTGGATGTAATAAATGAGTTTAGGGAGTTAGGCTAGAAGTTAAAAGCCAGGACAGACAGAGTTGTCATCTCTGGTTTGTTGCCGGTGCCACGTGATAGCGAGGCTAGGAATAGGGAGAGAGTGAAGTTGAACATGTGGCTGCAAGAATGGTGTAAGAGGGAGGGTTTTGGGTATTTGGATAATTGGAGCTCATTCTGGGGAAGGTGGGACCTGTACAAGCAGGACGGGTTGCATCCGAACCAGAGGGGCACCAATATCCTGGGAAGGAGGTTTTCTAGTACTCTTCGGGAGGGTTTAAACTAATTTGGCTGGGGAATAGGAACCGGACTTGTAGTCCAGCAACTAAAGTAGCCGATGTTCAGGCCTCAAAGTGTGTAGTGATGCAGTAGGGAAGGTAACACTGACAAAGGAGAGTACTTGCAGGCAAGGAGATGGGTTGCAGTGTGTATACTTCAACGCAAGAAGCATCAGGAATAAGGTGGGTGAACTTAAGGCATGGATCGGTACTTGGGACTACGATGTGGTGGCCATCATGGAAACGTGGATCGAAGAGGGGCCGAAATGGTTGTTCGAGGTTCCTGGTTACAGTTGTTTCAATAAGATTAGGGAGGGTGGTAAAAGAGGCGCTGTGGGGGGGGGGGGTTGCATTATTAATTAGAGATAGTATAACAGCTGCAGAAAGGCAGTTCGAGGAGGATCTGCCTCTTGAGGTAGTATGAGTTGAAGTCAGAAATAGGAAAGGTGCAGTCACCTTGTTGGGAGTTTTCTATAGGCCCCCCAATAGCAGCAGAGATGTGGAGGAACAGATTGAGCAACAGATTTTGGAAAGGTGCAGACGTCACAGGGTAGTAGTCATGGGTGACTTCAACTTCCCAAATACTGAGTGGAAACTCTTTAGATCAAATAGTTTGGATGGGATGGTGTTTGTGCAGTGTGCCCAGGAAGTTTTTCTAACACAGTATGTAGATTGTCCGACCAGAGGGGAGGCCATATTGGATTTGGTACTTGGTAATGAACCAGGGCAAGTGATAGATTTGTTAGTGGGGGAGCATTTTGGAGATAGTGACCACAATTCATGACTTTCACTTTAGTAATGGAGAGGGATAGGTGCGTGCAACAGGGCAAGGTTTACAATTGGTGGAAGGGTAAATACAATGCTGTCAGACAAGAACTGAAGTGCATAAATTGGGAACATAGGCTGTCAGGGAAGGACACAATTGAAATATGGAACTTGTTCAAGGAACAGATACCACGTGTCCTTGATATGTATGTCCCTGTCTGGCAGGGAAGAGATGGTCGAGTGAGGGAACAATGGTTGACAAGAGAGGTTGAATGTCTTGTTAAGAGGAAGAAGGATACTTATGTAAGGCTGAGGAAACAAGGTTCAGACAGGGCGCTTGAGGGATACAAGACAGCCAGGAGGGAACTGAAGAAAGGGATTAGGAGAGCTAAGAGAGGGCATCAAAAATCTTTGGCGGGTAGAATCAAGGAAAACCCCAGGGCCCTTTACACATAGAACATAGAACATTACAGCGCAGTACGGGCCCTTCGGCCCTCGATGTTGCGCCGACCTGTGAAGCCATCTGACGACTATCTGACCTACACTATTCTATTTTAATCCATATGTCTATCCAGTGACCACTTAAATGCCCTTAAAGTTGGCGAGTCTACTACTGTTGCAGGCAGGGCGTTCCACACTCCTACTACTATAGAACATTACAGCGCAGCATATGTGAGAAAAATGAGAATGACTAGTGCGAGGGTGGGTCCGATCAAGGTCCGATCAAGGACAGTAGCAGGAGATTGTGTATTGAGTCAGAAGAGATGGGAGAGGTCTTGAACGAGTACTTTTCTTCAGTATTTACGAATGAGAGGGGCCATATTGTTGGAGAGGTAAGTGTGAAACAGACTGGTAAGCTCGAGGAGATACTTGTTAGGAAGGAAGACGTGTTGGGCATTTTGAAAAACTTGAGGATAGACAAGTCCCCCGGGCCTGATGGGATATATCCAAGGATTCTATGGGAAGCAAGAGATGAAATTGCAGAGCCGTTGGCAATGATCTTTTCGTCCTCACTGTCAACAGGGGTGGTACCAGGGGATTGGAGAGTGGCGAATGTCGTGCCCCTGTTCAAAAAGAGAATAGGGATAAGCCTGGGAATTACAGGCCAGTTAGTCTTACTTCAGTGGTGGGCAAAGTAATGTAAAGGGTACTGAGGGATAGGATTTCTGAGCATCTGGAAAGACACTGCTTGATTCGGGATAGACAGCATGGATTTGTGACGGGTAGGTCTTGCCTCACAAGTCTTATTGAATTCTTTAAGGAGGTGGCCAAGCACATAGATGAAGGTAAAGCAGTGGATGTGGTGTACATGGATTTTAGTAAGGCATTTGATAAGGTTCCCCATGGTAGGCTTATGCAGAAAGTAAGGAGGCATGGGATAGTGGGAAACTTGGCCAGTTGGATAACAAACTGGCTAGCCGATAGAAGTCAGAGTGGTAGTGGATGGCAAATATTCAGCCTGGAGCCCAGTTACCAGTGGCGTACCGCAGGGATCAGTTCTGGGTCCTCTGCTGTTTGTGATTTTCATTAATGACTTTGATGAGGGAGTTGAAAGATGGGTCAGTAAATTTGAAGACGATGTGAAGATTGTGGAGTTGTGGATAGTGAGGAGGGCTGTTGTCGGCTGCAAAGAGACATATATAGGAGGCAGAGCTGGGCTGAGAAGTAACAGATAGAGTTTAATCCTGAAAAGTGTGAGGTTGTCCATTTTGGAAGGACAAATATGATTGCGGGATACAGGGTTAACGGTAGGGTTCTTGGCAATGTGGAAGAGCAGAGATCTTGGCATCTATGTTCATAGATCTTTGAAAGTTGCCACTCAAGTGGATAGAGCTGTGAAGAAGGCCTATGGTGTGCTAGCGTTCATTAGCAGAGGGATTGAATTTAAGAGCCGTGAGGTGATGATGCAGCTGTACAAAACCTTGGTAAGGCCACATTTGGAGTACTGTGTGCAGTTCTGGTCGCCTCATTTTAGAAAGAATGTGGAAGCTTTGGAAAAGGTGCAAAGGAGATTTACCAGGATGTTGCCTGGAATGGAGAGTAGGTCTAACGAGGAAAGGTTGAGGGTGCTCGGCCTTTTCTCATTAGAACGGAGAAGAATGAGGGGTGACTTGATACAGGTTTATAAAATGATCAGGGGAATAGATCGAGTAGACAGTCAGAGACTTTTTCCCCGGGTGGAACAAACCATTACAAGGGGACATAAATGTAAGGTGAATGGTGGAAGATATAGGGGGATGTCAGAGGTAGGTTCTTTACCCAGAGAGTAGTGGGGGCATGGAATGCACTGCCTGTGGAAGTAGTTGAGTCGGAAACATTAGGGACCTTCAAGCGGCTATTGGATAGGTACATGGGGCGCGATTCTCCGCACCCACGAAAAATCGCGAAGTTGGTGTCAAAAACGGGCGCGTTTGACGATGGTCGGGAAGGGTCCATTTCCCGACGTATTCACGTCCGGGAAATGGGCTAGGAACGCGGCCGCGTCAATCATGTGCGCGATGACGATGGAACGCGGCGATGATACGATCACGCCCACGTGACGCCGCCCAACGCCGTAAAAAGGCGCGGGCGAGCACAGAATCTGTAGGCCATGCTGTCGGAGCCCAGGAAAGCTGCACCTCGTTTTGTTGATGCAGATGTGGAGACGCTGCTCGATGCTGTCGAGCAGAGGAGGGGCATCATCTGCCCGCAGAGAGGGCATCGCCAACCTGCCAGCGCGGTGCGCCAGGCCTGGCGTGACGTGGCTGCTGCCGTCAGTGCTGTGGGGCAGACCCCTCGCTCAGCAGAGCAGTGCCGAAAAAAGCTGCATGACCTCACCAGGGCTGCCAGGGTAAGTGCCAAGAAGGTGCCCCCTGGTCACAACCATCCATCCCCCTTAACTTAATCACCCACCTCCCCCCCGGCACGGGGGGTGGAGGGGGATTGGGGCAGAGTTAGTTGAGGGTGGTTCACAAAGTTGTCACAGACCCAGCGCTCTGGCCCCGTGGAGAGATGCAATCGTCTTATGACAACTTGACCCCCAAACTGTGCCAGTATCTGAACGGACTGCTGATACCTGCCATATTGTAATGATATACCTATGTACCCTCCCCCAACAGGCCAAGTCCGCTCACAACACCCGTGAGCGGCACCAGACTGGAGGGGGTTCGCCCAACCTGCACCCCCTCACCACCTTTGAGCAGAGTGCACTGGACCTTGTTGGGGGGTCTGGCACCCGGGATGTCGCGCTATGCGAGGTTGGCGGAGCTGCAACAAGTGAGACAATCCTCCTTGACAAACACCCACCCCTCCCCCATCCTCTGTCCCTTCACACACCCTGCCCACTGGGACACCTCCCCCATCCTCTGTCCCTTCACACACCCTGCCCACTTGGACACCTCCCCCATCCTCTGTCCCTTCACAAACCCTGCCCACTGGGACACCTCCCCCATCCTCTGTCCCTTTACACACCCTGCCCACTGGGATACCTCCCCCATCCTCTGTCCCTTTACACACCCTGCCCACTGGGATACCTCCCCCATCCTCTGTCCCTTCACACACCCTGCCCACTGGGATACCTCCCCCATCCTCTGTCCCTTCACACGCTGCCCACTGGGACCGTCCAGCGGCCTGCCAAACAAATCTAAATAACCCGTCTCATTCTCTTCCCTAGGACGTGATGCCGAACGACCAGGGCCGTCTGGCTGCAGACGGACACAGGCATCTGCCCCCACCTCACCTGGGGCTGAACGACAGAGGTTGCCCGTTCAGTGGGGAGTCCCATCCTCCCCAACCCAATCTGCGGAGCAGGACGCCCAGAGGGTGGCGATACCACAAGCCACGGAAATGGCTAGCGATAACCCTCCGGACTCTGAGCGGCCCCACACCATAGAGGAGGCGCTAAATTGCGACAACCTCGTGCTTGCGGCACTGCTATCTCCCACACCATCCACCATCCCAGAGACACTCACCCCGGCGGGCCTATTTAGTGATGAGGCTCCTGGGTCACAGTCTGGTTCGCACATCACAGCTGAGCAGGTACAGCAGGTGGAGGTCGGAGCAACCGAGGGCCCGGACTCACGGAGGACAGACCAGGCCCAGCATGCAGCTGGCTCCCAGACATTTTCGGAGTTCCTGGAGTTTCTCAACCCACCCGCACAGCCGATGCCTCAAGAAACCCAGGGAAACAATGACGGGATGAGGGCTGTCTTCCAGACTCTGCAGACGCTGTTAGAGGAGTCGAACCGCGTCCACGAGCAGGGAGTGGTGCCGCTCATGGCAGAGACCCAGTCCGACACCGCACGGGTGGCATCCGCGGTGGAGGCAATGGGTGAAACGGTTTCTGCGATGGGTCAGGTTATGCAAGTCGTTGGGGTTAATGTGCACACGTCATCCTCAGCCCTGGACAGGGTTGCCCTCTCACAGGCAGCAATGTGCCAGAGGCAAAACGACATTGCCGGCGCCCTGCAGGCCTTGGCCCAGTCTCACCAGGTCATGGCCCAGTCGCAGCAGTCAGTCGCCGAGAGCATCAACCGCCTGACACATGTACTGGATGGCGTCGTGCACACACAGGTTGAGGTCGCACAGTCCCTGGCGGGAATGTCTAACTCTCTGGACTCCGTGTCTGCAAACCTTCGGATCCTGGTCGATACCGTTGCATGCCTCCAGGACTGGCAGCGCCAGGTGTCGGTGGTGCGCCGGGGCACCTCCCCGCTCGCACCTCTGTCCCAAAGTGAGGCCCGGGGGCCACCGGGCTCCCCGAGGGAGGAGGAGGTTTCGGGGCCCGTCCCATTAACTCCATCACGGGACGTCCCGGAATTCTCGGCCTCCCCCCGTCCCATCCCTGGTGCATCGGGTGGGCAGCAGGCAGAGCAGGGTGGCACAATGTCACCCGAGACGCCAGCAGAGCAGCCTAGCCCATCAAGGCCGGGTCGCCCCAGGAAACGCTTGGCCAAGGAGAAACGAGTCAAGGGGGGCGATTCGCAGCAGTCCTCCTCCACTCCTGCTGTATCATCTGGGGAATCACTTAGACGTAGTGGTAGGGCCCGTAAGGCAACTAAGATAGACACTGAGTAAGTTGGCACAGGTGAAGGGCACAGTTTAGTTGTAGGGGCTAGGGCACCTGTAAATAATTGTTAACATTAACGCACTGTTCCACCTTACTTGTAATACCGTGTGATTGTTCCACAGCCACAGGAATCGTGATGGTGACCGAATGTCGCTGGGGTTGACGAGCGGTGAAACTTCAGTGCCGGATGTGCAGTCCCTGCCCCTCCCCCCACCCCTCCCACAGCTAGCCCACGCGGGCACGTGATGGAGTGTCCGTGACTAACTCAGCGGCCACCAAGGTGGATGGTTCAGCTATTGCCATGGGTCAGACTCTCTCTAACGATTCTGAGCTCACAGCTCTTCGCAGAGCAGGGCTGTCATCATTCCACATGGCACTGATCACACCCGCTGACACAGCCATCAATGTTGTGCCATACCGTCTGGACCCAGTGGTAAGGGTGATGTCTAAGCGGAGCAGTGTACACTGAGAGGGGGTTGGGGGGGGGGTTTGTGGTGGTGGCAGTTGTGTGTTGACCCTCTGCACGACTAGCGATGCAGGTGGTGGTTTGGTGTTCAGCGGGGACGTCACATGTGACGCGTGAACCGTGCTGCCACCAAGGCGTGCCAGCCGTCCTCGCCGGGTCCGTCGTGCCGCCTCCTGGACATCACCTGCACCTGGGTCGTGTCTGCGTGCTGCGCCTGCCACTCCGCCAGCCTCCTCTCTCCTCCTCCTCCTCCTCCTCCTCCTCCTCCTCCTCCTCCTCCTCCTCCTCCTCCTCCTCCTCTGTGCTGGCACCACTGCCACTTGCTTCTCCCTCCTGCAGCAGGCAGGGCCGGCTCAAGGCACCGGCAACTCGGGCAGTCGCCCGGGGCGCCATGTGCTCGGGGGCGCCAGAGATTCGGGTTCCGCGCATGCGCAGTTGGGCCGGTGCCAACCAGCGCATGCGCGGTGGCCGCCCGCCCCCGGCTCGGTCCGCCCCCCCGCTCAGTCCCCCACCGCCCCCCCTCGGGTTTGCCCCCCCGCACCGGCCTCGGGTCCGCCCCCCGCGTCCGCCCCCTCTCGGGTCCGCCCCCAGCCCCAGGTCCGCCCCCCCTTCGGGTCCGCCCCCCGCACCGGCCTCGGGTCCGCCCCCCCTTCGGGTCCGCCCCCCGCGTCCGCCCCCCGCGTGACCGCCCCCTCTCGTGTCCGCCCCCCAGCTCCGCCCTCGGGTCCGCCCCCCCTTCGGGTCCGCCCCCCCGCCCCCCCCTCGGGTCCGCTCCTCCTCGGCCTCGCCCCCCCCGCCCCTCCTCGGCCTCGCCCCCCCCGCCCCTCCTCGGCCCCCCCTCCGGCTTGGCCCCGCCCCGGCCCGCCCCCCCCCCCCCCCCCCCCCCCCCCCCCCCAAGGGCGCCGAAGTTCAGCTTGCCCGGGGCGCCAGCAACCCTAGAGCCGGCGCTGGCAGCAGGTCATCTCCCCTCTGCATCGCGATGTTGTGCAGCGCACAGCAGACCACTACAATGCGAGCGACCCTGTCGGCCTGGTACTGCTGGGCCCCTCCGGAGTGGTCCAGGCACCTGAATCTCATCTTCAGGAGGCCAAGGCAGCGCTCCACCACACCCCTGGTTGCTGCATGGGCCTCGTTGTATCGGGTTTCTCACTTGGTCTGAGGCCTCCGTATAGGCGTCATCAGCCAAGACCTCAGCGGATAACCCCTGTCGCCTAGCAACCAGCCCCTCAGCCGGGGGGGACATCCCTCAAACAGCGCAGGGATGAACGACTGCGCCAGTATGTAGGAGTCATGCACACTCGTTGGGAACCTTGCACAGACATTCATGATCCTCATGTGGGGGTCGCATACCACCTGGATATTCATGGAGTATGTCCCCCTTCTGTTTGTGAACACGTCCCTGTCCCCTGCAGGCGGGCACATGGGACGTGAACACAATCGATTGCCCCCTGCACTCTCGGTATCCCGGCCACGCTGGCAAATCCACAAGCTCGTGAGTCTTGACTTGCTTGGTCCTCGGGAAAGGTGATGTAGCGGTCCGCGATGGCATAGAGGGCGTCGGTCACATCCCGGATGCACCTGTGCACCGATGACTGGGAGATCCCGGCGACGTCCCCGCTCGGAGATTGGAAGGAGCCGGTAGCATAGAAGTTAAGAGCGACCGTCACCTTGATGGCTACCGGGATCGCGTGTCCTCCCCCCGTTCCACGTGGGGCGAGGTGCGCCACGAGGTGACAGATATGTATCACCGTTCCCCTACTCAGCCGGAGTCTCCTCCTGCAGGTGATGTCCGTCATTGTTAGGAAAGAGACCCGGACACGGTACACCCTCGGCCTTGGTCGTCGCCTCTGGCGCCGTGGCTGCACCCTCACTCTCTCCTCTTCCTCCTCCTCCCCCCCATGCTGCTCGACGACTGGCAACTCCTCGGCCCTTCCCTCTGCTGCTGCAGCTGGCCCTGCATCCACTGCGGGTTGTGGCTGTGGATGCTGCTGCATCGCAAAATGCAGTGCAGCGGCCCCAACCACTGCGCAGAACATAGCCGTTCTGTTCACAGACATCGTGCTAACCTACAGAAGGGCGGTGGGGGCAGAGAAACGGGACATGTTAGACGGAGGTTAGTCGACAACCCGGCAGCCGCCAGCCACGGGATACCTGTGTGTCCCGGTGGCCTGGACGCGCTGCTGACACGTGGGCAGCCTAACCCCTGGTCACTTTCTGCACCCAACGGGCAGTAAACTATGTCCTCCTCACGGGTGCGTCAGTGGCCGTAAGCCACAGGGGAACCAGCGGCCGTGTCCTCGTGACCGGCACGCCATGGCATGGTGGCAGACATTTTGTTACGGGGTTGGACGGCTCACTCGCTCACTCTCTACCTAACCCCCCCCCCCCCATCTCCCCCTCCGTCTCCCCCACTCCCCCCTCCGTCTCCCCCACTCCCCCCTCCATCTCCCCCACTCCCCCCTCCATCTCCCCCACTCCCCCCCTCCATCTCCCCCACTCCCCCCCTCCATCTCCCCCACTCCCCCCTCTGTCTCCCCACTCCCCCCTCCATCTCCCCAGTCCCCCCCTCCATCTCCCCCACTCCCCCCTCCGTCTCCCCCACTCCCCCCTCCATCTCCCCCACTCCCCCCTCCATCTCCCCCACTCCCCCCTTCGTCTCCCCCACTCCCCCCTCCATCTCCCCCACTCCCCCCTCCATCTCCCCCACTCCCCCCTCCGTCTCCCCCACTCCCCCCTCCGTCTCCCCCACTCTCCCCCTCCGTCTCCCCCACTCCCCCCTCCGTCTCCCCCACTCTCCCCCTCCATCTCCCCCACTCCCCCCTCCGTCTCCCGCACTCTCCCCCTCCATCTCCCCACTCCCCCCCTCCGTCTCCCCCACTTCCCCCTCCATCTCCTCCACTCCCCCCCCCTCCGTCTCCCCCCTCCGTCTCCCCCACTCTCCCCCGCTCTGGACCCCCCCTCCCGTTCTCAGGGATGCCTTCCCCGTTGTGGCCAGACTCGAGCGGTGCGCTGAGCGGTGCGCTGCCCTCCATCTCCCCCACTCCCCCCTTCGTCTCCCCCACTCCCCCCTCCATCTCCCCCACTCCCCCCCTCCATCTCCCCCACTCCCCCCTGCATCTCCCCCACTCCCCCCTCCATCTCCCCCACTCCCCCCTCCGTCTCCCGCACTCTCCCCCTCCATCTCCCCCACTCCCCCCCTCCGTCTCTCCCACTCCCCCCTCCATCTCCTCCACTCCCCCCCCTCCGTCTCCCCCACTCCCCCCTCCGTCTCCCCCACTCTCCCCAGCTCTGGACCCCCCCCTCCCGTTCTCAGGGATGCCTTCCCCGTTGTGGCCAGACTCGAGCGGTGCGCTGAGCGGTGCGCTGAGCGGTGCGCTGAGCGGTGCGCTAACCTCCTGGAAGCAGTCGGCAGCCAGGCCGACTGGTTGACGAACTTAAAAAGCAGGTGTGTTTCACGCCGTGTAAACAGTGCGCGATTAAGTCCGGACTTCGGCCCATGCGGGGCGGTGAATAGCAGGGGGGGCAATTAGTAGCGATTCTGGTCGTGTCGGGGGCGTAATAGAGGCGTTTGGCGGGAATGGCGACTCGGAGATTTTGCGGGGTTCGGAGAATAGCGGGAGGGCGTCGGACCAGCGTCGCCGTAAAAATTTGCGCCGCCCGCTATTCTCCGCCCCGTCGTGAGTGCGGAGAATCGCGCCCATGGATTACGGTAGAATAATGGGGTGTAGATTAATTTGTTCTTAATCTGGGACAAAAGTTCGGCACAACAACATGGGCTGAAGGGCCTGTTCTGTGCTGTATTTTTCTATGTTCTATATTCTATGTTCTATGTTCTATGCTAAGGGGCTAGCACCAGTATCACGTGGAACACAATTGTTTTGAATGGGAAATGGTGGCGTATTCACCAGTTTCCCGATTGCCACTCAAAGGTTGGCAAGCTGCAGCCGCATATACACACTGCACTCACCACACAGACCATCCCAGCCAACATGATGGCAGCGAGGACAACAGCCCCGAGGTTTACCAATGCGGAGCTGGAGACCCTCTTTGACACAGTGGAGGAATGGTGGATGACATTGTACTCCCTAAGGGAAAGAGGCTGCCAGCTGCCACTGTTTGCTGTGCCTGGGCGCAGGTGGCAGAGGCTGTGAACGCCGTGGGCAACACCATTCGGAGGGGCCATCAGTGCCAGAAAAAACTGCACAACCTCCTCAGGGCGGTCAGGATGAATAGGCAGCACTGTGCCCCTGGCAGTAACCCATGTCCCCCAACCCTACCCCCTCCACCAGGTGGAACCTCCACCTTGCATCACATGCCGGTACCCATGCCAGCCGCCATGGCCGGGTGCCACCAGCTACTCTCCCCCTGGGCTGCATGCGTCGGACTATCTAACACTATCGTTTTTTTCTCCCCCCCCCCCCCCCCCCCCCAAGGAGAAGGCCGGGAGTGGGAGAAGACAGGAGGTGGGTCGCCGGACCTACGGCCCCTCACCTTGGCCGAGCAGAGGGCCTTAGACGTGGTCCTTGGCGTGAGAGAACGGGAGTTTCCAGTTTCACCATCGTAGTCAGGAAAAAGGTGAAAGCATCTTGTAATTTGTGGTGATCTTCAGAAGGTTATCAATAGACTGTGAGGTTGGTACAACATTAGACAACACCCTTTGTGATACGCTGGTATGTGGACTATGCAATGATCCTATTCAGAAGAAGCTGCTTCCTGTCAGCGACTTAACTCTCAAATCTGCTGTAGAAGTTACCACATTGATGGAGCTAGCAACAAAAGAGGCTTCACAGATAGGGGCTTGAGCGAAGATCCACAAAATGGAGACCACTAGATAAAGGTCTGTAAGGGTACAATTGTGACATGATGTACACAACTGTGTACATCCTGGTGCTTTTTCAAGATTGTCGTTACAAATCAAGAAAGACTCTGAAGAAAATATCATCAACATCCTATAAATCGCACTCATGGATAATGTACCTGTAACTTCATTTCGAGTTCAGAGATACACAAGAACCGGTCTAGTGATGAAGAAGTTGATGGAAATGGTCCAGAAAGGAACAATAACAGACATACATTGTAAAAATCCAGACCTCAAGCCCTACATCACAAGAAGACTTGAGTTGACAGTCCAGAACGCAGTTTTATTATAGGGAATCCAAGTGATTATTCCTCCGTGCTTGTGCAATAAAATCCTTGACCAACGACATGAGGGACATCCTCATGTAGTTGAAGAAACTGGAATGCAGTTATTTTGTGTGGCAAGTATTAGATGCTCAGATCAAAGAGAAAGTGGGGTGATGTCAGTTCTGTGCAAAACTAAGAAACACTCCAGCACTGCAACCCCTGCATCCATGGGAATGGCCGACACAGCCATGGAAGAGGATACACACGGACTCTTCTGGTCCAGTTGAAGGACACATGTTCCTAGTAATTGTGGATGCACAACCTAAATGGCTGGAAGTAGTAATTATGAAATCCACAATGACAGATTATGCTATTGAGAAGTTGGATGAAGTATTTGTAAGATTTTGTAGACAGGAGCAGGTTGTAAGTGACATAGAACTCAGTTCACTTCTGAGGAGTTTGAAGACTACTTAAAAGGAAATGGTAAAGTCAGCACTGTACCACCCTGCAACAAACGGATTGGCCGAATGATTTGGACAGTCATGGTATCAAAGGAACAAGGTACATTGTCAAGAGAGTGAATGAGTAAATACACCGCACATGCAACGACTCAGAGTTCACCAACAATGCTGCCTTTCAAAAGGAAGCTGAGGACAAAGTGTGACCTTTTGATACCACCTGATATTTCAGAGATTGCCAAAGAGGAAACAAAACTGGATAAAGAGAGTATTCACTCAAGGAGAGTGAGTGCTAGCAAGATGCTACACTACAAATGTGAAATGAGTATCTGCTGTGACCCTAGCAAAAACAGTTCCAATATCAGACGCTGTGCAGACAGGTGATGAAAGAGTTTGGCGACATCATACTGACCAACTCCTAGCTTCACAAACATAAAGTGAAATCGCTGGAACTTCTCAAAAAGTATTTCCATTGGAATATTTAAACAGTGACACTTCTGAACAGAGACCAAACACAGAGACCAATTCAGATTCTGTTTCTGAAGACTTTCCAATTGCTATGGAGACGACACTGAAGTAATGTCACAGGAAGTACCACCTACTGAAGAAAAAGGGGACACTTCAAAGGTCTCGAGTAGCCAGGTTCCAGAATGTCGAGTACAACCCACCTGAGAGACTGTCTTATTAAGTCGTATATATGTAAAAAAGATAAGGGTGCAAAGTAATGTATCTCATGTATAATTGGATCGGTTGTTAATGTTAAGAAAAATGGTTTGTACTGAAGAAGTAAAGGGGGAGTAGTGTTATGCATTAAAGAATACATTCCTGCTGATGGAACGTCATATGATGTAAGTGACATCAACAGAATGTGTGTGTGGGCTTTCAGTTCTCCATCTTTATTCTATGAACAACATCTCCTAATAAACCTCGCATTGTGGGCACTTCCGGTGGCGGCTATGAGGGAGTAAGTCGCACATTTGGTGGCTCTCGCCCAGTCTGACTTTAGGACCTTTTTCCCTGACTTTTTTGAACTTTTGAGCGCTGGAGTGAAAAACAATAGCACTCTATATCTGAATCCATACAGAGTTGTATGGACTTAAGGAGCAGAAAGGAGCGAAAACAGGCGAAGAACGGGCTGAACAAAGGTGGTGTGGAAGCTCAAGTGGGAGGAAAGATGGCCAATGAACGGACCACGGAAAGGACGGTCCAGACAGCACTGGACAACATGCTGCAGGTCATGAAGGAGAGCTTCGCAGCACTGAAGCGGGATAATTTGGAACCGCTCCAGAAAGCGGTCGAGCGACTTGACCAGAGGCTGGATGCTCAGGATAAGAAGGTCCAGGCACTGGAGAAGACAGTGGAAGAGCAGGCGGATTTCCAAACGGTAGCGGACGTGGAAATTAGTAAGTTGAAGGAGCAGCAATCAAGGCTGATGGACAAGCTGGAGGACCTGGAAAACAGGTGTCGCCGGCAGAATCTGAGAATCATTGGGTTCCCGGAGGGGGCCAAGGGAGTGGATCCCATGGCATATGTGGCAGACATGCTGCAGAAGCTAGTGGGGGATGATTTCTTCCTGTGTCCATTGGAGCTGGACAGGGCACACAGAGTGCAGGCGAGGCAGCCGCGGGGGAGGGGGGGGGGGGGTGTTGGTGGTCAAGTTCCATAGGTTCGTGGACAAGGAGCGGGTTCTACAGTGGGCCAAGAGCACGAAGAGCTGCTCATGGAACAACAGTGTCCCGCGCGTCTACCAGGATCTGAGCCAGGAGGTGGCCAGAAGGAGGGCAGCCGAGAGACAAATTAAAGAGATCCTGTTTAAAAAGAAGGTCAAGTTTGGGCTACTTTTCCCGGCGCGGCTTTGGGTCACATACCTGGAACAGCAACATTATTTTGACGACCCGGAGGAAGCGATGGACTTCGCTAAGGGGCATGGACTGGTGCCGAACTGAGGACCCATGGACTCAAGTTAGAGTGTACTAAGGGATGTCTGCATTTATTCACAGATTGCCCTTCGTGTTAGCGAAGACGTCCGGCGTGCTCTTTTACTTAAAACTGGGGGTGTTCTTGTGTTTGTGTTTGCCTGTTTGAAAGTTTTATAGTTAAAGCCAAAGTGATAGTTTAAGTTGTTGGGTGCTGGGGGGCTGTTCAGATTCTCTTTGCTTTTTTTTCTTCTGGGAATGTTGCTTTGTTCTTTGTTTGTTTTCTCTCTGTCTCAGTCCCAGAGCGATTGCTCGAACAGGGCAGCTGGTAGCCAATCTAAGAAGGCTACTCAATGTGATTATGATGCCCCTGGAGGGCAGAGAGGGGGAGGTAGTGGTGGCAATGGATGCCGAAAAGGCTTTTGACCGGGTGGAGTGGGACTATTTATGGGAGGTGCTGGGACGGTTTGGGTTTGGGGAAGGCTTTGTGGACTGGGTTAAACTGCTATATCAGGCCCCGGAGGCTAGTGTAAGGATGAATAGGACGTCGTCTGCGTATTTTAGACTATAGCCCGGGTCAAGACAGAGATGCCCCCTCTCTCCACTGCTGTTTGCGTTGCCCATAGAACTGCTGGCAATTGCCCTGAGAGCGGCAAGGGGATGGAAGGGAATGGTCGGGGGGGGGGATAGAACACAAGGTCTCGCTCTACGCGGATGACCTGCTTTTGTACGTGTCGGATCCAACGGCAGGGATGGACGGGACTATGGAAATCCTACGGGAGTTTGGCCGGTTTTCGGGCTACAAGTTGAACATGGCAAAAAGCGAGATGTTTGTGGTGCAGGCAAGGGGTCAGGAGAATAGGGTGAGGGAGCCACCATTTAGGCTGGTTGGGGAAAGTTTTAGGTATCTAGGGAAAATAAGTGGCGCGCTACTGGGGTAAGATGCGTAAGTTGAACTTGTCCAGGCTGGTGGAGCAAATAAGGAGCGATTTTCGGAGGTGGGATGCACTCCTGCTGTCACTAGCGGGGAGAGTACAGACAGTGAAGATGACGATCCTCCCGAGATTCCTGTTTATTTTTCAGTGTCTCCCTATTTTCATTCCGCGGTCCTTCTTTAAAAGAATCAATAAAATCATCCTGGGATTTGTTTGGGCGGGGAAGTCCCCGCGGGTAAAGAGGGGGATGCTGGAACGGAACCGTAGCGAGGGGGGACTGGCGTTGCTGAACCTCAGCAACTACTACTGGGCGGCTAACATAGCCATGATAAGGAAATGGATGGTGGGTACGGGGTCGGTTTGGGAGCGGGTGGAGGCTGCTTCGTGCAGGGGCACCAGCTTGGCAACCCTGGTCACGGCTCCCCTGCCGCTCCCGCCGGCCAGGTACTCCATCAGCCCTGTAGTGGTGGTGGATTTGGGGCCAATGGAGGAAGCATGCGGGGGAAGTGGGAGCGTCGGTCTGGTCCCCAATATGTGACAACCAACGATTTGTCCCGGGGAAGATGGATGGTGGGTTTCGAGCGTGGCGGAGGGCGGGGGTGGGAAGGATGGGCGACTTGTTCCTGGAAGGGAGCTTCACGAACATGAGGGCGCTGAGGAGAAGTTCGGGCTGGCGACAGGGAATGATTTTCGGTACTCGCAGGTGCGGGATTTCGTAAATAGATAGGTCTCGTCCTTTCCACGCCTTCCACTAAGGGGGATCCAGGACAGGGTAATTTCCAGGGGTGAGGTAGGAGAGGGGAGAGTCTCGGATATTTATAAGGAGCTTACGGGAGCGGAGGACACAGGGACCGAGGAACTGAATCTTAAGTGGGAGGAGGAACTTGGTGGGGAGTTGGAGGGAGGCGTATGGGCAGACGCTCTGAGGAGGGTAAATGCAACTGCAACATGTGCCAGGCTCGGCCTGATTCAGTTCAAGGTGGTTCACCGGGCCCACATGACGGCGGCCTGGATGAGCAAATTCTTTGGGCTGGAGGACAAGTGTGCTAGATGTGGGGGGAGGACCAGCGAACCATGTCCAAATGTTCTGGGCGTGTCCAAAACTCAGGGGATACTGGCAGGGATTTGCGGACGTAATATCCCGGGTACTGAAAACAAGGGTGGCGATGAGTCCAGAGGTGGCGATGTTTGGGGTGTCGGAAGACCCGGGAGTACAGGAGGGGATAGAGGCTGACGTTGTGGCCTTTGCTTCCCTGATAGCCCGTCGACGAATACTGTTGGCCTAGAGGGACTCAAAGCTCCCAAGGGCCAAAGTATGGCTGTCGGACATGGCAAGCTTTCTCGGCTTGGAAAAAAATCAAGTTCGCCTTATGAGGATCACTATCGGGGTTTGCCCAGAGGTGGCAACCATTTATCGACTTCTTCGCGGGGAACTCATCGTCAGCCGGGGGGGGGGGGGGGGGGGGGGGATAGTCTTCAGCTAATTTGATTCACTCCATGTGATGTCAAGAAATGGTTGAAGACACTGGATACTGTGAAGTCTATGGACCCCAACAATATACCGACAGTAGTGCTGAAGATTGTGCTCCAGAACTAACTCCCAAGCTATTGCAGCTACAATACTGGCATGTACCAGACAATGTGGAACATTGTCCAAGTATGTCCTGTCCACAAAAATCAGGACAAATCCAACCCGGCCAATTAGGCTACTGTCGACCATCAGTATAGTGATGTCATCAGCACTATCATATTGTATTTATTTAGAAATAAACTGCTCATTGCCGTGGAGTTTGGGTTCCACCAGGGCTACTCAGCTCCTAACCTCATTACATTCTTTGTCCAAAGATGGATAAATCAACTGAACTCAAGAGATGTTTTCGGAGATAGTACTGTGAACTTGTGCTCGAAGCTCAACACCATCCAAGGCAAAGCAGCCTGCTTGATTGGCACCCCAACAAACATTCACTCAATCCACCTTCGCCTCACAGTAGCACTGCAGAACTTATCACTGCTCCTTAGGCAGCACCTTCGAAATGTATGATTACTACCACCTCGAAGGACAAGGGCAGAAGGCACATGGGAACACTCACCACCTGAAACTTTCTCTACAAACCGCACATCATCCAGATTTGTAAATATATCACTCCCTAACAAGCACTATCGGAGTATCTACACCACATGGACTGCAGCAATTAAAGAAGACACTTCGAGCACAAGTTCACCACCACCTCCTGAATGACCGGGAACAAATGCTGGGCCAGCTAGCGAAGCCTACAACCCATGAATGAATAAAATAAATCTCTCTCTCTCTCGTGAAGAATTTCAAACTCTTGTCTTCCAGGATGTAGCCGTTTGCTATGTACAACCATCCTGAGTTTCAAGGGCACAGACTGCACTGTTGTAATATCTCTTCAAGTCACGGCATGCTGCTATCCTTTTAAGGAAATGCCATTCATGGATGGCATCATGCCAGGGCAGTATGTCCTGTGATCCAGTCTCAATGTCACTTTTGCTTTAGAACAGAGCACACAATCACAGCTCTGCTGCTGACGTTCTCATGTTCTCATGTGCCTAGTCTTAATGAATGTACCCACAATGTGTTTACCCAATCTCTTATGAGTGATTGATGCCTTTATATCACTATTATAACAGGACATTCACCACAAATGGCACATGTCTGCAGAACCTCCTCACCTCGGCCTGGATATCATGGATCCACCAATGTAATCTTAGTGGAACAGAAACAGTTTTATCTGGTCTTCTTCAGCTTGTCAGTTCTGCACATGGGTCTCATCAACTGCCATTACCGAGTTTGGATGGCTCTGCATCCTTTTACTTAGCCTCAACCAGTTTCAGTGCCCCCAGCCATTTTTGTTTCCAATCTCATTTTCAGTTTTTGTTTTCCCCAGGCAGTGGGAGAGTCAGTTTCCTTTTTCTGTTTCCTTCTTCAGTTTCTGTTTTTACTTCGGATCTGCCTCAAACGAATATAAAATGTACATTGCTTGACATATTTAAGAACAAGAGTTTGATGCAGTTTGATTACAATTGCTGAATAGGGTTTATCCCCAAAAATAAACATTTTAATCACAATATCAATCCATCACTTGTGGGTAACTCAGATTTAAATCACTGAAACTTACTTTCAAAAGTTATATATAACCATTTACTCGTTAAATTGAGCTACAATAATATATATATATATATATATAAAACTCACATTCAAAAGCTTTTCAAAGATGGCTGTTAGTGTTCATGCACATAAAAGAACCAACCTATAGCTGGAGTTTCTTCAAATTTTGTTCATCTTGATTTTCAACATGGCCTGCATGTGGATACTGCATGTGTGTGGCGGATCAATCATTGACTGATTGATTGATTTATTGTCACATGTACCAAAGTACAGTGAAAAGTATTTTTCTGCGGCCAAGGGAACGTACACAGTATGTACATAGTAGACAAAAAGAACAATTGACAAAGTACATCGAAAAATAGTGATTGGTTACAGTACAGAACAAGGGCCAAACAAAACAAATACGACATGAGCAAGAGCAGCATAGGGCGTTGTGAATAGTGTCTTACAGTGAACAGATTAGTCCGAGGCAGAGCCGTTGTGGAGTGTAGTAGCTGTGGGGAAGAAGGTGTTCCTATATCTGGATGTGTGGGTCTTCAGACTTCTGTATCTCCTGCCTGATGGAAGGGGGCAAAGCCTGGGTGCGACTGGTGTCTGATAATGCTGATTGTCTTCCAGAGGCAGCAGGTGTATACAGAATCAATGGGAGGACAGCAAGCCTGTGTGATGCAATGGGCTGAATTCACCACACTCTGCAGTTTCTTGGGATCCTGGGCTGAGCAGTTGCCATACCAAGCTGTGATGCAGCTGGAAAGGATGCTCTCAATGGCACATCTGGAGAAGTTTGCGAAGTTGGTATAGACGTGTCAATTTTCTTTAGCTTTCATAGGAAGTAGAAACATTGTTGGGCTTTCTTGACTGTTGTATCAATATGAGTGGACCAGGGCAGACTGTTGTTGATAGTGACCCCCTGGAACTTAAAGCTATCGACCATCTCCACTTGGGAGCCATTGATGCAGATGGGAGTGTGTGAACATAAGAACATAAGAACTAGGAGCAGGAGTAGGCCATCTGGCCCCTCGAGCCTGCTCCGCCATTCAATTAGATCATGGCTGATCTTTTGTGGACTCAGCTCCACTTTCCGGCCCGAACACCATAACCCTTAATCCCTTTATTCTTCAAAAAACTATCTATCTTTACCTTAAAAACATGTAATGAAGGAGCCTCAACTGCTTCACTGGGCAAGGAATTCCATAGATTCACAACCCTTTGGGTGAGGAAGTTCCTCCTAAACTCAGTCCTAAATCTACTTCCCCTTATTTTGAGGGTATGTCCCCTAGTTCTGCTGTCACCCGCCAGTGGAAACAACCTGCCCGCATCTATCCTATCTATTCCCTTCATAATTTTAAATGTTTCTATAAGATCCCCCCTCATCCTTCTAAATTCCAACAAGTACAGTCCCAGTCTACTCAACCTCTCCTCATAATCCAATCCATTCAGCTCTGGGATTAACCTAGTGAATCTCCTCTGCACACCCTCCAGCGCCAGTACGTCCTTTCTCAAGTAAGGAGACCAAAACTGAACACAATACTCCAGGTGTGGCCGCACTAACACCTTATACAATTGCAACATAACCTCCATAGTCTTAAACTCCATCCCTCTAGCAATGAAGGACAAAATTCCATTTGCCTTCTTAATCACCTGTTGCACTTGTAAACCAACTTTCTGTGACTCATGCACTAGCACACCCAAGTCTCTCTGAACAGCGGCATGCTTTAATATTTTATTGTTTAAATAATAATCCCGTTTGCTGTTATTCCTACCAAAATGGATAACCTCACATTTGTCAACATTGTATTCCATCTGCCAGACCCAAGCCCATTCACTTAACCTATCCAAATCCCTCTGCAGACTTTCAGTATCCTCTGCACTTTTCGCTTTACCACTCATCTTAGTGTCATCTGCAAACTTGGACACATTGCCCTTGGTCCCCAACTCCAAATCATCTATGTAAATTGTGAACAATTGTGGGCCCAACACGGATCCCTGAGGGACACCACTAGCTACTGATTGCCAACCAGAGAAACACCCATTTATCCCAACTCTTTGCTTTCTATTAATTAACCAATCCTCTATCCATGCTACTACTTTACCCTTAATGCCATGCATCTTTATCTTATGCAGCAACCTTTTGTGTGGCACCTTGTCAAAGGCTTTCTGGAAATCCAGATATACCACATCCATCGGCTCCCCGTTATCTACTGCGATGGCGTGTGGCGTGTTACGATCAGTCAATGATCAGTTCCTTGGTTTTGCTGACATTTACAGACAGGTTGTTTTCGGTACACCATGCAACCAAGTGATCTATCTCCCTTCTGTAGTCTGACTCATTGTTGTTTGAGATACGACCCAACACAGTCGTATCATCCATAAACTTATAGATTCAATTGGAGTTAAATCTTGCCACACAGTTGTGTGTGTATAGGGAGTACAGTAGAGGACTGAGTTCACATCCTTGCGGGGCCCCGGTGTTGAGGACTATTGTGGAGCAGGTGCTGCTACCTATCCTGACAGATAGCGGTCTGTTGGTGAGGAAGTCAAGGATCCAGCTGCACAGGGAGGGGTCAAGTCCAAGATTTCAGAGTTTGGTTATTAGTCTTGTCAGGATAATCGTGTTGAAGGCAGAGCTGTAGTCTATGAGCATCCTCTCTCAAGTGTAACATCGCATCTGCCTGATCAAAACAACTGCGATATTGCAATGTCAGCTTGCTAACTTCAGTGATGGGCATATCTTCTGATGCTGATTTGCATGTATAGGTATCAATGTGTGGTCTTAACATAGACCTGCTAACGCTGGGCCTCTGGTTTCAACTGTGTAGAATATCTGTGACAGCCAGATAAGCTGGTTGTATTTATACTCTAGCACAATGGATTTATTCATGGTTACAAAGCCATTATATGCTGAAAGCTTCACGGTAGTGGGTTTCGCCATGGCCATCCACTTCTACAGGAATGTTGCTCGCAGAATTCTCAAAGGCAGTATGTTGGCACTTGCCCCTGTATCAATTCTTACCAAGAACGAAGGTCTATTGATTTCTGAGGACAAATGGCCTGAATTGTGGCAAATACTTCTGATCGTGTAATGGCATCCATGTATTCTGTGACATGGACAATGTGGAATGTGTGCTCAGTGCATCCTGCAGAATCTTGATCACCATTATCATCCATTTTGTCTTCCATATCATGTATGTTTTTCCTGTGGGACCTAGTACAATCTTTATTGCTGCTCGAAGGTGTTGCCTGTTTATGGTCTGTTTCAGCCTTTACATGATTTCTCATGGTTCCGTTAATCTTTGTTCTTCTGTATTGCCACTGCCAGTGACCCCTTTTGCCACATGCTTTGCAGAAATCATCAAAGTTGAGCACCTTCCACATGTCACACCTCTCACATTTCTACCCTGGGTTTGGCGATCCTTGCCACTGTGTCAATGATTGGAGCTGCACATGAGACCTGTAAACTTTGGGTGGAATTTGCCGGCTATTCACGCCGGTGGGATATTTTGGTCCCACCGACAGCGCACGGATTTCCCGGTGACGAGAGGTGCAGTCAACGGGAAATCCCCATTGACAACGGCGGGACCAGAAAATAGGGCTGGTGGGCTGCTTCGCCACCGAAAAACACGCAGCGTGTTGGTTGGTGAACCACGCCCTTTGTCAGCCTTCAATAATCCCCTCATACTTTTGTCCTTTCTTAAGTAACTCATCATTGCTGCAGCTGTTGGGTTTGCACAGCAGTTTTTTGGAGTACAGACAATCACTAATTCAGTGATTCTCTCTGCCACTTCTGCTTCTGAAAAATCGCAGCAGGCACTATTTCTCTGCATAGACTGATAAAATGATCAAAGGATTCCTTAGGATGCTAATGACATGACATGAACTCCAGGCAATGGATATGGAAATTCACTTTCACTCTGAACAGGTTTACCAAAGTCGTCCAGATCTTTTTGGGATCATTTGGTCTTCAGCCTTGTAGAAGCCAGCTATTTTCTATAGGTAAAAGTGATAGGTAAAAGATAGCTATTTAGCATTAAGCCCCCAGTCTATTAAATACCATTTTAAAATTCACTCATAAGCTGAGGTCATTTCAAAACACACATTCAGCATTTCAAAACATAGCTTCAACAGAGCACGGCATTATAGATTAAAAACGATATCCCTATGCAGCTAACAAGATAAAGTAACCCAAGGACAAGGTAAGCTCCATGGCATCGACATAGACACCATTGCCCGAACAAACAAGTCAGCAAGAAACTGGTTCAAGCTCTATGCAATAAGGAAGCCGAATCACATTCCATAGCTCATACAAGAATACATTTAAGTTAATGTTGCATATTAAAGGGCAGCACGGTGGAGCAGTGGGTTAGCCCTGCAGCCACACGGCGCCGAGGTGGTGTGGCATCAGCATATCCATTCAGATGCATGTCAGCATCTCGATGCCAGCCAGCCATCTTTGCTGACCCTCGCCATGTCCCTTGAGAGCAGACGTATGGAGGAGGCATT
Organism: Scyliorhinus canicula; assembly: GCF_902713615.1. NCBI lineage: Eukaryota > Metazoa > Chordata > Chondrichthyes > Carcharhiniformes > Scyliorhinidae > Scyliorhinus > Scyliorhinus canicula. Next base: position 91,482,669 of record NC_052159.1, on the reverse strand, counting down.
CATGGGACAAAAGGTCTCCTGTGAGAAAAGTAAAAGTGTTCCTCACCCTGTTTGCAGATGAAGCGGGTCCACAATAACAAGGAATGGGCCAAGATTGGGGGAGGCATTCCAGACATTTGTAGTCTGACCACAGCAGAGGAGGAGACCCAGGAGCTGGCTGGGATACAGGGTGACTGCGTAAATGCAAATGCAAAAACAGGAGTGTCAACCCAAGAGAGTGACGAGGCAATAGTGTTTAGTTGCTCTAACTGGACAAATGGAGTTCCTCATCAGACATGAAGAGGTAAGGAGAGTGAAGCTATTAACTCCCAAATGTTGATGTTCTCTCATGCAGTTCTTAGTCTTTCTGAAGGTTGATCAGCCACAGAGACTGGTAAGAGGAAGGAATCCTTGGAGAGTGTAGTGTTATATCATTCCTTTGCACTCAGATACTTCCATGCTGGTGGGGATGGGCTCTCGATTAGACTCAGGGTCACAATCTGGTAAGTACATCGCAGACACAGCTGAGCAGAGGATGGAGGCTGTGACAACCAAGGCAACTAATGAAAGGTTTGGCCAATGCTGAGCCCAAGGTGATATTGCAAGAGAGGTGAGGAAACATCTGTGGGAGCTTCCAGAGGAGCACAAAGGTGTGAATTGAGGAGTCCATTTAGCCCATGAATACTGTCATGTCTCAGGCATATATACCACCTGGCGTTTTCTATCAAGAGGTAGATGACCCTAATAGACAGCCAGACTCACCAGACCACACAGTAATTGCCAGAGATGCACACATTGGATTGGATTGGATTGGATTGGATTTGTTTATTGTCACGTGTACCGAGGTACAGTGAAAAGTATTTTTCTGCAAGCAGCTCAACGGATCATTCAGTACATGGGAGAAAAGGGGAATTAAACAGAATTCAAGAAAATACATGAGAATACATAATAGGGCAACACAAGATATACAATGTAACTACATAAGCATTAGCATCGGTTGAAGCATACAGGGTGTAGTGTTAATGAGGTCAGTCCATAAGAGGGTCATTTAGGAGTCTGGTGACAGTGGCGAAGAAGCTGTTTTTGAGTCTGTTCGTGCGTGTTCTCAGACTTCTGAATCTCCTGCCCGATGGAAGAAGTTGGAAAAGTGAGTAAGCCGGGTGGGAGGGATCCTTGATTATGCTGCCCGCTTTCCCCCGGCAGCGGGAGGTGTAGATGGAGTCCATGGATGGGAGGCAGGTTTGTGTGATGGACTGGGCGGTATTCACGACTCTCTGAAGTTCCTTGCGGTCCTGGGCCGAGCAGTTGCCATACCAGGCTGTGATGCAGCCCAATAGGATGCTCTCTATAGTGCATCTGTAAAAGTTTGTAAGGGTTAATGTGGACATGCCGAATGTCCTTAGTTTCCTGAGGAAGTATAGGCGCTGTTGTGCTTTCTTGGTGATAGCGTCGACGTGAGCACATTACTCTCTGCGTGTAGCAGTGGCAAGGCTAGAGAGGAATGATGCCTGGAGTGTGCACTAAGTTCTTCTCCTTCTCTGGTCAGAAATGTGGTACAATTGTGCATTCCTCAGTGTGCTGGCCAGCAGTTTCTCAGTCCCTCTGCCAATAACCCCAACTCCTGTATGCCAATGACAGGGGAGGGCCCTGCACCTGTGCAGGAGCTCTTCGGTTTTGTGGGTCCTCTAGGCCTTATGTTGCCTTCTCCAGAGAATTTGACTATTATTCAGTGGCGGCTGAAGTTTCCATGAGCTCAAGTAAAAAATACTTTTCCATTTCTGGTGTACCACACCTGTAGAGTGGGCTGTGTGCTCCCCATACCACAATCTAATAAAAGTTGTGAGTCAGGTGAACTCCATGATACACTTTGGAGTTCTCTAAACCCTGACCCATAACACTGATCTTCACAATATAAAATTGAAGTACACCATTGCACTATGAAATATTTAAGATCCATATTTTAAAATGAAAAAAAAAACAGACTTAGCAGAAAGGATGCCAGAATTGTGCAGAATATAGGTCTTGTAAAAGTTGAAAGCAGTTACACGATTGAGGAATTCAGATATTGCCAAGAGGAAAGATCTTTGAAGGATTAAAATCTGAATTTTAATGCACTTGTTCTAGATGCCCATAAATATTTTATGTAATTTATCTACTGGTTTGAATTTCATCTGTAGGAAATGTCAATATCCACTCCACTGCACTGACTTGAATAAACGAGCTCCTCATGCTTGAACTCCCTTACAGGTTAGATTTATTATTCAATGTGACTGAGTTTTGGTGACATCAGTAAATTCAGCACATCAGTTTCATGACTCGTGTAAATTACAAGGCTGTTATTTTTGCAGTAATCCTGGCAGCAGATTATTTAAAGATACTGGGCGCGATTCTCCGCTCCCCACGCCGGGTGTGAGAATCGCGGGAGGGCCGGGCAAATCACGACACGCACCCCCCCGCGATTCTCCCCCCCCCCCCCCCCCAAAATGGCGTGTCGCAGAATCGGCGCTCGCCGTTTTTCACGGCGACCGGCGATTCTCCGGCCCGGATGGGCCGAGCGGCCTGACGTTCCCGACCTGTTCGCGCCGGCAGCAACCACACCTGGTCGGTGCCAGTGTGAACATAGCGCGAAAGGTAAGTTTGGGGCCTGTGGGGGGCGGAGAGGGGATCGAGCACCACAGGCGTGCTCGGGAGGGGACTGGCCCGCGATCGGTGCCCACCGATCAGCGGGCCGGCGACTCCAAGAGACACGCTCTTTCCCGTCCGCTGCCCCGCAAGATCAAGCCGCCACGTCTTGCGGGGCAGCGGAGGGGAAGACGGCAACCACGCATGCGCAGGTTAGAGCCGGCCAACATGCGCATGTGCGGCTGACGTCACTTAGGCGGTGCCGTCGCGTCATTCCCGGCGCGCTGCCTTGACACAAGCATCAAGGCCCGGCGGCCGAGTTTCTCAAAACGCCGCTCCTAGCCCCCTGGGGGGCGGGGTGGGGGGGGGAGAATAGGGGGCGAGGAGTGGCCTCCGACGCTGTCGTGAAACTCGGCCGAGTTCATGACGGCTTTCCCAATGCGCGCGGCATCGGAGAATCACGCCCACTATGTCACACAATGCAAAAGGAGTTGATATCAATCTGAACTTTTCCCGTATGCAGCAGAGGCCGGAGGCACGTCCACCATTATGCTATGTGTCTATCATTTCCCGATACTGACTGATGAGTTGGAAGGTATCCTAGAATGACTGTGTAAGGCATTGGGAAGGGAGCTCGATGTCTTCCCTCCTGTTGCGGGATATTCTCCGGGATGGGAGTGGCAGCGGCCCAGCTACCCATGAACCAAAGGCAGGCGGCAATTCAATTAGTTTATTGGAGAATGAATGCGTTTCCCTAAATTCGATTTGTACACCAAATATGTCCCAAAGCTCCTTAGCAACCCCATTATGTCTTTCACCGAAGAGCTCGGGTCCGAATTGTACAGCAGCAGATCAGCCGCGTACAGAGACAACATATGTTCCACCAACCCCTCTTCACTCTCCCCTTCCATAAATCCAAACTCCTCAGTAAAATGGCCAAGGGCTCAATCGCCAGCGTGAACAGAAGGGGAGACATGGGGCATCCCTGCCTCGTTCCCTGAAATAGTGGAAAGCATCCAAATTCATCTTGTTTGTTTGCACACACACTGTCGGATCCACTTGTAACAAATTCATGCCACAAACTTATGTCCAATTACAAACTTTTCCAGCAGTACAAACAGATAGCTCCACTCCACCCTGTCAGATGCCTTCTCTGAATCTAATGCCACCGCCACCTCCAACTCCCTAATTTCTGCTGGAGAAAGCACAACATTCAATGACAGTTGCCTGCCCTTAACAAGCTCCATCTGATCCTCCCCAACCACCTTTGAGAGGCACTCCAACCTAAGCACCTTCGCCAATATCTTAGCATCCACATTCAGTAGAGAAATGGGCCTGCATGACCCACACTCTACCAGATTCTCATACTTTTTAAGTAATAATGAGATGGATGCTTGCCCCGTTGCCCCCGGCAATACTGCCCTAGCCATCGCATCCACAAACATTTCTACCATCAGTGGTGCCAACATATCCTTAAATATTTTATAAAATTCCACAAGGAAACCATTCGCCCCCCCTCCCCGCCTTACCAGACTGTATCTTTCCTGTTGCTGCCTGCACTTCTTCCATCCCTTTGGTTCCTCCAGTCCCGCCCACTCCTCCTCCCCCACCTCCAGACACTCTAGTTGGTCCAGAAACTTATACAAGTCCCTATTAAAGTCTTCAAACCCCTCATTTACCTGATCCGGTGCCATTACCAGCCTATCTCTAATCCGCACAATCTCTCTCGCTGCCGCCTGCCGACGGAGTTATTGCATTATTCAACAATTTTAAATTATTAAATTTAAGTAAGTTGCCCAATTCTGTTTGTTCTGAAAAATTTTTTTTTGCACACAATACCCATTTAATGACATATAAGGCAATGATTTAAAAATCATCTCATCAAACATTCTGCACCATATTTATTTTCTTGCTCTGTCCAAAAGTCTTTCTGGAAATCATTTGAACAGCTAAATCTTTCACTTCCTATCCTCTGACTCAGAGGACGGTGAATGGCAGTCCATCTGTTTGGAAGATTTAACTTGTGTAATTTGGAGTCGAGGACGATCCTTGCAGACAAAGGTGACAGGCAGCTCTGAATCTGAACGGTGCAGAGAATTGTACAGCTCAGGAGGAGACCGTTTAACCCATCAGGTCTGGGCAGGCTTTTTCAAAGAACAATCCAGTTAGTCTTACTTTCCCCCATATCGCTGTAATTATTTCTCAATTCCCTTTGGAAAGTTACTATTGAACCTGTTTCCACCACTTTGTCAGGCAGAACATTCACTACAAAAATCAATGTTTCCTCATGTCACCTCTTTCCTTTTGTCAATCACCTTAAATTAGTGTCCTCTGGTTCTCGGCCCTTCAGGTATTTGAAACAGTTGGGAACATAATAGCAGGAGTTGGCTACACAGCCCTTCGAACCTGTTCCGTCATTCAGTAAGATCATGGTTGATTTGGCTGTGGTCTTAACTCCACCTTGCCGTCTGTCCCCCATAATTCTTAACTCCCTTGTCTATCAAAATGCTGTCTAAATTCTTCATTTAGTTTCTTTTTACCTTATCTATCTTTCTCTACTATAGCCTCCCCAAAATATTCACATCCTTCCTGAAGTGAGGTGCCCAGAATTAAACACAGGTGAGAGGGAAACTGGTGTTTTGTATAGATTTACGATAAGTTTGTGACTTTTGCACTCGATTCACCCCACTCCACAAAACTGCCAGTCATCCAACTTCCTTTCCTGGTCCCCATACTAGCTGAAGTGGGTTATAAAGTGGACTATCCTCAGGCCCTGTCCCTTCCTTATTCGAAACATTGAAACAGTTCCTAGCCAAGTCGCAATGACATGCTTTTGGCTGTGACTGAAGTACATAGTCTGGCCGTGATCTCCGAGCAGCCTTCCATCTGGTCCCAACATTTCACCCTTTCTCTAATTTGTTTTGACTGCCATCCAGCTCATTGAGAGTGCCCACACTTGGTACCAGTCTTCCTTATTTGATCGTAGCTAGATATTCTCCAACAACATCTTCTCCTCCCACTGCTGTCTGTCAGCTTTTGCCTGTATGTTGATCAAGCTCACCCAGCTTTATCCTCTCTCGCAACTCCCATTACACCTCCACTGCCTCTGTATTGGCAGTCTCCAAATCCGAGATCCAGTCTTAAATGAGCTGTAATCTATTCCTTAAGTATATTAAATCAGCACCATTCCATCTCGCTCCCTATTCACTGTCTCAAGCTGAACCAAAGTGCAATGTCCTGTATATTACATAAGGTCAGCAGATGGATTATGCTAATGTATGGTGTAGATAATGATGTGTTACTGATATCAGTCATGTGTTAGACTCTTGAGAGAGAGGTTAGAACACCATGCCGAGGAGCTACATGCCCACGCTGTAACCTGTTCAGATGTATTCTACTAAACAAGTGTTAAGCAGATACCAGAGTACATCTATTGTCTCTCTACTAGTGAAGTAACATTCTGAAAGATATAAGGACCATAGCGGCATTGTGGCACAATGGTTAGCTTTGCTGTGTCACAGTGCTAGGGACCCAGGTTCGATTCTGTCCTCGGATGACTGTCCGTTTGCACTTTCTCCCCTGTCTGCATGGGTTTCCTCCGTGTGCTTTGGTTTCGTCACACTGTCCAATGATGGACTGGCCATGCTAAATTTCCCCTCAGGAAATAGGGCGGGGATTGGGCCTCGGTAGTCTGGTCGTTTAAAAGGGGCGGTGCAGACTTGATGGGCCGAATCACCTACTTCTGCACTGTAGGAATTCTATGAGTCTATGACCATCTCAGAGCATCCTATTCAACCCAGCACTGAGCTTTCCATCGCAAAGTGTCTTTTACAATGGATAAATTCTATATGTTACACATTTTTTGACTAATGAACATAGCTTCAAAACCCCGCCATCTCAAAATATAATTTTTGTTACTACGTCGGGTGCTTTACGAATGTAACAGTAAATTACATTTTATCGGAGAAAGAAGCTGGTGCTGCTGCCATTGGCGATACTCCTACCCCTTCTGGAGCTGGTGGTAGTGGTATGGCCTCTGCTTTTACCACTCAGCAGAGGAGGAAAGTGGAAGTGCATAAGCTGCACCCATGCTGTGGTGAAGACTGGCAGCAAGAACGTGCAGCTAAAAGTGAATGCAGTCATCAATCATCCAAGCCACCCACAATCAGGTGTCAGGCAGTGAAAGGCATCTCCTAACAAGGAATCATTTTGAACCACAGCCTCTCAATGGCCACAGTAGGAACTCTTCAAGTAACTGGACAAAACCTTTCCAATTTGTGAGTTACTGAAGAACCTTTTCCTGCTTTTCACTCACCCCAGAGGTCAGAAAGTGAGGCACAGGGACTGGAACAGGAGATGGCGATATCAGGTACTGGAACCATGGTTAAAGGCAGCCAACCTTGTATTCCCTGTATTTCCTGCTGCCTGAACAGTGAATTCCTTCCTGTTCTGCAGCCCTGGACCATCCTACTGCTACTATCGCTGTTCCCTTCACTGAAATCTCAAAGCAGATATTCTCACATCAGTGTGTTGTGCACACAAAAGTCTATTCAGAGTTACAAGCCGATGCACACATCACAGACGCACCCAAGCAGTTGATAGAGACTGTGACTGCTGAGGGCATTGACTGTCAGAGGGCTGCGGGAGGCCAGGCCTATGATGAGGTCCAGTTTGATAATGTACCCTTTGAGTTGTCGGCAGCACTACAAGTGACTCGATTGCAATGAGAGATAATGGAACATCTGGTTGATCATCCAGAGACCATGCATACCCAGGGGCTGGTTTAGCTCACCAGGCTAAATCGCTGGCTTTTAAAGCAGACCAAGCAGGCCAGCAGCACGGTAAAATTCCCGTACCAGCCTCCCCGGACAGGCGCCGGAATGTGGCGACTAGGGGCTTTTCACAGTAACTTCATTGAAGCCTACTCGTGACAATAAGCGATTTTCATTCATTTCATTTCATGAAGGGCCCATCGAGGTCATGAGTGCTGCCATGTCTCTGACTGATGTACACTTGGCTTCCTCCATTGATAGATTGGCGACCCCCATGGAGAGTAGCTCATGCGGAACACTCAATGAATACTGGAGCTGGTGAGGACCTGCATACCATTGCCTTGGCCATGAGCTCAATGCAGCAATGGCAAGGTGAAAGAGGAATCAGGCACATGGCTCTCTACCAGCCCCTCGTCCTTCTCAGGTCAGTAGGCAGTTACAAGGGTGCCTTGCAAGGAAGAAGGACTTTCTGTATATTGGGATCCTTGTAGGGCACTCCTGGGGTGGACAGTGGCTCCTCAGTATTTCTGCCAATGGAACTATCACCTCCAGAAGCTGATGGAGGTACCAGGCAGAGGATGGCTGCCAAGATCATCCTGGGTAACAGAGCAGGCAGCACCCAACCTCAGCTGCAAGTGTTGGGATGGCACCTCATAGAGCAGGGGTAAGAGAATTAGGAACAACGCCCAGCTGCACTTGGGGTTCAGGGGTGATTTAAATATCTAGATGTTAAGTTTATTTTTGTTGTGCTGCTTTTCACTCACTGTTGCTGCTTCTCGTTCCAATTCTTGCTACCTGTGAGATCTCATCGACATATTTGCTTCCTCATTGGGGTGGAAATTATGGACTAAGATGCATCTATTCAGCTTCTCAGCCTTTACTTTGTGCTCTGTGCACCTTGGCGCTAGGTCATGAAGTTCAAAATGAAAGTGGTGACAGCAAGGCTGATTGAAGGTAAGGTTAATTGGCACCTTTCTGAAAGGGTAGAAGGGTCACACAAAATATCTCCATATTAGGCTTTCCAACAGGCTCCCTCGACCTTAGTTCATTGCACCTTGCCTGTGTTCTCAAGGGTTCCTCATGTTGCATCGCCTGTCGGCAGGCTGCTCTATATCCTCAACATCAAAGGGGCCATTGGTATTGATGATGTTCGCATTGTTCATCTGCCCCCCCCCCCCTCTACAGTGCTAGGTTATACAGTACACAGCAGAACACCCACAATATGTGAGACCCTTGATGGGGCATTTTGACAGGCTCCATTGGATCACTCCAGGCACCTGAAACACATCTTCAGAAGCAATAGTATTCTCGATGGCCGATTGGGTTGATGCAGAGCACGTGCTATACCTTTCCTTTGCATCATGTGTGAATTCCTCGGGGCAGCACAGTGGCGCAGTGGTTAGCACTGCTGCCTCACGGCGCTGAGGTCACAGGTTCGATCCCGGCTCCGGGTCACTGTCTGTGTGGAGTTTGTACATTCTCCACATGTTTGCGTGGGTTTTGTCCCCACAACCCAAAGATATGCAGGGTGCGTGAATTGGCCACGCTAAATTGCTCCTCAATTGGAAAAATGAATTGGGTACTCTAAATTTACTTTAAAAAAATGTGTGAATTCCTCACAGGTAAGAATAACCAGTCTTTAGTTATCCCTTGTCTCCCAGTATCCATCTCTGAATGCATGCTGGGGGTTAGAAAAGACGTTGGATCTGGGCTTGCTGAAGTAAATACCTGTCATGGCTGCTTCCCAGGAATGATACATACACCTGAATGATTCTCTTTCAGTGGTCATTGGCCAGTTGGACTTAGATGGAATGGAAGCACTCCCTGTTGATGAAGCCTGCTGGCTTGTCAATACAAGCCTTGATGGCCACACGTGTGCAGTTAATGACACATGGGAGATGACGCCTGAGGATTTCAGCAATGGCCCTGAAGCCAATGGATCTCGTAGTCTGATTTTCAGATGTACCAATGAGCTGCAAACTGAGAGACATCTCCCTCGTGGATTCCTGAAAAGAACCGGATTTGTAGAAGTTCAGAGCCACAGTGATTTTCAGTCCCACTGGCATTAGGTATCATAAACCACCATGTTTCTAACCTCATCCTGCAGAATGTCACAGGTGTCATAATATACATCTATGTATATAATGGAGTGCAGACAGGCAGTGATTGACACACAGGATTACCAGTAAGCACACAGAACAGAGCAGCCAATCACCAGACAGGACACTACCACTGTAAAGCCAGAGAGCACCAGGTTTCCCACTCTCTCGGGACCCAGCCACTGAGACAGTCAGAGTTTGTGAGCTAGCCAGTGCAAACACCATGCGGTAGCTAGTAAGTCTGGTCAGGCTAGCATTAGGTCTCCAGTCAAGTCAGCATAGTGTCAACCCACAGTTGAACATGTATAATAGTTATGATGTTAAATAAAATCGTGTTGCATCTTATCAAGTGTTGGAGGTCTGTCTCTCGCTACACTGCATCAAGTACAGTCCACATCGACCCAGCCTGCCCAACACATCAACAGGTATCATTGAATGCCACCACGGATGGCCAAAGTCTTCATTGGCATTGCCACTCAGACATTTGCAGAAAGTTCAGCTCAGGTGGCACATTCTTTCCTGGGATAGGCTCTCCTGCGTACATGTGGCTGCTGGCATGTCCCGCTGTTCCCTTCTCCTCCAATCTGACACCAAATCTGATCCTGTTGCTAATCATGAGGTTGAAGTGTGTCCCAGCTAGGGTCTGGACCCCTCTCCTCTGAGTGGTCCTTCCTCCTCAAAGGAACCATGGGGCTTGGGTGAATGAGGCATCATGGAAAGTATCCTCTTTCTGATTCCTAGGCTTTCTACCCAGATGGCATTCATCCCCAAAGCCTCTCCCTCAGTCTTCTCCTTGGCAATGTGCGCTCTGGCCCATGTGACCCTGGCAACACACACCAGATTCCTGCGGCCTGCTCCCTCTTTTCTGATGATGCCTGGTTGCTCCCTGTGTTCCTGCTACCACATACTGACTCCCCTAATAGCTTCATAAAAGAGGCAAAGATTACCCCCACTTCCTGCCATTCTCTATTTCCGTGCTGCCTTGTTTCACCAAGTACAGCTCTGAACCCCCGGTCCACGTGCGCCATTGATAAAATTAGAAATGTCTCTTGAAATTAGCTTTATTGGTCTTTTGAGCACCTTACCTGGTGTCCCACTACTTGTAGATCCAAAGTTTGTCCTCCAGTTAAAATCCAGTAGTGAGTTTAATACATCGGGCTTCTGGTAAAATGTGGTCTGGCCTCATTTGCACCTCCTTTCCGCGTCTAAATGGCCTGATACAATTCTGGCCCACAGGTCAGAGAGTAATTCTAAACTATCCATTGGCAATGTTAACCGTCATAAATCATAGACGCTTAAAGCAAAATTTTGAATATTTAATATGCTATTGATCTTCACTTATTAATACTTTCCAACTAGATTGCATGCATTCTGATTTATATTTATTGAATTAATAATTAAGCACATTTATTATGTGTTTTTTGTTTAATCAATGCATCAGACATGTTTCAGAACCAGTAATGTGGCCCAATGTGTTCAGCGTTACTGCTCAGGGGAACAGAGGCCTGTGCCACAATGGGGGTGCCACAATTTGTAATAAATATAAGGTCTCAAATTCCTTGTTGGCCTAGGCATAAAATAGGCAAAACTGAAGAACAAAACAAACATTGATTAAGCATTGCAATTATTGAAGGTTGCTATATATGACCAGCCCCCTGCGTGTTCCTCAGCGGCACACCCTTGCCAGCAGCGAGATTCTATGTACCCACCATCTACCAATGGGATTTCCAATTGTGGCCACCCCACACTGCCGGGAAGCTGACGTGGGTACGCTGTCGGCAGAAGGGAGAATCCTGGTGGCGGAGAATCCCGCCCATAATTTTCCAAGTAATCAAAAACTGCTCAGTTTACAATAACAACAATGTTTATTTATATCGTACCTATAACGTGTTCAAAAGATTCCAAGGTGCTTAATTCACAGCAGCGCTATAAAACAAAACACGACAGAATCACATTCGGAGATTTTAGGTCAGATGACAAAAGGCTTGGTGAAAGGGGATAATAGGTGCTGGTTAGCGCACTGGGCTCAATCGCTGGCTTTGAAAGCAGACCAAGGCAGGCCAGCAGCATGGTTCAATCCCCGTAACAGCCTCCCGAACAGGCGCCGGAATGTGGCGACTAGGGGCTTTTCACAGTAACTTCATTGAAGCTTACTTGTGACAATAAGCGATTTAAAAAAAAAAGAGGTAGGTTTTAAAGAGTATTTTAAAGAAGGAAAGTGAGTTAGAAGGCAGAGAGGCTGTTTGGGCTCAGGAAACTTGACCTCTGGTGGGGGAGCAGTTAAAATCAGGGACGGGATTCTCTGTTGAGAATCCGCCCCATTACTGCTGCAAGCGAAGATGGAAAATTGTGGCGGCTCGTTTGCTGGCAGCAGAATTCTCTGTTCCCGTCACTGCCAATGGGAATCCTCATTGAAGCCATCCCATGCCACCGGGAAACCCGCAGGCGGAGCTGCGCTGCCGGCAGGACCAGAGAATCCCGCCCCAGGCATGCTCAAGAGGTCCGAATTATAAGCGTTTGGACATCTTTGTTTGTGGGGCAGGAATAGATTACAGAGTTAGGGAGGGGGCAAGGCCATGGAGGGTGTTGAAAACAAGGATGAGAATTAAAAAATAAAAACATTGCTTGACTGGGAACAATGCACGTCAACAAGCACATGCGTGTTGGGGGAATGCTACTTGGTGCGAGGTAAGACATGGGTAGAAGAATCATCATAGAATCAGAGAAGGAGGCCATTCGGGCCATCAAGTCTGCACCGACCCTCCAAAAGAGCACCCCAACCGCCCTACCCCATAACCCCACCTAACCTTTCATACTAATGGACAATTTAGCTTGGCCAATCAACCAAACCCACACATCTTTGTGGAAGGAAACCGGAGACATGGAAGAAACCCAGCAGTCACCGGGAGACTATGTAAACTCCACACTGACAGTCGTTGAAGATTTTTGAATGACCTCAAGTTTGAGGGTAGAATATGGTAGAGTCCCCAGGGGTGGGTTGGAATAGTCTAGAGGTAAATAAGAAATCAATGAGGGTTTCAGCAGCAGGTGAGCTGAAATGGATAAAGTTAGATGATGTTATAGTGGTGGACATAGGCAGTCTTAATGGTCGTACATATAGGAGGTCCAAATGTGGGAGTCAAATGCGACACCAAGATTGCAAATAGACTGACTTAATTTCAAACTGTTTCCAGGTAGAGGGATGGAATAAAGAGTTAGGAAATGGAGTTTGGAGCCAGGTCCGAAAAGCATTGGTTTCATTCTTCTTAATATTCCAAGAGAGTTGCAAGTGAGAATTTAAATAAAGATAGGAGAAAAGGCCACCCGAGGAAAAAATTAACGAGGGTGCCGTCCAGTATTATACCTTGCTTCGTGCAATGGTGCATTTTTCTTTATAGTTTGTTGTTATTTATTTTCATCTGAGAATTGGGTAATATATGAAGGGGAAATAGTTGCAAGGCTGTGGAGGAAAGAATACGTTTAATTGCATAGCTCTTTGAAGGATCTGGCTCAGGCACAATGGGCTGGATTCTCCGTTCCTCAGACTGATTGTTGATGTCGGCGCAGGATGCGTGGAGTTCCACGACAGCAAAACTGGCACTGCACCTGGACCGATTCAGCAACTGTTAAGGGACGAGCACTGGCACCATGTGGAGCACAATCGATTCCAATGAGAAATGGTGCCGACGCCGGAAGGAAGCTACCAGCCGTCGCCGTTCACCGTGCCTGAGAGCAAGTGGCAGAGGCCATCAGCGCCGTGGGCAACACCATCTGGACTGGGCAGCAGGGCAGGAAGAAACTGTATGACCTCCTCAGGGCAGCCAGGGTGAGTAGGCAACACTGTGCCCCTGGCACTAACCCCCGTTCCACACACCTGTAAGCCCTCCACCCAGAGGGCAGCCAAACATTCACCCTACACCACATGTTTTCACCCATGACCAGGTGTCCTGGCCAGTGAAGCCACCAGCTACCCACCCCCTGGGCTGCATGTGCGGACTGTCTAACACTGTCGTGTTAGGCCCTCTCCCCACAGAAGAAGGCAGCCCATAACCACCAGGAGCGGGAGAAACCTGGAGGGGACTCACCGTGGCTGAGTAGAGGGCCCTGAACATAACCGGTGGGCTCGAAGAAAGAGAAGTCACCGGTGTTGAGGTCGGCCGTGGGCGAGGAAATGAGGCCCTACTGAGTTGCAGTTCCCCGTTACACGTGTGTCAACCCCATCAACATCACCCTCACTACTGTACCACCCTCATCCCCACCTTCACCAAGTCTCCACAAGACCACCACACCACCCTCACCCCCACATCACCCTCACCCACACTACCACCCTCACCACCACCCTCACCACCATCCTTACCCCCACACCACCGACACCAGCAACCCCACCCTCACAAACCTCCCACCACCCACCACCCTTACTATCACCACCGCCCCAATTCTCACCCCCAATCCGTGATGGCACGGATACACCTGTGCACCGAGTTCTGTGAGATTCCGGACATGTTCCCACTTGGTGCCTGGTAGGACCCTGTTGCGTAAACGTTCTGGCCAACTGTCACCTTGACGACCACTGGAAGCGGGTGTCCTCCCCCGTTCCCCTGCAGTGCCAGGTGCACTATGATCTGGCAGATATGTCGCACTGTCTCCCTGCTCAGCGGCAGTCTTCAATGGCATGCCCGCTCCAGCAGGTCCTTGAATGACAGGCGCTATCCTTACACGCAAGGCCTCATGTGGCACCTCCTCGATACCTCCTCCTCCTCGGCCTGTTCGGCACCTGGCTCTCCATCCTGGGCAGCGCCTCCTGGTGCTCTGGTGCCCGCTCCCCTGCTGCAGCTTCCTCCTCTTTGAGCAGCGCCAGCTCGTACAGCTGTGGGGCATCCCCCAGGACTGTGGCGACTAGCAGGAAGGCCACCATTGCTTGTTGAATTCCAATATCCATTGTCTGAAAGGGGTGAAAGGCCGACATATTAGCATGGTGTGTACCCCCGTGCCCGACCAGATCCAACAGGGAACACAGTGCCCCCCAGTTGGTACGGACCCAACCCTCTCCTGTCCCCCTTGGGTCCCATCGGTGCCCAGCGTCTTGGGAACTCTGGTCCTGGCACCCGTCTCTGTTGCCAGGGATATCATCAGCTGGTGGTGCTGCCCTTGCCAGCGGTATGCTCTGTGATCCCTGTCCAGTGCCCCGCAGGGGCTACAGAGGATGTTGCCCTGGCTGGGCTGCCTGATGTTCTGCCAGCGGGTGACGGTGGGTGGGTGGAGGGTGAGGTGCGGGGTGGGGTCACCCATATGGCTGGTGTCACTCTGCAGAACCAAGGCCAAGGTGGGTGGTCAATGGGGTGTGCAGCAAGATGGCTGCATTGCGATTCGTGGTAATGATGGTCCGTGCCTGAACACCGCCCCAGTACCACAGGGGGTTATCCTGCCACACAGCTCATTCCCCCATCACCCTCCATCTCCTGGCCCTGGCAGGGATCCCCCACCTCAGCCAGCTCGGCCAGTGTTTGGCCCGGCAGTCTAAGGTCACACCTCTCCGTGTCCTACCTCCTCTCTCTCCCTCATCAGCCACGACGCCGGTTTCACAATTTTTAAAAACACAAGTGAACTGCACCATCGGGAACTCAGCCCATCAGAAATGGAGAATCGTGGAGGCCCCAGAGAATACTGGGTCAGGCCTGCTAGTGATATGCCAACGGCGTTTACTGTAGCGGCGTGCTGGAACACATTGACGCCGGTGTTGAGGCGACGAAGACTTGCGAATAAGCATCAAATCAGCACCCGCCACGATTTCGGCGGCGGACCCGATTCTCTGCCCAATTGCATTTCCCGATTTCTAAGTTGGCTGTGTCAAACTAGCGCCGCCCCCGATTTCGGCGTCAGAAGGGATTCCTGCCCATGGAGTCTTTCTCCAATCTTTACTCGATATGCGGATGCACCATGTCTCTTTACAACTTCAATCATATACTTATCTTTATTATCTTGGTGGTTTTTCTCCATGCCTATTTGACCAGCTTGACCAGTATGTTTGTGTAACATGCCTCATCATTGATTTGCTTTTCTCTTACTTTGCCATTGACAACAGCTAGTTTAAGCAAACTAAAACTTGTCTTAGGTGTATGTTTAAACACTAACTCATAAGGTAAGCAGTCTATTGTAGTCTGGGGAGCTGCTCTGTAAGAGAACAGAAAACTATTTTGTCTGTGTCAAAGAGAAATTCGCTAGTCACCCAGCAAATACATCTTCACAATCTATGCACCTTTTTCTGAAGCACCATTCAATGCTGGTTGATATGGTGGTACGAGGTGGTTCTGACGCCATTCTTTCTCAGAAATGTTTCAAACTCTTCTTTCATAAAATGTGGACCATTACCTGACACCAATGTCTCTGGCAATCCATAAATTGAAAACCAATTTCTCAAAACTTCAGTAGTTTTGGCGCTTGTAGTGTTTGGCATAGACGCAACACATAGATATTGACCACAACAAAGTATTCATTTCCTTCCACTTCAAAGAAACAGGCATATACTTATTCCCATGGTTTTCTTGTGTTGGACCATTCTGAGGCACACTTAACAACTTTTCACCAACTCTTTAATAACTCTATCTAATAATAACAATAATCTTCATGGTCACAAGTAGGCTTACATTAACACTGCAATGAAGTTACTGTGAAAAGCCCATTAACACTGCAATGAAGTTACTGTGAAAAGCCCATTAACACTGCAATGAAGTTACTGTGAAAAGCCCATTAACACTGCAATGAAGTTACTGTGAAAAGTCCATTAACACTGCAATGAAGTTACTGTGAAAAGCCCATTAACACTGCAATGAAGTTACTGTGAAAAGCCCATTAACACTGTAATGAAGTTACTGTGAAAAACACTGAGGGTGAATTCAGAATGTCCAATTTACCTAACAAGCACGTCTTTCATGACTTGTGGGAGGAAACCGGAGCACTCGGAGGAAACCCACGCAGTCAATGTCACCAAAACTAAAGATCTGGTCATTGACTTCAGAATGCAAAGTATTGTACACACCCCCATCTGCATCAATGGCCCTAGGTGTGCACATCACCAAAAATCTGTCCTGGCCCACCCACGTCAACTCTACGACCAAGAATGCATGACAGTGCCTATACGTCCTCAGGAAACTAAGGAAATTCGGCATGTCCAAATTGACTCTTACCAACTTTTACAGATGCACCATAGAAAGCAACCTTTCTGGCTGCATCACAGCCTGGTATGGCAACTGCTCGGCCCAGGACCGCAAGAAACTTCAGAGAGTTGTGAACACAGCCCAGTCCATCATTGGCTCCATCTACACCTCCAGTTGCCTGGGGAAAGCAGGTAACATAATCAAAGACCCCTCCCCCCCCCCCCCCCCCCCGCCTCCCCCCCCCCCCCCCACCCGCCTCCCCCCCCCCCCCCCCCACCCGCCTCCCCCCCCCCCCCGGCTCCCCCCCGGGGACTTAGAACATAGAACATAGAACATAGAACAGTACAGCACAGAACAGGCCCTTCGGCCTTCGATGTTGTGCCGAGCCATGATCACCCTACTCAAACCCACGTATCCACCCTATACCAATAACCCAACAACCCCCCTTTAACCTTACTTTTTAGGACACTACGGGCAATTTAGCATGGCCAATCCACCTAACCCGCACATCTTTGGACTGTGGGAGGAAACCGGAGCACCCGGAGGAAACCCACGCACACACGGGGAGGACGTGCAGACTCCGCACAGACAGTGACCCAGCCGGGAATCGAACCTGGGACCCTGGAGCTGTGAAGCATTTATGCTAACCACCAATACAGGAGATACAAAAGTCTGAGAACACACATAAACAGATTCAAAAACTTCTTCTTCCCTGCTGTTACCAGACTTCTGAATTACCCTCTTATGGATTGATCTGATAAATACTACACCCCCGTATGCTTTACCCAAGTGTTTATGTATTTACATTGTGTACCTTGTAATGTTCTATTATGTATTTTCTTCATGTACTAAATGATCTGTTTGAACTGCATGCAGAAAAATACTTTTCACTGTACCTCGGTGTGGTATTGTTACACATGAAGGCAAGGTAAAGGTTAATGAAATGTGTACAGACAGCCACTAGAGGGAGCAATCCGAGAAGTATACAAGAGATGAAGCTGAGCCTTGAAGGTTGGAGTCGGTGGTAGGAGCAGGAGCTGGGTAGGAGTACTTAAGATAGTGAGAGAACAAGAAAGTAGTTAATGAGTTAGTGAGATGGATGTTAGATGAGTATAGATTATGTGTGTTTAATCAACTATTTGTTTCTTAGGGATACGTGTCGAATCCAATTGTAGTGTTAAATAAATAGCTTTGCAGACACCACTGGTTTGATACTGTCTCAAAAGCATTTTGCCCCATTATGGTTAAGACAACATTTACTTTATCCTATCTCCCCTTTTAATCACTTTCAGCTAGATCTGTAACTTTCAACTTTAACTACACCAATCCTATTTGTTAGAGGTGAAATTCCTTATTGACCCGAAATAAATTTCCAGTGTCATATTTTATCAATTACACACCATGCTGGCTCACTGTATATCTAAATACAATGTGCAGACAGAGAAACCATTCAGTGTTAATGTAAGTGTGAGAAGGAGATCAGAAGTAGAAGTCGCAGATATACTAGAATTATCATAGAATTTATAGTGCAGTAGGAGGCCATTTGGCCCATCGAGTCTGCACCGGCCCTTGGAAAGAGCACGCTAATTAAGCCCAGGCTTCCACTCTATCTCCATAACCCAGTAACCCCACCTAACCTTTTGGACACTAAGGGGCAATTTAGCATGGCCAATCTGCCTAACCTGCACATCTTTGGACTATGGGAGGAAACCAGAGCCACCGGAGGAAACCCACACAGACACAGGGAGAATGTGCAAACTCCACACAGTCACCCGAGGCCGGGATCGAACCCTGGACCCTGGCGCTGTGAGGCAGCAGTGCTAACCACTGTGCGAACGTGCCACCCCATTGAAGCTGCCTTCAATGGAAATCTTTCGCATCCATTTGTGAGACTAGGAGGGCTCATCCGGCTCCCATGTGAAAAGTTTTGGTCTCTCCTGCCATGGGCTTCTCCCTTCCATATCACAAAATCTTTCCCTTGAATTCTAGCCTTATCTCAGTGGTAGTGTGCCTAAACCTGAATTTCTACAGGTCAGTAACTTCTGGTACTTTCTTAGTGGGATATTGACTGGCCACATTTTAACAAGTTCAGGTGGTTAAAATTGCCTGGGCCCCATTCTGCGATGGGATACTAACTGAAAACAACTGCCAGTTAAAATCCTTCCCGAACCAGCACATTCCACTTCACTCAGTAACATGTTTTCGGGACTTCCAAATCCAGTACACTTGGTGACTGAAGTTAGCGATACTCTGCAAAATGCAATGGGCAGATCATAGCAGCCATAAGGAGGCAGCTTTTGAGGTGGGAGAGTGGCAAATTTCAGCAAGTTGTACGTCAGGTCTTTTACATAATGTGCTCCCAATTTTGAGCGACGTTGTTGGAGGCGTGATTTGATTGATATTGTCTAACTGTCCGCAGCAACATATAGCCAATTAGGATCAGTTAAGTTCCAAAATAGGGGCAGATTGGTGGCATTGCTGGGATCTGCCTGATGATGGATAGGCAGCTCCTATGGCCTAAAACCGACAAGTAAAAGAAGATGACTTCCTTGTAGTAAGGTAGTGCACCCATCAACACCTCGTACACATCCTCCCATCATGGGTTGCCCACCACACTGATGAGCTGGCTCGCAGCCACACTTTATTTTTAAACATTCAAAAGTCTTCAGAGGTTGGCTCCATCTTGAGGCGCTCCTGCACTCTCACCTACACCGGTAGTGCCCATCTCTACGGGTTGGGCTGCCAGCTGCTCGCTGCCTTAGGGGACCTCCCTGAATCCAAGCCCAGCGGTCCTTAATTGAACGGAAAACAGGGAGGAATCTATTCATTGGCTGTCTCTGGGAAAACCATGCGGGAGGATGGACCTTGCACACCACTGGGTGGGTCAGGATCCTAAAACGACCCCTGCCCATGTTTAAAAGAATGTTGCAAAGATTCCGCCCCATCAGCGCATTGCTTTTCTGTGCACTGTACTCATCTTCGTAATGACAGAATCCACAGGAAATTTAAAAGGAGAATGGGAGCAGGATTTAGTATATCAAATAACCAAAGAAGTATGAGGGAAATCTGGCACTGAGATAATAATAATCTTTTATTGTCACAAGTAGGCTTACATTAACACTGCAATGAAGTTACTGTGAAAAGCCCCTAGTCACCACATTCCAGCACCTGTTCAGGTAATGAGCCGGTATGGGAATTGAACCCATGCTGCTGGTCTTGTTTTGCATTACAAACCAGCTGTCTAGCCCACTGAGCTATATGCAGTGTTACAAGGCAGAGTGGAATTGAAATGCAAATGAGGGTAAGATAAGTTTTCAGGGCAAGACAGAAGCACAGATCTCAAGATGCTTTGTCATTTGTGGGGTAAGATGGATTTAAATTAAAACGATTGCTCAAGCATTGTGATTGACATACAAAGCGATTATGGACATTTTTGGGGTGTGGGAGGCAGAATAAGGCACAATCCCTCCATCTAAGCAATATATCCACTGAGACTTTGAAATAGTTGTTTTCACTGAACATTTTTCAATGCAAAGAGGCATATTTTATGGGCAGGCATTGACAGTGTAAATTAATGAAATTAGTATTATGCTTCATAAAATCATAAATCATTTAGTATGCACATTTTCGCACACAACTATCGCGATCACTGACAAATGCTGAGAATCAGCAGTGGTGATTACGAGTATGGTTTAATCTGCCAGACATTTACATAAATCTTTTTTGTAGATTTCTTTTAACTCAATTTACTCTTTAGGATAATTGACTGTGTAAATTAATGAAATTAGTATTATGCTTCATAAAATCATAAACCATTTAGTATGCACATTTTCGCACACAACTATCGTGATCACTGACAAATGCTGAGAATCAGCAGTGGTGATTACAAGTATGGTTTAATCTGCCAGACATTTACATAAATCTTTTTTGTAGATTTCTTTTAACTCAATTTCCTCTTTAGGATAATTCAGAGGTAAGATCAACCAAGGTTTTGCATTTTGCTAACGACTGGTTTCATCGTTATTAAAACACAATGGTTGGTGGCAGCACGGTGGCACAGTGGTTAGCACTGCTGCCTCATGGCTGAGGTCCCAGGTTCGATCCTGGCTCTGGGTCACTGTGTGGAGTTTGCACATTCTCCCCGTGTTTGCGTGGGTTTCGCTCACACAACCCAAAGATGTGTAGGGTAGGTGGATTGGCCTCGATAAATTGCCCCTTAATTGGAAAAAATGAATTGGTACTCTAAATTTAAAAAAGACACAATGGGCGGGATTCTCTGTTGCTCAACTCTGATTTTGTAATTGGCAATCGGGTGGAGAATCCCTTACAATGCCCAAATTGGGGCGGCGCCGGTTTGATGCCGGTTTTCGAGTCTCTGCACCCTCTGAAATGGCACCATCGCGCGGCGCACGCCTTTGGAAGGGCGTTGGTGCATCATCGGAAGGCCCTCCCCAATGCTCTGTCCACGATGGACCAAGTTCCCAACTGCGCGGCTGGCGTATGGTCTGAGTGGTCGGGAACGCGGCGTAGCAGCCGTGGACTATGTCCAGCGCTGCCACAGTTGGTCGGGAGCCATTCTGCTGGCTGGAGGTGGCTTCCCTGAGAGCTGGGTGGACTGGTGGGGGGTAGCCATGAGGTGCCAGGGGTTGTCCTCTGGGGCCATATTTGGCAGGTCGGGTCTGCGCACGTCCGACGCCATGTTCTACGGGGCAACCGCTGCAGGTCATCGCCATGCAGCCACACACCTGGCCATTCGCCGGCTGTTTATGGCTCGGGAGCCCCTCAACGGTCTCGGAATCGTTGAGGGTTCGCCACCGCTTTTGGAGTTGTAAAACGCCACAGTTCCCATGCAAGCATCGGCACTTAGCCGCAGAAACAGAGAATCCAGCCCAATATCTATCAGACCACATTTACAATATTATGCTGGAATAGAACCTGAAATTCAGACTGGCAAAATTCTTCTGCTTTGTGCGTCTGGGGTTAATGGTCTGTTTTGTATGCTGTCTCTGCAAGTTTACTGAATATGGCTGTTTTTATACTGTTATAATTTGCCGAGATCCTATTGGCTGGGATAATTGGTTACCCCATGTTCCTTGGGGCATCTGAGCTCCCCCAATGAGGGTGGGGGGGGGGGGGGGGGGGGGGCTTGCAATCACTAGTAGTTGCAGCTATAATATTAGAGCTGGCCAATGTGGTACTGGCTAGATAAAGAAGCATTGGTGAACCACTGCTGCTGTGTACATATTATTGCAATGAAGTTTCTTTCTGTTTGACTCTACAAACTCGTGCTGGATTCTTTGTGGCCCTCACAAACATGGCAATGAGGATGGGTCTTTTTGTGGGGGACATGTGTGGTCATCCCAGATAAAGGACAGGAGCTGATACTAAAGAATCTCTACAATGTTCATCTGGGCATGACCAAAATGAAGATGTTGGATAGGATTTGATGTCTGGTGGCCAGAGCTCGATGCCAACATTGAGAAGATGGCCCATAAGACCATAAGACCATAAGACATAGGAGTGGAAGTAAGGCCATTCGGCCCATCGAGTCCACTCCACCATTCAATCATGGTTGATTTCAACTCCATTTACCCGCTCTCTCCCCATAGCCCTTAATTCCTCGAGAAATCAAGAATTTATCAATTTCTGTCTTAAAGACACTCAATGTCCCGGCCTCCACCGCCCTCTGTGGCAATGAATTCCACAGACCTACCACTCTCTGGCTGAAGAAATTTCTCCTCATCTCTGTTCTAAAGTGACTCCCTTTTATTCTAAGGCTGTGCCCCCGCGTCCTAGTCTCCCCTGCTAATGGAAACAACTTCCCTACGTCCATCCTATCCAAGCCATTCATTATCTTGTACGTTTCTATTAGATCTCCCCTCAACCTTCTAAACTCCAATGAATATAATCCCACGATCCTCAGACGTTCATCGTATGTTAGGCCTACCATTCCTGGGATCATCCGTGTGAATCTCCGCTGGACCCGCTCCAGTGCCAGTATGTCCTTCCTGAGGTATGGGGCCCAAAATTGATCACAGTATTCTAAATGGGGCCTAACTAGTGCTTTATAAAGCCTCAGAAGTACATCCCTGCTTTTATATTCCAAGCCTCTTGAGATAAATGACAACATTACATTTGCTTTCTTAATTACGGACTCAACCTGCAAGTTTACCTTTAGAGAATCCTGGACTAGGACTCCCAAGTCCCTTTGCACTTTAGCATTATGAATTTTGTCACCGTTTAGAAAATAGTCCATGCCTCTATTCTTTTTTCCAAAGTGCAAGACCTCACACTTGCCCACGTTGAATTTCATCAGCCACTTCTTGGACCATTCTCCTAAACTGTCTAAATCTTTCTGCAGCCTCCCCACCTCCTCAATACTACCTGCCCCTCCACCTATCTTTGTATCATCGGCAAACTTGGCCAGAATGCCCCCAGTCCCGTCATCTAGATCGTTAATATATAAAGAGAACAGCTGTGGCCCCAACACTGAACCCTGCGGGACACCACTTGTCACTGGTTGCCATTCCGAAAAAGAACCTTTTATCCCAACTCTCTGCCTTCTGTCTGACAGCCAATCGTCAATCCATGTTAGTACCTTGCCTCGAATACCATGGGCCCTTATTTTACTCAGCAGCCTCCCGTGAGGCACCTTGTCAAAGGCCTTTTGGAAGTCAAGATAGATAACATCCATTGGCTCTCCTTGGTCTAACCTATTTGTTATCTCTTCAAAGAACTCTAACAGGTTTGTCAGGCACGACCTCCCCTTACTAAATCCATGCTGACTTGTCCTAATCCGACCCTGCACTTCCAAGAATTTAGAAATCTCATCCTTAACGATGGATTCTAGAATTTTGCCAACAACCGAGGTTAGGCTAATTGGCCTATAATTTTCCATCTTTTTCTTGTTCCCTTCTTGAACAGGGGGGTTACAACAGCGATTTTCCAATCCTCTGGGACTTTCCCTGATTCCAGTGACTTTTGAAAGATCATAACTAACGCCTCCACTATTTCTTCAGCTATCTCCTTTAGAACTCTAGGATGTAGCCCATCTGGGCCCGGAGATTTATCAATTTTCAGACCTTTTAGTTTCTCTAGCACCTTCTCCTTTGTGATGGCAACCATATTCAACTCTGCCCCCTGACTTTCCTGAATTGTTGGGATATTACTCATGTCTTCTACTGTGAAGACTGACGCAAAGTACTTATTAAGTTCCTCAGCCCAACACTGCTCTGTTTGCCAAGAGCATCAGAAGCTTCCGCCAGCCACGCCCCTGCATCACTGGGAATGGCCAGGCCGGTCTTGGGCACGATTACGTGCTGATGTTGCTCTGTTTACTTGCTATAAATATAGCAATCAATATGGTCGCCTTTCTTAATCCTAATTATGTGTGTACTTTCAGAGTCGCCAGGTATCTCTCGATACCGCCACAAGGTTCAACCCGAATACCAATCAAAGAGCCAATGCACCAGTTAGTTAGTTCAAAGTCAATACTATTTATTTACACACAGTAAGATCTACTCATGCACGATAATACTACAAACTAAACTATCTCTATTGCTATCACCTATACTTAGTCAGAGGAACAATGGCCTTTGTTCGTATCTGAGGCTGCTGGGTTCGAAGAGGTAACAGGAGAACAGCTAAGGTCGTTCATCTGGTTGCGAGCGTTGACCTTGAACTTACTTGCTTCTGGTGATGCTGGTGGATGGGTCTCTCCGCTTGAGAGCCAAATCCAAGAGGTTGAATCTTTGTTGGGGCTTCCTTCTTATACTTGGAGAGGCTTTGCGCGCTTTAGGCGGGCCTTAAACTTGGCCCCCATTAATTGGGCAGCTTCTTGATCATTGTCATCGATCTAAATGTACATTCAGGCTCTGTGCCTGCTTGTTGCTTAGTATCGTCTCTATTTCCCTATAGGCTCTACGAGTGTCCATTTTGTACACCGAAAGTGGCCATCCCAGATGGCTACAGTCCCTCCTTGTGATCGTCAACGCGAAGCGTGAAGGATCATATTACTGAATCTTCTTTGTTCTCTGCCTAAGTCGAGCAACCGCAATCAAGGACAGGTTCTACTCTATTCTGTCTTATGGATTGGAACCATTACCTAAATTGCTTTATGTACATCACATCATTATAAAATTCTAAGGGCGCTATGACATTCAGGCATGCATTACGATTAAAACACGGGAACCTCTAACAATTCTTCTCTAAACTATCCTTAGTCACTTAAAAGAATTTACAACAGTATAAACTATACAATAGCAGCATTACATCTCTCTGTATCTTGGCGGTCAAGTACAGAATTACATATCTTTTATTAGAACAAAAACAAAAAATTAGTAGACACACTTTCTTAACTTAGAGAGAGTGGGGGGTTTGCTGAAGTCCGAAAATAGGGGGTCTGAAGGTATATACTGGAGGGCGGGAGGCTTTCCTTCGCCATCTCTTAAGTCCCAGGGCGCGATTCTCCGCTCCCCACGCGGCGTGGGAGAATCGCGGGAGGGCCCCCCAACAGAATTCACGCCCCCCCTTGCGCCCCCCGCGATTCTCCCCCCCCCGGCTCGGAAGAATCGGCGCTCGCCATTTTTCACGGCGAACGGCGATTCTCCGACACGGATGGGCCGAGCGGCCCGCCGTTCGCGGCCGTTTCACGACGGCAGCAAACACACCTGGTCGCTGTCGTCGTGAAACGGGAGTGAGAAGCCCGTTTGGGGCTTGTAGGTGGCCTAGAAAGGAAAGAGCACCATGACTGTGCTCGGAAGGGGACAGGCCCGCGATCAGTGCCCACCGATCGTCGGGCCGGCGTCCAAATCGGACGCACTATTTCCCCTCCGCCGCCCCACAAGATCAAGCCGCCACGTCTTGCAGGGCGGCTGAGGGGAAAGACGGCCACCACGCATGCGCGGGTTCGTGCCATCAGCGTCACGACATCAGCCGCGCATGCGCGGGTTGGAGCTGGCCAACCTGCGCATGCACGGCTGACGTCATTAGGCGCGCCGGCCGTGTCATTCTCGGAGCGACGCCCCCACGGCCGAGATTTACGGAGCGCCGCCCCTAACCCTGCCGGGTGGGGAGAATAGGGGGCGAGGAGCAGCCTCCGAGGCCGTTGTGAAACTCGGCCGAGTTCATGACGGCCCTCCCTATTTTTCCCGGGAGCGGAGAATTCCGCCCTCAGTGCCTGGATGGCACTACAGAGTATCGACATGACTAACTGTGCTTCCACAATGTAGGACAGGAAATACCATGTGATAAATTTGTCACACCAGGTTGGTGTATCAATGGCTGTCTCTGGGTGTGGTGCATGGCAGGACTGGGAAACATTCAAGACGTGTGGGGTAGGGGTCAGGGGGGTCGCGTCCGCGCGCAACTGGAGGGATCCCACGAAGATCCAAATGTAGATCATAATTTCTGTCTTCATGTTTTCTTTTTCCTTCTTAGTCTTCCTTTGTCTTCTGTTGTTCTGGATTTCCTGTGGACACAAGCGTAATATCTGTTATTATCTTGTTTAAGATCTCATATCAATGTCTGTCTGTCCTTTTATTACCAATTACCCATTAGAATTGTCACCATATGTGACTCCCTCATTTTTTAAAAACCAAATATTTTGGGGACAAGATATGTGAAAAGAAATTGCTGTCACAGCGCGAGCAGTCTCGCAGCCTGTGTGATCAATGAGGTGAGTGGGCGGACAATCTCTCCGTCCAGCAGTAAAGTGTTCCAACCAAGTGTTTGAGGATGTCAATAGCAAAACTTGTGGCAAAGAACATTCTTTAACCACAGACTAAAAGAACAGTAAAAGAGTTTCGAACCAAAAACTTCGAATGGGGTGCGTATGGACCCCGGCCGGGGCAAGAATGGGTGGAGTCCCCGGGTAGGACGGTGACCAGTGCCGTAAGTGCACTACCCGAGTGTAGCTGACCAGATGGGAGTCTTCAAGCAGGTCGAGGGTCAGTGCTGTTACTCCACTGCCCGAGTGACCGGACAAGAATGGAGATAATTTGTGTTCATCGTGGATACTGCCTCTTATGATTACCTACGAATCAGAAGAGTAGCTATGAATGGGTGTCTGCTGACAAAGTAGTTCCTTTAACTGCCAGTGGGCATTAAAAGATTGATTATGACCATTTCAAAAGGTGGAGTGGGGCCATGAATAAACTTTAAGTGCACAAACAAACATTCAATATTTAAAATTAACAAACTGAAATAACAAAATCGGGCAGGCTCCATCAGAAGGACACTGTAAATCTCCATTGGTTTCTTTTTACCATCATCTGGACACCTCATTGCTCTAAAGCGAACAGAATCGCAAAGGGGCTTGTCTGGTGGGAGTCAGACTCTGAGTCATCATCTTCTACTTGGAGGGGCTTTGTGCGCTATAGGCAGGCCTTAAACTTGGCCCCCAATAAAGAGGCAGGTGCCCTGATGGCTGGGCGTGTCCTAGGTGGCCGTTGGCCTTGCTTTGTTTGTGTCTTTCGGTTGGGGTACTGGCGCCGGGATGTCTGAGACAGTATCGGCTATCTGAGTATTAGTCCTTTGTTCCTCGGAGATGGGCCATCAATATGTAAATTGCCTCGGAGTTTCGATTCCGTCTGCAAACTGCCTTCCACATATACATTCAGGCTCTGTGCCTGCTTGTTGCTTAGTATTGTCCACATTTCCCTCGAGTCTCTGTGAGCGTCCATTTTGTATACCGAAAGTGGCCATCACAGATGGCTACACCGATTATGCCAGCCGTTTACAAGGATTGATGCCCAATTGAAGTGGCTTGAAGTACATAGGTTGGCGGGAACATCGGTCCATGTAACTATAGAGAACGTATGTTTATCTTTTAGCATGCCTGGCCTCCCTGATTTGCTGGTCACTGACATGGCACTCCTTTCACAAGCGAGGAGTTTGGAGGTTTCATGAAGGTGAATGGTATAAGGCATATTTGCACTGCTCCATACCACCCGGCATCCAATGAGTTGGCAGTACTGGTGTTAAAGTGGGGGTCTAAGAAACAGTCTTCCAGGTCCAAGGACCCTTGACTGGTTTGTTTTTTGTTTTGTTATAGGACCACTCCACATGCAGTGACTGGGGTAGCTCCCGCTGAAATCCTAATGGGCCACAGACTTAATACCCGCATCTGCATGGTTTTTCTGGACATTGGCGGGAAAGTACACTGAAATCAGGAATGGCAGGGGCATCAGGGATGGCAGGGGCATGGCTCTTCTCGACAGTTTGCACCCGGAGACCTGGGTGGGATTCTCCGTCCCACCACACTAGTTTTCTGATGTGCCCGTGGCGGCAGTGGGATTCTCCATCCCGCCAGCCGGAAAATGGGGATTCCCATTGTGGGAAATCCCTGGGCGTGCTCCCAGCACAATGGAGAACCCGGCAGCGGGGAATCCAGCCCCACGTGTTTGTTTGCAATTTTGATGGCGGCGCTCAGTGTATCTCTGGCGTTATCCTTCGAACGGGGCCAATCCCTTACCAGGTGAAAATCATGGGTCGCATTCAATGCAAGAATTTAGACCACATTTGATCCAGAAAGCCGCCTCTTCCACAGATTCCCTGCTGCCAGAAATCGCTTCTCCAGCTGCAGCACCTACCAGATTCGGATGTAATGGATGCTCATCCTCGAGATCTCCCTCTGGCGCCGCGCTCATGGCCTGCTCGGGTCACTACAGAATTCCATGGATATAGGAATGCCAAGATGACAGATGTTCTCGAGTCCGACTCCAAGATGGACACGCAGGACGCCTTTGAGGGGGATCCCTTGGTTCCACCACCCACGGACTTGCAGCCGTTACAGCGTTTGTCTCGGAGGCGCCGTTTGCCTTCTCGTTATATACCGCCCGATCCAGCGCCTCGTATCCATGACGCCATCCTGCTGTAAAACTAGTCCGATGCCCTCCTTCACCAGGATCTTCAGTGGATTCCTTGGGGGGGGGGGAGGGTGTGGTGCAATCACTAGTAGTTGCAGCTGTATAAATAGAGCTGGCCAGTGTGACACTGGCTGGAGAAGTAAGCAGAGGTGAACTACTGCTGCTGTGTACATATTGCTATAAATAAAGTTACTTTCTGCTGAACCCACAAATCCCTGCTGGATTCTTCGTGGCCCTCACAATATATACCCTTCTCATTCTCTGCCTCCCCATCCCCATGTTTCTCAGCAGTGGGATTCTCCTTTCCCTCCACTGGCCAATAGGATTTCCCACTGTGGACACCCCCACACCGCCAGGAACCCCGCTGGCGGGAGTGCACTGACGGCCGGACGGAGAATCCTGCCGGCGGAGAATTCAGCTGTTTTCTATTTTCTCTCCTTCCAATAGTTCAAGCAAATGCTGCCACCAAATTAGTTTCTCACAGTCTTTCAAGACCTAGATTGGCAGTCGACTCACCTTGTACCTTATATCTCTGCAAAAGTTTGAATTAGAGGAAAAAATACCTTTCAAACTTAGCCTTCACTGCATGCGTTCTAAATAGGCAATTTTATTAATTAAGAATTTCTTGTCTATCCTTTATTTAAAGCTGGGTCCAGAAGTTGTTACTGAACAGTCCAAAATCCTTCAGTCAAGCCTCGAGTGTGCCTGAGAGATTGAACAACTCACTTTAAATCATCCTTTGAACTTGAACTTCGCTCATCACAGGTAAGATTGTAATGAGAAGCTTCATCACCATGACATTGATGCAAGCATTCTTTGTACAAAATAGAATGAAAAAAATTACAGTCAGAACAAATAATGTGGTTGGCTCTTAACTGTTCTCAAGGGCAAATAGGAATGAGTAACAAACCTTGACTTTGCCAATGACGCCATATCACATGAAGATTAAAAAGATATATATATGAGCATAGTCATGAATTTTATAACCGTAGATATTCCATTTTCAATCTGAGCATTATGATTTATCACATTTTCCTTTCAATATTCGGATTTTAAACATTTACAGAAGAAATCAAGGACATTGTTTTCTCTTCTACCTTCTGAAATACCATCTCTAGAAGCCCAATAGTGACGTCTCCCTCATGGGATCCTGTGGTTTAATCTAAGATGCACCCCTCTTATCTCATTAGAATCACATGCCTATCTTGAGGCGTTTTTCATCGAACCAAAGGTCAGTTTGGTTAAGATTACATTTCACAATATAGACAAAGAAAGTCATAAACGATTTTACTGAAAACTACAGAGTTAGGCTTCACCAAATACCACCTTATTATTGAAAATCTGAAATTTAAAAAAAAGCGGTGGTCGCAACTTTGTTTTGGTGATGGAAGTCTCATCCTCGGGGCTGAAAGCAGACGGCAACCCCATTTCGGCCAGTGGCACTGGGAGCCGCATTTTGTCAGTGGCAGCCAATTAACCGGCCCCAAGAACCTCCGGTCCAATAAGAACCAACGATGGCCATTGCTAGTTCTGGGAGAGATTATCTCATATCCAGGCAACCTTGAAGTAAGTTGGGTTGAGCAGTGGGTGAGCCTGCTGATTGGTGGGAGACAGCCATTAAAAGCAGATGGCACTGTTGGCATATGCCTCCGTGGGCCATGGAATACCCGTATGGAAGGGTGCCCCCTGAATCCATTACCAGGTCACCGGGTTTTACTGGGCATTCTCCTCACCGCAACCAGCCTTCCTTATATGAGCTAAATGCCTGCAGAGATGCAAAGTAACCCTAAATATGATACTTAAGATGCTCTATTGACCTCCCTGCAAGTAACCAATCCGCTAACTTCTCCATTGCTGGCAAAGTGACATTGCTGCAGGAAGATGTTGGGAAACCGGGACTTCTTCCCGCACCATTTTGTTAGCTTTGCTGTTTCCAAATCCATCTCCAAAAAGAGTCTCATTTTATTATCTATTTTATGTAAAATTTCTCTGTAATTGCTTCAGTTGCCCCAATTTCATTGTTATTTCGAAGGAACCTAATCTTGATTTTTAAATTCCAAATTCAAATTTAATTTAATTTAAACCCCCCTGGTGGTACCAATATGTATCCCGATGGCTTCAATAAATATTTATTCCTCTGTAGAGCAGAGTTAACATAAGTTCAAATCAATAGTGATATAAGAAAAGCTGTCACTCCCTTCAGCCTCAGTAGCCAAATGTTACAGTAGTGTTGCCAACCAACATGCATTGTGCATACTAATTGCCTCATATGCAACAAATGGGGTGGGATTCTCCATTTGAGAGACTAATCACTGATGCTGGGACTGAATGTGGGCTGTTCCCCGGCCCCGGCCAATGCTGGAGCCATTCATGGCATGCTAATGGGCCAGCAATCGCGCCACATGGAACATCCAGCCGGTGCCAGCGTTGGATTCACTGGGGTCGCGATTGGCACTGGAGAACCTGACAAGCTGGAGCTGTATATAAGAACCCCACTCCCCACACACACGCATTCCAGCCATTACAATGGCACCACGGATAGCGGCCCCATGGTTCGCAGACGCACGAACTATGGGGCCGCTATCCGTGGTGTGGAGGAGAAGCGGGTACCCTCCAAGGAGGCTGCCACCCGCCAAGGTCACCCAGGCCTGGGCAGAGGTGGCTGAGGTGGTGAGCACCATGGGTCCCACTGCGAGGACCAGCCAACAGTACCAGAAGAAGCTGCACAACCTCTTCAGGGTGACCCGGGTGTGTCACCACCTCCATGCCCCTGACACCAGTCCTGTCCCACACCCCGCCCGTGCCCCCCCACCTCCTCGGGGGTAATCAAAACCCACCAGCCAGCAGCCCATCACATCCCACCGTCCACCACATGCCAACATCCTTACCACCCACCATGGCCAGGAGGCCTGCACACAAAGGCTACGAGTCACGGACCCCCTATGCTGCCCGTATCTGAGTGTCTCACACTGCATTATCTGTCTCCCCAGGAGAAGGTGGCCCACAATTGCCGAGAGGGGGAGAAACCAGAGGGGACTTGCCAGACCTGCTGGCCCTCACCGTTGTAGAGCAGAGGGCAGTAGACCTGGTTGTTGGGGTGGCAGATTGGGCAGTGGGCAAGGCGGAGGTTGGCATGGGACAACCAAGTGAACCCCCAATGAATTGCGATATCCCTATGGCATGAGAGTTACCCCTCCCCCACATCACACCTACCCGCGATCTCACCACGCGTGTTGCCTTTTGTAGTGCGGGGGAACCTTCCGATGAGGTGGGACTGTCCTGGATCCCTCGCCCACAGCCAAAATCCCGCAACTCACCAGCCGACCAGGCATGACCATCCGGGATCCATCACCCCAGCCGCAAACACTGCAAAACTCCAGAGCACCAGTCCGGGGATGACACCAACTTCTCATCACTGCTGTCACCGGCACCCTCCACCGTCCTGGAGACTTTCATCTCAGTGGGCCATTTTTGTGAAAAGGCTCCTGGGACACTCTCTGATGTGCACAACACACATGCTCGTGTGCATCAGGTGTAGGTAGGAACTCCAGAGGTGGTGGAGGGCTGGACGATGGCCTGATCTCAGGGACTAGCTGCCATCTAGACAGATTTCAGGTTTCAGGAAAGGGCGGCCCCAGCAATGCTGGGGATGCAGGCGCAGAGCGTGAGGGCGTGTCAGCAACCTTCCAGCACAGTTGCAGGAGGCGCTGCCAACAATGCATGCCACCCAGGCCAACACCGCACGGGTGATATCCGCAGTGGAAGCCTTGGGTGTGAGGGTCACGGCCATGGGTCAGGATGCCCAAGGTCTGGGCACACTGTGCAGGTGATGCTAAGGCGCTGGCCAGGGCAGCCATGTCACAGCCCACTGTTGCGGTTTCGGACTTTTCTCACCTCATCTCTCTCCCTCGGCAACTACAACGTCCGGTCCCCGCCTTTGAATACCACAAGTTACTTCCACTGGCAGGGCAGAGCATCGCAGGAGGCTGAAGAGAACTGGGTCAGGCCCATTAATGATATGTTAATGCATGCTACTGTACATTTTGCATGCCCACACAGGTGTGAGACGTGGAACCCGTTCATGCCGCCAGTGATGTACTGGATATTGCGTCCATTGGGTATCTGGTGCCGACCTCGATATATGGAAGATGCCCGATTCACCGTCTGATCGCAATTCGCGATTCTGGTGTCGCTGAATGGAGAATCCCCCCATGGTATTTGCCCACACAGGACCACACTGCACATTACGTCAAATAATAATAATAATCTTTATTAGTGTCACAAGTAGGATTATACTAACACTGCAATGAAGTTACTGTGAAAATCCCCTTGTCACCACACTCCAGCGCCTGTCCGAGTAAACAGGGAGAATTCAAAGACCGGGATTCTCAAAAAATAGGGCTATGTCCCCACGCCCGCCAGAAAATGGGCACGAATCACTCCAGACATTTTTCAAAAAGTCCGGAGTGATTCTCCGGTTTTACGAGGGATGGCAGGGCCCCGGCGTGTGCTGTACAACCCCTGCTGCCGATATGGAGCCCTGCACTTTCGGCCGCGGGTCCGCGTGCCATTTTTGAGGCGGCCCCCCCCGCAACAACATGGTGGAGCCACACAGCGGGCCAGCGCAGAAGAAGACAGGTCCCCCCGCGGATCGTGCACGCCCACCAATCAATAGCCCCCGATCGTGGGCCTGTCCATTGTGGAGGTGCCCCCCCCCCCCCCGCCCCCGCAGTCTGACCCCACCCGCCCCCCAGCAGGATGGCCAGCGCGGTAGTGAGTCCGAGCTCCTGTCGGGTGGAACCAGGTTGGAACCATGTCGGCGAAACTCGGCCGGTTGATCGCGGAGAATCGCCGCGGGGGCCTCTTTCAATGGCCCCCGACTGGCACTGCATCGACCTCTCGCACGCGGGAGGCGACGATTCTCCGGTCCGTGGAGAATCGAGTCCCGGCGCTGTGGATCTGAGACCCTACGCCGAGCGCGGAGCCTCGGAGAATCCAGGCCAGAATGTCAAATTCACCGAACAAGCACGTCTTTCAGGACTTGTGGGAGGAAATCGGAGCACCTGGTGTAAACTCACGCAGGCACAGGGAGAACGTGCAGACTCTGCATTGACAGCGACCCAAGCCAGGAATCGAACCCGGGACCCTGGCGCTGTGAAGCAAGAATGCTAACACTGTGCTACTGAGCTGCCCATTTTCTGGATCTTATCAAAAATTAACATGTTGGTCTGTTTGACATTATGCTTTGTACTAACAAATGGAATCCAATCCTATGAGCTCCCTGTATACAGACAAGTTTTCAATGTAAGGCAGTGACGTTCTGCTCCCATTTCCTCCCCCAGCTCCCTTTTATTTTCTGTTCTTTGCCCCATTTTTAATCAGATCTCCTGTGCTAAATTTCCATCTCCAACTGTGTCAGGAATGTTGAAAATTCTTCTAAGAGAGTTTGTTTTTCTTTCCAACCTGGCAAACTGAGGTGGCAGTATAAGCCCCTTGACATACTGGCTGAGTAGAACTATGTCGATCCAGAGATTGAACCTTCCTGATCATACGGCTCAGCACCTTACCGCATATTAGAGTTATCCACTGGCGAGGACCTGGATTCGATCCCGGCCCCGGATCACAGTTGGTGTGGAGCCCACACATTCTGCCAGTGTCTCCACAACCCAAAGACATGCAGGGTAGGTGGATTGATGATGCTAAATTGCCCCTAAATTGGAAATAAAATGAATTGGGTACTCTAAATTTTTTTTTAAAGTTATCCAATGAATCATTGGAAATGTAATTTCTTTTTTGCTATATGAACATGAACTTTCCCCCAATCCCTCCACCACCATATCAATTTTTCCCAAAGGTTTTCCTTGATAGTTTTTTCAGGAATGGGGGATGATAGGGGCTAACTCCTTCCTGGGATATGGTGTCAAGATTCCAAATTTCCCTATGGTACTTGATCCAAATGCTTAAGTAGTGAGTGCTGCTTTTCCGAGTGCATGGACCATCTCAAAAATGAGCTTTTTTCATCCAGCACCGGTACACATGCTTTTCCAGGTGGAGAATGATCAGGACCTCGAGTTACGATGCAAGCGATTCCATCTCTTTTAGGCCATGCGATCAAAGATTAATTGAGTTTTTGGGGGTCTTTCATTATCATCCCCATATGGTCCTATTGTCTTGAGCAAATGGCCAGGTCATTAAATGAATCTTTGGCAGTTCACTACAGATAAGTGTGCATGCATCTCTCAGAGAAAGCAATCAATTAATTGTTCTTAATTATGCTTCCTTGACTTTCATTAATGCTCCTATTTCTTTTCACAGACTTGCTGTGATGAACTCTCTGCACCATACCACGCTTGATAGACACGTGTACCAAACACAACCCTTGGAGGCTTGGGTGGTGACACAGATGAGTGGTCAGCAATTGATGCATTGTGCACGGGAAGTGAAGTGTGAAAAAATCAGATGCAGTGAAGCATGGTGACTGGCAGAGGAGAGGAGCTTCAATAATTAGGCTTCCTTGGATCTGCTTGCACAAGGAGGATGTGGCATGAACCAGACCAGAATATTCAATTACATTTCCACTTAAGATTCTGGTGCATCAAAAATGATTTGAGCAGAAGTCTCTGTTGTTCAGTTTTGTGCCATCTCGATGGGTGCCTTGACAGGACAATTTTCTGTCTTGAATACAGATACAGATACTGTGAGACTCCTGTGACATTTTAGTACAATACGCACTCATGACTTTACTGGGATTTGTATTTTTAATACAATGTGTTTACACTCTCCATGTTTGCATACAAAATGTGTCTCTCTACAGGGAACTTTTTTATTTAGTGAAGCTAAGATAGTTTCAGAATCTCCATGGCTATAATGTTAAGAGCACTATGTGGGCCTCTTCCAAAAATGTCATCAATGAGTGCCTAATACACTAGTCTCTCCCATAGCCATGGCTATTGATCTGCTGATAGACCAGATGAGTATTCTATTCCTCTTCAACTTTAGTTGCTGCTCATTATCCGCATTATCTTCCATTAAGTATAAAATACTAATAGATTAAACCATTCAATCTGTAATTTCTTTCCTAAACATCACCACTTCCCTTGCTTCATTTAAAGCCCTTCTCAAAGCTATTGATTTGGCAGCTCTTTCAGTGACACACTATCTTGTACTCCTTATTTTATTCAGTGTCCATTTTATTCTTATGCTTCTGCCAAATGCTTTAGATATTTCTCACATTAAGCGCAAAGTATAAGTACAAGTCATTATAATGAACTGCAGAAAACAACCAAGCAATATATCAGCACAATTTGGAATTGTTCTCCAATGTATTGCAAATATACCATTCATCCTGCAGTTCAGACCTGGTTCAGCGCTTTGAAAAATAAGGTGGTTGGAAAATGTTGCAATGATTGCTTTAAAATTCCTTTCCAGCAAATTTCTTAACTGATTATCCACTGAAGATATGGCAGATAGTCAAGAGAATCACCGTGGAAATTCAACCCTAATTTGTATTTACTTAATTTGGCTGTCAACCTTTGGCATTCTTTGAAAATGTTTTCATGCTTTCAAAATGTACTTGTCTACAATAGTATTCATTCAATCAACACCACTGGGTCTGCTGAAGGTTGAGGAGCAGAGGAGACTTTCCTCAGCCCTAATTATTGCTAAAATGTTCTGTTTGCCAGCAAAACACTCAAATTATCATTCTAAGTGCCATCTACTTACCTGCTGTTTCCAAAAATTCTATAGCTACTGTCCAAAGCAACTAAAACAACCAGCTACATTAGCAGAGGCCAGCAGTCTTTTCTGGCCTAGTGAGCCCAGGATTCCCCAGTCAATGTTCTCCCTTCATTTTTGTCAGAACTCTTGAATTTGTTTCTCATTTCTATATATCATTGCACGTTGCACAGATGCAAATGTTACAGATGTACTCAACAATATACTGCCCTAGGAATTGGGCCACACAGCACCCATTGTTTTGGCCCTAAAAAGCTGTCTAGGTCTCCAATTCAGCGGGCATGAAGCACATGCTTATTAAGAGTTGGAACTGTGTGTCGTATTGGTAAAGGCCAAACATTGTGTGCGGTGTCCATGGCTGAATCAAGCATTGAGATCTTTGCAAATGCAAGTAAAGGGCCTAGTGCCTATTTTAAGCAATAACTATAAAGTTAGCTTGGCCTGAGGGGGCTGGAGCCCCCTCAGGAAAACTAGGGGCTGGAGTCTCTAGTTCCCCAGACGCATGTTTCTCTGAGGAGTGCCGTTCGCTGGAGGATCGATTCTGTCTTCCTGCCTCTTGTCAATGGGATTCATCATTGCAGCCACCCCTCACCGGTGGGAAACCGGTGGGTGGGGGTATGCTTCCAACAGAAAAAGTAAATTGCAACGCTTGGAGAATATCGGCCCAGGTCTACTTGTTAAAGTTGGTTGTCTATTAAGTGACAACCAACAAGGCAAATTTTAAAAATATACTTCGCTGAATGTAGAGCTGGACCGATCCTCTTGCCCCAAATTCAAAGAAGTCTTACGACACCATGTTAAAGTCCAACAGGTTTGTTTCAAATCACTAGCTTTCGGAGCACTGCTCCTTCCTCAGGTGAATGAAGAGGTATGTTCAAAGATCCAAGGGCTGCGGCATGTCAATGCACCTCCCCCAACTGCTGGTGCTCTAACAACCAAAATGCTGTCACTTTCTTCAATCAGTGCCACCATTTTTCACCAAAATGCCACTTCTCCAACCTCCAATCATCGTCTCTTCTCCCTCACCGCCAAACCCCTTCCCCACTCCTTGGCCATCTTCTCCTCCTCTGACCACCAGCATTCCCAACCCAATCACTTCCTGCTACCTCTTCACCTGTTCGCTGCCACCCTCTCAGACGCATTGGTCGCCTATCTTGATCCAATTACTCTAACTTCCTAATCCTAATGCCCCATTTCATCACTTACCTAAGGGCTGCTGCAGCCCGACCTTCCTTTGTGCTTTGCTTACGAGCTGCCCGTTGTCCCCTGGAGCTCCCCAGCTTGATGGAAATAGAACCCTCAGCTTTATCTCAGGTGAACTTTAGGCATTATTATTCAAGCACAGGGATCATTGCAAAAATTGCTGTGCCTGAATTCCTCAGCCCCAAGGACCACAAGTACAAGGTACTGTTATTGTCTTTTATTTTGCTACTGCTCCACTGGCAATTCTAATAAACCTCTCTCTCTGCACGTTTAAATCGAGGTTTCTGTCACATTCTTAATGGCACAGTAAATTGGAATCTGATGCTTTTCAGATATCTCCTGCTGGCAATGGAAAGACCCTGTAGCGTAGAGGTCAAAAGCTGTGATAGCTTTTACTGTCAGCAATTCTAATTATGAATTGTATCTCTAGGTCTTGCACTAATATATGTCATATGTCAGCTTCAGCCTCTATTTATTGTGAGTCTGAGCAAGAACTGCTGCTCACAAATCCCCCACAGCTGGAGTGGCACGGCCTTTGGTGGAACGTGTCTATGTATCCATTTATGGGCCTTCATTCTCTGCTGTTTGCTTTGTGTGCTTCAGACATATTAGCGTTGTTCCCTCTGATTTGATGACGTCAAACTAAATATAAACTTGATTTGTGCACAATGTGTATTATGAACCTGAACAGAATTAGTCCGTATGAATATAAGAACAGGATTAGACCATTCAGCCCCTCTCCTCTGTGCTGGGAGCAGACACAGCTTTGGCAATCTCCCCTTTGAGTTAGAAGGGCATGAGATTCAAGTATCATTGCCGAGGCGTCTTGAGCACCACACTGACACTTCAGTGCAGTACTGAGATGGTGTTTCAGTGGCAGAGTTGCCGTCTTTCAGATGGGAGGTTAAATCGAGGTTATTTCTACCCTTTCAAGTGGACATAAAATATCCTCTGGCACCATTTTGAAGAAGGGGAGGGGAATTATCTACAGTGCCCTGACTAATCTTTATCTCACAATCAACAGCACCAAAAGAAACAGTTTATCTGGTTGTTATCATATTGATGCTGATGGGAGCTTGCTGTACATAGATAAGCTGACACTTTTCCTGCATTACAACAGTGAATAACGTCAGAAAATAATTTATTGGCTGTAAAGTATTTTACGATATCCTTTGGTCGAGAAAAGTGTTCTATTAATGCCAACCTTTCTCTTCTTTCTTTCAGGGAGATCATAGCCAGAATGAATTTGAGAAAGGTGATGTAAAAGAGAAATAAAGAGAAAGCAGAAGATTGATTTAGAATTTCAAAGAGTAAGAGCTAAAAGAAAACCTTAGATTCTAAAGGGAAAGAGAAAGAGAATGAGAACGCTTAGAAAGAAAAAAGGAAGAAAACGTTTGAACTGGACAAAGGAACCCTTAGCTTGGGCAAATGGAGGTGGCAATAAAACATGAGGGTAAATCAGAATTAATTCCTGGTTTTGATTTGGCAAGGAATATTCGCTCAATGCCTAAGTTCTGTGAGGAAGAAGCTTAAATCTACTTTGTGTCATTTGAGGAAATGGCCTCGAAGCTGCGGTGGTGGAAGGAAAATTGGACTTTTCCACTGCGACATGTGAACATGGGAAAAGCTTTGGAGATATACTCATCTCTTTCAGACAAACAGGCTGGTGACTATGAAATGGTGAAAATTGCTGTTGTCAATGCTGATGACATAGTGCCAGAGGCTTCCTGACAGGAATACAGAAATTTAAGAAAAAAGAGACACACTTTTTGTGGAATTTGCAAGAGCAGATAGGTTGAACAAGACTTTGAAAACATTAGAGGGTTGATTCTAATGAAGAATTTAAAAATAATGTCCATTTAGGTTCCACCTGGAAGACCAGTGGGCTTTGGAGATAAGGGAGGCTGCAGTAATGGCAGATGACTATGAGCTATGAGTGGTTTCTTGGGCTTTGTGAACTCACTGATGAACTGGACAGATAAGAAATCTGCGATCTTGGTAAGGAAATGGTCTGGGGAAGAAACAGACCCTGCTCGGAGTAGTAAGCGAGGCCGTTCTGAAGCTAGGTTTGATTCAAAGGGGCCAACATGTTAACTTTGTCATAAAAAAGGACACGTGAAGGTGGAATGTTGGAAATTAAAAAACAAGAAAGCATTTGTAATGTTGCACATTGTTCCTCCAGAAAATGCTGTCCCAGTCAGTAAACTTTAGGATGAGCTATAGGTTCTCCTGTGTTCCCACAAAAGCGGACCACGATGCAGGAAATTATAGAAGTTTTCTGTTTAATGGTGAAGCGTCCTTCTTAATTAGTGAGACAAAGAAGCCATTTTTAGTCTTAAAGATGCAGGATCAGCACAGTCACTGATTTTGGCAGTTCACAGAAATTCCTCACCAGAAAACTTAATAGGTAAGTGTATTGTTATGAGGGTATTGATGGAAATTGTCTATTGTTCTTTTGTATACAGTTAATTCGAAACATGACTTGATATCTGCTCCTGTAATTGTTGGTTTTGTTCATAATTTGGTTATTGATGGTGTGGATTTTTTATTGGGAAATGACTTGGCTGGGAAGGTACTGCTGTCTTTGGTGGCTACAGGAAAGCCTATTGAGGCTGTTGAAATGGTCATTATACAGGAAAATTGGAGTGACTTAAAATAATCCATGACTTTCTGTAAACCAGCTGCAAGAATTAATGCTTCAACTAACATTCTGCCCAAAGAGTCGGAAACTCACCCTACTGATTTTAACGAAGATACGGAAGCATAAGGCTGAAAAGAAAAGGTTAGTGGCAGCTTGAAATGAGTTAAATCTGCTTTAGTTAAAAATGCAAGAAAAACATGCACATGGTGTGGCAAAGCACATCGCAACAGTACTCCAAGCTAATGATGAAGCAAAGGAAAGGAATTATTTGAAGGAGACTGGAAAAGATGAGTTCAATGCTGACACAAAGAGATGAGAGAAAGGATGTGTGTTCTTCAATGTAAATTAAAACTTTGAAATGATGAAGCAATTGCTCTTGCTTGTAAAGGGATTAGAAAAGGCTTAACTCAATGGGAGGAGAAAGACGAAAAATAAATTAAGAAAATTTAGGAACTAATTAATAGAAGTATGGAGCTTTCTCAGTTAGCATTGACATAACTGTTATATTAAATGGGAGTAATATATGTTGCTCATTTGTTTATGCAGAGTTAAACTTAACTTTGATGATGAATGCTCTAAGTCTTCCACTGATAAAAAATTTTTTATTGAGTCACTAATCAATTTACTAGTGAGTTTGATTCTTCAATACTTTTACTAGTAGTCAAATTAAACAAGATAGAATGAGATTAACTATGAATATTATACTATACACTCTGAGCTTACTATACTTCTGTTCTCTAGCCACAACACACCCAAAGAGAGCGGGAAAACAGATTGAGCTTGTTTATATACTCCCTGTTATTGTTGCCCTCTAGAGATCATCTGACTGTACTGACTGCACATTAACCCTTCATGTATTTACATATACAGAGATCACTACAATAACATTAATGAAGGCATTGAAACTGAACATTTATATGTCCGGTTTGGGCGCGTTTATCGGGTGTTTCTAGGTGGATTTATCGGGGTGTTTATCGGGTGTTCATCGGTGGATTTATCGGGGTGCTTATCGGGGTGTTTCTTGATTGATTTCTAGCAATCAGCAATGTTGTTCTTGATAAAATTAACTAGATTAAACAAATCATGAAACCTTTGGGCACATCACAAATACTATTCCAGGGTCTGAACAGCGCACAATCCTAGCAGATCTTAAAAGAGCAACGTGAAGAATGCAAAACCAAGGTACAATCTTCAACCAAGGACAAGTAAATGCTGTAAAGATTACACAAAGGAGATCTTTGTGTGAATTAAAATAAAGTGAATTGACTGTCAGACCGCGCTGAAAAGCATAGTTGTAACCCGCCAACTGCAAGGCCAAATATTGCACCCTCGTCAAGGCAACGGACAGTAAGAACTTATCTTCCCTTAACAGGGGCAGTAATAGCTTGTAATCCGTCACTATGTCGGACTGTTGACCGTACACATACTATTGGAATGTCATCACACCGATTATAACTGCTAAGCCCTCCTTCTCAATCTGGTGTTGTTGTGTTCTGCTTCAGAAAGGGTCCTTGCAGCAAATGCAATAGGGCCTTTCACACCATGTACCATTTTGAGGCTTAAAGGGGTCATGCTACCACAGTATGAATTAGTATTTGAAAGGTAAAAATGTTGGGCTGGTTTCTCTGTCAGCTGACGTCGAAATTGCGAAACGTAATTGGGCATAAAATTGGTTTTGATGCCGGAATTGTAGTGGGTACTGGTTCATGCCAAATCGCAATTCTCCAGTGCCTCAACAGGGACATAAATGAATTCCACTCCGCAAGTACAGTAAACGCCGTTGACACATCATTAGCGGGCCTGACTCAGTATTCTCCGGGGCCTCCGAAATTCTCCGCCTCCACTAGGGAGAATTCCCGGCAGCAAGGTTCACTTTGCTTTTAAAAATTGAGAAACAGGCGCATGGATGATGAGGGAGAGAGAGGAGGTAGGACACAGAGAGGTGCGACCATGGTCTGCCGGCCCTGACACTGGCAGGGCTGGGGGGGAAGGGAGGGGCTTGATGGAAGGGAAGTGCCTTGGGGACAGCATGTGCCCCCACGGGGCTGGGGCGGTGTCTGCACATGGATCGCCATTACTGCGGCACAAAAAGGCAGCCATCTTCCCGCGTATCCCACTGACTACCCACCTTGCCTCTGGATCTGCAGAGTGCCTGCACCCCAACAATCCTGCACCCCACCCTGCACTCCACCACCCTGCACCACACCCTCCGTCATACCACCCCACCCCCCAACTAGCCACCACCGGTGGGCATCACCTGGCCCACCAAGGGCAACACCCAAGAAACCCCTACGGGGGGGGGGGGGGGGGCGCCGGACAGGGTACACGGAGCATACCACTGGCATGGGCAGTCCACTGATGGTTCACCGGCAGTAAGGATGGGCGCTAGGGCCAAAGGCTCCATGGTTCCAGACACCAACAGGGCCCGTGGTGAGGAGCGAGGTGGGGGGCAGGGGGAACATGGAACATGCGAGGGCTAAGTCCGCAGTGCCAACTGTGTAGTCTGGTTGCCCTGTTGGGCACGGGAGGTTTGCACCATACTAACATGTCTGCCTTTCACCCCCTGCAGACAATGGATATCTCAGCCCTCCCAGCCCTCACCATCCCAGCCCACAGCAACATCCCAGCCCACATCACCCTCCCAGCCCACACCACCATCCCAGCCCTCACCATCCCAGCCCACATCACCAACCCAGCCCACATCACCAACCCAGCCCACAGCAACATCCCAGCCCACATCACCATCCCAGCCCACATCACCATCCCAGCCCACACCATTCCAGCCCACATCACCATCCCAGCCCACACAATCCCAGCCCACATCACCATCGCAGCCCACATTACCAACCCAGCCCACACCACCCCAGCCCACACCATCCCAGACCACACCACCATTTCAGCCCACATCACCATCCCAGCCCACATCACCATCCCAGCCCACACCATCCCAGCCCAAATCACCATCCCAGCCAATACCATCCCAGCCCACATCACCATCCCGCCCACATCACCATCCCAGCCAACACCATCCCAGCCCACATCACCAACCCAGCCCACATCACCATCCCAGCCCACATCACCATCCCACATCACCATCCCAGCCCACACCATCCCAGCCCACATCACCATCGCAGCCCACATCACCAACCCAGCCCACAT
The DNA here is from genome assembly GCF_902713615.1 of Scyliorhinus canicula. Classification (NCBI taxonomy): domain Eukaryota; kingdom Metazoa; phylum Chordata; class Chondrichthyes; order Carcharhiniformes; family Scyliorhinidae; genus Scyliorhinus; species Scyliorhinus canicula. The sequence goes on along the minus strand of NC_052159.1, from coordinate 91,439,439 downwards.
CACCATCCCAGCCCACATCACCATCCCACCCATACCATCCCAGCCCACATCACAATCCCAGCCCACATCACCATCCCAGCCCACATCACCATCCCACATCACCATCCCAGCCCACACCATCCCAGCCCACATCACCATCGCAGCCCACATCACCAACCCAGCCCACATCACCATCCCAGCCCACACCATCCCAGCCCACATCACCATCCCAGCCTACACCAACCCAGCCCACATCACCATCCCAGCACACACCATCCCAGCCCACATCACCAACCCAGCCCACACCATCCCAGCCCATATCACCATCCCAGCCCACATCATAATCCCAGCCCACATCACCATCCCAGCCCACAACATCATCCCAGCCTACACCAACCCAGCCCACGTCACCATCCCAGCCCACATCACCATCCCAGCCTACACCAACCCAGCCCACATCACGAACCCAGCCCACATCACCAACCCAGCCCACATCACCATCCCAGCCCACATCACCATCCCAGCCCACATCACCATCCCAGCCCACATCACCATCCCAGCCCACATCACTATCCCAGCCACATCACCATCCCGGCCCACACTATCCCAGCCCACATCACCAATGCAGCCCACACCATCCCAGCCCACATCACCACGCAGCCCACAGCAACATCCCAGCCCACACCATCCCAGCCCACATCACCATCCCAGCCCACATCACCAACCCAGCCCACATCACCATCCCAGCCCACATCACCATCCCAACCCTCACCATCCCAGCCCTCACCATCCCAGCCCACACCATCCCAGCCCCACACCATCCCAGCCCACACCATCCCAGCCCACACCATCCCAGCCCACATCACCATCCCAGCCCACATCACCATCCCAGCCCACATCACCAACCAAACCCACATCACCAACCCAACCCACATCACCAATTCAGCCCACACCAACCCAGCCCACATCACCATCCCAGCCCACATCACCATCCCAGCCCACATCACCATCCCAGCCCACATCACCAACCCAGCCCACATCACCATCCCAGCACAGCACCATCCCAGCCCACACCATCCCAGCACTACCATCATCCATCCCCAGCCCACATCATCCCAGCCTACTAACCATCCCAGCCCACACCATCCCGCCTACATCACCATCCAGCCCACACCATCCCAGCCTACCATCACCCACGCAGCCCACATCACCATCCCAGCCCTCCCATCCCAGCCCACATCACCATCCCGCCCACACCATCCCAGCCCACATCACCATCCCAGCCCACACCATCCCAGCCCACATCACCATCCCAGCCCACACCATCCCAGCCCACATCATCCCAGCCCACATCACCATCCCAGCCCACATCACCAACCCAGCCCTCACCATCCCTGCCCACATCATCCCAAGCCCTCACCATCCCAGCCCACATCATCAACCCAGCCCACATCACCATCCCAGCCCACATCATCCCAGCCAACACCATCCCAGCCAACACCATCCCAGCCCACTCCGTCCCAGCCCACATCACCATCCCAGCCCACATCACCATCTCAGCCCACATCACCAACCCAGCCCACATCACCATCCCAGCACACACCATCCCAGCCCACACCAACCCAGCCCCACACCATCCCAGCCTACATCACCATCCCAGCCCACACCATCCCAGCCCTCACCATCCCAGCCCACATCACCATCCCAGCCCTCACCATCCCAGCCCACATCACCATCCCAGCCCTCACCATCCCAGCCCACATCACCATCCCAGCCCACATCACCATCCCAGCCCACACCATCCCAGCCCACATCACCAACCCAGCCCACATCACCACCCAGCCCACATCACCATCCCAGCCCACATCACCATCCCGCCCACATCACCATCCCAGCCCACATCACCAACCCAGCCCTCACCATCCCAGCCCACATCATCCCAACCCACGCCATCCCAGCCCACATCACCATCCCAGCCCACACCATCCCAGCCCACATCACCAACCCAGCCCACATCACCATCCCAGCCCACATCACCAACCCAGCCCACATCACCAGCCCAGCCCACATCACCAACCCAGCCCTCACCATCCCAGCCCACATCATCCCAGCCAACACCATCCCAGCCTACACCATCCCAGCCCACACCACCCACCCAGCCCACATCACCATCCCAGCCCACATCACCATCCCAGCCCACATCACCATCGCAGCCCACATCACCATTCCAGCTCATATCACCATCCCAGCCCTCACCATTCCAGCCCACGTCACCATCCCAGCCAACACCATCCCAGCCCACATCACCATCCCAGCCCACACCCTCCCAGCCCACATTACCAACCCAACTCACAGCACCCTCCCAGCCCACATCACCAACCCAGCCCACATCACCATCCCAGCCCACATCACCATCCCAGCCCACATCACCATCCCAGCCCACAGCAACATCCCAGCCCACACCAACCTAGCCCACATCACCATCCCAGCCCACACCATCCCAGCCCACATCACCATCCCAGCCCACATCACCATCCCAGCCCACATCACCATCCCAGCCCACACCAACCCAGCCCACATCACCATCCCAGCCCACACCCTCCCAGCCCCATTACCAACCCAACTCACAGCACCCTCCCAGCCCACACCAACCCAGCCCACATCACCATCCCAGCCCACATCACCATCCCAGCCCACACCAACCCAGCCCACATCACCATCCCAGCCCACACCCACCCAGCCCACACCAACCCAGCCCACACCATCCCAGCCCACATCACCATCCCAGCCCACACCATCCCAGCCCACATCACCATCCCAGCCCACATCACCATCCCAGCCCACACCAACCCAGCCCACATCACCATCCCAGCCCACACCAACCCAGCCCACACCAACCCAGCCCACATCACCATCCCAGCCCACATCACCATCCCAGCCCACATCACCATTCCAGCCCACATCACCATCCCAGCCCACATCACCATCCCAGCCCACACCAACCCAACCCACATCACCATCCCAGCCCACACCAACCCAGCCCACACCAACCCAGCCCACACCAACCCAGCCCACACCATCCCAGCCCACACCATCCCAGCCCACACCATCCCAGCCCACATCACCATCCCAGCCCACACCATCCCAGCCCACATCACCAACCCAGCCCACACCACCCAGCCCACATCACCATCCCAGCCCACATGACCATCCCAGCCCACACCCCCCCAGCCCACATCACCATCCTAGCCCATACCATCCCAGCCCACATCACCAACCCAGCCCACACCATCCCAGCCCACATCACCAACCCAGCAGTGAGGAAAGCAGCACCCTGTTTTGCAGGTGCTGAGTTTGTGCCCCTGCTGGAGACAGCGAGGCAGGCCACTCTGTACCATGGCTCGTGAAGGAGACTGGCGGCTGCTGCTTTTCACCGTGCCTGGGCGCACGTGGCCGAGGCTCTAAGCGCCACGAGCAACACCATCTGGACCGGCCTTCAGTGTTGGAAAAAACTGCATGACATCCTCAGGTCGGCCAGGCTGAGTAGGCTTCAGTGGCCAGGGCACCTGCTCCTAATAGCCCGTTTGGGTGCCGGCATGTGGTACATGGCGGGGGATCAGTCGCCCTCTGGGTGTGGCATGAGGTGGGGTTATGGGTGTGTGGGACGGTCAGGTGCACAGAGCAGCGTACCCATCCTTGCTGCCCTGAGGAGGTTGTGTAATTTCTTCCAGCACTGCTGGCTGGTCCGGATGGTGTTGCTCGTGGCATTTACGGTCTTTGCCACCTGTGTCCAAGCACAGCAGACAGCAACAGCTGGCAGCCTTCTTCCCGGGCCAGGGTCGCCTCCATAGTGTCCAGCAGCGTCACAAGCGCAGCTTCCGTAAAACGTGGAGCTGCTCTTCTCACTGCCATCTTGTTGGCTGGATGGTGTGTGTGGGGTGTGAAGCGTGTATATGTGGTTTCAGCTTGTCAGCCTCCTGAGAGTCAATGGCAAACCCAGTGATCCAGCACCATTTCTCATTGAATCGATCGTGTTCCATGAGGTGCCGATGCCAGCCCCTAAACAGTAGCTGAATCGGTCCAAGTGCGGCACCAGTTTTGCTGTCGTAGAAGTCCACAAATCCTGCCCCGGCGTCAACACTTAGTCTCAGGAATGGAGAATTTCACCAGTTGTATCTTATAATTACCATGGGCAGCATGGTAGCATAGTGGTTAGCACAAATGCTTCACAGCTCCAGGGTCCCAGGTTCGAATCCCGGCTTGGGTCACTGTCTGTGTGAGTCTGCACGTTCTCCCCGTGTATGCGTGGGTTTCCTCCGGGTGCTCCGGTTTCCTCCCACAGTCCAAAGATGTGCAGGTTAGGTGAATTGGCCATGCTAAATTGCCCTTAGTGTCCAAATTGCCCTCAGTGTTAGGTGGGGTTACTGGGTTATGGGGATAGGGTGGCGGTATGGGCTTGGGTAGGGTGCTCTTTCCAGAACCGGTGCAGGACTCGATGGGCCGAATGGCCTCCTTCTGCACTGTAAATTCTATGAAATAAGATCTATGAAATTCCATTGACGAATATATTCCCCTTGCTAATGAAATTTTAATAATAATGATCACTTATTGTCACAAGTGGACTTCAATTAAGTTACTGTGAAAAGCCCTTAGTCACCACATTCCGGTGCCTGTTTGGGGAGGCCGGTATGGGAATTGAATCCACGCTGCTGCCTTGTTCCGCATTACATGCCAGCTATTTAGCCCACTATGCTAAACCAACCTCTGGTTTTATGTGCGATATTTGAACCTGTCAGCAGAAAGCTGTCAAATCCCTTTACCTCCCAGTCAGGGATACTCAGCTACCATTTATCCCCAATGTTATCTTCTCTGCAATTGCTCATTGTGAAATGTGTGGAGAAGCACCTCTTTCTGACCCTGTGATTTGCACTCTCCTTTTTTTCTGACATCAGACAGTAGAGAAGGCCAATGATGACTAATTGTATATATTCACTTCATCAATGGAGTGCATTTGGTGAGAGCGAATGACTATCGTAGAGGTTTTTTTTATTGACTTTATTATTTTAATGCCTCTTAGCTCCTGTCCTTATTATTTATGTACACCAAATTTTTTAATAATCGAATTCCAGTCCCTAAGATGTTAATTTAGTTCATTTTAATTTTATCTCCTGAGATCTAATTAATTAGGTTGGTTATTTATTATGTGTTATGTATTTCCCATAGCCCCTCAGTATAAATTAGCTCCTCCTTCCCCTGCAACAAATGCCCACTCGCTAAAATCTTGTCACCAATCCATTTAGCAGATTCTCCCAGTGCTCAGCTCCCAGCTCCCAATTCTTATTTAGAAAGAATCATAAAATAGACATGATCAGCGCCACATTACAGGATAGTATTGATGAGGGAGGCTATGGGCGGGAATCTCCGTTCCGGAGTCTAAGTGCTCCTGCCAGTGGCGAATCAGTCTGGTCCCCACTGGCGCTGGGAGAGCCACCAAGGTGCTAATCACAAAGCTTTGCCATGCAAAGTTATGCATGGTGGAAAGTGCCCTGATCCCAGCATTGAGCAGTAGACCCTGCTCCCCCTCACAATGCAAATTTTTACCCCTTCACTGACAAGGGAAGAATCCCAACACCTCAGCTAGGAGGGGCATTATTCCCCCCACTCCACACCTCATGAACGTCTCTTTGCCTTCCCCAGGAAGTCCACATCCGGGGTGTCGCTCCCGACTTGGCTCGGAGCTCCAGGACAAGTCCTGCTCCGTAGGCATGTCTGGCTCCACAAGGCGGATCCGTTGGTGGAGAGGGTGCAGTTGCTCTATGCGAACCCCCAGTACGTGTGTAACCCCGATGGCCGCCAGGATGCTCTCTCCCTCAGGGACCTGGCACCAGCAGGTTCCCTTGCACACTGGCGCTCCCAGCAGAACCCCCTCCCCCCCCCCGGACCACCCGTCCTCCTCCTGCCCACGCCCAAGGATGAAGAGGATTTCGGCATGCTCCCGGAGTCACCGAAGACCAGTCCAACATCGGCATCGCCGCCACCACTGCGTCGCACCCAGCAGCACATCAAGGCCCCGGACTAGTTAAATCTCTAACTGGTCAACTGGACTTCAAAAGACATTTTTTGTTCTCACAAAAATTGTATATGTAAAATTCAGTTGTTGTATATAATTCTCCACCACCCCCGCTGGACTCAATTTTAACAGGGGGTGAATGTGGTAAATCACTGTTGCACCTATATTCGATGATGATGTATGGTAGGACCTGTACTACAGGTACGACGGTAGTCCCTGCCAGTAGGCGGAGTATAAATATGTGTGTTCTCCGTGCAGCAGCCATTTTGCCAGCTGCTGTGGGAGGCCACACATCTTAGAGCAATAAAGCCTCAGTTGTATTCAACTCTCATCTTTGTGCAATTGATCAGCATCACAGGCCCCACTTCAATCCTCACCCCTTGGCATTGTCAGTGGTGCACTGATCCCTGGTACCATGATACTGACATCCTGGCAGAGAAAGCCTATGATGATTGCATTGTATATATTCACTTCATCAATGGAGTGCAATTGGGGGTGATGGACCCAATTGGGAGGATGGGGTGGTCAAGGAGTGAAGCCATTGCTCCTGTGCCACTCTGCTGCTGTCAGGCTGCAGGAGGGTCCCCCAAGTGTCCTTGTGTTTGGGTAGGTTCGGGCTGTGGGTAAGGGTTAGGCCCCTGACCCTCCCCCTGGATGTGGGTCTAATGTCTGGACTGTTCCTTCCAGCCCTGGGCAACCTGAAAATCACTTTTGGCATGGTGATCTCAGGCCGCCCTCTGTTCACATTCTTCATCCCGGTCCGGGCCGGGATTCTCCCAGCCGGCAGCTAAGTGTTGATGTCGGCATAAACACCGGAGTGGTTCACGTCGATGTCAATGGGCCCCAAAGCACAGTGATTCTGAAGGCTAGATCAGGCCAGAACGGGTGTCACAGGATGCGCGTGTGCGCGGCCCCACACCGGCGTCAGAGATGCGCACCGCGTAACTTACCGGTGCCGCGGTAACACTCAAATAGACGTGACCTCACACATAGCTGACGCTCCTGGGCGGCGTCGAGCAGAGGAGCCGGCCTCAGGATCCCAGCCAACATCGCACGTGGAGGGCGATGGGCAATGCTGTCAGCGGCGTTAGGGTGACATCCAGGACAGGCGAGCAGTGTTGCAAGAAGAATAAACAACCTACTCAGGGCAGCCAGGGTGAGTACCCAGCACTGTGCCCATGGCACCAAACCCCCACACATGTGACACCGTCCCCCTCCCCAGTGGACGGTACAACCCCAGCCTTGACCCAAATGGCTGCACCCACCCATGCCAGCCGCATTGGCCGGATGCCCTGTGCATCTATGCCAATATAGACCCAACTGCTGGGCTGCATGCATCAGACTGCCTAACACCGCTGATGTTTATGTGCCCCCCCCCCTCCCCCCCCCCCCAGGATAAGAGTGCCCGTAACCGCCGAGTGTGGGAGAAAACCGGAGGGGGTGCTCCAGAAATGCGCCCCCTCACTGTGCATGAATAGAGAGCACTAGATGTAGCTGACAGACCCAAGGACCGGGAGGTTACCCATGCCATAATCGTGGCGTGCCACAACTGCGACCCCCCCTGCTTGGCCCCACCCTCACCCCACCACTCACCCCACCCCCACACCCCAGCCCCACACCCCAACCCCCTCACCCCACCCCCACACCCTCAGCCCACCCCTCACCCCACCCCCAGACCACACCCCCTCACCCCACCCCCACACCCTCAGCCCACCCCTCACCCCACCCACACCACACTCCTCACCCCAACCCCACCCCCACACCCAGCCCCTCACCCCACCCCCGCATCCCACACCTCACCCCACCCCTCACCCCACCCCCCAACACCACACACCCTCATCCCCACCCACCCACCCAAACCCCACACCCCACCCCCTCTCCCCACCCCTACAACCCAAACCCCACACCCCACCCCTCACCTCACCCCCACACCACACCTCTCACCCCACCCTCACCCCACCCCTCACCCCACCCCCACACCACGCGCTTCACCCCACCCCTCACCCCACCCCCACACTCCACCCCCACACCATACCCTCACATCCCACACCCCACCCCTCACCCCAACCCTCATCCCACCCCCACATCCCCGTCCGCCTGTCTAACATTGCATGTTGTATTGTGTCAAGCAGAACCACCCGGCGATCGACCCGGCCCACCAGGCGGACACCACCCCAGCCAGTGCCAGGGTAGCTAACCACCCCCCCCCCCCCCCCCCAGGGATCGGCGGCCCATCAGGCATACCCCGCCCCCAGCCAGTGCCAGGGTGGCCACCCCCCAGGGACTCTAGCAGCGATGGGGAGGGCAGCCGAAACAACAGCTCTCTGGCCCAGTCGGGCCATGACAACACGATCCAGGGGACAGACACACAGGGGACAGACACACTGGGGACAGACACACAGGGGGCAGACAGGGGACAGACACACAGGGGGCAGCCACACAGGGGGCAGACAGACAGGGGACAGACACACAGGGGGCAGACAGACAGGGACAGACACACAGGGGACAGACACACAGGGGACAGACACACAGGGGGCAGACACACAGGGGACAGACACACAGGGGGCAGACACACAGGGGACAGACACACAGGGGACAGACACACAGGGGGCAGACACACAGGGGACAGACACACAGGGGGCAGACACACAGGGGGCAGACACACAGGGGCAGACAGACAGGGGACAGACAGACAGGGGGCAGCCACACAGGGGCAGACACACAGGGGACAGACACAGGGGACAGACACAGGGGACAGACACAGCAGACAGACACAGGGAACAGGCACACAGGGGACAGACACACAGGGGACAGACACACAGGGGACAGACACAGGGGACAGACACAGAGGGGACAGACACACAGGGGGCAGACACACAGGGGTCAGACACACAGGGGACAGACAGACAGGGGACAGACACACAGGGACAGACAGACAGGGGACAGACACAGCAGACAGACACAGGGGACAGACACACAGGGGACAGACACACAGGGGACAGACACACAGGGGACAGACAGACAGGGGACAGACACACAGGGGACAGACACAGAGGGGATCCCGGATTTTGGGTCCGATGAGGACACTGACTGTCCATCACAGCCGTCTCCTACACCCTCCGCCATCGCAGAGACTATCACCTCGGTTGGGCTCTTTAGTGATGAGGCTTCTGGGACACTCACTGGTGCGCACAACACAGCCGTACCGGTACAGCAGGTGGAGGTAGGAGCAGCCGGGGGGCAGGATGGTCAGAGGGTAGACCGGCCCCAGCAACCAGCTGCTGCCCAGAAGGGTCCCGGGTTCCTGGGATTCCCACACCCGCCCAGTGACCCGATGCAGTCAGAGACCCAGGGATGAGAGAAGGGGATGACGGCTGGTTTGCTGCAGGTGGAGGTGTCCCTCTGTGTGCAGGAGGTGGGAGTGGTGCCGGTCATGCATGCCCCCCGGCCGAAACCGCACGGGTGGCGTCCGTGGTGGAGGCAATGGGTGTGACGATGTGGGACATAGGTCGGAGTATGCAAGGCCTGGAGCTTTCTGTGCACGTGGTTTCCATGGCATAGGATTTCGCTTCCCTCTCACAGCAGCAATGAGCCAGAGCCAGCTGCAGATCGCAGTGGCGCCCAGCACCATGGTGCAGTCTCAGCAGGCCATGGCCCAGTCTCAGCAGGCCATGGCCCAGTCTCAGTAGGCCATGGTCCAGTCTCTGCAGGCCATGGCCCAGTCTCAGCAGGCCATGGCCCAGTCTCAGCAGGCCAATGCCCAGTCTCAGCAGGCCAATGCCCAGTCTCAGCGGGCCATGGCCCATCTCAGCGGGCCATGGCCCAGTCTCAGCGGGCCATGGCCCAGTCTCAGCGAGCCATGGCCCATCTCAGCGGGCCATGTCCCAGTCTCTGCAGGCCATGGCCCAGTCTCAGCAGGCCATGGCCCAGTCTCTGCAGGCCATCGCTGAGAGCATCGGCGCCATTGCCCAGGTGCTGGCCGGCGTCGCCCAGACACAGAAAGGGATGGCCAACTCTCTGAGCTCCATGGCAGCAAACTGGCATGGTCTGGTTGATATCAGAGCGGACCTCCAGGACTGGCAGTGCCAGGTGCCGGGGTGCCTCGGGTGTTGGATCCGCTCGCACCCCCATCCCATGGAGAAGCCCAGGGGCTATGAGGCACCCTGAGGGAGGAGGAGGTGATGCGGCCCATACCGGGTCCCCCTGCAGGGTAGGTCCCGGAATATCGCGGCACCTCAAACTCCTCCCCTGGTGCATCTGGTGGGCAGCGGGCAGAACTGGGTGGCAGCATGCTTTCTTGGTTGCCCGAAGCGCAGCCTGGCCTACCCAGGCCGGGTTGCCCCAGGAAATGACTGCCAAAGAGGACCGTAGTCACAGGGCAGGGATCACAGCAGTCGGCCTCCACTTCTGCTGTACCATCTGGGGAAACACCTTGACATAATCTTAGGGCCCATAAGGCCAGAAAGTTGGCATGGTTGCAGGGCACAGATTATTGTTACTGTGGCCATGAGTCAGACATTGTCAAACGATGTCGAGCTTAGAGCTCATCGCGGAGCGGGCTGTCATCATCCTCCATTCCATCGACCTGCCCGCTGTCACTAGCAACCGTGTGAGCCCAACTCGTTGTGCCGTAGCTGGATGTGTACTCGAGGGGTTGTGTGCATGCGGGTGATGCAGTATTGGGGGAGGTGATGGTGGTCTGTGGTGGGGGAGGTGAGGGTAGTCGGTGGTGAGGTGGTGCCGTACTGTGCTGTCCGTGCCCATGTTCAGCAATCCCCCCTCTAGTCGGTAAAACGTGTGACTATCAACTCCTCCCGTGCTCGCTGGCCCAGCCCGTGGTGTTGGGCAGCCTCACATCCCTGTCCAGCCCCCATGTCTCGTACATTGCCCCCCCCACCCATCCTCCTCATCTGGAGAGGAGTGCCGTTCATCGTGATCCTCCCTCTCTCCCTCCCCCTCCTCCTCCTGCAGCTCATCGCCCCTCTGCTGGGCTATATTGTGGAGGACACAGTCTACCACAATGATGTGGCCGACCCTCTCCGACGGGTACTGGAGGGCCCGTCCAGAGTGGCCCAGGCATCTGAAGTGCATCTTGAGCAGCCCAAAGCACCTCTCGACCACACAATGGGCATCATTGTAGCCGGTCTGTGGCCTCCGTATAGGTGTCATCAGCCACGGCCGCAACGGGTAACCCCTGTCGCCCAGCAACCAGCCCCTCGAACATTTTGGGGATGAACGATTGCGCCAATATGAACGAGTCATGTACACTGCCCGGGTACCAGGCACAGACGTTCAGGATTCTCATTTGGTGGTCACAGGCCACCTGAATGTTCATGGACAAGGACCCCTTCCTATTCATGAACATCGCCCTGCTATCCAATGGTGGCCGCATGGCGACGTGCAGCCCATCGATCGCCCCCTGAACCATGGGTATCCTGGTGACCGCAGCGAAGCCCGCTGCCCGGGCATCCTGGTGGGCGTTGTCCACTGGGAAGTGGATGTACCGGTTCACGATGTTATACAGTGCGTCAGTCACTGCACGGATGCACGGGTGCACTGACGCCTGGGAGATGCTGGACAGGTCCCCAATCGGCGACTGGAAAGACCCCGTCACATAGAAGTTCAGGGCGACCGTGACCTTGATGGCAACGGGAGAGGGTATCCCCCCCCAGTCCCACATGGTGCCAGTTGTGCCGTCAGGTGGCAGATATGGGCGACGGTTTCCCGGCTCATCCGAAGTCTCCTCCTGCATGCCCTGTCCGAGAGATCCTGAACAGGACATGCGGCGCCGGAATACATGAGGCCTCATCGGGTGCCTCCGTGGCCGTGGCACCGCCTCCTCCTCCCCCCTCTCCTCCTCCTCCACTTCCTCCTCCTCAGTATCCTCATCCCATGGCTCCCCCTCGTCATAGTCCTCCTCCTTATCCTCCTGCGCCTGTCGGGCGGGTGGCCCTCCAGCCTGAGCAGTTGCCAGCTGCCCCACTGTGGCCGCTGCTCTGCTCCAGCTCCCACAGGGCTTCATGCAGGGCAGTGACCCCTGCCACGGCGGCCAACAATGCTGGAAGATGCCAAAGCATTACGATTTGCAGTGGGTGGAGGTAAACAAAGTTTCATAATTGCGCATACCCCCCTCCACAACTAGGTGCCATGGGCTACATGGTTGACCTAGTTGTAAGCTTGCGCTCAGCCACGCATGCCCCTCACCCCTGCCCACCCCTTCGGTGCCCTGACACCCGTGGCCCATCCCTCCTGCTCGAGCCATCGTCTGATGGCACTGCCCTCACCGGGGGCTACCTCGTGTGTGGCCCTGGATCTACCTATCGGTGGGTGCCGCCGGCTAGGTGGGGGGGGGGGGGGGCGGGGCGTGGTGGGTCCGGCACACAGCCAGATGCCGGGCACCTGGGCTGAGCCAGCAACCGGGGTGGCTGCCCAACTGCGTAGCCACAGTCATGGCGTCCGTGGAGTGGCTCTGCACTGTCATGGCGGGCCGTGCCTGGCCGCCCCCGGCATCACCCCCCAACCCCCACAGCCATGGCCGTGCTGTCTCACCATCCTAGGGTCCCCCCACGCAGACCCCTACCTCCTCCGGCCTCAGTGTCAGCCTCCACCACTGGTTGACGCTTTTCAAAGCATGTTAGAATTGCACTGATGTGACCTCTGGTCACGCCGGCTGGACTTTGGTCCATCCAGGCCGCAATATCGCTGGGGGCCCGGAGAATCGCAGGTTGGGCCACCTCTGCTGATTCTCCGGGCTGCACAGCACCACCGCGTTCGAGCGGTTTTGGCTGATTGGGAGTATAGCGTCCCGGCGTCGGATCGCTGTCGCGGGCCGTCTCGGCATGAACGCCAGTGTGGCTCGGAGAATCCGGGCTCTGATCTGTTTATACTCTGAAGTGGCCTTCTCACTCTGAACTACTCTCTCTGACAATGCAGAACAGATCAGACACTTCATAGAATCATAGAATGTACAGTGCAGAAGGAGGCCATTTGGCCCATCGAGTCTGCACCAGCCCTTACAAAGTACACCCTACTGAAGCCTAACTATCTACCCTATCCCCGTAACCCAGTAACCCCTACTTATCGTTTTTTTTGGACACCAAGGTTATCATGGCCAATCCACCAAACCCGCACACCTTTGGACTGTGGGAGGAAACCGGAGCACCTGGAAGAAACCCACGCACACACGGGGAGGACGTGCAGACTCCGCACAGACAGTGACCCAGCCGGGAATCGAACCTGGGACCCTGAGGCTGTGAACCAATTGTGCTAACCACTATGCTACCGTGCTGCCCAGTTCATTGAACATTCCAGTCAAGAGGAATTTCCCTTTGCACCTGCTCCCTCAGCCCAATGATTTTTGAACTGTCAGAGCTTCCATAGAAAGCCCAAGGTCTTAAAAGCCTGAATACCACTGAGATCGTTTGAAATAATAATCATTCATTCCACGTCAGAGTCAATACCTTTAACTAGCCTTTGCTGGGCAGCACGGTGGCGTAGTGGTTAGCACTGCAGACTCACGGCGATGAGGTCCCAGGTTCGATCCCGGCTCTGAGTCACGGTCCGTGCGGAGTTTGGACATTCACCCCATGTTTGCGTGTGTTCCCCCCTTCAACCTAAAAGATGTGCAGGGTAGGTGGATTGACTACACTAAATTGCCCCTTAAAAACTTATTTTTAAAAAACTAGACTTTGCTGGACAGCTTAATGGTTGCAATAATAATAATATATATCAGTGTCACAAGTTGGCTTACATTAACACTGCAATGAAGTTACTGTGAAAATCCCCTTGTCACCACATTCCAGCGTCTGTTCGGGTACACAGAGGGAGAATTCAGAATGTCCTATTCACCTGACAGCACGTCTTTCAGGAGGAAACTAGAGCACCCGGAAGAACCCCACACAGACATGGGGAGAACATGCAGACTCTGCACAGTGACCCAAGCCGGGAATCGAACCGGGATTCTTGGCGCTGTGAAGTAACAGTGCTAACCACTGTGTTACCGTGCCACCAATACGGCTGCAACAGAGCTTTCTGCCGAAACCAAAGAAGAATTTAAACCACTAAGCTGCTTCGAAGTGGTCAGGAGCTGTCAATCATAACAAGAGTGTTTATTAACATATTGGTTAGGATCAATGGAGAGTACTTAAGATGCATTCCAGTGCGAAGAGGAAGATAAAGAAACAAACCCCCTAGCTGCTGTGTTTGAACCATTAACCTTCAATCACAGGCCAGTGAAAGGTACTGCTCTGTGATATTGGATGGCTGCTTAGCATTTCAAATAATCTCAGGGGATTTGAAGCTTTTTCAAGAGTTGAGAGTTTGCTCGGAAGGTTCTGACATTTAAAAAAACTGCTGATGCAAAGGCATAGGAGTGAGGAAGCATACGTTCAGAAAGGGAATGTATTTCTGTATTGATTCTGTATTGATTTTTGACTGAACTGCCTGGACTGCTCATCAGCTGTCAGGTAGAGCAGGTCAGGGTGTGGAGCTCACTCTAGAGTTTATAAAGTTTGACCATGATGATACTGTTGAACAGAGGGCTGCCTGAGATCACCATGCCAAGGGTGATCTTCAGGTTTGCCTGGACTGGAACGGACAGTGAAGACACTAGATTCCCATCCCTGGGGATGGTTCCTGGGTCAAGTCCTCACCCACAGCCCTCACCCACACAACTCAGAGGAACTTTGGGGAATCCCCCTCTGCGGTCTGGCAGTGACAGAAGGGCAGATTAGCAATGGGACAACCCATTGACCCCCCCTCCCCCCCACCCCACTGTGTCCACCACGCCAGGGCAAACTTACACCAAGGTCCCCCCATGGATTTCCCACTGTGGGGGTCAGAGAATAACGTGGGGGGGGGGGGGGGGGCGGTGCCCAGGGCAGTTTCTGGCTTCCAGCTCGTTAATTACATGCACCTGCTGGCACATGGTGCATAGTCCGTTACGGGCGGTGATGCGGGAGTGGAGACTGGGGATGGGTCTGGTGGCCATGCCGATCCCGTTTCTCGGCTAACACTTTATTCGCCATCCGATCGGGATAACTGACCACAACAGCAGAGAATAGAGAATCCACACCTATGCCCTATATTTTAGCTTTCCAGCTAGAGTTAAAATAGGTACAACAAACAATCCACTTTATCTTACCTCACTAACTCAAGAGCTTTTATCTCTGTGTGCTACCCAAAACATTTTTCCAAGAATTCAACATCCTTTGCCCCAAGAATTAATTTTTTTTTTGAAAATCTTTTTATTGACTTTTCTCATATTTATAAACGGTAGTGTATGTACATTACATTTTTCTTTTCCGCGCTAATTTACTTTATTTTACAGAGAGGTTTATTTTTTCCTTCATTTCACTAACTCTATGTACATTTCATTGTCCTCTGGATCGGTAATTCCCCCCCGCCCCCTCCCCCCGCCCTTGGCCTCAGCACCCCTCCTCTTCTCTTCTAGTTTCCCCACCTTCTTTCCCCCCCGGGTTGTGCTTTGGTTCCTCATCTATCTTTTTAAAAATTCTTAGCTTACTCCTTGTTGCTGGCCTCGAACAGGTTTTGGAACAGGCTGACGAACTGCCCCCAAGTATCCAGGAAGCCTTCCTCTGACCCTCGGATGGCGTACTTAATCTTCTTTGACTTGTTAAAAATAACCTGACTGGTACGTGAGAGGTTTTGTAATGTGGAGGAAGATGCTTTGCTATCAAGGACGGCAGTTGGACATTTGGAAATGTTGTTCCGCAGGCAGTAAAATATTGAGAAAAGTGAGCTTTGACACAAGGGGCGGGATTCTCCAATAATGGGGCTATGTCCCCACGCCTGTGAGAAAACGAGCGCGAATCTCTCCGGACTTTTTTCTAGAAGGTCCGGGGTGATTCTCCATTTTTAAGGCGGCTTGCAGGGCCCCTGAGTGCTCTGCACAGCTCCGGCTGCCGATATGAGGTCCTGCACTTCCGGTCACGTGACTGCGAATGCGGGCAGCTCCGCGCGACATGGCGGACCCACACAGCAGGCCGGCGGTGAAGAAGTATGCCCCCCCCCCAGATGCCGAGCATCCGCTGATCGGTGACCCCGGTGGAGGCCCGCCCGGTGACAGAACCCCTCCCCCACCACCCCCCCCCCCCCCGCCCCCCACCAGGACGGCCACCGCAGCCGCGACTCCGAGCTCCTGCCGGGCGGAACCAGACGTAAACCACGCCGGCGGGAACATGGGTGGTCGTCCACGGAGAATCGCCACGGAGGCCTCAATGGCCCCCCGACCTGTGCCGCATCGACCATGCACGCGCGACTGTCAGCGATTCTCCGGTCGGCGGAGAATCGGGGGAAGGCGTTGCGAGTCCGCCGCCCCATTCTCCGCACCCACGCCAGGGCACGATTGCGGCACGGAGGCTCGGAGAATCACAGCCAAGGTTCTGCCCTTTGGGCTGCAGTGAGATAATCTCTGTGACTTCTTCGAACCATA
The DNA here is from genome assembly GCF_902713615.1 of Scyliorhinus canicula. NCBI lineage: Eukaryota > Metazoa > Chordata > Chondrichthyes > Carcharhiniformes > Scyliorhinidae > Scyliorhinus > Scyliorhinus canicula. The sequence continues at coordinate 91,422,937 of NC_052159.1, read as the reverse complement.
AAGCTCTACAATACACTGTGGCTCCAATTCTGGCTTCTTATGCCCCACTTAAAGGTGATATGCATGCATACATAAATGTATATTGTTGTATAAATGTATAAAGCTGTTTGTCAGTATATGTAATCGTAGGTATGAGCTTTGGCTAGCGGGTGGCACCAGACATGCATCATGTGACTGATGTGATGGGTCAGTTGGTAGTATGATGTACAGTACGACAGTCGCACTTAGAGTAGCTCCCTGGAATTTGAATAACTTTGTTTGTATATAAATCTGTTAGTTATCTTTCCACGTGTTTTACAATAAATCATCGTTCTGGTTGAACACTTATATGTTTTCTTTCTATCTTCATCATCGGTGGAACCACAGAACATAACATGGTACCAGGCGTCTTGAACATTTAAAGGTAACGACAGACAAGACAAGGCGAAGTACGTCAAAGACTAAAAAAACCAAAAGAAGCAATTTCTTCGCCAACCTGATGAACTATGACTATTTGCATCTCAATGCATCAATCGATGGTGAAGTTCAGGTTCAAGTCTCGGGTAATGTAGACAAGAACTGGTGCATTTTCAAATAGCAGTTTCGACTCTACGTCTTAGCTCTTGGCCTCCAGGCGCAGCCTGACGAGAGGCACATTGCATTGCTGTTCACGGTAGCAGATCCTCAAGCACTTGAAATCTTTAATACCTTTGGTTTTGATAGCGAAGAGGGAAGCAAGAGTTATGATGAGATGATTAATCACTTGGATCGGCATTGCTCTTCGAAAAAGCATGAGACATTTGAAAGATACTTATTCCGTACATGTACCACAAAAGCTAATAAATCATTTGATAGTTTTGTGTGAGACCTGAGGTTGAAGGCCCAGTCTTCTAATTTCGTACAACTGCAGTCATCGTTGATCCGGGACCAAATAACTTTTCGGACATCGAGTGATAGACTTCGAAAGAGATTGTTGTGGGAAGACAACCTCATGTTAGAAAATGCCATTAAGATCTGCCAGGCAAGTGAGTTAGCTGCACAGCAGATTAGTGTGCTCAGCTCAAAACATGTTGGCGCCAATCTTAGAGAAGATGCTGGTGCCATAAGCACTGTGACACAGTCCAAAAGAAACGTGGTCTTAGTGTGGGCAGCCATTTTAAGAGCACTGTGACGTAGTTGAAAAAGAAATGTGATCTCAGTGTGCGTGGCCATTTTGGGCAAGAGACCAGATCCGCCATTTTGTGCCAGCAATGTAGAACATTGTGCCATTTGCCACAATGATGTCCTGCACTAAAAAAGGTTTGCCACAAGTGTGGCTGAATGGGTCATTTTGTCAGGCGATGTACCTTCGGTCTGACAGCTGTCCGAACAGAAGTGAAGTGTATGGCTAAGGATAAATGCATCGACAACTGGACTAATGTAAGCATGATTTTGGATAGCGGCACAACCCGTTCAACCAGCCAACACAAAGAAACTTTCAGCCACAGTGAGGTGAATGTGGGGACCGTTGAGGACAGATGGGCAATCCCGCTAATGGTCAATGGAACATCAATCAACTGGAGTAAGGGCCAATCTGATCCCATTGTCAGCGGTGGGATGACTAAAAGTCAAATCAAACATTATTCCAAGATCCGTGCTCCTGAAGGATTACAACTGTCATCCGATATGACGTTAGGAGCATGCGAGCTCAAAGTCACCATCAAGGACAAAACGTGTAGTGTAGTATTCTCCATAGTGGAGACAGAACATGAATCGCTCATTGGAGTGAAGGCACGTGATGAACATGGGCTTGTCAAGCGGGTGTACACTGCAGAACACTTGGCACCCTGCTGACATATTTCAGTTGAATCGATCATGAAAAATTATCCGGAGATGTTTCAAGAATATGGCAGCCTGCTCTTTCCATATGGCATCCAGCTAAAGGAGATTGCGAAGCCGGTCGTGCATGTGCCCAGCCAGGTGTCTGCCCTGCTGAGGGACAAGCTGATGGCTGAGTTAAAAAGAATGACAGCTTTAGGCGTCATCAGATGCATAGAAGAACCCACTGACTGGGTCAATTCCATGGTGTGTGTGCAAAAGAGGAATGGTGACCTGAGAATATCTATGGACCTCAGGGATCTCAACCTGAACATTAAAAGTGATCACTACCCTTTCTCGAAGAGGGAAGGAATAGCGTACAAAATGGCTGGAGCGATGTGCTTCAGCAAGTTGGACGCATCACATAGCTTCTCACAGCTTAAGCTCAACAATGCTAGCACAAGGTTGTGTACGTTTAACACATCCTGCTTCCTGCAAATGCTGTACGGCATAATCTCAGCACCTGAAACTTTTCATCGTGCCATGGAACACGTAATGGAAGGATTGCCACGCATCCATGTCTATGATATTATAATCTGGGGGTCCACACGTGAGGAGAAGATGAAAGGCTTCTTCAAACCCTACAAAGAGTTAGCAAGAATGACCTCAAGCTCAATCAAACAAAATGCCAAATCGGAGTTCATACCATCACCTTTTTAGGGGACACGCGTTCTGAAAAAGGTGTGCAGTAAGATTATGAAAAAAATCAAAGCCATTCTAACGATACCACGGCCCACAGTCAAAAAAGGTGTCTTACGTGCATTTAGGATGATTAACTTTGTGGGAAAGTTTATTCATAACCTGGCCTCCAAAATGTCCCTACTGCAGAACTGTATAAAAAAGGATGTTGTTTTTCAGTGTGTCCAAAACACGAGTAGGAGTGGAAAGCGCTGCGCATCTCCCTGATGACAGCAACCATCCTTGCCTTCTTTGACATGACAAAAAAGATTTCCATTGATGCGTCCCAGAATGGTCTTGGAGCATTACTTCTGCAGCAGGATGCAGATGACAGCTGGCTGCCAGTGGCATACGCATCGAGAGCTATGACCGAAACGGAGCGCAGGTATGCGCAGATCATAAAGGAATGCCTGGGGTTAGTCACAGGCCTAGAAAATTTCATGACTATGTGTATGGGCTGCCTACGTTTTTTAGTGGAGACGGACCACAGGCCACTGGTTTCCATAGTGTCAAATGTCCCCTCGAATACAACGCCTCATGATGAAGCTCCAGCTTTGACCTCATCAATACGCCAGGCAAGGACATGGCAGTCGCCAACATGCTCTCTCGAGCCATGGGCATCAATGAGGTTCGCTGGGTTGATGACGATGTCCAACTTCATGTCAATCTTATCACTGCGTCGTTCCAGTCTCCGACGAGAAGTTGCGCCTGATCAAGGCAGAAACGTCCAAGGATGCAGTCCTACAAAGATGGTCAAAGGTCTCAGAGAGGTTTGGCCTAAGGGTTCCTTCTCTGCATACTCTGAACTCAGTGAGGCAAATGGTCTTCTCCCGCATTTGTTGAGGCTGTTCATACTTAAGAAACTTCATAAAGGGCACCTGGGCATTGCAAAGTGCAAACGTAGGGCAAGGAAGAGGATCTATTGTTCAGGCATCACCCAAGACATCACAGGTATGGTCGACCACTGTGACACATGTCAGACATTTTGCCTCAAACAAACCAAATAACCGAAGCAGGAAGGTGACATCATTGCCAGTCCGTGGCAGAAAGTGGGGATGGAGTTGTTTCATTTCAATGGACGAGACTACCTGGTAATTATTGACTACTTCTTGAACTATCCAGAGGTTGCACATTTGGCAAATTCTACTATTCAGTGTGTCATACAACATGCCAAAGCGATTTTTTCCCGTCTATAGATACCATCTATCTTCATGATTGACAATGGGCCGTGTTTCAAAAATCACGAATGGACTGAATTTGCCCATCACTGTGACTTCAGACACATTACCTCCAGCCCTCTCTGTCCCCAATCGAACGGAAAGGTGGAAAAGGGTGTACATATCGTGAAGCAGTTGCTGAAGAAGGGCTTTGATAATCGGGAAGATATTTATTTGCCGCTTCTCAGTTATCGTTCGGCGCCACTTGTAAATGGACTGTCATCAGAACAGCTGCACATGAACAGGCAGCCACGGACAACCCTGCCTTCTATGGTGGCTCCTCCTGTAAATCGGCGACTCAAGAGGACATTGTTTCTTCAAAAGAGGAAGCAGAAAGAGTTTTCTGATAGGTGTACAAGGTGGCTCCAGCTGTTGCAGCTGGGGACAACATCAGAATTGAGGACCTCTAAAACTGGCGACAGGAGGAGCAAATAGCGTGTGGCCAAGAAACACACGGTTGGAGGCCTGGAAAATCCAGCCCATCATTACATTAATTTAAATTGCATTCCTTGAATAAATGGCTCTGATTAGACATATGTATACTTCCGATTACTGCAGAACTGGTTTATAATTTCAACTAAACTTTTTCTTGTTTAATATTAATGAACCTAATCTCTGGACAATAATTGCAAACGTAACGAGATTGCTTTGGTTTTTGAATTAAGGTCCTTAATGTAGATTCGGAAAAGTAGAGCTGGGGCAGCACGGTGGCGCAGTGGTTAGCACAGCTGCCTCACAGCGCCGAGGTCCCAGGTTCGATCCCAGCTCTGGGTCACTGTCCGTGTGGAGTTTGCACATTCTCCCCTTGTTAGCGTGGGTTTCGCCCCCACAACCCAAAGATGTGCAGGATAGATAGATTGACCACGCTAAGTTGCCCCTTAATTGGAAAAAATGAATTGAGTACTCTAAATTTATTTTTAAAAAAAGAAAAGTAGTGCTCAAAGGAACAGCCCCTCGAGCATTATTCAGGCAAAGAATGGTGAACAAGGGTGGCACAGTGACACAGTGGTTAGCACTGCTGCCTCATGGCGCCGAGGACCCGGGTGCGATCCCGGCCCCGGGTCACTGTCCGTGTGGAATCACAGTCTGTACATTCTCCCTGTGTCTGCGTGCGTCTCACCCCCACAACCCAAATGGTAAGTGGACTGGCCATGGTAAATTGCCCCTTCATTGGAAACATTTAAAACATTTTTTAAAAAATGATGAACACCTGGAAAGATGTTCTGGGGTAGAGGTAAACACTCTAGATTCATTGAAGGGTTAGTGAAGTACGATAAATTGGATAGTTTTTGTAATTGTCTGTATTCTGCATGGAAGAGCAAAAGTGTGCATCATAGTCTCTCTCATCAATATCACCCTGTAATCTGTCCCTGATCATGTCTACTTTATAATTCTTTCCAAATAAGAATGGTGAGCTGTGAGCTCAGCATTGGGAGAACCTGCTAAATGGAATGCTGACAAGAATTTAGTCAGTGCATATTAGATGAAGGAGAAGGAGGTGTTAATTTATACCAAGGTGCAATAATAAATATGTAAATAAATAATCAACCTAATTAATTGGACCTCGGGAGATGAAATTAACATGAACTAAATAGAGGATACGGACATTTAACCAATCGGAATTAGATGAAATACAGAGTTGGTGCACATAAATTATAAGTACAGGAATCAAAGACATTAAAATAAAGAAGTGATAAACAGAAATCTGGAGAATGCAAAAGAGACTGGAAACTAATAGAAAAGGTAATCCAGACATCGTCTGTAGTCATATAAATATTAAATGGCAGAAAGAGGAGGGATGGGCCTGACGAGGGGAATGGGATCCATTCATGGAGGCCGGGTGCATGGCTCGGGTACTAAATAAGTACATTGCCAAAGTCATAGGGTGCGATTCTCCGGAAAGATTTCTCTGTGGTAGCAAGCGGGAATAGCAGCGAGCTTCCCTGTGCTCAGACCGGTGAGGCCAGGAACGCTATTCAATGTTAATTGGTTCACTTAACAAGGCCCCACGGGCTTCTTGCCTCAAATGAAGGCTCGCCAGCTGATTCAACAGCACTGTGCTCGCCAGCCACCCACTAACAAGGTCGAGCAGCACTTAAACAGCACTTGCTCAGTCGACCCCAGCCAGCTCGCAACAATGGCACCCAGGAGACTGACCCCAAGATTCGGGGATGCTGATCTGGGGTGGCTCCTAGACGCAGTGGGGGTTAGGAGATATGTCTTGTCTCCCTGAGGGTCAGCCACAGGGCTGCCAGTGCTGCCTAGGATGAGGTGGTGGTGGCTGTGAGCTCCGGGAGTGCGACCATGAGATCTGACTTTCAGTGCTGGAAAAAGGTCAATGACCTACACCAGGCAGCATGAGTGAGTAGATCCCAATGCTCCCCCCACCCACCTGAGACCTTTCCGGCCCCATGCAAGCATCCACACCCTCTCAACTCACCATGCGACCCCCAACCCTCCCTCTACCCACAGTCTCCCTTCAACTCCCCAACATTCCCTTCACCACACCATCACATCAACCTTCCCAAACTCTCCTCTCAACCCCCCCTCCCTTCAACCTACTGAAGCCTTCCCTAATGATGCCCTCTTTGTGTTTCCTCAGGAAAATCTCTCCCACAATCGGGTCCAGACTGGCGGTAGGGTGCCGGACTTAAGAATCCTCACCTCCTTCAAGGAATGAGCCCTGCAGGTGAATGGCGTGGCCGAGGACAGAGGGGTCACCCACACGGAGGTTGGCAGATGCTGCAGAGTTGAGGAAACACCAGGCTCCACCCAGAGGACCTTTCAAATATGAGTAGTGACTATCTTACTGCTGACCTATCCCTCCCACTGACCACATGTCCATTCTCCTGCAGGCCCTCCAGCCGATGGCACTAGCCTATCCCAAGTGGCACCCTCTCCAGCTTCCTACAAGACCCCCGGAGGGGAGCCCCGAGGGAGGCACGATCAAGGTGTCACAGCTGTCACCCCATCCTCCACCAGGTCAGATACTCGCGCCTCGGTGGGAAATGTCCGTGGTCAGGCTTCTGGGATACAATCTGGTGTGCACCACATGACTGCTGATGCACATCAGGTAGAGGCAGACACACCCAGGTGAGACAGCAGCCGGTGGTCTGCTGGATCCCAGGACCCAGTCACAACCTGATGCTGAGCCTGTGGAAGAGGTATTTCCGGAGCTGATGGAGATGATAGGGAGTGGCCGGGACATTCAGAGGGAGATGTCAGCAACACTCCAGTAGATCCATGGCCTATTGGAGGAGTCCTAGATGCATGGTACCAAGGCCAACACTGTTAGGGTGGTGACCGTAGTGGCGAGCCTGGTGCACAACGTTGGCGCCATTAGGGAAGGTGTCCAAGACATGGTGCAGCAGTTGGCGATGGCCATGGTTGAAGGCCTCGGCAGAATGCCCGACTCACTAGGGGATGTTACCCAGCACTAGGCTGACCTTGATGAGGTTCTGTGGGACATGTCCTGCTGTCAGCTGGGAAGGGCTGAGGTGCTGCGGAGATTGTCCCAGTCACAGGTGGACATTGTCCCAGTCGCAGGTGGGTATTGAGGAGACGCTGCAGACCATGGCCCGGTCACTGAGGAGCATCGCCGAGGGAGTCGACACGATGGTGCAGACCATAGGGAGCTGCCATGGCTGACTGAATCAGTCGATGCAGGGGCAGCCAGGGCTCGAACCAGCTGCCCCTGCATCCCAAAGTGAACCCTAGGGCCCTATAGGCTCCGGCCGGGAGGAGGGGGCACTAGGCGGCAACCCAGACCCATCGCATGGATTGGCGATGGTGGCCACCAGCTACCCCGAGTTCCACCCTGCTGATGAGGCTGCGTCTCACAGTCAGCACCCAGTACAGGGCGACATGGCTGTGCGTGTGCCGCTGACAAGTGCGCCAGGGCCCTTCGGCCCTAGAGTCTCCAGAGGACGTACGCTAGAGGCACCGGTGGCCAGGGGACGAGGTATGCAGCTGGATGCCTCCACCTCAGATGTGCATCCTAGGGACCTAGTCATAGTGGTAGAACTAGGAAGGCCAGCACATTGAGGATCACTGAGGGCGCTGAGGGAGGGGTGACAGGATGAGGGATAGGTAGAGGGTGAAGGGGTGGGGGTGAGGGGGGAGTGGAATTGCAAAACACAACCAACACCCTTGTTCACTATGATGCCTCTGTCACTTTGTTCCACAATGCGGACCGACCTCCGAACCCTTGGCCCATCTCTACAAGCATCCTCCCCCCTCCCATCCCCGGTCACACTGTGTGCAGGTGATTGGTGTGAGCGAGCAATCAGCAGAGAGGCAGGGGTCAGACTATGGCATTGAGCAGCACCGGCACTCAGCTCTCTGTGGGTTATCATCACTCCCATGCCCTTAATAGTCACCCGCTGATGGTGCTGCCGTAGACCCAGCACCCCGGAGTGATGTTTTTTAAAATTCACTTATGGGATGTGGGCATTGCTAGTTAGGCCAGCATTTATTGCCCATCCCTAGTTGCCTTTCAGAAGTTGGTGGTGAGTTGCCTTCTTGAACCGCTGCAGTCCTTCAGGTGTAGGTACACCCACTGTGCTGTTAGGGAGGGAGTTCTAGGATTTTGACCCAGTGACAGCGAAGGAGCGGCGATATATTTCCAAGTCAGGATGGTAAATGACTTGGAGGGGAACCTCCAGGTGGTGGGGTTCCCAGGTAGTGGTCGTGGGTTTGGAAGGTACTGTCTAAGGAACCTTCATCAGTTACTGCAGTGCAGTTGTAGATGGTACACACGGCTGCCACTGTCAGTGCTGGAGGGTGTAAATGTTTGTGGAAGGGGGAGCAATCATGTGGCCTACTTTGTCCTGGATGGTGTCGAGCTTCTTGAGTGTTGTTGGAGCTGCACTCATCTGGGCAAGTGCAGAGTATTCCATTACACGCCTGACCTGTGCCTTGTAGATGGTGGACAGGCCATGGGGGATCAGGAGGTGAGTTACCTGCTGTAGAATTCCTAGCCTTTGACCTGCCCTGGTAGCCACAGTACTAATTTGGCTTGTCCAGTTCAGTTTCTGATCAATGGTAAGCCCAGATGTCAATTGTGGGGGATTCAGCGATGGTGATGCCATTAAATGTCATGGGGTGAAGGTTAGATCCTCTCTTGTAGAAGATGGTCATTGCATGACACTTGTGTGGCGCAAATATATCCTGCCACTTGACAGCCCAAGCTGTAATACCCTGGGAGGGTGGGAGATGGGGGTGGGGAGTGGGTAAGGGATGGACCAGGCCACATCCTAAGTGAATCATGCGAGTATGAGAACTTTTCGGGCCCTCCGGGCTAGCCGGACCCTCGCCACTCATGCCTGTCCTGCAATCTCCGGCTGGTCCGTTCCTCCCTGGGCTTGTCCTCCAACCCCTGCTGGTCCTGCACATCCTCATCATCCTCATCCTCTTCCTCCTTGGTGGCCACATGTTCCTCATTACCAACCTCCATCTCGTTGCAGTGCCAGATTGTGGAGGGCACAGCAGACCACCACAAATCGGGCAACCTTCTGGGCAATGTACTGCAGGGCACCACCGGAGCGATCGCAGCTTCGGAACCGCATCTTGAGGAGTCTGATGCACCGCTCAATCACAGCCCGAGTGGCCACATGGGCCTCATTGTACCGGGTCTCTGCTTCGGTCACCCGCCTCCATACTGCCGTTATTAATCAGGTCCTCAATGGGTACCCCTTATCCCCCAAGAGCCAGTCGCCCATCATGTGGTGGTCGTCGAAGAGGCTGGGGTTGTCTGACTGCCCTAGGATGTAGTTCTCATGCTCACTCTCTGTCGTGGTCACTCGTGAGCTGTATGTTGAGGGAGTGGAACCCTTTCCTGTTAACGTTGGGCACGCCCAGACGACCTAGTGAGCTCAAGGCAACATGGGTGCCATCTAGTACCCCCTGGACCTGGGACATCCTGACGATGGTGGAGTAACCTGCTGCCTGGGCATCTTGCTGGGCTTGGTCCATGCCAAAGTTGGCTTGGTCCATGCCAAAGTTGATGTAGTTTTCCACCCAGGCATACAGGGCATCCGTGGCCTGTCGCATGAGGGGGGTGGCCTGGGGGGTCACCCATATGACCTGTGGCCCTAATTTCACAGTGGGACGTCAGCGGCGTGTGCAGCTGCATAGTTGCCTTTCTAGTTGTGGCAATGGTGTTCCGTGCCCGTCCATCTCGACCCCACAGCTCACCTCCTGGCCACCCTATGCTACTCCCCCTGGCCTTGGAAGAAGCCACCCGGCCAGCGGTGCAACTGTCGGCAAAGTATGGCAATGTTGGACAATTTCCGTATGCCCTCTCTCTCTCCCTCAGCAGCCACGTTACCGGTTTCACGATTTTTAAAAGCACAAGTGAACCACACTGATGGGAACTCGGCCCATTGGAGGCAGAGAATCACGGAGGCCTCTGAGAATACCGGGTCAGGCCCACTAATGATATGCAGACGGTGTTTACATACATGCATTGCGGACCGCATTGGCCCTCCTGTCGAGGTGACAGAGTGTCACGATTTGGCATCAAATCAGTGCCCGCCACGATTTGGCTTTGGAACCTGTTCTCTGCCCCATGACGTTTCCTAATTTAGGCATCAGCCAATGGAGAATCCCACCCAGAATTCCCAGCACCCCTTCAGTCCTGCACTGGAGCGTCAGCACAGGTGGGTGAATTCATGTTGTGGAGTGGAACTTGATTTTGGAACCTTGGGTCATAGAAGCAAGAGGGTTAGCATTATAGTGTTAGCATGAGTGTTGGCATTATGGGGTTGATATGAGTGTTGGCATTACAAGGTTGGCATGAGTGTTGGCATTATGGGGTTGATAGGAGTGTTGGCATTACAAGGTTGGCATGAGTGTTGGCATTATGGGGTTGATATGAGTGTTGGCATTACAAGGTTGGCATGCGTGTTGGCATTATGGGGTTGATATGAGTGTTGGCATTACAAGGTTGGCATGAGTGTTGGCATTATGGGGTTGATATGAGTGTTGGCATTACAGGGTTGGCATGAGTGTTGGCATTACAGGGTTGGCATGAGTGTTGGTATTACGAGGCAAAATAAGGGTGGAAATTACGGAGGTAATGTACATAATGTTCCAGATTATCTTCTTTATATGGTGCCAGAAGACTGGAGAATTGCAAATGTTAAACACTTATTCAAAATAGGGTGTAATCAGCAATCACAGCCAGTCAATTTAACTTGGTTTTGGAAAAGCTTTTAGTAACAATAATCTGGGACAAGAGCAATAAGTCACTTGGAAAAGTGTGGATTAATTACGTCTGGATTTATTAAAGGCAAATTGTGCTTAACTAACTTGATTGAGTTTTTGATAAGGTAACAGGGAAGGTTGATGATGGTAATGCAGTGGATCTGATGTATATGGACTTCCATAAGACGTATGATAAAATTCCACATAATAGACTTTCCAGCAAAGTTGAAGTCCGTGGAATTAAGTAAACCGTGACAGCATGGATATGAAATTGGCCGAATGGCAGCAAACAAACAGTGGTGGTGAAAGGATTTTTGGATAGGAGGAGGTTATATTGGGATTACCAAAGAATTGGTACTGGAACCATTGCTTTTCTTGATCTTTATTAATAACCTAGACTTGGGTGTACAAGGCATACTTCCAAAATTTTCAAGTAACACAAAACTGTGAGTATTGTTACTGTGAGATGGTGATGAACATCAAAAAGGCAGGCTGGTGGAATGGACAGGCATGTGATGAAAGTTAATACAGAAAAATGTGAAGTGATACATTTTGGTGGAAATAATGAGGAGCGACAATAGAAACTAAAGGATGCAAGAGGATACATGAGCAGAGGGACCTGGCGTATGGATTAATTAAGGGAAACCAGTCTGGACAGATCATTGAACATTCCAGGACAGGTTGAAAAGGATTTTAAAAGGCACATACCATCCTGGACTTTATGAATAAAGTAAGAGTATAAAACCAAGGAGGTTATGATGAACCTTTATAAAATGCTTGTTTGACCTTGATTGATTATTGTGGCTAATTCTAGGCACGACCCCTTTGGTTGGATTTAAAGGTTTTATAGAGGATGCCTTCAGCCATTTCTTGTTATCACGTGGAGTGAATCAAATTGGATAAAGATTGACTTTTGTGATGCTGGGGTCATCAGAAGGAGGCCAAGGTGGATCATCCACTCATCACTTCTGGCTGCACACTTCATTGAATCAGGGCTGATCCCCTTGCTTGATCTTAATGGTTGACTGGGGGATATGCAGGACCATGATGTTAAATTGTGGTTAAATATAATTTAATTACTTTCTTCTCTTCAGTCAGACTTTATCCATAATCCATGTTTTATATTAAATTCTCACTGGTCCAGTATTAGCCAATTTTACCAAGGTCTTTCTTAGGAATGAACTGCAGTATATCACTTGATAGAACATTTTACAAATATGCATTCTCATCTTGCAGTCTCATCTACCAGGCGTGCATAACAAGAACCAGGCACACTGCTCTTAACTTTCAGTCCCATACCTTTTGGTTTTCTACTGTGAATTGTGGATTAGGATGTCAGATAAACAGAAGAAGAGTCATATTTGACTCAATGTTAACCCATTCACTCTCCACAGATGCTGTCACATCGACTGAGTTTTTCCAGCACTCCCTATTTTTATTTCAGGTATCCACCATCGGCAGTATTTTACTTGTACTTAAGGATTAGGATGTCAAGATCATCAAAACAGCTCAACAGCATAACTTTTCCTTTGGCTGCTGTTTGTTATGTATTGGCCGTGGTTCAGTTGTCAGCATACTTGCTTCTGGATCACAAGGTTTTAAGTCTCACTGCAGTACGTGTACACAAAAATCAAGGCTGACACACCAGTGCAATACTGAGTGGGTGTGGAGCTGTGGATGTGCTGTCATTCGGATGGGACATTTAAACCGCAGGTGGATATAAAAGATCCAATGGCACTATTTCAATAGCGATCAGATGAGTTATCTCTGGCATCTGGTTAATATATTTTCTTCAATTAACTTCGCGGACAAAAAAATACAGAGTAACTAGTCATTATCGCATTGTTGTTTGTAGGAGCTTTGCGATGTTTTTTGACTGCCGTGAATCCTGCTTTGCAATATTACTCATTAAAATGTTTTTAATTCGTTGGAAAGTGCTTTGAGATGTCCAATGGTTGTGCAAGTTTTTCCTTCTTTCTTTTATCACATTATTCTCCGAACAGTAATCTTCAAGGTTCCAGCTGAAAAATATGGTGGGATTCTCTGACCCTCCCACCGGGTCGAAGAATCGCCGGGGGGGAGTTGGTGTGAATCCCGCTCCGCCGCTCTGACGCCGGCTGCCGAATTCTCTGCCACCGTTATTTTGGCAGGGGCAGGGATCACGCCGCGCCGGTCGGGGCCGTTGGCAGTGGCCTCCCCCCGCCAATTCTCCGGTCCCCGATGGGTCGAGTGGCTGCCCGTTTTCGGTCACTCTCGCCGGCGTGAATTCCGCAAGGTTTGTACCGGCGCGACCTGGCTCTGAGGGCGGCCTGCAGAGTCCTTGGGGGGGGGGGGCGGCGGCGGGCACGGGGGTTAGGGGGGGCACGGGGGGGGGATCCGGCCCCGGGGGGCCCCCACAGTGGCCTGGCCCACGATCGGGTCCAACCGATCTGCGGGCAGGCCTGTGCCATGGGGGCACTGTTTCCCACTGGGCCGGCCTGTGTAAAGCTCCGCCAAGGTTGGTGCAGAGAAGAAACCCCCTGCGCATGCACAGGAATCATGCCAGCGGATCTGGGAACACGCAGGCGTTCTTGCGCATGCACCAACTCATGCCGGCCGGCGGAGGCCCTTCGCCGCCAGTTGGCACGGTGCCAATCACTCCAGCGCTGGCCTAGCTCCCAGAGATGCAGAGGATTCCGGACCTTCCAGGCAGCCCGACGCCGGACTGGTTCACGCCACTCTTTGGCGCCGGTACGGCCCGCCCGCCGGACACCGGAGAATCCTGCCCCATTTCATTATTTTACCAGGTATTTGATAATAGACAAATGCATTCATGTATCTCTGCCATCTCAAGCACCACCACTACTTTTGTCCCACCATTGCCTACATGCCTTGAGCAATCTGGGCTCTACACTTGGTAATACCCTTCCTAAGCTCACTGGGCGGGATTCACTGACGGCGATTTTGTAATTGCCGATAGTGTGGAGAATCCCTTCTGACACCCAAATCGGGGGCGGTGCTGGTTTGACGCCGGTTTTCTATCCTCCGCCCCCTCAGAAATGGCATCATCGTGTTGCATGCCACACACCGTTGGAACACCGTTGGTGCGTCACCTGATGGCCCGTCCTTAATGCTCCGCCCCCGATGGGCCGAGTTCCCGACGCGGGGAGGACGTGAGGGCTCAGCGGTCGGGAACCCGGGGTGGCGGCTGCGAACTGTGTCCAGAGCTGCTACATTTGGTCGGGAGCCGTGCTGCTGGCTGGGGGGGGGGGGGGGGGGGGGGGGGGGGGGGGGGGGGGGAGTGGGGGCTTCGCCGAGGGCTGGGGGGCTGGTGGGGGGTGGGCAGGAGGACAATATTTGGCAGGTTGGTTCTGCGTGTGGCTGGCGCCATGTTTTACAGCGCGACCGCTGCAGGTCATCGCTGCCATGGCCTTAGGTCCGGCCATTCTACAGCCGTTTTTGACGTGGGAGCCGAGAGTTCTACCTGCCGCGGCTGCTAGCCCCTCACCAGTTACAGGATCGCTGAGGGTTTGGCGCTGGTTTTAGTATCCTAAAATGCCACTGTTCCCATGCCAGCGTCGGCACTTTAACCTCAAAAACAGCGAATGTAGCCCACTGTCTTTCCACCTCTGTGACTGAGCTTTTAGTCACCCCTCCTTAATAACATCTTGGATTTTTCACTGCATACAGGTTTGTGAACAAATGCATACTTTTTCTACATTTAATTACTGTATTGATACATGCTATTATTATTATTGCAGCAGTGGTAGTAATGACTTTATAATTGCACACAAAACATTAGTTTCATTTTTTTGAATATTGGTACTACATTAGCTTATTTCTAATTTGACGGTACCTCCACAATATCGATTGAGCCTCTTATGATAAGTGCAGCAATTCACAATTTTAACCTCATACTTACTTTAATATTCTGGAATGGGCATCATCCATCCTTGTAGATTTTTTGGTTTTAAGCCTTTTAAGCGTCCTGAGAAATTATGGCTCAGACATTCTACTTTATACACAATCGGTTATCCAGTCACAAATTATGCCCAAATTGTACTAATTTTATTCAGTGTTTTTCCCTCAAGTTTCCATTCAAATGCATTTTCAAGTTGCTAAATTTAAGATATTTCAGCAATCAGTGCAATCCAGTAATTTTTTAGATTGTATTTTTACATTTTTAAAATATATATATTACTTACAAACAATCCATATATATTATATATTTGTATATTAAATATTTGCTGTTCATTCTCAGATTTATTCCCATTAAAACCCATTAAGATTCTAATTTCTTCCCAAATATTCTCTTGTTAGTGTGATTCTGAAAACAGTGCTTGCTGATGTATTTTGAATCCATAATTTTATTCATTTTCCGTTCCCTCTTTTCTCATCTAATCTCTTTTGACAGCTTCCACTGTCTTTTTCATTCCTGTCACTGCTTCCCTCCACTTCTACTCTGTAGCTTTTTTTGGAAAGCATATACAAATTCACTTCCAATTATCTTGTTCATCCACCTTGGGGTCATGCTTTTTGAATATATGTTTACCAACCTCAGTCACATTTGTGCCTATATTTTCTTGGGTGTGGCAGCTATAAATCCAGGTTTGCTAAAAGTTTCTTCTTGGGTTTATCGGTGTTAATTGTTTCTGTAGGTTGGCTGATTGCCGAGAGCACTTGAGCAGAAAAGACTGAGGGGCGACCTGCTTTAGGTGCACAAGATTATGAGGGACATGAACAGGGTGGATAGGGAGCAGCTGCTCTCCTCAGTTGAAGGGTCAGTTACAAGGGGACACAAGTTCAAAGTGAGGGATGGCAGGTTTAGAAGGGATATGAGGAAAGATATTTTTATCCAGGGAATGGTGAGTATCTGGGGCGGCGTTCTCCCCTACCCGGCGTGATGGAGGGTCCCGGAGTAGGGGAGTGGCGCCAACCACTCAGGGGTCGTGCCTCCCCAAAGGTGGGGAATTCTCCCCACCTTTGGGGGCCAGCCCCGCGCCGGAGCAGTTGCCACCAGAAGACCGGCGCCCCCGGCAGCGGGGCTGGCCGCTGACGTCACTGCGCGATGTGGGGTTCTCTTCCGCTTCCGCCATGGCGGAGGCCGTGGCGGACGCGGAAGAAACTAGTGCAGCTAGGGCACTGGCCCGGACTCTGAGGGGGGGGCCCCGATCGCGGGCCAGGCCACCGTGGGGGCACCCCCCGGGGTTCGATCGCCCCCCGCCCCCCCCAAGACCCCGGGGGCCTGCTCGCGCCGCTGAGCCCGCCGTTCCAGAGGTGGTTTAAACCTCGGCGGCGGGAGAGGCCTCCCAGTGGAGGGAGTTCGGCCCATCAGGGCCGGAGAATCGCCGCAGGGGCCTCTCCGATCGGAGTGGCGAGATTCCTGCCCCCGCCACTTCCCGGGTGGCGGAGAATCTCTGCCACGGCTGGGGGTCGGAGAATTTCGCCCCTGGAATGCACTGCCTGGGAGGATGGTAGAGGCGGGTTGCCTCGCATCCTTCAAAAAGTACCCGGATGAACACTTGGCAGGTCATAACATTCAAGGTTACCGGCCAAGTGCTGGCAGATTGGATTAGGTAGGCAGGTCAGGTGTCACGCATTGCTGAAGACTCTGACCGAAGGGTCTCTCTTGCACTGCATTATTCTGTGATTCTGTGAATGCATAATTGGGCTTGCCCGAGAGTCCAGACATCCATTGGACTCTTTAAACAATTATACCTCAGGGAAAACATTGCTTGAGTGACAACTCTGTCTCCTTGAACCAATAGGCATTTTGAGTGGGCATCCACCAGGACATAAACATGCTCATAAAAGGGTTTGTGTAGTTACTGTGGACCCAGGTCCATGGGCGACCTGGCCATTCCCAAGGGTGAAGAGTGGGCAGACGGAGGTAAGGACTACTGAATTTGGCAAGGATGGCACTTTTCCACCAATTCTTCAATGGCTTTATCTCTGCCTGCCTACCAGACATAGCTGCATGCCAGCACCTTCATCTTGCTCTGCTCGAGATGGGCACTATGTAGCTCCTGTAGGAAGGGATTCCCTGGTTGGAGGTGGAACGACTGCTCGTTATCCTGACATAATCACGCCATTCTCACAACTCAGTTTGTCCTGACAGATAAAGTGGAGCTTTAGTTGCTCATGTTTCTCATAGTACCACCCAGTCTGTATCATTCTTTTAATCTTTGATAGTATTGTGTCTCTCTGGGTCCAATTATGAATGTATCTGGTGGATACTGGCAGAGTATCTAGAAAGTTCAAAGCCAGTATGATCTCCTGGGGTAAAGGTGGAGGAGGAATGCTCTTTGGCAGGGATAGGGGACTTAATGCATCTGCATTGGCAATTTGCCAACTGGGCTGGTGCTGGAAAGCTGGTTTAGCTCACAGGGCTAAATTGCTGGCTTTTAAAGCAGACCAAGCAGGCCAGCAGCACGGTTCGATTCCCGTACCAGGCGCTGGAATGTGGCGACTAGGGGCTTTTCACAGTAACTTCGTTGAAGCCTACTCGTGACAATAAGCGATTTTCTTAGGGTCTGGTTTAGCTCACTGGGCTAAATCGCTGGCTTTTAAAGCAGACCAAGCAGGCCAGCAGCACGGTTCGATTCCCGTACCAGCCTCCCCGGACAGGCGCCGGAATGTGGCGACTAGGGGCTTTTCACAGTAACTTCATTGAAGCCTACTCGTGACAATAAGCGATTTTCATTTCATTATAGGCTGCAAGCAGCAAGGATCAACGTTGCATCCTTGCCAAGGCTATGGGCAGTGGGGGCTTGGCTTCCCTTAAAAGACCCAATAATGGCTTATGGACGGTCACTACGTCAGACTGTCATCCTACACATATTGGGGAATTTCTTCACACTGTGTACAACTGTTAGGCCCTCATTCTCAATCTGGGCATAGTTCTGTTCCGCTTCTGAAAGGGTCCTCGAGGCAAAGGCGATAGGGCACTCAGACCATCCCCCATTTTGTGGGATAAAACTGCCCCATACCATAAGGGGACGCATCACATGTAAGCACAATTAGTTTCTCCAGTTCAAAATGCACCACGAGGTTCGAGAACTGTAAGGCTTGCTTCACCACTCAAGAGGTTTCCTCTTGGGGCTCCATCCATTGCCATCATTGATGCTTCTTTAGTCGCTGGTCTAATGATGCCAATGTTGTGGCTGAGTTTGAAATTAACCTTCCATAAATAATTTCCCCTCTGAGGAAGGATTTGAGCTCACCTGACATTTCTGGGTGTAGGGACTTCGCCTTGACCTTTTCTTCCAGGGGATGCACCCATGTCGCATCAATGTGAAATCCCAGGTACGGAACTTCTGAGACCTGGAAAGCACACTTTTCACATTTGAGGAAAAACCATGCCATGTGCAGATTAGATGGATTGGCATGTTCAATTGCTCCTTAATGTCCAAAAAGAATAGGTGGGGTTACTGGGTTAAGGGGATAGGGTGGGGGCGTGGGCTTAGGTAGGGTGCTCTTTTGGAGGATTGGTGCAGACACGATGAGCCAAATGACCTCCTTCTGCACTGTAGTGATTTTATGATTCTTTGACCTGCCCTTCAGCCATGCTTTGGAACTCAGTGTTACCTTCTTTGGCACACTCCATCGCCTCAGCTCTCTAGATTGCTTTTTCCAACTTTGTAGTGGTTTCACCCAGGAACATCTTCTGGATATTAAGGTTATGGAACCTAGGTCAGCACGGTGGTGCAGTGGGTTAGCCCTGCTGCCTCATGGCGCCGAGGTCCCAGGTTCGATTCTGGGTCACTGTCCGTGTGGAGTTTGCACATTCTCCCCGTGTTTGTGTGGGTTTCGCCCCCACAACCCAAAGATGTGCAGGTTAGGTGGATTGGCCACGCTAAATTGCCCCTTAATTGGAAAAAATGAATTGGGCACCCTAAATTTATTTTAAAAAAAGGTTATGGAACCTGTCACTTTGCGCGGTCCCAAACTCGCACTGCTCAGTGAGCTGGCGAAGCCTGGCTGTGAAAGCTGAGACAGACTCTTTGTGGTTCCTCACTGCAGAGTTAAATTTAGAACATTAGTGGATAATCGAAGGCCTTGGGGCGAACTGTGCTTTGACCAATTTCACTATCTAGTCTAGGGTCTTTGAGAGGGCTGACTCTGGGGCATGAGGTTTCTCACTAAATTATAGATTTGGGAGCTGAAACCTGTCAGAATTATTGCCTCTGCTTGTCCTCGCCTGTGATCTTGTTCATGGTAAAAATATAGCCAGCCGTTTAATGACTTGAATCCTCAACCCCTTGATCAAACGGCTCTAGTTTACTGATGATAGATATTTTCACTCATGGTTTAGGAACATAGAAATTAGGAGCAGAAATAGGCTATTCAGCTCTTTGAGCCTGCTCCGCTATTCAATCAGACTGATCTCTTCCTGTCCCTATGTTTATGACCTTTCATTCTAGATTGCCCCCAAGGGGGATCATTTGGTCTACGTTTACTTTATCAATCCCTTTTAGTATTTTATATAACTCGATCAGATCCCCCCTCATCCTTCTAAACTCCAGTGAATATAAGCACAAACTGTTTAAGCTCTATTCATACGTCAACCGTTTTGTAGCCAGATTCAATCTGTTTAATGGTTCCTGACTCTGGCTGAAGATTTTCTACTTTCTCAACCTCGCCTTCCTTCCCCTTTCAATTCACAACACCTGCCAGCTGCAATCAAAAACCACATGCCACCCTTTGGTACAGTTTTCTACCAGCTTCTGAAGGTCATTATCCATAAAAATCTTAAGGATTTTCATCTGAACATTAGTACGTTTCCCCCACACATTCTGACACCACTGGCTGAGCACCTTGTAGGAGCATTAGAATAGGCGAGTCATCATTTGAGAAAAACAAAATTGGTAAAATATCACTCATTGGTTCTTTTGTCAGCCATTGAAAATACCAGTTTTGAAAGTTTGTGAGTTGGGCTGTAATATAGTTCTGTTGTATCTACTAAGCCTGAAATGTTAGGTATTATATCACGGAATCATACACCAGAGGATGTTTACAGACCAGAAGGCGGTCATTCACCCATCGTGTCAGGGATGGCTCTCTGAAAGGGCAATTCCCCGAGAGCCACTCTCCCCTCCTTCTCCCTGTAGCCCTGCACATTCTTCCTTTTCAGGGAATAATCCAATTCCCGCTTGAATACTTCGATTGAATTTGCCATACTCTCCGAGAGTGTATTCCAAATCCAAACTACTCGCTGTGTGTAGAAGCTTTTCCTCATGTCACCATTGCTTCTTTTGTCAATTACATTAAACTTTCTGTCTGGGTCTTGAACCTTAGACCAATGGGAACAGTTTCTCGCTGTCTATTCTGTCTAGATCCTTCATAGTTTTGGATACTTCTATCAAATCTCATCTCAACCTTCTCCAAGGAAAACAGTCCCAACTTTCCCAATCTATCTGCATAACTGAAGTTCCTCATCACATGATACCCTCATGAATCTATTCTGCAACGTCTCAAATGCATTGACACCCTTCCTTCAGGGTACCGCCAGAACATAATAAATTATTCTAGTTGAGGCTGAACCTGTGCTTTATACACTTTTAACCTAACTTCCTTGCTTTTGTGCTCTGTGCCCCTATTAATAAAGCCCAGGATGCTCTCTACTTTACTAACTGCTGTCCAACTGGCTGCCACCTTCGATGATACACCCCTTTAGATTTGTACCCTTTATTTTATGGTGTCTCTACGCATACTTCCTGCCAAAATGAATCACATCAAACTTCTCTGCATTAAGTTTCATCTGACGCTTCTCTGTCAATTCCACCGATTTGTTTATGTCCTATCATCCTCACAACCCATAGTTTTGTATCATGCACAAATTTTGAAATTGTGCTGTTTATATCAAGATCTAGGCAATTCATATATATCAGTAAGAGGAGGAGTCCTGATGTTAATCCCGGGGAACTCTACTCCCTCCAATCAAAATAAAGAACAATTAATCATGGCCGAGATTCTCCGATCCCGCACCGGGTCGAAGAATAGGCGGGGGGGGGGGGGGGGGGGGGGGGGGCTTGCGAATCCTGCCACTCTGCTTTGACGCCGGGCCCCAGTTCTCCGGCGAGTGGAGAATTACCGCCAATCGTGCGCCGCTGGTCGGGGTCGTTGAAAGTGACCCCCCTGGCGATTCTCCGCGCTCAATGGGCCGAGTACCTGCCGAGTCCAACCAGCATCGTTTGCGCATAGTCCTACCCGGCTGGACCTCGGCGTTCTGGCTGCGGAGGCCGTCCTGGTGGGGGGGCGGGGGGGGGGGGGGTGCTGGCTCCGGGGGGGTGTCTCCATGGTGGGCAGGCCCGCAATCGGAGGCAATCGTCAGTGGGCGGGCTCATTCCAGTGGGGCCCATGTTCCTCCATGTCGGGCCCCTGTAGGGCTCCGCCATGTTGCCCGCAGGTCGGTGTGGGGATGGCCGTGTCGCACATGCGGTGTCGGTGCAGCGCACAGCAGTCCGGCGCCATTCTAATCCCCTATGAAGGGGTGAATGCCTGTGCCTGGAGGCCCGTTGACGGCCGCGTCAATCGCGCCGGTTTTGACACTGGCATCAACACTTGGCCGGGATTTTGAAGAATCCCGGCCCATGACTCCCAGTTTCCTATCACTCAGCCAATTAGAGGTCTGTGCACCACATCAACAGCATTATCATCACTAATCCTCTGCTAGCTCATAAGAAAACTCAAGCAAGTTAGTTAAACACAATTTTCCCATTACAAATCCGTGCTGGTTCTCTTTAATTAACCTGCATTTATTCAGGTAACTATTACTTTTGTCCCAAATTTTTGTTTCTAAACGCTCCCCTAGCGAGAATAAAGTGACTGACCTATAGTTGCTGGGTTTACCGTTACACCCTTTTTCGAACAATTCTCCAGTTCTCCAAAGCCACTCCATGAGTTTGCACTGAGTGTGACCTCACTGGGAAAGCCGGGAGTTTGCTGAGTAGAGGGAATCTTAAATCCCTTTCTAAAAAATCTAATATTGTTTGTATTTAACATTTAACTGCAAGTTAAAATCGAAGTCTCGCCCAGAGGCCTATGTGGTTAGATAGAAGCTATCCGCTGGCAGCAGCTGTAGTTAATTAAGGAAACCAGCTTGAACTGGGCTCAGCTAATCCCTTGTTTCAGAACAGACATCCACAGTGTGACCTCAATGGAGTGCGAACACTTTAGTGAGAGGAGGAGGAGAGGGAGTTACTCCTTTGCCTTTTCTAACTATTTTTATCCTGTAAGAATTGGTTCTGGCTCCAGTACAGGTGAAGAAGCTAGCTATTTGGTGAGTATCTGGTGAGTGGTTAAGGTTTACTCTATTCCTAAGGATTAGAATAGTGCAGGAATTTGTGGTAAGATTAATAAAATACGTTAAAATAAATAAGTAATTGAATAAAATAATTAATTCAAACACATGATGATGGCAGGACAGGTGATGTGTCATGGCTGCAGCATGTGGGAGCTCCTGCTACCAATGTGATCCAGGGTAAATGCATGTGCACTAAGTGTATGTGGTTTGAGCAGCATTGGCTCAGTTATTGAGCGGGAAGTGAATCTGCAGATACCGCGACGTATTAGGGAGAAGGAAAATCACCTGGACATTTTGTACCAGGAGGTGGTCAAACCTCTTAGGATAAAGTCTTCTGATTTGGAAGGTGGCCAAGGACAGGGAGGTGTGGCTGCAGTTGCGGCAGGTCAGGGGACCCAGAGGTCAGGAATACAGGAGTGTCAGCCTCTGCAATTGTCCAACTGGTTTGAGGCACTTTCAGCTTGTTTGGATGAGAGTGGGGCTGCAGGGTGGATGAACTGATTGACCATTGCACTGTGGTACAGGCTGACATTCAAGCTGAGGGGAGCTAAAAGGAATGTAGTAATGTAGGCGAGTATGGGGTCAGTAGAGAGAGGGTAATTGGCACTGTTCTCTGCAGAAAAGAGTGAGAGTCCAGACAGCTCTTTTGCCTGCCCGGTGACAAGGTTTGAAGCACCTGTTCAGGACTGGAGAGACTGGGAGGACCCATGTAAGCCACCAATGATATAGGTAAGACAATGAAAGAGGTTCTGCACAGTTAATATGAGGAGCTAGGTTTAAAGATAAGGGGAATTATTTTCTCTGAGGGTTGTGAGTCTCCGGAACTCCCTTCCTCAAAAGGCAGTGGAAGTAAAATCTGACTATTTTTGAGACAGAATTAGATAGATTCTTGATTACCAAGGGGTGAAAAGTTTAACAAGGGGTGAAAGGTTATCGGGGATAGGCAGGAATGTGGGGTTGAGGTTACAATCATATCAGCCATGATGTTAGTGAATGGTGCAGCAGGTTTGAAAGACCAAATGGCCTACTCCTGCTCCTAATTGTATGTTCGTATGTCTAAGGAAGATTAGAAAATTATGGCCGGTATCTCTGCAATTTCTACTCTTGCTTCCCTTAACTGACCGGATGCTTTATCATTGTTATTTACAGAAAGCTTATGCAATACCGCCTCCTTTTTAGTATTAAACCATTCAAGTGTCTGAATTACCTCGTCTTTCACCATCACGTACACAACATCTTCTTCCTTGGTAAAGATAGATGCAAAGTATTCATTTAATACCTCAGTCATGTCCCTGTCTCCATGCGTAAACCCCTTTGCTGAAAATGGTTGTACAGGTCAATGACTGTTTCTTTGAAGAAGCACAGCCTCTTGATGTACTGCTTCTTAGAAAACAGAGGTTAGTGACACTGGGCCTATAGACCCAATAAACAGATCAAGAAATCTGTGAGAAAACATCATCTTCTGATCTGTTTCAGGCCAGAAATGCAGCTCCCCGTTGTCTCCAACTTACCTATGTTGCTAGTCCGTGTCCTCCAAGCAGAGTAGAGCAGCCAAGTTGGCTCTCATTTTGCACGTTGTATAGTCCTTGCCTGTAGTTCTTGAGAGTTTGGAAGCAGAATGAAGCAGAAATACAGAGATTTCCAAGATAAAGCTTCTGGAAAATTCAACCAGGTGCATTACAAACAGATTCCAATGCAGGTGAGTACCTCTTTTAAATATTGCTTCCAAATACCATTCCATGCTAATGCTGCCTACTGAAAATAGCATCCAGATCTTATTGAGTTTCTAAAACCTAGAAATAAATACTTTAACCAGGGGGCCTAGGCTACTAAGAAATGACCACAAGAAAAATGGAAGTGGACAGGCATGAAATGGAAATGGGATGATGCATATAACTCTTTGGTTTTCATTAGTTACTTAAAATAGGCCCCAGCCTCTTTTAATTCTTTCTTTGAGAGATGATTTAATCGATGGAGTATTGATGAGAAACCCAATTTAACCTTCATTCGGGTCTTTCCCCTAGATACTTGTAATTAATTCCATCACACCGACTCCCAGATATCTCAAGAGAAGTTGAAGGGGCTGGTTTAGCACAGTGGGCTAAATCTCTGGCTTTGAAAGCAGACCAAGGCAGGCCAGCAGCATGGTTCAATTCCCGTACCAGCTTCCCTGAACAAGTGCTGGAATCTGGCGACTAGGGGCTTTTCACAGTAACTTCATTTGAAGCCTACTTGTGACAATAAACGATTTTCATTTTCATTTCATTAGAAGGTTTTAGTGAAGGTGTAATCAGTCTTTGTAATACATTTAAAGTAAATTGATGCAACAGCAATCTTCAGTTCTGATTCATCTCAACTTTCAATAAATCGCTTCTGATGGCTAGTAGTTTAGCAATCTCAGGATGTGCTTTTCTTACAGCACTACTTATCAATTTTGACATCTCATTGATCACATCGACAAAAGCAAAGCAGCCGCCAGTCCTGTGACAATCTCAGAGGAATATCTCTCCCATCTATTGTTGGAAAGACTTTTGCTAGAATCCTTCTAAGCAGGTTCATATAACATCTTGAGCATGGTTTGATTCTGTAGAGTCAACTGGTTTCAGAAAAGATAGGTGGAACCATCGACATGGTGTTATTTGCTTGTCAGCTGCAGAAGAAATGCCAAGAATAAAATGCTGACCTGTATACCTGTACACCCTCTTCAGCATCATATTCTCAGCCAGGTTCACTGATAGGTTACAGGATGAGGACTCAGACATAGACACCAACTACCAAATGCACAGCAAGCCTTTCAATCTGCAACGCCTCCAGTCCAAGACCAAGGTCCTTGTTGACAGACTGTGTGATTTTCTATTTGCTGATGACTGTGCACTAAACGCTGAAAGTGAGGTATATATGCAGCACATTATGTACCTGTTTTCCACATCCTGATAACTTTGGTCTCACCATCAACACAAAGAAGACAGAAGTCAGGTTCCAATTTCCCTGAGGAAAGCTCTATCAAGAGCCGACAGTGAGAGTAAATGACCAGAAGCTGACTGCTATGGACAAGTTCACCTTCCTAGGCAGCAATCTCTCACGCTGTGTTCATATTGATGGTGAGACCGATGGCACAATTGCCAAGGCCAGTGTGTCCTTCTGAAGACTTCACGATTCTGTCTGGGAACATACAACCAAGCTCAAAGTCTACCGAGCAGTCGTCCTCTCCACTTACCTCTACTCGAGGGAGACCTATCTACCAGCTGTAATGATATGTATACAGCCCAGTTAGTGAAGGGTTAATTATTACATCTCAGTGTAAATCAAACACTAGAGGGCGCCACCACTTCTCTGTATTTAGGTCAGACCCTGAGGGAATTCTGGGGGAGCATTATGAGAAAGCATAGTGACAGCATTAGGAGAAGATTACATTAGATAGAGTTAACATGAGGTTAGATCATTGTGTAGTTAGTGACTATTTAGATTATTGAGTACTGCTAGACTGGTTCAATATTATTTAATTATTAACTGTAGCTCAGTAGAGTGTGCAAACTTCATTTATTTAATACTTTTATAAATAATTTGTTTTAATCTTTTGATTGGTGGATTCTTTGTCAACAACACATCGGATCATTCTGGAAGAAAAGACAAAGAACATAACATTACCATGAATGGTAATATAACACCAGCGACATGCAAAGACAATTAATGGCTTCCACTTTTGCTGCCTCTGCAATCTCCTCAACTTCACATGGCAAGACAAAGTCCCAGACAGAGGTCCCCGGGAGAATCGGAATAGTCAACATCTTCACAATGCTATGGTAAAAACTGTTCCGATGGGCTGGACACATCACCGGAATGCCTGGCTACTGACTCCCGAAGCAAATCTTCTCCGCTGAACTGTAGAACGGAGCACCCTCCCATGGCGGCCAAGAATCACTTCAAAGATACCCTGAAAGTCTCCCTCAAGGGCTTCAAAATTGATACTGCATCATGGGAAACCCTTGTCCAGGACATAGAATTGCTAAAAGTGCATCAGTTGTCGAGGAACAATGGATATAGTCAACTCAAAACAAGCGGAAGACACAAAACACCATGGGAACAGTGCCCCCCAACTACTTATCAGCCTCATTGTCCTGTGTCTATCACACCAGAATGTTTTGTGCTAATATAGGACTTATCAGCAACCTTCACACCCACACAGCTCAATGCCTGGATGATAAATAAAGATGGTCTTCTTCAATACTGAAGGATGAACGGTGGTTCATCAATTGCTTGTTGGCACCTTGCACTTTAAATTCAGTTTGTAACTTCAAAGCGTCAAGTGTATATTGACTTTGAGAAAAACAAAACAATCTATTTTAGAAAGCTGCAAATCAGCTATGTTCATAATATAACATTAATATTTACAAGAGTGTTTTTAAAATAATTGAAGCAAATTAATGCTTTTGGCTGACATCAAACAATGTAAATTATTCTGACAGAGATGGACATCAACTGTATGTGCCATCACACTGTAGATACAATTTAAAAAAACATACGGCTTGGGAGCTATATATTGAACTATACATTTGTCCTTTGGGGCAGGGTTCACAGTTAATATTAAATACACAAAAGATCATGGGTGCGATTCAGCTGAATAATTTCAGAGTTCGGTTTTCAGCATTGTAATGATCAATTAGTAATCATGATATTACGCTGACTTGCCACTATACAAGAAAACTAGGTCTGACCTCGGCAAAGCCATCAGGGATGCCATTTGTCGAGGCCTATTGGAATTGCGAACAGCCTTGGCAGTTGTGAGTGGCGCATTATGTCAGAGTACCTTGCACAAACCTGTATGATATGGAACCTGCGCTCAAAAGCTATCTGAACACTGAACATTCCTATTGACTGGCACCTTGATGACCACAGGGGTGCAATCAATGGCACCGTGGATGCAGGGGGAACCCTGCAATTGCAGAGAGGCCTCTCTGGGCCACTCAGCCTGGGTGTCTTGATCCATCCTGAAATAGATTAATATTGTCACCTGCCTGAACAGAGCATCAGTCACCAACTTAATACAGCTGTGGACAGCCGTCTGGGAGGCTCCACAAAACCACCCACTAGCCCCTGGAAGGATCCAGAGGCATAAAGGAGAAGTGACCTTCAGAGTCACGGGGATTGTGTCCACCCAGACACTGGGAGGCTACCTCAGACCCAATCATCTGGCAGATGATCGTGACGACTTCCCCTGAAAGACAGAGCCTGCTAGCCCTCCCTGCTGGCCCTGAGCACCACAACTGTGGGGTGATGCCTGTGACCACCTGGCCTCCTCTCTCTTTTCCCATTGTCCTCCTCCCTGCTGAGTACGCTATACCCATCTGCAGAGATGCAAATTGGGCTGTCCTGTGCACGGAGGGTGATAGAGGGAAGCCGATCTCAGATGCTACAAGACTGAAATGTCCCGAAAGCTCCAAACGCGATGCTTAAAGGTCCAAAGAAAGCAATGAAAACACTCATAATACTCCAAACCAAACTTGCAAAATTCCACAGCCTGCTTTTTCTCCAGTCCCGCCATTGGATAAGAAAACCTCCTAAGGGATTGGCTCTCTGCCCGTGTTGCCCATATGCTGACCTAAAAATCGCGCGGGCAATGTAATATGCTGGTCAATAGCACTTTTAATCATCTTGTTGAGCTCCTTAGTTATTGCCAGGTGCACATCCGATCTGCGCGTGAGCCCACCGGCCAAGATACCGTGCAAGTGGGTGATGATGTCCGGATGCATGCACGATATCACATGCTTTCGGGTTAGAGTGTATGTCCACCAGGGCAGCATAAAATCCTGCTCCTTATTTCTCTGAGCAGTCCAGATAATCTACAGAAAGGCACACAACATTTATTCCTGTATTTAAGAGACCTGGAAATGTATGGATAAATGTCTTTGAAGATGACAAAGGAAGTTGATAATGCTGTTTACGATGTGTTGGAGATCCATTGCTTTATAAATAGACATGTAGGGTACCAAAGCAAGGAAGTGCAGTTAAGCCAACAAAAATCACTGATTAGCAAACTGGAGTATTGTGTGTCCATGCACTACATATTCAGAAGGAGTTTATAGTCTTTGTGAGTATTTTTAAAAATTCTTTCACGGGATGTAGGCATCGCTGGCTGGGCATTTGGAAGGTGGTGGTGACCTGCCTTATAAAGCACTGCAGTCCATGTGGTGTAGGTTAGGGAGGGTTTTCCAGGATTTTGATCCAGCCACTGTGAATGAACAGCAATATATTTCCCAGTCAGAATGGTGAGTGGCTTGGAGAGGAACATCCAGGTGGCGATGTCCCATGTGTCTGCTGATCTTGTATTTCTAGATGGTATTGGTCATGGGTCATGGCTGCTTAAAGAACCTTGGTGTGTTCCTGCAGTGCATCTTGTAGGTGGTACACACTGCTGCTACTGTGTGCGATGGTCGAGTGAGTGAATGTTTGTGGATGGATTGCCAATCAAAGAGGTTGCTTTGTCCTGGGTGGTGTCAAGCTTGGAGGACAAATCTTCATTACTATTGCCAGAATATTGTTAGGGTCCAGATCCTTTTTAGTATCCAGTGCCTTCAGCCGTTACTTTATATTATTGGGGTAAATTGAATTGGCTGAAGACTGGTATTTGTGATGCTGGGGACCTCCAGAGGAGGCTGAGATGGATCATCCACTCAGCACTTATGGCTGCAGATTGTAGCAAATGCCATATTTTGCACTGAAGTACTTGTCTCCTCCGTCATTGAGGGCGGGGATATTTGTGCATCCTCCTTCAGTGAGTTGTTTCATTGTCCACCACCATTCATGACTGGATGTGGCAGGACTGCAGAGCATAGAGCTAATCCTTTGGTTGTGGAGTCGCTTGGCTCTGTCTGTTACTTGCTCCTTGTGTTGTTTGGAACACAAGTAGTCCTGTGTGGTAGCTTCACCAGATTGACATCTAAACTTTAGATGTGCCTGGTGCTGCTCCTGCTATGCACTCTTCATTGAACCAGGCTGGATACCCTGGCTTGGTGGTAATGGTAGAGTGGGGATTTGTTGGGCTATGAGGTTACAGATTGTATTTGAGCACTGCTACCAATGGCCCACAGAGCCTCATGGGTCCCCAGTCTTGTGTTGCTCAATCTGTTTGAGATCTATCCCATTTAGAATGGTGGTAGTGTCACACAACACAATGGGGTATCCTTAATGTGAAGATGGGACTTAGTCTCCACAAGGGCTGTGCGGTGGTTGCTCCTACCGATACCATCGTGGACAGATGATTCTCTAGCAGGCAAACTGGTAGGGATAACATCAAGTATATTTTCCCTCTTCTTGGTTCCCTCACTACTGCTGCAGACACAGTCTAGCAGCTATGTTCTTGAGGACGTGGCTAGCTCGGTCTGCAGTGATGAAGTTCCCCACCCAGAATACATTCTGCACCTTAGTTAGTGCTTTCTTCAAGTGGTGCTCAACAATGAAGAGTTCTAATTCATCAGAGGTCATCCATTTTGGTAGGAATAACAGCAAAATGAACAAATATGTAAATGGTAAAAAATTGCAGCATACTGTTGTGCAGAGGGACCTGGGTGTCCTTGTGCATGAATCGCATAAAGTTGGGGCAGGATTCTCGAACACCGGGCTGGGTCAGAGAGCGGGGGGGGGGGGGGGGGGGGGGGGGGGGTCACGATTCACGCGACGCCGCTCCGACTCCGATTCTCCGGAGAGCCGGTGCCATTGGTGCCGGCACGGTGCCGGAGAGCGCCCCCCCCCCCCCCCCCCCCCAGCGATTCTCCATGTGCGATGGGTCGAGTGGCTGCCAAGATAGGGGAATAGGATGGAGAGGCTGGACATGAGTAGCAGCCAAAGTCAGTAAGGAGGTTGGGATGGGTTCCCAATGGCAGTGAGAGTGGCGCTGAGTCGCACCGGCGCCATTCATGTGTGGTCCTACGCGGTGGGGCCTCGGCGTTCATCCTGCGGGGGGCAGCCTGATGGGGGAGAGGGGGGAATCCGGCCCTGGGTGGGGCCTCCACGGTGGCCTGGCCCGTGATCGGGGCCTACTGATCGGTGGGCGGGCTTCTCCTGGTGGGGGGCCTATATTCCACCGCGCCGGGCTCCTGTAGCTCTCTGACATGTTGCGCCGGTGCCGGCATGGAGAAGGAAACCCATGCTCATGCACTAATTCGCGCCGGCCGTACCGCGCATGCGCGAACTCGGGTCGGCAGTAGCGTGCATGCGCAGACCCGTGGTGCCCGTTCTGACGCTGGTATCGGCAGCTAGAGCTGCGTGAGCTGTTCCAGAGCTGTGCTGGCCCCTTGTGGGGCGCAGGATCGCTGCTCCGAGGAGCCTGTTGACACTGTTATAAAACGCGACGGCGTTTACGACAGCGTCAACACTCAGTCCCAGGATCAGAGAATCGCGCTCTTGGTTTGCAGGTGCAGCAAGTAATTAAGAAGTCAAATGGAATTTTGTCCTTCGTTGATAGAGGGATGGAGTTTAAAAGCAGGGAGGTTACGTTGCAGCTCTACATGGCGCTGGTGAGGCCACAGCAGGAGCACTATGTACAGTTTTGGTCTCCTTACTTGAAAAAGGATGCACTGGCACTGCAGGGTGTGCAGAGGAGATTCACTAGATTGATTTTGAAGTTGAGATGATTAGCTTATGAGGAGAGATTAAGTAGTCTGGAACTATACTCATTGGAATTTAGAAGAATGAGGGGGGAATCTTATAGAAACATATAAAATTATTAAGGGAATAGATAGGATAGAAGCAAACTAGGGGACAAAGCCTCAAAATAGGACCAGATTTAGGACTGAGTTGAGGAGCCTGCACTATCGCTCACTGGCTATTGTGTCCTGAACATTCGTGTTGATATTATGCGATACAATTTGTACAAATACTGCTCCTACTACTCTGCATCTTCTCACTTGGTTTCCAGTTCCTGCAAGAAGAGACCCAGCTGTGCAAGGGGTGTAGGAGAGACTGCTTAGAATGGAAGGGCTTCCTAACTGACGTCTCTTATCGCCAATTAGGGATATAAATACATTAACATCCCAGCCACAATTAATATGTCTATCATTCTATTCAACCAATTCCAATCTGTCACTCTGAATGTAATGCAACAATGGTTAGGTGAGAGGAAAATGGGACACTGCAACTTCCCTCCAGATGTTCCTTCTCCTCAAACAGTCAGGGAGCTGTCATTGGGAACCCACCCCAACCTCCTTGCTGACTTTGACTGCCACTCATGTCCAGCCTCTCCATCCTATTCCCCTTCCACTCTGTGTCCAGCCTTTGTGCAATGTGTCCTGCAACTCGATATGAGGCAAGTTGTGAGTTGTTCCCAAGAACCATAGAACTATGGAATTCCTACAGTGTAGAAGGAGGCCATTCGGCCCATCGAGTCTGCACCAAACCTCTGAAAGAGCACTCTACATGGCCCACTCCCTCACCCTATCCCTGTAACCCCATAAATCAACCTAACCTGCACAGCTTTGGACACGAAGGGACAATTTAGTGCGGCCAATCCAGCTAACCTGCACATCTTTGGTCTGAAGGTGAAAGCAGCATCTACTCAGCTCAAAGTTGTGGCAGAATCAGGCTCATCAGCTGCACATCAATTATATGCAGCCATAAAAGTGAATATTCTAATTTCAATAGCGGAGATTTTAATTTGAAGGGGTAACTTAATTCTGGAGAGGTGACCTTTAATAGCATGCATGACATGCTAATACAGTCCAAAGGGTTTCCTGAAATTGTTTGTCTGGAAGCTGGACTCACCTTTAACCTGTCTTTAAAGTCCCAAGAGCAAAATTCCTACAAGTTATCCTGCTCTCCGGAAACTGATTTTTTGCATCATCTGCCTAACAAGCTTCCCATTGCAGGTGGGATCTAAAGATTCCACCCATTCTTTTCAGGATGTCAATGTTTTGCTCTTTCAGGTTTCACGCAGCAGAATGATTTTGATTGTAAACACATTGTGCACTGGTGTTATCAGACACGTCAGTAACAGATAGCCTTTGATGTCAGTGGACACTCTTTTTAATTTGCCATGGTGACACATAGTGGACTCCTGCAGACAGAAGGTATCATGAGGTCCTGTAATTACTTCGGAAAGTAAGATTAATCAGGGTATACCAATGAGTGTCAAACCTAATCCTGACAGTTTCCTGCCATGTTATTGGGTTGAAATGTCCATCTAAATTACTGAATAGAAAAGTAATTACTTGAATGTACCTGGAGATACAACCTCTACACAAATTCTTTGAAATTGCAATTCTGGTAATTTTGAGGTTCCATTTTGTCAAGGAGGTCGGTCTGGCCTTGCCTAATATGGAATTACTAGACCCTCTGACTTCCTTATGCATAGCAAAAATGGGGGATAAATCCTGGAACAGTACTGCAGGAAAGATGAATAAATATCAGCCTCTACACTAACATATAATAATTGGAGAAAGTGTAACTAAATATTAATGTTTACACAAACCAAGGACAGTTATGTAATGTGCCTTGGAGAAGTGCAGAGATGACACCGGTTTCTACGTCGGAACAGGAATTTTATTCAATGCTTTAAAATGTCTCTACCACCACAGGCTTCCAGGTTACTGTTTGTTCTGGGTTTCTCTTACTCGGTAACCAGACCCAGCCTACAGAATCAAACAATTTTCTCCTCATAAAACATAAAGACTTATTAACTTAAACCATCATAAACAACAAATATATGTTCATTGAGTCATTTCTTAAGAGTTTGGTATGTCTATTTTCTCCTAGGACTGAAATAGTCTTTGCGATGTGAAGGTCACTGATGTAAGCATTGAGACCTGCATCCTTGAGGTTGTTATTCTGCATGATCAGCCTCGATGACGCAGATGAAGAACATCACAGTCACTCATCAGAAAAGTGAATGTATCATCATAAATGCTGTTCTTAAATTATCCCGGAGTGGTCATTATCAAGCATCTAGCATCACACTTTGTGTTTTCATCCAACACCAAGTGCTGGTACCAAACAACCGCTTAATCTGCTTTGGTTCAGAAGGAGGTGATGGTCGTGATTTGGCCATTTGATGCAAACCCAATCTCTAATTTGAAATTATGGTTCGCTTATGCATGTCTACTTGTTGAAACGCGTTTTTGCTTTACCTGGTTGCTTTGTGATTTCTTATGCTTTTGCTCTGACATCCTTGTTGGATAGTAGCTTAAGGATGGCCTGCAAAAGTTCTCAGTTTGGTTTGTATCTTTCTGGCCAGTGAATGTGGGATGGATTGATAAGGGTGCGGTAGGAAATGAAAGGCTTGTCAAAGAATTTCCCTCCCGACACACTAGCTCTCATGCTGTCCTTTACCATCATGTTGAATTGTTCGGTGCCAGCATTTGATTGTGGGGTGTATCATAATGTCAGATGGTGGTGAATTCTATAGATTGCTAGAAACTCCATGAATTGACTGGAAACAAACTGCACTCCATGGTCTCCAGCAAGTCCCATTCTTTGTAATTTTGTTTTGTGTAGTGGTTCTGACCATTTACTCATGCACAGAAAGCAAAACACAGTGATTGCTAGAAACTGGTTGCACATCCCTAAATAAATCTACTTAGATTTGTTGCCATGGGGTCAGCTGTAGAACTGCGGGGCACAATTTAACGGATGGCTTTTTACTGAGTCAACATGCTGTACAGTTTGCAATCAACTCCTCTTTGCGGGTGGTCTATTGTTGGCCACTGGACAGCTTCACAGAATCATTGTCTCATCTTATAACACCAGGATGTCCTTCATGGGAAATATGCAGTACATGCTGCTGTAGTGCCTTTGGAATAACTGCTGAAGTCCTGCGTATGCTATAGGACATCAAACAATGTAACTTCATTTCCTGATCTGTAGTATGGGACCAGTTCCCTATTATGCCAGGCTACCTGGCATTTATGTACTGGCTTAATTTCTGCAGTATGCTGTCTGTTGTTAAATCTACCTGCAACTCCTCTCACATTACAAGCTTCACAGTTGGTGTGAGATCACTGCAATCACATGTAGTATATTGGTTCTACTGGTGGTATCCATAGATAGCTCCGTCGCATGTCAAGCTTTGTGAAATATGTGGAGTCTTACAATGATGCCAATAGTTCCTGGATTGTAAGAAATAGATCCTTGTTTGGAATGATTGCTTTGTTGACTGCCCTAAGGTAATTGGATTGTCTTAGTTCGCTATTTTTGCATTGTGCAATTACTAGATTTGATATACATGTTCCTGTGATACATGTTGAGTGTTGGCACCTCCATAATTTTTTTCTTTGTGGCAAACTTAAAGATATAACTCTCTCCATTGCACTTTTTTTGTAATTTCTAAGTAACATCCTTTGCTACATGCTGGCAACATGTAACAAAGCCCCTGCTACAGCTTCTGGATCTTGTCTTTGATATTTTCTCAGATACAATGGTGCTAACAACTTCTATAAGCAATCTGTGAGTTGGATTTTCCGCTGCGGAGACGGAAGCAGGGATTTTCCGCTCCCGTTCGTGACGGGTATCATGGCGTGTGGCAGGAGAAAATATAGTGAGAAGGGCAAAAATTGGTTTTATATCATCCTGAAAGCGGTCACAATCGTGTGCTCTAAGCGTCAATGACGGGCCACGTTTCCTGCGGCGGCAAGGTGGGAATATCATTTCAATATTTTTGAATCTCATTATAAGGTTTACCTGCTGGGATCATGCCCCTCCCCTCTGGATATCTGGGCACATAGGTATGCAATTAGGGTGATAACAGAATATAAACAAACGTACCTGGTGACCTGCACTTTGCTCCTCACTTCGAGGTTCATTCACTCACCTTGCAGCATGTGCTGCTCACAGTGGTCAATGCCAGATTTCATGGGGGTAGAGTTGTCTCAGACAGGAAGAAGGGTTATAAGGCTCTTACGTTCTGGTGCTTGGCCGGTAGAAATGATGCACAATAGAACGTCTAGTTCTTGACTAGTTAAAGTGTTTTATTATAAAATGGGGTTAAGATAACTATGACAAATATATTATCAACTACTAATAATGATAAATTATTCTAGAGATACTGCAAGAATGGCTATCCACTAACATGACTATCTCCAGATTCCTCGAGGTACAGAGTCACGTGGTAGATTTATACTGCCACCTGCTGTTTGGAGATCATTTACATCACGATATTCATGATTGCTTATCATCACATCCCCTTTCCTTTGGAAATGTTACTATTTACAGACATGACTTTGTTTTACAATACAATATAGAACATAGAACATAGAACAGTACAGTACGGCCCTCGATGTTGTGCCGAGCAATGATCACCCTACTTAAACCCACGTATCCACCCTATACCCGTTACCCAACAATCCCCCCATTAACCTTACACTACGGGCAATTTAGCATGGCCAATCCACCTAACCCGCACATCTTTGGACTGTGGGAGGAAACCGGAGCACCCGGAGGAAACCCACGCACACACGGGGAGGACGTGCAGACTCCACACAGACAGTGACCCAGCCGGGAATCGAACCTGGGACCCTGGAGCTGTGAAGCATTGATGCTAACCACTATGCTACCGTGAGGCCCCATATGATATGCATAATTCTTTAGAACATTTAACTATTTACAGTCCATCAAAATTCAATCTCTCAGGTATTCTCCTTTGTCGTGTCGACCTTCTGAGAATAGGTTAAACTTGTGAACATGCTTCATTTTCAGTTATTGTTACAGATGTTTCTTGTTGTTCTTCTTGAATTTGCTAATTTTTGCTTTGTTCTGGCTATGTATGTTGAGATATTTCTTTTTCAACTGTCTTTGGATTGCTTACAATGTCCTCCTATGGTTCCATAACAAAAGGTTGCTGAACCTTCAGCAAAGCTCTCCTGTTTCTCCTTAAGACTGTTCCATCATCAGCGATGATTAGATACAAATGAGGACCTGTCTGTTGCAGTACCTTAGCATACTTCAGCCATCTGTTCCCATCAGGATCTTCCAACCTGACTGTGTCATCAATTTGCAATGGTTGGAGACGTCTTGTGGATTTGTCATAATAACTCTTGTGCATCCTTTTTTGAAAAAGAAGTTTCCTCTTTAGTCTTCGATTAACTAGTTCCTTCGGCAGTTTGTACTGAACCTTCCTAGACTCTGTGCAGCTTTTCACCATTACTTGACTATTGTGGTCGATACCTGGCCAATACACTTTTTTCCTGGCTCTTCGCTTGCACTTTTCTATTCCCAAGTGCCTTTCATTAAGTTTTTGAAGAATCATTGACCTTAACGATTGTGGAATTACAATCCTTTGTTGTCGAAGCAAGAAACCATTGGCATGACTTAATTCTGCTCTAACATTAGGCCATCCCTCGTGGAGATGTCTTTGGCCGTTTCTTCCTTTATCAGTCTTAATTTGTCAGCAGATACTGGAAGGGATTGACGTGGACTTGAACATACTCATCCATCTGGTGTATCTCTTCCATGCCTGTGGCATCAGCTACTACGAGATGTTTGCCTGGTGTGTAGATTAGATCAAAATCATACCTATGTAGCTTCATCATCATGCGCTAGGGGACATCTCAATCAGATTTTTTTTACACTAATGCAACAAAATATGTGGTCAATTTACATATAAAATATTAGTAGGCCATATATGTAGTCATGGAATTTGGCAAGACCGACATCCGGTGGTGACCATGGAGGAGTAGGTCGCACATTCGATAGCTCCCGCCTGGAATGGACTTTCGGACCTATTTTCCCGACTTTTCTCAGACTTTAGGGGATAGATTGGTGCAGTAGACAATATTAAGAAGGATTCCCTCTCCGATGTATGTCTAATTGGACTAGAAGTGGCCGTGTGAAAAGACTCAGCCCGGATAGAGTGAAGCAGTCAGAGCTGGTGTCACGGTGCAGCATGGCGGAGGGTCAGGACCAGGGAGCGGTGGCTCAGTGGTCCAAGGAGCAACAGATGAAGTTCTTTAAGGACTGTTTCACTGAGCTGAAAAAAGAAACGCTGGACCCGATCAAGGCTGTGATCGATCAAATGGTATTGAATCAGGCGGCCCAAGGGAAAGCGATACAAGAAATTGAGCTGAAGTTATCTAGCCAGGAGGACTATCCATGCTGGAGCACAAGGTGGAGGTGTTAGCTGATCACCACAAGAGAAGCTGGAGGACCTGGAGAACAGGTCCAGGAGGCAGAACATAAGGA
Organism: Scyliorhinus canicula; assembly: GCF_902713615.1. Lineage (NCBI taxonomy): Eukaryota > Metazoa > Chordata > Chondrichthyes > Carcharhiniformes > Scyliorhinidae > Scyliorhinus > Scyliorhinus canicula. The sequence continues at coordinate 91,385,554 of NC_052159.1, read as the reverse complement.
TTGTTGGCCTCCCTGAAGGAATTGAGGGGTCAGACGCGGGAGCATATGTGGTGGGCATGCTGGAGACGCTGATGGGGGCTGGGGCATTTTCTCTGCCCCTGGAAGTGGATGGAGTGCATCGAGCCCTACCGAGGAAGCCTAAGTCGAATGACCCGCCGAGGGCCATGGTGGTGCATTTCCACCATTTTTCGGACAAAGAACTCGTACTGCGGTGGGCCAAGAAAGAGCGGAGCAGCAGATGAGAGAACAGAGAGGTGCACCTCTATCAAGGCCTGGGAGCGGAGCTGGCCAAGAGATGTGCTGAGTTCAATCGGGTGAAGGCAGTCCTCTTCAAGAAGGGGGTGAAATTTGAGATGCTGTATCCAGCGCGGTTGTGGGTTGCACATAAATACCACCATTTTTACTTTGAGACACCGGATGATGTCTGGACATTTATCAAAGAAAAGAAGTTAGAAGTGTCTTAAAGGACACTTAAGTCTCGAAGAAGTTATGTGACGGTGGTAATAAGATTGTGTGTAGTTTTGGGTTAAGTATTGGGCTGGGAAGGTGGTTTGAGGGTGCTTTGTTTTGCAGGGATTTGATGCGGAGGGGGGAGGGGGCCCTGAAGTTGGTGCTATTCTGTGGGAGGTTGGGTCTTGTTTCAAGCGATTGTTTCTTCATTGGTTTATGTTAATTACTTTTCACTTGAGGTTGTTTACTTACTGGGGAATGTGATGTTGTTAAATGGTTTATGCATGTCGGGAGAGGGGTTCGAACAATAGGGAGTCAAACTGTTTGGCACCAGGGGCGGGGTTTGTCGGGGTAGCATGGTTCAGCTGACTCTCGGAAGCGAGGTGGGTGGGTTGGCGCTGCTGAACCTCTGCAACTACTATTGGGTGGCGAATATAGCGACAATTAGGAAGTGGCTGGTGGGGGAGGGGTCGGCATGGGAGCGGATGGAGGTGGCGTCATGCAAAGGCACCAGTCTGGGATCACTGGTAACGGCACTGTTGCTCGTTATGCTTTCCTTAATTTGCTCTGTTTTAATTACATTTGCTCAAGAGTTGCCAGGTATCTTTCTGATACCGCCACAAGGTTCAAAACCGAATACTGATCAATGACTTGATACACCTGTTAGTAAGTTTGAAATCAATGCACATTTATTTACACGCGCACTCAGTTATTATTCATGCACAAACTCTACTCACTAAACTACAACTACTACTAAAAGCCTATACTTAGCTTCGGGTGCCCACTCAGTCAGAGGAACAATGGCCATTGTCCGGTTCTGATACTGCTGGCTTCGAACTGGTATGGAATAGTAGCTAGGAGCGCCTATCTCGTTGCGTGCGTTGACCTTAGACTTACTTGGCTGGTGCTTGGCGGGCCTCTCGTCACTGAGAGCCAAAGCCAAGGTGAAGGGGAAGAAGAAGAGGAACAGAGAGAGTGCTCTAACCTTGGGGACTCTGTTTTATACCCCAAAGGGTTTCGTGCCTTTCTGGGCAGTTCCTGAACTTGGTCCCAATTAATTGGACCATGTCCCAATCATTTGTATCGATTCTCTCCAGTAAAGGGATCATTTCTCGATCTCTGGGCGGGCTCTAGGTAACCGTTGGCCTGCCTTTGTTTTAGTCTCCACTGGCGCCGGGGAGTCTGCCCTGGTACCGATTGTTTCAATGTTTCTCTTTTGTCCCCGGAGATAGCTCATTACTATGCTAATGGCTTGTAGTTTCAGTTTTGTTTGGGTTCTGCAAGTTCCAATCCACAGGCAAACCTTGCACCTGCTTGTTTTCCTAGTACTGTCCAATTTTCCCTGTACTCTTTGCAAATGTCCATTTTGGAATCGGGACATGGCCACCCCAGGTGGCTATAGCACCTCTGCCGTTCTCGCCGGCCTGTTACTCCACTGGCCTGGTGGTGGTGGCGGCACTGAGTATCTGGGGGCAATGGAGGAGGTATAAGGAGGTGGAGGGTGCGCGGTCTGGATCCCGATTTGCAATAACCACAGGTTCGCACCGGGCAGGATAGATGGAGGGTTCCGGAGCTGGCAGAAAGCAGGAATTAGACAGATGGGAGATCTATTCATAGACGGGAGTTTTCCCAGTCTGAAGGCGCCGGACGATGTTTAAGCTGCTGCCGGGGAATGGTTTCAGATATTTGAAAGTGCGGGACTTTCTGACAAAACAGGTGTTGGCTTTCCCGCTGATGCTGACACAGGGGATACAGGACAGAGTAGTCTCTGGTATCTGGGTGGAGGAGGGGAAGGTGTCAGATGTCTATCAGGAGTTGTTGGATGCGGAGGAAACCCTGGTGGAGGAACTGAAGGGCAAGTGGGAGGAGGAGTTAGGTGGGGATTGGAGGCGGGTCTGTGGGCGGACGCCCTAAGCAGAGTTAATTCCTCCTCATCATGTGCCAGGCTCAGCCTAATACAGTTTAAAGTGGTACACTGGGCACACATGCCGGCGGCGAGGATGAGCACGTTTTTCGGGGTAGAAGATAGGTGTGCGAGGTGTGCGGGAAGCCCAGCAACCATGTCCACATGTTTTGGCCCAAAGCTTAGAGGGTGTTGGCAGGGTTTTGCTAGAGCTATGTCCAGGGTGTTCGACTCACAGGTGTTGCCGAGTCTGGAGGTTGCGATCTTTGGACTGTCAGAAGACCCGGGAGTTCAGGGAGTGAAAGAGGCCGACGTTCTGGCTTCTGCCTCCCTGGTAGACTGGAGACAGATCCTTTTAATGCGGAGGGACTCACAACCCCCGAGTGTGGAGACTTGGGTCAGTGACATGGCTTGGTTTCTCAAGCTGGAGAAAATAAAGTTTGCCTTGAGGGGGTCAATGCTGGGGTCCTCTCGGAGGTGGCAGCCATTCGTCGACTTTCTCGAGGAAAATTAAAATGTCAGCAGAAGCAGCATTGTGAAGGGGGGGGGGGGGCGGGTAGGTGCAATATGGTTAAGGGATGTACAGAAGGGGTTAGGTGGGAAATGTCTATTTTATCACATTGATGTTTATGTTATTATTATTTTGTTTGTTATTGTTATAAAGATTTTGCAAATACTTCAATAAAAATATTTAAAAAAAAAGAATTTGGCAAGACCATTAAATTAAACTTAAGCATTCTTTTCCAATTTGAGCATACCTGTGCTCTGGGTCAGACATTGACCTGGAAGCATAGGCCATTGGAAGCCAGGTTTCATCATTGTCTTGTTGCAATAACACCGCTCCAAACCCATCTTTCGATGCATCTGTCGATATTTTTGTCTTCTTTGTAGGGTCAAAAAATATAAGTATTGGTGCTGTTGTAACACTTGCCAATCTTGTTCATGTCCAATAGACCACTGGAATGTCTTTCTTTTTAAAAAAAAAATTCAGTGTACCCAATTATTTTTTTTCCAATTAAGGGGCAATTTAGCGGTTCAATCCACCTACCCAGCACATCTTTAGGTTGTGGGGGCGAAACCCACGCAAACGCTGGGAGAATTTGCAAACTCCACATGGACGGTGACCCAGAGCTGGGATCGAACATGGGACCTCGGCGCCGTGAGGCAGCAGGGCTAGCCCAGTGCGCCACCGTGCTGCCCACTGGGATGTCTTTCTTGATGGTTTCTCTGAGGTGTGAAGTTTTTGCTGCAAGTCAAGAAATACATTTTCCAATTAAATTGATCATTCCTAACATTCTAAGTATATGGGGCAGGATTTCCCCCCTACCCGGTGGGGCGGGGGGTCCCGGCGGGACAGAGTGTCGTGAACCACACCGAGGTTGGGCCGCCCCAAAGGTGCGGAATCCTCCGCACCTTCAGGGGCTAGGCCTGCCCTGGAGTGGTTTGCTCCCCGCATTCCGGCGGGAAAAGGGCTTGGTGCCATGCCAAACAGCGGCGAAGGTCCTCCGCCAGCTGGCGTGAGTTGGCGCATGCGTGGGAGCGCCAGCGCATGCTGGCATCATCCCTGCGCATGTGCAAAGGGCTTTGTTTTCGCACCTGGAATGGCGGACCAGTACAGCCACCGGTGCAGAAGGATAGAGTGCCCTGACGGCACAGGCCCGCCCGCGGATCGGTGGGCTCCGATCGTGGGCTAGGCCACAGTGGTGGCACCTCCCGGGCTTGATGCCCCCATGCCCCCCCCAAGAACTCCGGAGCCCGCCCGCGCCACCAGGTCCCGCCGGTAAGGGACCTACTCCAATTTCCGATGGCAGGACTGGCAAAAGACGGGCGGGACTTCAGTCCATTGCGGGCTGGAGAATTCCGGCAGCCCCAGCGCCCAGTGAGTTGCGCCGGACCCCCCCCCCATTTTCCGAGGCAGGCGGCGCGACTCACGCTTTGCCGATTTTTGGGTGTCCGGAGAATTAGGAGGACGGCGGGGGCAGGATTCACGCCGACCCCCGGCGATTCTCCAACCCAGCGGGGTGTTGGAGGATCCTGCCCATGTTTTTTGTCATCGGGACATGGCATATTAAAGATTGTTTTTATGTTTTCTTTATCAGGTTGTAGACATTTTGCAGAAAGCTTATCTCCCAAGAATGTGATATTGCCAACACCAAATTGGCATTTGGCTTTATTCCAATTTATGCCATTCTTTTTAATATTCTTCAGCACTTTGAGAAACCTTTTTTTATGCTCTTCTCGTGTTGAGCCCCAGACGATTATGTTCCATGATGTGCGATGTGTTGCATTGCCCAATGGAAAATTTCTGATGCAGAAATTATACCAAATGGCATCCTTAAGAAGCAATATCACCAGAATGGAGTGTTAAAAGTGCACACTTTGTGCTCTCCTTATCCACCTGAGCTGCCAAAAACCTTGTGATGTGTCTAATTTGCTGAAACAGGGTGCCCCTGATATCTCACATGTGATTTCTTCCCTCTTCGGAATTGGATAATGTTCTCTTTTAATGTTGAGGTTCAGATCTTTGGGGTACATACAGATTTTAAGGTTGTTATTCCTTTTCTTAATGCAGATCATAGACTTTACCGAATCTGCTAGTTCTTCAATACGTTTGATTACGTTGAAAGCCATCATCTTTTTTTGCTCATCCTTCAATCTGTCTTTCAATGGAGCTGGTACATGTCTTGGTGTGTGTATTACTGGTTGCGCATTCTCGTTTAACTGTATTTGATACGTGAAAGATAAAATGCCGAAGCTTTGAAATATTCCAGGAAATTCCTTCAGTATGGAATCTACTGATGCATTTAACCTAGTTACAGTACAATCTGCACTGTAAACTTGCTTAACTAGCTCAAGTGATTCATATGCTTCCACCCCCAGTAGAGATTCACGTTCCGCCTCTACAATGTAAAATTTTACTGTGTGAACTTTGTTCTTCACATTTATATCAAGCTCGCATATTCCTAGCGTAGTAATTTCCTTTGTTGTAGTCTTTCAGTAGTACCGCTTTATTCAACACTTGCAGTTTAATTCTCAGCTCTTTTAAATCTGACAAACTGATAAGATTGGCCATCAGTCCCGTGTCGAGTTTGAGGTTTGGGCCTTCAATCGCAAATCGGCCAGAAAACTATCAAAAGATTTGCCTACTATCTGGGTACGTGTGCAAAAAATGTAGCGTTCGAACGTCTCATTTTTGTTTGGAGTGCAATGCCAATCAACTTGCTTTGAAACTTCTCTCTGATCCTCGGTGCTTCCCAGGGTCCTACCCTCTAACATTGTTTGACCTGTGCAAGGTATCGGCTCACACTTACCTTGATTACATTCCATTTGTCATTGATCAGCCCATCTGACCAGCCTGTCTATGTCCTCCTGCAGTCTAAGGATATCATCCTCACTATTTGCCACCCCACCAATTTTCGTATCATCCACAAACTTACTGAGAAACCCTCCTACATTCATGTCAAAACATTTAGATAAACCGCCCCAACACTGATCCCTGTGGGGCCCCACTGGACACAGACTTCGAGTCAGAAAAACACCCCTCAACTATCACCCCCTGCTTCCCGCCACTCAGCCAATTCTGGATCCAATTTGCCAAGTTTCCTTGGATTCTATGGGCTCTTACCTTCTCTATCAATCTCCCATGTGGGACTTATCAAAAACCTTTCTGAAGTGCAAGTAAACAACTTCAAAACCATTGCCCTTATCCACACACCTGGTCACCTCTTTGAAAAATTCAATCAAGTTGGTCAGACATGACCTCCCCTTGACACAATCCTTTCATGTCACTTTTTGCTCTCCTAATTTCCTTTTAAAAGTTCCCTTTTGCATATTCTATCTGCCTCTCGGGCTTCTGCTGTATTGAGCCCTCAATATATGCCATAAACCTCCCCTTTTCTCTTTATCCAATGCTGTACATCCCTTGATATCCAGGGTTTACTGGATTTGTGGATTCCACCCATTTTCCACATTGGAACATGTTGGCCCTCTATTCTCTCTATTTTCTTCTTTTTATAAAATAAATTTAGATTACCCAATTATTTTTTCTATTAAGGGGCAATTTAGCGTGGCCAAACCACCTACTCTGCACATTTTTGGGTTGTGGGGGCGAAACCCACACAGACACGGGGAGAACGTGCAAACTCCACACGGACAGTGACCCAGAGCCGGGATCGAACCTGGGACCTCAGCGCCGGGAGGCGGTTGTGCTAACCACTAGGCCACCGTGCTGCCCTCTATTTTCTTCTTGAATGCATCCCACTGTTCTGTCACTTATTTTTTAAAAATGTTTTATTCTCCTCATTTTCCACATTTTCATCAAATACACAACAAAAGATAACCAACAATAACAAAGACAGTATCAATTCCCCAACCAGCACCCCTTCAATATACAAAACCAAACATCACCCATACATTCCAGAAATAACAAAACAAAAAGACCAAAAGAGAATCAACGTCATCCAATAAACAATGTGCTCAACGCCACTGAATAGCCCCCCTCCCCACTAATGTTCGATGGCATCCAATTCTTGAGAGTGCAAGATAAACAATGCCCATGAATTGTAGAACCCTTCCAACCTCCCCCTCAGCTCAAACTTCACCTTCTCGAGCGTCAATAATTCCAGCAGGCCCCCCGCCAAGCCGAGGCACAGGGTGGAGAAGCTGACCTCCACCACAGCAGGACCCGCCTCCGGGCAATCAGCGAGGCGAAGGTTAAAACATCTGTCCCCACACCCACCTGCAACCCTGGTTCCAAACTCACTGTACAACTCCTGAGATGACCTTACAAACCTCCACCCAATAGCTCTCCAGCATCGGGCAGGATCAAAATATGTGAACATGGTTGCGGGGCTCCTCCCACTGCACTCCAATACATCCTTCACCCCCTCCAAAGAGTTGGCTTATCCTTGCACTCGTGAGGTGTGCCCTATACATGACCTTAAGCTGTACCAGCCCAACCTCGCGCACAAGGTTGAGGCATTGTGGATTCCACCCATTTTCCACATTGGAACATGTTGGCCCTCTATTCTCTCTATTTTCTTCTTTTATAAAATAAATTTAGATTACCCAATTATTTTTTCTATTAAGGGGCAATTTAGCGTGGCCAAACCACCTACTCTGCACATTTTTGGGTTGTGGGGGCGAAACCCACACAGACACGGGGAGAATGTGCAAACTCCACACGGACAGAGACCATGGGGCCTCACGGTAGCATGGTGGTTAGCATCAATGCTTCACAGCTCCAGGGTCCCAGGTTCGATTCCCGGCTGGGTCACTGTCTGTGTGGAGTCTGCACGTCCTCCCCGTGTGTGCGTGGGTTTCCTCCGGGTGCTCCGGTTTCCTCCCACAGTCCAAAGATGTGCGGGTTAGGTGGATTGGCCATGATAAATTGCCCGTAGTGTAAGGTTAATGGGGGGATTGTTGGGTTACGGGTATACGGGTTACGTGGGTTTAAGTAGGGGGATCATTGCTCGGCACAACATCGAGGGCCGAAGGGCCTGTTCTGTGCTGTACTGTTCTATGTTCTATGTTCTATTTACCCTCCGGCGCACCTCACACCACAGATCATCCTTCATAACCTCCCCCAACTCTCCCTCTCACTTGGCTTTAATCCCCTCCGAGGATACCTTATCCTCCCCCAAAAACCTCCCATATATCGCCAAAGCCACCCCTTTCTCCATTTCCCCTGCCATCAATATCACTTCCAACAATGAGGGGACCGGCGCTATCGGGAAGCTCTGAACCTCCTTCCTGGCAACGTCCCGGAGCTGCAGGTACCTAAATACTTCCCCCTGCCCCAGTCCATATTTCTCCCCCAACTCCTCAAGCCTTACAAAATGACCTCTCAGGAACGGGCCTTTTAATGCCCGGATGTCCCTCTCTTCCCATCTCCGAAACCTCCCATCCAACTTCCCTGGCTTAAACTATGGTTCTCCCTAATCGGTATCTCTCTTGACCCTGCCCACAACTTAAAATGGTGCCTCAGCTGCCTCCAAATCATCAGCGTTTCCATCATCACCAGACTCCCAGAATATTTACCGGGACCATCAGGAGCGGCGATGTTGCCAACGCCCTCAGGCCTGTCTCCCTGCACAGACTCTCCTCCATTCTAACCCACTGGGGACTCTCCTCTCCAACTCCTCACCTTGCAAGCATTTGCCGCCCAATAATAGCACAATAAATTTGGGAGGCCCAACCCCCCTTCCTTCCATCCTCTCTGCAAAACTTCCTTCCTAACCCTGGCTACTCCCCCCACCCCCCAAATAAATGAGTCGATCAACTTATCCACCTCCTTGAAAAATGTCATCGGCAAGAAGATCGGCAGGCACTGAAATACAAATAAAAACGCGGCAGCACATTAATTTTAATCACTTGCACCTGACCTTGGTCTGTCACAGATTTACCTAAAAATGTCTGCTCCCAGTCCACTCTGGTCGCATCATATCTGATCTTTTAAAATCGGCCTTTCCCTAGTTTAGAACTTTAATTTCAGGTCCATTCTTTCCTTTTCCATCACAATCTTGAATCTAACGGAATTGAATCTAACAGTCCAAAGATGTGCGGGTTAGGTGGATTGGCCATGCTAAATTGCCCGTAGTGTCCTAAAAAGTAAGGTTAAGGGGGGGGTTGTTGGGTTACGGGATAGGGGGGATACGTGGGTTTGGGTAGGGTGATCATTGCTCGGCACAACATCGAGGGCCAAAGGGCCTGTTCTGTGCTGGACTGTTCTATGTTCTATGTTCTATGATCACTGTCTGCAAAATGCTCCTCCACTGATACTTCAACCACTTGCCCAGCTCTGTTACCGAAAATGAAGTCCAGGACCACACCGTCTTGTAGGACCTTCTGTGTACTGGTTTACAAAGTTCTCCTGGAAGCACTTTAAGAACTCCAATCCCTCGAAACCTTTTATACTACATCTACCTCAATTAATGTTGGGGACGTTGACATCCCCCACTATCACTACCCTATTACTTTTATATGAAATTTGCCTACATATCTGCTGTGGTGAATCATTATAGCATAATTCACACTGTTATCACACATGTTGTACCATGCCTCTGAAAACTCGGCACACGAGCAGTTGCGCGGCTCTGCCCCTAAGGGGCGGTGTACTGGGAATGTACGGATGTTTGTACTGGGCTCCACCCTTCGCTCCGCCCATGACTCCCCACCCCCCCCACTGGTTGTATAAAGCTTGGCAGTCGGAGCCTGCCTGCCAGTTCATCTAGAGTTCATCTCGTCACAGGCAGGCTCTGTTGTAAGACGATTAAAACCACTGTTCACTTCTAACCACGTGTCGTGTGAATTGATTGTCTCATCATCTGCTCTTCTATTTCTCTCGGACTGTTGGGTGTGAGTGTGGGAAAGTAAAAGGTAGACGAGCACTGCACGCACACACCTCGAGGTCATGACTGAGTTGCAAGTCGCCAGGTGAATCATGCTGGTCTAATTAGCCGCTTGTGTGGCCTTATAATCTGGAGAGTGGGCATGATTCTGGCAATCCGGGATTTCAAAAGTATTCAGGATATTCAAATGATTGCAAATGCAGTTCCCAATATGACCTGGCAGGCTGGCTGACTTGAGTTGAAAGCTGAGAGCGGAAAACCACAAACTATTTTGTGCGCCGGTGGGAAACAGACTTTGGTCCATTTTCTGCCTACATGTTGCCCACCTCTTTTTTTTTAATAAACAATTTTATTGAGGTATTTTTGGCATATAAAACAATGACATTGTATAGTACCGTACAAAAGGAAAAGCAAATAACCCATAGTGCAAGCCACGATTCCATTCTCGCAAGGACCTGCCTAAACCACCCCTTAATCTACACTACCCTAGCAACCCCCCCCCCCCCCCCCCCGCCCGCCCCCCCCCCCACCCCCCCCCCCCCCCCCCCCCACCCCCCACGCTGACGATTAATTCTCTGTGAAGAAGTCAATGAATGGCTGCCACCTCCGGGCGAGCCCCGATAATGAACCTCTCAAGGCGAACATAACCTTTTCTAGACCAAAAAAGCTTGCCATGTCCGATAGCCATGCTTTGGTCTTTGGGGTCTTTGAGTCCCTCCATTCCAGCAGTATTCGTCGCCGACTACCAGGGAAGCAAAGGCCAAGAGTTCGGCCTCCTTCTCCTCCTGGACTCCCAGCTCCTCCGACACCCCAAAGATTGCCATCTCAGGACTCATTACCACCCAAGTTTTCAAAACCCGGGACATGATGCCCGTGAATCCCTGCCAGTACCCCCCGCTGAGTCCAGGCCACAACCAGAACGTGTGCACGTAATTAGTTGGCCCACCAGCGCATCTGGCACACTTGTCCTCCAGCCCGAAAAATTTACTCATCCGGGCCACCGTCATGTGGGCCCGGTGCACCACCGGTGCTGGATCAGACTGAGCCTGGCACACGTTGCGGTCGTGTTTACTCTGCCCAGAGCTTCTGCCCAAATACCGTCCACCAAATCCACCGCCCCCCCCTCCCCCGAGCTCTTCTTCCCACTTAAGCTTCAGGTCATCAGTCTGTGTATCCTCTGCTCCCATTAGTTCTTTGTAAATATCTGAGACTCTACCCTCACCTACCTCTCCCCTAGAAACTACCCTGTCCTGCCTCTCCTTTGGTGGGAGGCATGGGAAGGTGTGCGGGTTAGGTGGATTGGCCATGCTAAATTGCCCGTAGTGTCCTAATAAATGTAAGGTTAAGGGGGGGGGGTTGTTGGGTTACGGGTATAGGGTGGATATGTGGGTTTGAGTAGGGTGATCATGGCTCGGCACAACATTGAGGGCCGAAGGGCCTGTTCTGTGCTGTACTGTTCTATGTTCTAAGGACTGCACCAGTCTGCGCACAAAATCCTGCACCTGTAAGTATCTAAAGTAATTCCCTCCCGCCAGCCTGAACTTCTCCTCCAACGCCCTCATGCTATGTTGCCCACCTCTGATGGCCACCTCACATGTGTCTTGCATTTATATGTGCAACTATACAACTCATATACTTAGCTATTCAAAAGCACAACCCATGGGTGCAATGATAATACCTCCTTGTTATATGAACTGGGCATTCGAGTCTGTCATATGTATATCCAATCATGTTGAAGGTGAATCAAGAAAACACCTGGTAAAACTAGGTCAACCATATTGTAAAGCTAATTATTTCAGAACAGATGCAAGAAGCAGTAGTTATGGTATTATTTGCAGTAGCATCTCATTTGGCTTTCTGTTTAATATCCTGACTGGCTTCCTATGATTCTGTTTTTATCAACCAGTGTTCACAACCTGGAAGGAGGGATTATGCCAGACAATCCTTGCCAAGTGTCTTCAGTCAGGATCTTCCAATACAATGGATGTGAATGTCACACTAATGAACTATTTATTATTTACAGTCCCCTGAGGCAACTTCAAAGCTTGTTCCATTAATTATTTTAAGCACCTTTTCATTTTTCCTGAATCCGCTTTCTTTTAAAACAGAATTGTTAAATGTAATTTATTCTAGTTTGTTTCGATCCAAATATGGTCCAAAAAAGAATTCTGGAATCTGTTAGCGCCTTTCATCTCTCTTCCAATGCAGAGACTAAACTGTGGCATCTGGCATGGGTACACCTCAGACCTCATATAAAAGTCCCAGTGGTTTTTAGCCGGATGCTTGAATCAGCTTCAATATACTTGCCAGGCTCAGTGAGAATAGATGTGGAGCCAAAAGAGAGAATTGTAGGGGAAAAGTATCTGCATCATGGGACCTGGTCAAAAGCTTGAAAGTTCTTTTGAATAAAATAAATCACTAAAAGGCCATTGATCTTCCCTGTTCTGAGTGTTTTCAGAAGAAACGTACGAGAATGGGGCAGCACGGTAGCATGGTGGTTAGCATAAATGCTTCACAGCTCCAAGGTCCCAGGTTCGATTCCCAGCTGGGTCACTGTCTGTGTGGAGTCTGCACGTCCTCCCCGTGTGTGCGTGGGTTTCCTCCGGGTGCTCCGGTTTCCTCCCACAGTCCAAAGATGCGCGGGTTAGGTGGATTGGCCATGCTAAATTGCCCGTAGTGTCCTAAAAAGTAAGGTTAAGGGGAGGGGAGGGGGGGGGGGGGGGTTGTTGGGTTACGGGTATAGGGTGGATACGTGGGTTTGAGTAGGGTGATCATTGCTCGGCACAACATCGAGGGCCGAAGGGCCTGTTCTGTGCTGTACTGTTCTATGTTCTATGTTCTAATGGAAGATGTTAGACATTGGTCAATGAGCCATGTCCACTGGAATTGGAAGCATACTTGAAGACAGAACATTTCGGATTGTACATGCTCCTGGTGAAGCACTCCAAAGAGGATTTAGTATGTCTCTGGGCAATTTTTACATGAATGATATATACACAGTTATCAGTTATTTTAAAAATGTTACACTTTCATAAATATAACTTTCAATACAGAATATTACAGGAACCATGTATGACAATTGAATTTAGAAATGTTCAACACATCAGCCAAATCATCCTTTTCCTTCAGGTGACCTCAATACACACTCTCCCCTTTTCCTCGAGACATCACTCACTCCTCAGCACATTCATTGATATATTCTCCAGTACAACAATCACATCAACAACAACTTTTATTTCCATAGTGTCTTTACATTATAAAATGTTCCATTTTATGATTCAAAGATACCAAGTCATGTACAGTGATCTGAAGGCAGATAATCAGAAGCTCAGTCAAAGAGATGAGTTTTAAAGGAAGAAAACGAGACAGAGAACTGGAGAGGTTTAGGGAGAGGATTCCAGAGTATATGTCCTAAGCAGATGAAAACTTGATCATGCATGATGGAACAATTAAAATTGGGGATGCTTAACAGGGCCAAATTAGGTGAGCGCAGGTAAGTAGATAGCACAGAGGCAAGTGGAGCTGGGGCAGATTGCAGAGATAGGTTAGGGCAAGACTTTAAATGGTGTGATTTAAAAGGAAGGATAAGAATTCTAAGATCAAAGTATTGCTTGACCGGAAACCTATGTGGATGAGGCATCGGAGCAGGTGAATGGGACTTGGTGCAAATAAGATACCGTGAGGCAGAGTTTTGGATGACCTCAGGTTTACAAAGTGTACAATTTGTGATCCCAGCCAGGAGTTTTAATAATAATAATAACCTTTATTGTCACAAGTAGGCTTATATTAACACTGCAGTGAAGTTACTATGAAAAGCCCCTAGTCACCACATTCCGATGCCTGTTCGGGTACACAGAGGGCGAATTCAGAATGTCCAATATACCTAACAAGCAAGTCTATCGGGACTTGTGGGAGGAAACCGAAGCACCTGGAGGAATGCGACACAGACACAGGGAGAACGTGCAGTCTGGTTAAGTCTAGAGGTAACACAGGCATGAATGGGGGACTCAGCAGCAGATGAACCAAGGCAGGGATGAAATTGTTTTTGAGATGGAAATAAATGGTGTTAACGGTGTGGGAATATGTGCCTGGAAGCTTATCTTGGGACCAGATATGATACCTGGGTTGCAGAAAACCTGGGGCTGGATTCTCTCCACCCCGATGCTGAAATCGCATTCGGCGACAGAGCAGATAATCTGTTTCCCCGCACGAAATAGGGACTGGCGGTGGTTCCACTATGCTCCGCCCTCCTCCCAAAAATCGGCGTACTCTGGGAGTTCGCCGCGCTGAGTATCCAACGCCTCAGGCCATTGCCTGAGGCCCGGCCTGCTAGTCTCCGTCCCCGACCGGCCAATTTCCCGTCGCCGTGGTTCTAATCTTGTCCTGCCGCTCGGCAACCTCGCGTGGTGGCTGCGGACTCAGTCCGGGGCTGCTACAGTCGGGGGAGGGCCGATCGGCGTGCAGGGGGGCCTCATTTGGGACTGGGGGCAATGTGTGCGGGTGGTCTGGGTCAGGCAAGCGGCCGATGCGGGGCACTATTTAGGTGGTCCAAGTCTGCGGGCTGAGTCTGCCATGGGGCACAGTGTGGCCGCTGGAGGCTGCCGCCCTACGCATGCACTGCCTCTGACCCAGAAGTGCGGGGGGGACCATATCGGCAGCAGGAGATGCGAGCTCCACGACAGCTGCCTGCTAGCCCCCTGCAAGACGGTGAATCTATGGCCTTTTGATGCCAGCTTTCCTGCGTAAAAGACCACAGTTTTCACGACGGCGTGGGGACAGAGTCCCAAAAGCAGTGAATCCAGCCCGTGGTTTAGTTTCAAACAGTTGCCAGGGAGAATGATGGAATCAGTAACGATGGAACAGAGTTTGGAACATGGTCCATTGTTTTCAGTCTCCCCATTTTTAATTGAAGCAGACTTATCTCATCCAGCACTGGATATCAGGCAAACCTTTGATAATTTAACAACTAAGGAGAAGTGGAGGGAGGTAATGGCTTTTGGATGCTTCTTTTAATTTGTTCTGTTATTTTAAATAGCTGAGTACACAGACATTAGTTGTAACAAATCAAAAACATGTCTTTTAGGACTCATGTTACATAATCTAACATGAGTACTCAAGTAAATCGCACTACATGATCCGGTGTAGCGAAAATCCAATTTATAATTCATGTTTTAGAATCTAACTTTTGGTTCAGGACTTAAGGTTTTAACAACAGATAGATGGAAAAGCCTGATTAAGAAACTGATCAACAACCCTAATGTAACAGCATATCAAAGCCAAATCAAACAAGTTGAGGTTTAATTAACCTGACTTTAACTTGCAAGATCAGAGTCAACAGCAAGATTAAGACTTGAGCAATGAAAGATCCAGCTCTAAGTTTATAATGGAGCCAGAAGGTCAGGGGGGATAGCTGTAAACATCAATAGCAATATAGAACATAGAACAGTACAGCACAGAACAGGTCCTTCGGCCCTCGATGTTGTGCCGAGCTCAAGCTATCCCACTCCCTGACATTCTGATGTGCTCCATGTGCCTATCCAATAACCGCTTGAAAGTTCCTAAAGTGTCCGACTCCACTATCACAGCAGGCAGTCCATTCCACACCCTAACCACTCTCTGAGTAAAGAGCCTACCTCGGACATCCCTCCTATATCTCCCACCCTGAACCTTATAGTTATGCCCCCTTGTAACAGCTACATCCACCCGAGGAAATAGTCTCTGAACGTCCACTCTATCTATCCCGTTCATCATCTTATAAACCTCTATTAAGTCGCCTCTCATCCTCCTCCGCTCCACTCTTTCTTGATCTCCAGACCGGATTATTTCAAAGCTCTCCTGACCAGCCTCACTTGTTCTGGTGTCCGTAAACTCTAATTCATCCAAATCTCTGCTGCCTATATCCTAACTTGTGCCAAGCCGATCATTCATATGGGTTACAGAATCTAGATTGCATTGCAGGTAAAATAATTATTTCACATTTCTGTTTGAGGACGTCCCATATCACGTCCCAGTGTGCGTTTACTTAGGGTTTAGTTCAGTTTGAGGAACATTCAGAGACAGTTGTGGCTTTGCTTTTGTGTAGATTGCATCTCACCAGAAAGCAAGAATCAACAGGAGATGATTGTCAGTTATGCTTGCAGAGAAAGTACTAACTTAATCATTCACCATGTGGGCTCTAACCCAGTTTGGATTTTGTGAGGGGAAAAAGCAGCTAGAAAATTTGCTCCAGCTTGAAATTTAAACCACACCTTCAAGGTTGTTTTCATGTACAAGGGAATTCTCTGAGAAAGTAAAAAATAAAACTGAGTTCATAATATTCCCAGTTGTAAACTATTGGGTAAAGTTAATTGTTGCTTACTTTGTTGAATTCTTATTGATGTACAATAAAATTTGTTTTTGTTTCCAAAAATGAAATCTTGTGGTGTAGTTATGTTGTCCAACAGCTGGGTGCTTGGATTTATTTTTTAAATATTAAAATCTCCAAACACGATTGTAAAACCAGTATGACTGCAAATCTTTATTGAGCTCATGATTCGCTATGAGAACTCAGATGCATCATACTCCATAATCCAGTATTATTAGACACAGTGTCCCCAGCATTCATATATTCATACACTATCTTTGAGATCTACATTTCATGCACGCTACCAATAAATAGCGATACGTCAAAAAAAACATAACACGGCACCAAGAATAGCAACCTGGATCCAGGATAATTATTTAATCCATTTCAAACTCTCCCAATCATTCTATACCTGAGTTTTATGAACCACTTAAGCTCCTCCACAGAGGCAGAAGGCAATAGCCAAACATCCCAGAGCTGGGCGTCAGCTCTGGGGATATGCCCGCAACCACATGGTGGGTGTATGCGCTGGAGATGGAACCAGTGCCCGGTCCAGATAACATTACCAGTTGGTGTCTGGGGTACAGGCTCTGTTGCCCCGGGTTCCCACTGTGGCTGGGGATTGGTGTGCAGGGCGTGTTGGACAACACCCTGAGCAATGGCAGGGAATGTGAGGGGGGAGCCATGGGGGACTGGTTGATATTAGGCTGGGAGCCATCGCTACCAATGAATAGCAATATATCAAAAGAAACTGTCCCTCAGCCTTCTCAATTCCTTACCGATATTACATGGGGTGGATTATATCTTGGACCCCGCGGAGGCGGCCCTTGTGGTGCTGCTGGTAGGCCAGCCGGCCAGACGTCAGAGAAGGCAGTGGCAGCAGTGTTTAAAGAGGCTCAAGATGGCAGCCCATGTGCAGGGCCTCGCTCCAAACACTGAGGACCCAGCCGCCCATCAGGACAGAGAGCCGGCTCAAGGTGTACAGACGTGCCGGTCTTTCGAACAGACAGCATGTGCCACAGGAGGCTCCACCTCAAAAAGTGGATGGTGCGGCACCTGTGCATGTCCTTGCGGACTTGGCACCAAGTGAGGAGAAGGATATCCATTCTCGGTGGCCTTCAAGGTCACTGCGGTCCTGAACGTTTACCCGTCAGGATCATTCCAGGGCTCGAACAGGGACATGTGTGGCATCTCACAAATTACAGCCCACAAGCTAACGATATAAATTTTGACCTGGACCAAACCTAACAGGGTGCTCGGATTCTCTGCCATTGCTGGGATGTCTCAGGTCTAGGGGCTAACAGATTGCGCGCATGTCACCTTGCGTGCACCAGAGAGAACCCTACATCAACAGAAAGGGATTCCACTCCCTGAACGTCCAACTTATGTGTGACCACCACATGCAGATAATGCGCATGCTTCCCAGGGAGTGTGCAGGACAGCTATACATTGGGACACTTGGAGATCCCCAGCATCTTCGAGGGACACCCCAGGCTGACCAGATGGTTCTTGGGGGATAAGGGGTACCCACTAGGACCTGGCTGATGTCGCCAGTACGGAGGCTGGTAACCGATGCGGGGACCTGATATAATGAGGCCCATGAAGTCACCCGGGCTGTCATTGAACGGTGCATCAGACTGTTCAAAATGCGGTTCCATTGCCTCGACCGCTCTGGTGGCGCACTGCTACGCCCTCCACAACGTGGTACAGCAACGGGACGACATGCTAGACATGGAGGAACATAGGGCCACTGATGTGTTATCTGTGTTGGTCTAACATCGACTGCAACTGGATACAGTAAAACGAGAAACAGGCTTCCGACAGAGGAGATGGTCCAACACTGTTTTATTGAACCTGTTGATTGCTGTACATAATCTGCTGTGGGTTGACACTCTATTAACCTAACTGATAACCTCCTACTGACTTGACCAGACTAGCTCTCTATCATTGATAATGTTCATTGGCTTGTGCACTGCGACTATCTCCTGAGTCGTGCCCTGTGAGAGAGGGAGAGCCTTAATGCCCTGTGGGCTTTATAGTGGTGGTGTCCTGTATGGTGATTGGTTGTTCTGTGTCGTGTGTATTCATTGGTTATCCTGTGTGTCAATAACTGCCTGTCTGCATCTCATGATATACATGAGTGGATATTCTGACAGCCACCTCCATGGAGGAGGAGGAGGAGACAGCAGACGCCCGGGGAGGACCCGCAGGATCAGCTGGAGGATGAAAGACAGGCAGGAGCTGCAAGGGTTCGCGTTCCTGGTGGGCCAGGGAGGCCCTCATCCTCACCCGCTTTACATAGAACGTGGCAAAGTCCATCATCCCATCATTCCCAACACCTCCACCTCCTCCTTCCCACCCACCATCCCGACACACCCAATCCCCCATCCCCCACTTGGCCCACAACACCTTCCCTGTCTTCCCCCACAAACCCCCCCCCCCCCCACCCCCCCCAATTTCCCTGTTTCACCCTCCCAGGGTCTGTGTTAGAACAATCCAGGGTGATTGGTCTGTGTCGGCACTGCCAAGCAAGTCCATGTTGAAGGCAGGAGGGTGATGATAACCCGCCGTGAGCTGAACTCAGGTGCTCCTCACTAAGTCATAGCCTGACTCCTGTCTGTCTGCCATCACCTGCACGTGGTATGTCTTGGGTAGGGGGTGGGGGTGGGCAGATCAAGACCCGGGGAGTGGGGAAGGGGGATGGAGGTTGGAACACATTACGGAATAACATGCCAGAGGTTTTGCATGTCTCGGGTGCAGCATGTTTTATTGTTCTCCAAAAGTGACCCCAACAGCCCCGAGTTTCCCATGGTGACATCCCCTTCTACCTTTCCCACCCCATCCTGTGGAGCCTGTGGAGGGAGCCTGCTGCTTTCCACATCCCGTGGCCTTTGATGCCCCTGGCGGGCATCCTCTTGGGGCCCTGGGGCAGGAGGGCCCAAGCCCTCATGCCAATGGAACATGCCCTGCCATGCCACTTTGTTCCGGATGCTAACTCCAGGACACACAGTTGTTAGGGGTGGGGGCACGGCGGGAGTGGCGTGGGATGGTCACCATCGCAACCCCATAGGGAAGTTCCATATTGGTCCCCTGTACCCTCTCCTTCCAGTTGGTGCCTACAGGACCCCGGGGGTCATCTCGGAGCAGAGGGACAGCTGGACTGAGCTCCAGATGCCCTTCCTCATTTGGCTCTGCCAGCCTTAGTGCACCAATGACTGCACCATAGTTGTGATGCCCTCATCGATGCCCCTCTGTAACTGGGCCACACTCTGCAGTACCTCGCCAATGTCCATACGTGTCTGGGACACAGTCCTCAGTTACCGGGACATAGTCTGGAGCGCCTCAGCGATGCCCACCTGAGACTGGGACATGTTCCGCAGCGCTTCAGAAAGGTCCACCTGCGTTAGGGACACGCCCCCCCAGCAACTGGGGCATGCTGCCGATGCACGCAGCCATGACCGTCACTAACTGGGCAATGTCTCGGACACCACCATTCATTGGTGCTGACATTGTGCTCCAGGCTCTCCACTGAGTTGCCACCCTTGCAGTGTTGGCCTCAGTGCCACGCATTGCTGGCGCCATCTCCTGCGCACTCAGCCTTTGGGTCTTTTCTAATAGACTGTGCAGCTGGTGGAGTTTAATGAACATAGAGGAGTGGATGAGGCAGGGGTGTGGCCACCATATGTCTGCACTGGTCATCACTTTGGTGATGAGAGCATCCTTTTGATCTTGGGATCAGGTGATGACAGCGTTGACCATGTGCCAGTGCTTTGATCGTGGATGTGTCCAGGATGTCTTGAACTTGGAATTTTGCAGGAACAGTGTGTTCATGGTGAAAAGCTTGTGTTCTACACATTTAATGACCAGGAGGACCACGTTGAAGTTACAATTTCCAATTCCTTCCTTTCCGATAGTTCCTTTCCAGATTTGGGAATCCTTTCCAGTCCTGGTGTTGAAGTCCTCAAGGAAGGTTATCTTGTCTTCTTTAAAAATGCTGGAAAGTATGGTGTCCAGGGTGGAGGAGAGCTTTCTTTGGGCTCATCAAAGGTTGGGGCATAGGTACTCAGAACCATTGCCTGCTGGTTCTTGG
Organism: Scyliorhinus canicula; assembly: GCF_902713615.1. Lineage (NCBI taxonomy): Eukaryota > Metazoa > Chordata > Chondrichthyes > Carcharhiniformes > Scyliorhinidae > Scyliorhinus > Scyliorhinus canicula. The sequence goes on along the minus strand of NC_052159.1, from coordinate 91,365,419 downwards.
TAGGTTTAGACAGAAGGTCATGAGATGCTCCAGGGAGCTCCAAGAGTTGGTTGACGAGTTTGTTCTTGATGGCAAATACAAATCCATGCATCCTGGGCTGATGCGTGGGTTTTCCTCTCCAGAAGAAGGTGTAACCACCGCCATCTTCCCTCAGCTTCGCTTCTGTTGCTCTTCGGGTGTCTTGTAGGGAAACAATGTCAATGTCAAAGTGTCTGAGTTCATGTGCAACAAGGGCAGTTCTCCGTTCCGGTCAATTGTTTCGCTTATTATCCATGAGGCTTTGTTCATTCCAGGTTCTGAAATTCAGATTAACGTTGATTTTCTGACTGCAGGTAGATGACCTGCGGGATGCAGTTTCCCATCCAGGTTGGGGATGGAACAGACTATTTTTAGGGCACCTTTTCCAGCCCTCTCCGCATGCGGGGTGAGCAGAGTGGATCCTGAAGTGGGCTGCTCAGTCATGAAGAAAGCTTTGGAAACACTCTCCTGTTCTTATTCCAAGGGCGAGACGACTGATTCCTAACCCTACCCCATACGTGCCGGTTCGAAGCAAAGGACTTCCAGAACTCATGGTCCTGTCCCTGTCGCCTCTTGATGATTGCCACAGGGCTTGTCTGTGTGTGTGTGTGTGTGTGTGTGTGTGGGGCGGGGAGGGAGGGGGTGGGGGGTGGGGGGGTTGCTGGTTTCCTCCAGGTAAGTGCCTGGTGTGGGACATCGTTTAACGTGGGTGTGCCATTGCATTTCAGCAGACACATGGTCCTTGACAGATGGTAGGTCCAGTACCATTGGCAAGGGAACCTCAATAATGAGGGATCTTCTTACTGCAGCAGCCTACCTCCTCCATCACAGCCATTGATACCATATGAGTATCTTCCACCTGATCCACCAATGAGGACTTGTCTTGGTTTGCGCTTTGTCTGGTTCCTCCCCTCTAACCTTACTGCCATGGTTGCCCCTGTCAGGAGCTGAAGACCCCCAATGGAATTCTTCTCAGGATTAATGGAATGTTCAAGCCTCTCCAACATGGTAAGGTGGTAATCCAACGAAGGGCAACCAGTGTACATACTTCAAGGACAGCAGGGCATTCACTTATCAGTGACAAATGACTAATACCACTCCAATATCCACTCTAAAGTTATTCACATGTACCAATTTTGTTTTTATTACAAAAATTATACTAATAGAGCAGCGAGTGCCAGTGGCATGTCTGCCAGAACCTCTCGAAACTGTTACTCAAAGAAGCACTTACAATGATTGCATGTGGAGAATTTTAAAAAGCTTTTATGCATAGATTACAAGCAAAAATATCAATTGATTTAATTGCCACATAAAGCAGGTAATAGTAGATAACGAATTTGCAAATATATCCATGCAAATGTTGGCAACTAGTCGTGCAGTTTAAATAAACTGCGAGAGAAGCAAAGGCTGAAGTGAAACATCAAAAAGCACGTTCACCACCAAAAGCTAGAATCAGAAGTAAATTTTTATGTTGAATTACTCAGAATGTACTCTATAGAGACAGGCCAAATTGGTATATGCCAGTGTTTATCCTGCCCAGAAGCCTGCTCCTACCTTTCTTTATTGAAACTTACAGTCATAGAAGGAGGCCATTTGTTTCTTCCTGCTAGTGCTGGCTCTTTGAAAGAGCAGCTGTATTTAGTTCCATGCCCCTGCTTTGCTTGTGACTTAACGCCTATATATATCCCCTTTACAATTATTTACAGAATCAGCTTCCAGCAGGTAGAGCATTTCAGATCCCAACAACTTTATGAGTGAAAAGCATTAGGGCTGGAATTTTCCAGTCATTGTGATTCAATTTTCCCGCCGGCAGTGCGCCCACGCCAGCAGGATTACCGGTGGCGTGGGATGGTTACAAGGGAAATCCCATTGACAATCGGTGGGAAGGTATAATCCCGCCACCGGTGAATGGCGCGCAGCCGATAAACAAGTGGCTGACGGATCGGAGAATCCCGCCCCCAAGGACTACAAATAGTTGTTTGATAGTACAGAACGAGAATAGTGCTGAAGAAATACATTTTGTCAAAACTTTTTGTCTTGCACTCATCAGGACAATTGCAAACTACCAATGCCAGGGAACATAACGGCTTTATACTTTATAAGAAGAGAGTGCTAATTGGTTGGAAAATGGACTCTGATTGGTAGAAGCTTGCCATGGAAAATGCACCAGTTTATAGTTACTGACAGTTAACTGCCAAACCGGGCATTTCCCTAAAGAATGAACTAGCAAATGGCTGTCACTTATTTTGTTTAGCTGAAACAGGTGCAATCCGTGTGCATGTTCTTTCTGTCTGCAAAGAACAAGGCCATGTCCATCAATATACATAGCTTCCAGTACACGCAAATGCCTCACACTGTGAGCCTGATCAACAATCTTAAGTTGGTTATCAGCAATTACAGAGGATTATTTAGCAAGTGTTGTCCAATCGCAGAATCATATCTAATGTTGGATACTGTGTTGTGAGTTTCTGGGCAGCACGGTAGCATAGTGGTTAGCATAGTTGCTTCACAGCTCCAGGGTCCCAGGTTCGATTCCCGGCTGGGTCACTGTCTGTGTGGAGTCTGCACGTTCTCCCCGTGTCTGCGTCGGTTTCCTCCGGGTACTCCGGTTTCCTCCCACGATCCAAAGATATGCAGGTTAGGTGGATTGGCCATGCTAAATTGCCCTTAGTGTCCAAAAAATGTTAAGTGGGGGTTACTGAGTTACGGGGACAGGGTAGATATGTGGGCTTCAGTAGGGTTCTCTTTGTAAGGGCTGGTGCAGACTCGATGGGCCAAATGGCCTTCTTCTGCACTGTAAATTCTAGGATTCTTTGCAAGCATGGGCTGGTTGGGTACAGTCTGTACCTTGCCTGTTGTAAATACTGAGCGGGGCTTGCTGTTTGGTACAAATCACCAGTCTTTCGGATAGGTGGCCTATATACCTAGTGTCCCACTAACACTGAAATTCATATTCCATCTAACATCTTGTGTTATAGGCAGAATGTCTTTTTGGCTTGACGGTAGCATCCTGTTAATGATGAATATCACTTGTGTTACTACTGCATATTAGCAGCGTTAGACAGGTAGCATCACCTGTAGCTTAAATTGTTCAGATACCTTCCCATTCCAGGGTAATCTGAGGTGGACTGGATACTTTTCAGGGCTGATAGCCTTAGACCCACTGATGAGCTCATGGCATAAACAGTGAGAAATGATCTGATCAGGATAGCAATTATCCCACAGGATGCCTTAGATGTGCCCTATTTCAGCATCAAGCTTGCAGGGTGAGCAAATGCCTCAGGACCTATTTACAAGGTTGCTGCTAAGGTCAATCTTATTGCTTGTGGAACTGTAAGACTCCAATGTGTGTATTGATCAGTGAAGGTAGACTTCAGGTAGACTGTGGTAAATTTGAGCTCACTAATGCCCTGGTTGGAGTCTTGGGTGGGGGAGTGTCAGATGGAGTTTAATCCGGACAAGTGAGAGGTCATGCACTTTGGAAGGTCCAATGCATGTAGGAATTACATAATAAGTGGTAGAAAACTTGCGAGTACTGACAGACAGAGAGATCTGGGCGTGCATCTCCACCGATCACTGAAAGTGGCAACGCATGTGGATAAGGTGGTTAAGAAGGCATACAGCATGCTGGCCTTCATTGGTTGGGGCATTGAATATAAAAATTGGTAAGTCATGTTGCAGGGGGGGGCGGGGTAGATTTTATGATCCCCACCAGCTGATCTCTGGTGTGGGGGTGACCATAAAAATTCTTGGATGCGCTTCCCACTGGCCTTCTGCCCACCCCAACCTCTATGCAATTTTATGCTTGGATTGTTGAGGCCACGGATGGCCTGTCTGTTCCTACCCCAATTGAGGCCCTCAATTTTCAGGCTGTTAAGTGGCGTTCATGGATAGCGGGGAACCCCAATAATGAACTGTGGTCAGGTCTCGAGCAGGAAGTGATTAGCCTTCATCAGCAACCTCCATTTAATGTTGGGTACTGCCCCTCCCCCCCCCCCCCCCACCCCCCCCCCCCCACCCCCCCCACCCCCCCCCCCACCCACACCCAATCAAGGTACTGTCCCTGTAGGTGCTTCTTCCCCCCTCCCCCCCCCCCCCCCAGTCTCTCCACCAATATCCTCAGCCCACCTCCCAAACCCCTCATCAAGCTCACAGTGCCTCACCCTGAGCCCCCCCGAGCCCCCCCCCCCCCCCCCCCCCCCCCCCAACACTTAACTGGCCCTTGAATCCCGGAACTTAGACTCTGGGGACTTGTTGCAGTCCCACTGCAGCGCCAGAAGCTGCAGGGACTAACGAGTTACCAGCCAATCTGATTAGCCAGTATCTTTCTGAGGCAGCACTTCCAAGTGAATAAGGGACTCTTTCTAAAATGGCGAGCAGGCAGTATTGGCGGGGATGCGTTCTCCACTGACTCTTCGGATGGGGTGAAGGGAAACCCTGCCGTCCTAACATTGCTGGCCGGGGCTAATTTTTAATTTGTCTGCTAAACTGGTGCAGTGGATTAAATTATAGAAAGTTAAATGTAATTCTTTGAAAATTAATATCTGGTCGCATTTCAGAAATGATAAATCAGCAAAACCAATCTGGGCAACAATTTGAAAATCTATTCTATGATTGCAGCTTTGCAAAGTCTGCCTAAGGTGTAGCAAGTGAGATCGCAACGTGTACAGCTAATGAGTTCTGTCCACAGTTATCATGATCACACCAGTTTCAGAATTAGTAAATATCAAAGTTAGATTAAATTGAGAACATTGCCAAGCTGCTGTTGTATTCCCATGAAGCTTAGCCTCCATATGTTAATGAATTAAACAGTCCTACAGAAGCTCAATTTAATTCAGGTCAAAGACAAATGAGTTTATGTGTTAAAATTTAATTATGCTTCTCTAAAAAGCTTTTAAAGCTTTTCTACGGAACAGATTCAGAATTGTATTTCACACAAGTGAACAAAAATAAGGCTGGGTATACTTATAACATCACCACTTGACTTTTGAACGCATTTTTTTCCACTCGAGCTCAATATTTAAAAGTATTGTGCTCAGTACTTGTGTCACTAATAAAGATTATTATGATTTATGCTAACTTACACTAATTGACTATACAAACCAGTTAGCTTCTCGACATGGCTTATGAGTCGTATAAGACCGTAAGAATCAGAAGCTGATGGGCTTGGGGCATGTACATAAAAACATAAAGAAGCAGGAGTAGGCCATTACTCCTGTTCCGCCATTTAATAAGAGCATGGCTCATTTGATTGTGGCCGTAACTCCTCTTTCATGCCGACCTCCTTTACCATTTTGTGGTGATATGCAAATGCATAGTAATGTATATAGTTAGATATATAGGGTGGAATTCTCCGACCCACCGCAGGGTCGGGGAATCGCCCGGGGCCTGCTTAAATCCCGTCCCCGCTGTGGCTGGAATTCTCTGCCACCCGAGAATCGGCGGGAGCGGGAATCGCGCCCCGCCGATCGGCGTGCCCCCCACGGCGATTCTCCGACTCGCGATGGGCCGAAGTCCCACCGCTGTCAGGCCAATCCCGCCGACGTGGTTTAAACCACCTCTGTGCCGGTGGGATTGGCGGCTCAAGCGGGCCCCCGGGGTCCTGGGGGGGGCGCGCAGGCCGATCGGACCCCGGGGGCCCCCACGGTGGCCAGGCCCATGATCGGGGGCTACCGATTGGCAGGCGGGCCAGTGCCAGGGGGGGCACTCTTTTTCTTCCGCTGCCGCCACGGCCTCCACCATGGCGGAGGCGGAAGAGACCCCCCCTACCGCGCATGTGCCGGTGGTGACGTCAGCGGCCGCTGACGCCCCGGCGTATGCGTGGACTCATGCCAACTGGCGAAGGCCTTTCGGCCAGCCCCGAAGCCGGCCGGCGGGTGCCAAAGGCCGTTGGTTCCGGTTTTGCTGCCAGTCGGCGTAGCGGGAGCCACTCCGGCGCGGGCCTAGCCCCTAAAGGTGCGGAGAATTCTGCACCTTTAGGGAGGCCTGACGCCGGAGTGGTTGGCGCCACTCCGCGACGCTGGGACCCCCCATCCCTCCGGGTAGGGGAGAATTTTGCCCATGAACTCTGACCAGCAGGTGGTGACGGGGATCCACCAATGGACTCCAGAGATTGGCAGTTGGTAGTAAGTTGTATCAGAGAACAGTCATATTAGAAGTTGCTCCAGGAGAATTCACTAATCATTACTGTTGTTTCTTCAGTTATCTTTCCATGTGTTCATTTGTTAATAAATAATCTTACTAGTCAGGACTAGATGTTCTGTGTGCATCTTTACCATGGCCACAACACAGAATATAACAGTGTTGACTCCTTTATTCATCAATAATCTATCTTACTCTGCCTTAAAAATATTCATTGACCCTGCCTCCACCGCTCTTTGAGAAAGACAGTTCCATAGGCTCACGAAACCTTTGTGAAAGATAATTCTCCTCAGCCCTATATTAAATAGGAGAGTCCTTATTTTTAAACTGTGTCTCCTGGTTCTAAGTCTTTCCCATAAGGGAAAACATTCCTTCAGCATTTGACTGTCAAGTCCCCTCAGGATCTAATGCATCTCAACAAGATCTCAACTGGATGGTGTCAGGGGGAGGGTTTCAGATTCCTGGGGCATTGTGACCAGTGTTGGGGGAGGTGGGACCTGTAGAAACTGGATGGGTTACACCTGGGCAGGACTGGAACTGATGTCCTATTTGCTGGAGCGGTTGGGGAGTGTTTAAACTATTGTGGCAGGGGGATGGGAACCGATGCAGGAAGTCAGAAGGTAGTAAAACAGGGACAGAAACAAAAGGCAGTCAGGGGGAAAATGTAAGGCAGAAAGGCCATAGTCAAAAATTAAAAAGGACGACAGTACAAGGTACAGTGACTGAGGGGAGCTCAGTGAATAGGCCCAGTAATACTAAAAGGAATAAAACAGGATGTAAAAACATAAATGAAAGTGACGCAGCAGGTTGTTACATGAAGATATGGGATGGAATTCTCCGACCCACCGCAGGGTCGGGGAATCGCCGGGGCCGGCGTAAATCCTGCCCCCGCCGTGGCCGGAATTCTCCGCCACCCGGGAATCAGCGGGAGCGGGAATCACGCCCCGCCGATCGGCGTGCCACCCGCGGCGATTCTCCAGCCCGCGATGGGCCGAAGTCCCGCCGCTGACAGGCCTCTCCCGCCGGCGGGAATTGGAGCACCTCTGGTGCCGGCGAGATTGGCATGCTGCTTTGCTATTGAAAGTATAAGAGCCTGGTGTATACGGGGTTAATGTGGGACTGAGTACAGTATTACCAACAGTGAGGTAAGAAGACACATAACACAGAGCTAGGGTCAGTGTGGGTCAGCCAGAGACATGTTAAAACAGTGCTTTTCAAACTTTTTTGCCCGGGACCCATTTTAATTAATCGGCCAACCTTCGGGACCCATGCCGGTTGACATTCGCCACTCAAGCCTGCCGACCTTCGCGACCCACGCCAGCTGATCTTCACGACCCACGTCAGCCGACATTCGCAACCCACACCAGCTAAACTTTCACGTCCCACACCAGCTAAACTTTCATAGAATTATAGAATTTACTGTGCAGAAGGAGGCCATTAGGCCCATCGAGTCTGTACCTGCCCTTAGAAAGAGAACTCCATTTAAGCCCACACTTCCAACCTATCCCCGTAACCCAGTAACACCAAGTAACATTTTTGAACACTAAGGGCAATTTATCATGGCCAATCCACCTAACCTGCGCATCTTTGGACTGTGGGAGGAAACCGGAGCACCCGGAGGAAACCCACACAGACATGGAGAGAATGTGCAGACTCCGCAGTCAGTGACCCAAGCCGGGAATCAAACCTGGGACCCGAGAGCTGTGAAGCAGTTGTGCTAACCACTGTGCTAATGTGTTCCCTGCTTATCCTGGCAGGAAGGCTCTGGCAACTTAAAACAAAAGTCTGCCCTGGGTTAGCACGTTGACAGCAGGAGGAGGTTTTCTGTGCTGCTGGCCTCATGCCTGCATACTGCTGAGGGCACATGGACGTGCGGAATGGCCGGCCTTCTTAAAGCCGGTCATGGCCGACATTTTTAAAAGCTGGTCCCGCCATTGGGCACTACATCCTACATTCGGGAAGGTCGTGATGCATGGCCCTGCAATCAGGAATGACATGAAGTATGACCCCGCGACCCTGGGTTTTAAATGACTGTGTTAAGATCTAAACAAGGAGATATCTCCTTGCCTGTATATTCTTTGCGTTACGACATAGTTACAGTAGTTAATAAAGACATGTTGTTAGCACACATGCAAAGGATACACTGCCAGTTTCTCATATACAGATCATTTTTGTTTTGGGATTCATGAACAATCACTCCCTTCCTAAATCTGTTTGGAGTATTATTGATTGCCATTTTAAATCTAAACCAAATGGGTATCCATGTTCAATCTGTTTCTCTTTTTCTCAGTCGTCGACCTGAACTGTCAAGCCTGTAATGTTCTTGTCAGACGGCCTGATTTATATTACAAGAACACTTGTAGCTAAAGCTATAAACGATTTATTCACATTAACTGTGGGTCAAATATATATACAAAACAACAGATGAATAGCAGTATGAACATGCACAAGCAACCTCTCTCCCAGCTCGCTAGTCAGTCTGAGGTAACCTGTCTCCAGCATTCGCTTATATACTGGTGAGACTCCTAGTGGTCAGTCGGTGAATTACAATGCAACCATGATATTACTACATCCCCTTTCCTTTGAAGGAATAACTTAACACATTATAATCCAAGTCTACAAATTGAGACGATCAGGTTTGCTTTTGACTCTGGTTGATCGTCTCAAAGTTTGACCTTGCTGCTCATAACTTGTAGATTCAATGTTCTCCATAACATTCTCATGCTCATGAATGGCTGAACTATCTGACACTGCAGCAGACGTTGATTCTGATGTAGATTCGCCATCCATCACGGTGTTGTGAAAGTCTTCTCTGGTTTTCAAGAGTGTGCGATGATTTAATCTTAAAACCAACCCTTCCTCTATCTATACATTGTAGAAACAAGGTGCTACTTCTTCCAGTACAATGGCTTTTCTCGACTAATTGCCTGAATCTTCTATTCTGACACTGTCATCACTACTCACAGGTGGTAAAGTTCTAGAACCTCAATCACAGAACTGCTTTTGTTTTGCTTTCATATTCTGAATTTCCTGCAGTACCATTGCATTCTCCTTCTTCTTTGCCAAGTATGGAAACGTAGTACACAACCTTCTATTCATGAGTAACTCTGACGGTGATCCTTCATGTGACAATGGTAACGCTTTGTAATGTGATTTTGTGAGATATGGATCAGATTGGCTGGCCATTTTTTTCTGTAAGGATTGTTGTGCAATATGTACACTTTTACGGGTATAGGGTGGATACGTGGGTTTGAGTAGGGTGATCATTGCTCGGCACAACATCGAGGGCTGAAGGGCCTGTTCTGTGCTGTACTGTTCTATTCTATCGATCTATCTATCTTTGGGATCCATGTCTATAAGAGCATCACCATTTGTTTGTTTCACACATACCATGGAATTTACCCCATTGGTAGGTTCTTCTATCTGCTTGATAATTTGATTTGTATCTGATATGGTGGTAGGGTAGAAATGAGATTGACATGCAGATCTATATGTTCTGCAATTTCACTACTAATAGTTTGATTTGGTACTTTAGATAATTGATCTACTTTAAACTGTATCTCATTGGCGAATGGTAGTACACTAAAATCAATGAACACATCATTCAATTTGCTGATAATGTTCTCAGAATCATTGGAGTGTTGATCCAATCCTTTATGAATGCTATATACTAACTGCACTAGATCGAATTCCTCATAGGACTGATCACCTAATAATGAATCCAAGACCTGGGATACAGTACAGAATGGCACAGAATAAACTGTGTTCTTCACCATCTCACTCAAGTCATAAGTACCATGACATTTAATGCTTGAATCATTATAATCTCTCAGAGCTAATTTGTGATTTCTTCTAATCAGCTGAATTTTTAGATTTTTAAAAATTAGTCATGCTGATTAAATTTGCTTTGGCACCAGTGTCTAACTTCAATTGGATCACTGTACTGTTCACTTCAAGTGGTAGCAGCCATTTGTCCTCATCAACCACATTTGTTTTAAATGGAGCATCAGTTTGCATTTTTTTAAGTGCTGAAAATGTTTTTGATGTCTCCAAAAAATGAATCTTCTCTGTTATTACTCCAAAAAACAATGATGTTTCATCAGAGGATGCTGTGTCTTCCACTGTACTGGCTGATCTGGGGTTGAGCTTAGAGTAACAATTCTGAGCAAAGTGATTTTTTTCATTTGCTTCTGGAACAAAACTTGCCAAATGTTGGACACTGCCTTAATTTGTGCCTTTGACACAGAAATACTTTTGCATAGAAATATTTATCCTGATCTTTAACCCATTTGATGGTGTGCGAGGAGTTGCAGGAACTTTCCCACCTTTTTTTGGAAGTTTCCCACCTTTTTGGAAAAAGGACGGCGACCGGAGTGCTTTCTTCCAAGAAGACGCCACCATTACTGAGAAACATTTTAGAATGCTGTGCTGCCAGCTCGTGAAATCAGTGGTGAAATGATTTCTGGACTCTTCTGTCTTCTGTAAACATGATCTAATCGTGATCTAAACACATAGCGTTCAGAAATTTCACTCTTTCAGAGGGTGCAATGTTCATCAAATCTTCGAATTACTTCATTCAAATTTTTACTATCTTCATCGTTTGCAAATTTAAACATATTAAACACAATTGCTTTGGGCCCTGCCACTGTTAGGAGCATCGCAAATATGATTGATCTCCTAAATTTACTGCAGTAATAAACAGATTAATTTGTTGTTTAAACACAAGACAGTTGCTGTCCACATTACCATGAAATCTGAGACTCATTGGCGGCTTCAAGGACTCCATGTCATTCATTTGTGCAGTCTTCAAATCTTCGAATCTTTGTGGACCTCGTGTTTGATAACAAAAATCTAATAATCTTTTATTCTCAAAAGTAGGCTTACATTTCAATGAAGTTACTGTGAAAGCCCCTAGTCGCCACATTCCGGCGCCTGTTCGGGTACACAGAGGGAGAATTCAGAATGTCCAATTCAACTAACAGCACTTCTTTCGGCACTTGTGGAGGGAAACCGGATCACCCGGAGAAAACCCACGCAGACACAGGGAGAATATGCAGACTCCACACAGACAGTGACCCAAGTCGGGATTCGAACCTGGGACCCTGGAGCTGTGAAACAACAGTGCTACCCTCTGTGCTACCGTGCTGCCCTCCAGCCCCGGTACTATGTAATGCGCTGGGACTGGTTTAGCTCACTGGGCTAAATCTCTGGCTTTTAAAGCAGACCAAGCAGGCCAGCAGCACGGTTCGATTCCCGTACCAGCCTCCCCGGACAGGCGCTGGAATGTGGCGACTAGGGGCTTTTCACAGTAACTTCATTGAAGCTTACTCGTGACAATAAGCGATTTTCATTTCATTTTTTCATTCATGCTCTTGTCAGATGGCCTGATTTATATTACAAGAACACTTATACCTAAAGCTATAAACAATTTATTAACATTAACTGTAGGTCAACTATATACAAAACAACAGATGAATAATAGTATGGACATGCACAGGCAAACTTTCCCAGCTCCTTAGTCAGTCTGAGGTCACCTGACTCTTACATTCACTTATATGCTAATGATACTCCTAATGGTCAGTCAGTGAATTGCAACACAACCATATTATCACTACAAAGCCCTTGGGCGGGATTCTCCAATAATGGGACTCTGTCCCCAGGCCCGCTCAAAAACGGGCGCGAATCACTCTGGACTTTTTTCAGAAAGTCCAGGGTGATTCTCCATTTTTAATGGGACTCGCAGGGCCCCCGAGTGCTCTGCACAGCTCCGGCTGCCGATAGGGGGCCCTGACGTTCAGCCGCGGGTCCGCGCATGCTCGCTAGCAGCCGCCTGCGGTGCCAGCCCCGCGCAACATGGCGGACCCACACAGCGGACCGGCGGCAAAGAAGTAGGCTCCACCCCCCAAGATAGCGATCGGTGGCCCCTGATCGCAGGCCTGGCCGTCGTGGATGCCCCCCGGTGGTGGATCCCACCCCCCACCAGGACGGTCACCGCAGCCGTGACTCCGAGCACCCGCAGGGTGGGACCATATGTGAACCATGCCGGCAGGAACCTGGCCGGCCGTCCACAGAGATTCGCTGCGGTGTCCTGTTTCAATGGCCCCCGACCGGCACCGCATCGACCGCGTGCGCAGGACTAGCGCCGATTCTCCGGAGAATTGCGGGAAGGCATCGCGGGTCCGACGCCCCATTCTCCTCCCCCGCGCCAGGCACAATTGTGGCGCAGAGGCTCGTAGAATCTCGGCCCTTATTTAAACATGCAAATTTGGGTTCTATGAGCCAATCTGAGTTGAAAGAGGAAATCATTAAGTCTTTCCTATCAGACTGATGCACATTGGAAAAGAACTGGGCTGTGAAATGGCTTTCAAAACATTTTTATTTACTTTCCTTTGTGGAAAAGCAGGAATGCTCTTCAAAAACAGACAGGAGAAGTTTAGACCTCTCCTGCCTTGTACTCCACTCCCCTCAATTCCCTCTTGTGAGACTGTCCATTCCCAACTGTAAGTCAGGAGGCATGCATGGCCATCTGATTTCCACCAGGCTAGCAGCCACCTCCTACCTATTTCCCACCTGATCTTGGCTGGAAGTGGAATGGAACAAGGTAATAAGAACAGACAGGAAAAATTGATACAAACTAATGCCGCGTAAGCAACTGGGAAACAAAATGACTTTTTTTTTCAAATGACTTTTATGATTTCTGTCAGAAAACTGCTGGCCGGTAAAATCAACCCTCTGTCTCAACTAAAAACAGAAAAAATTAGAAAAACTCAGCAAGTCTGGCAGCATCTGTGTCGAGAGAAACAGAGTTAACAGGCACGATTTGATGAGAAAAAAATGCAGGTGCCGAGTGTCATGTTATTCACTCTAGGGTAACACGGACTGCAACTGGATGCAGTTGTACTTGAAAGTAGACTCCAAACTGTGAAGTTGGTTCAATACGCTTTATTGAACTTGTTAAGTAGTGCACACAGTTCGCTGTGGGTTTGACACTCTACTAATCTAAGCATGCTTGTTATAACTAACTAGACCAGATTAGCTCTGAGCCACATGTAGAAGGTGCTAACTGTATATACACCTGAGTGTCACTACAGTTGTCATCAGTGACAAAGAGGCAGAGGGCTTATGCCTCGTGTGTTTTATAGTGTGAGACCACCCTCTAGTGTTCTGCCTGGTGATTGAATGTGTTCTGTCCTGTGGGTTGATTGGCTGTACTGGGTGTCGGTCACTGCCTGTCTGTATCTCATTATGTACATGAGCGCATATCATGACATCGAGAATGAACCTTCTATTAAATAGGACTGTTGTTTTGTCGTGAGCCTTAGAGAGAAAAGCCCCGACTAGGCTGCACCTATTCATTTCCAGCCATTTTTAAATGCTGCCCCAATCTCTCGATCCCCACCGGGCCTCCGTACACCCCCCCCCCCCCCCATGTCCCAACTCACTGATTAAGGAGTCTTCGAGTCCCCCCCCCGTCACCCCACATCATAAGGACAGCGCACTCCCGGACACGATCCTTGGCACAGGTAACCTGGCATCCTTGGCAGCGCCACCTTGATATCCTGGCAGTGTCAGGATGCCCATGTGGCAGTGTTAAGGCATCAGGATGGCAGTACCAAGGTACCTCGGTAGCATTAGTGGTGCCAGGCTAGCACCCTGCCAAAGCCCAGCCATCCGGGAGTCTCCGATTGACTGGGAGATGCCTCTAAGCTCCAATTACGCTTGGCCCATGTTTGTGGAAACCATGGCGAGGTCTCCCAGACGGAGGTGTTCTATCCCGAGCCTTGGAAAACTCTGGTGTAGAGACTTATTTAAGTGAAGCTAACTGCTCACTTAAATATGCAAATCTGGATCCCGCTCAGTGAGGACGAGGTCCAGATCGAGGTGTTTCACAAGATGTTGTTCTATCGCGTGAAGCGTCCCAAGCACGTAAATCTCATGGGAGGTTTAATGGCCTTGTCACATTGCCAAGTTGAGCATAACAAGGCCATGCGATCGCACCCAATGTTTTGAGTTCTGTTCTTTTGAGCTAAAGAGAGGGCAAAATCTAATGGATTAATTGTGCACAAGAGGGAGTGGAGCAGCTGGAGCAGAGTAGAAGGTCAGTGATAGATGGGAGCCAGGAGAGATTGCAACAATGGTGTACCCTGCTTCAGAACTTCCATCAAAGACTCCATGACTCGAAACATTAACCCTGTTTCTCTCCTGATAGATGCTGCCAAACCTGCCGGGTTTTTCCCGCTTCCTCTGTTCTTGTTTCAGATTCCAGCATCTGCAGTATTTTCCTAATTTACATAGAACATAGAACAATACAGCACAGAACAGGCCCTTCGGCCCTCGATGTTGTGCCAAGCCTTGTCCGAAACCGAGATCAAGCTGTCCCATTCCTTGTCATTCTGGTGTGCCTATCCAATAACTGCTTGAAAGTTCCTAAAGTGTCCGGCTCCACTATCACAGCAGGCAGTCCATTCCACACCCTAACCACTCTCTGAGTAAAGATCCTACCTCTGACATCCCCCCTATATCTCCCACCCTGGACCTTATAGTTATGCCCCCTTGTAACAGCTACATCCACCCGAGAAAATAGTCTCTGAACGTCCACTCTATCGATCCCCCTCATCGTCTTATAAATCTCTGTTAAGTCGCCTCTCATCCTCCTCTGCTCCAAAGACCTAGCTCCCTCAACCTTTCCTCATAAGACCTATCCTCCAAACCAGGCAGCATCCTGGTAAATCTCCTTTGCACCCTTTCCAATGCTTTCACATCCTTCCTACAGTGAAGTGACCAAAACTGCACATAATACTCCAAATGTGGTCACACCAGGGTCATGTACAGTTGCAGCAGAACCCCACGGCTCTTAAACTCAAGCCCCCTGTTAATAAAGACTAACACACTATCGGCCTTTTTCACGGCTCTATCCACTTGGGTGGCAACCTTCAGAAATCTGTGGACATGAACCCCAAGATCTCTCTGTTCTTCCACATTCCTCAGAACCCTGCCGTTTACCTTGTAATCGCATTCAAATTTTTCCGACCAAAATGAATCACCTCGCACCTTTCAGGGTTAAACTCCATCTGCCATTTTTCAGCCCAGCTCTTCATCCAATCAATGTCTCTTTGCAGCCTACAACAGTTCTCCACCTCATTCACTACTCCACCAACCTTGGTGTCATCAGCAAATTTACCTACCCACCCTTCAGCCCCCTCCTCCAAGTCATTGATAAAAATCTGTCTGAAAAATTTCCATCCACCATCCACACTATCTTCTATGTGATAGCCATTTACTTAACCAATTGGCCAAATTTCCCTCTATCCCACACTTCCTTACTTTCTTCATGAGCCGTCCACGGGGAACATTATCAAACGCTTTTTTGGAGGAGAACATATTGTAGTATGCAGCAGACCACTACCTGTGTCACCACTTTATCAAGGGCTAATTGGACATTCCATCTTGGAGAAATGCTAGCCCAATATCTATCTGAACATTAAGCTAATGTTTTTCAGGCTGCTGAGACAGGGCTTTAGAAATTACAAATATAAATTGCCTACATTCCTTCTTTTTGGAAGAAAGGGTGTCTACGGGGTTTCCTCCGGGAGCTCCGGTTTCCTCCCACAAGCCCCGAAAGATGTGCTTATTAGGTGAATTGGACATTCTGAATTCTCCCTCCGTGTGCCTGAACAGGCGCTGGAATGTGACGACTAGGAACTTTTCACAGTAACTTCATTGCAGTTTTAATGTAAGCCTACTTGTGACAATAAAGATTTTTATTTGGTCTGCAAATAGATCATTTTTGGTGACGCGTATTTAAACTGTTGCCAATTCTTATTACCCAGCTAACATCAGAGGGATATTGCTGCCTGAATTTTAAGAGTACTTTTAGTACTGTGTATGAATCTGATTTGTAATGGAGACTTGCACACCTGCTTCTGACATTCCTGCCACTAATTTCAATCTATAATGTTTTACCCATTTTCTGAAAGGATGAGAAGAACACTTTAAGTCCCTGGGGTCCTCTTCCAATTACCAACTCAAATTGTATTCTTCTGTTGTTGAAAATTGTATTTAATTGTCTATAGTCTTCCTGTTGTGTTTAAGGGCTTTATTCTATTGTTATAATTATGTAAGTGTTGGTCACAGACTCATTCCAAAACATTGTCAACTGATAATAAATTATGAGCTTCCTGTCTTATGGGCCTGCCGATGCTGAAAAAACAACAGTGACTTAGCAGGTTGAAGTCTTCCATTTCTGGTCTGCTCAGTTAATTACTTACAATTATTGTTCTTGGCCTCAATGAGATGTGTTACTTTATCATTGGTGCATTTCATTGGCATATGCAGGCATAATGACTGTCTGAAATTATCTTAATGTTGCTTAAAAATAATAAATTCAACTGATAATTAGTGTGAAATCATTTATTATAATCAAACGTCTTTACACACTACATCACTTTTTACAGTTATTAGCGTGCGAACACTAACTCAAAATGATAGCACCTTATCTGTAGTCATTCAATATAATTAATGGATGACAATGAACTTTGAAATGCTCTTCCATGTGAACTACTTGCAATTCAGAAGCAGATTCAAGTCTCCTGATCACTAATTGTCCTTGACAAAAGTGTGTAGAGGGTGAAGAATTGCAGGATCTGAACTCACTCACAGGGTTTATTACCGCAGAACTATAGAATTCCTACAGTGCGGAAGGAGGCCATTCGGCCCATCAAATCTGCACCGACCCTCTGAAAGAGCACCCACACAGGCCCATTCCCCCACCCTATCCCCATAACCCCGCACAGCCTGCACATCTTTGGACTGTGGGGGGAAACCGGAGCACCCAGAGGAAACCCACGTAGAACGTTCAGACTCCGCAAAGACAGTGACCCAAGCCGGGAATCGAACTTGGGACCCTGGAGGGGTCAGTGGTGTGAGAGGTGCGTATGATCCGCGGCAGGCGAAGAACATGTGGGGTCACCGGGTAGAGCGGGGGAAATGCTGTTACTCCACTACCCGAGCGTTTTGAATGGTTCCGTGGGTCCCCGGGTAGGGAGGGGGAAATCTCGTTACTCCACGACCCGAGTGTGTTGAAGAACAGGACGAGTGTGTATTCCTCGGAAGGCGTTACTTCTTAGGTCTGAATAGACCGGTGGGTTTGAACCGCCAAGAACAGGTTGATGATATGCTGGGTGTCCAAGGACAGATGACAGGCCAAGGGTGCGTGGTCGGCGAGGGGCCACCTCCTATTCTGTGGAAGGTGGGGTGATCCCCATGCACCGCAACGGTGAAGATCAGAGTCTGATCAGGGGGGTGGGGGGAGAAGATGGTCAGGGAGTGAATGTAACAATTGCTTTGAGTAGTGGGGGTCAATTGTGGCACTGTGTGGCAGGCACACACTGTAATATGGGTTGGTGGTCTGTTATCCGTGGGGGGAAAGAAGGCTCAGCGTGAGTGTTGATGCTGGAGGTGATCTCAGAGTCTAATCAGTGAGAGGTGAGGGACAGTTCGAATTGCAAATAGCATGCAGGGAGGAGAAGAAGGGATGGGGGAGATGAGGATGAAACAACACACAAACAACGAAGACATGGGGCAGGTTCCATCAGGAAATCGTGTGCCATGCTTATTGGGAGGCGTCCGATTGTCACCATCTGGACACCTCAAAATGTTTGTGCTCCACACACTTCAGAGCGCTGTGTTCCGCAGTTGTTCTTGTAATGCCCCATGGGAGGTTCATCCATGGAATCATCTATGTGTCTGTAATCCGTATATGACGGACAAGTGACCACTCAAACTGCATGCAATAATACTAGTTTGATACACACACAGAGTTAATATTAGTCAATCACACACACATACAGGTTGGACTCTAAACTAACACAAGAGAAAGACCAACTTAACTTTCAGGCGACGGGCAAGTGCAGAGCAGATATGGCCTAATCTGGAATCCGTCACCTGGCAGTGCTGGATGTCTGCCGCTTGTTGTCTGTGTCCTCGGCCCTGGTACCTCTGTGGATGGCATGGATGGTGCCCTCCTTAGCTGGTGCAGGTATCACTGTTGTTGTCGTCAGAGGTCGAGTGAGCGGGTGGTGGGTTGCACAGCAACTTTTAACTCTTGCAGGCTTTGTGCGCTTTTGGCCAGTCCTAGGTAGATATCCAATAGATTGATCAAGGCTCGATCACCTTGATGGTGGACACCTCGATGGCAGGGCGGGTCCCAGGCACGTAGGCCTTCCCAATAAGGAAACCAACGCCACCAAATCTACCACTTCGCGTTACTTTCTACCTGGAGGCCATTGTCCCTCGATGTCCTTTAAATGGCCTTTTCCCTGTGTAAGTTTCTGTAAGGTCCGGGTTGTAGCCCTTGTATATTTGCAAGCTGCAGCCTGTCTGCGTGTCTGTGTTGATCAATTTCAAATCGATCTGTGTGGGCAGCCATTTTGGATGCCCACACCCCTCATCCTCACCCCTCACCCCATTAAATCCCCGGCCTGTTATCCGCCAGTGACCCCGGTCCTGGCACTGTCCCTGCTGCCAGGGGCACCATTGGCTTCCACTGACCTCACTGGGGCTGCCCTGGGTGGTAGCCCAGTGTGCGGCTGCCGGTTGGGTGTGGTGTTCAGTGTCGGGGGGGGGGGGGGCACGTGGCGGGGGGGTTTGAAGCGGGGGTGGGTGCACCCATACGGTCGATGCAATTTTGTAGAACCAGGGGCCGGGGTGGGTAGTCGGTCAGTCGGTGTTCAGCAGGATGGCGATTGGTGCATGGGCACTGCCCCAGTCCCATGGGGGGCACCCCAGATGCTCGACTCGCCATACCCTCCCTTCCCTCCCCCCTCTCCCCCAGCCTTGGCAGGCCGCCTCCCACCACAGCCAGCATGGCTGGTGTCCGGGCCAGCAGCCCGCAATCACTCCACACCATTTGCTTCCGCCGCTCTCTCGCTCAGCAGCCAGGATGCCAGGTTCACGATTGGTGAAAGCAGAAGTGAACAACGCCATCGCAAAATCGGCCCATCGGAGGCGCTGAATCGTGGAGGCCCCGGAGCATTGAAGAGGAGGAGTTCACTCTTTCCAGAGCATCAGCCCACGTCCCCTCCTCAATCTCCTCACCCAGCTCCTCTTCCCATTTACCCTTCAGCTCCTCCACCGAGGCCTCGTCTACATCCTGCATCACTTGGTATATGTCCGAAATCCTCCCTCCTCCAACCCACACCCCCGAAAGCACCCTGTCCTAGACCCCATGTGGGAGCAACAGAGGGAACCCCACCACCTGCCGCCTGGCAAACGCCCTAACCTGCATGTACCTAAAAATGTTCCCCGGTGGGAGCCTGAAATTCTCCTCTAACTCACCTAGGCTCGCAAACTTCCCATCTACAAACAGGTCCCTCAACCTCTTAACACCTGCCCTGTGCCAACTCAGGAACCCGCCATCGATTCTCCCTGGAACAAACCGGTGGTTCCCCCGTATCGGGGACCCCATCGAGACCCCCACCTCCCCCCTATGCCGTCTCCATTGCTCACAAATTTTGAGGGTAGCCACCACCACCGGGCTCGTGGTGTACCTCGTTGGAGGGAGCAGCAATGGCGCCATTACAAGCGCCTCCAAGCTCGTATCCACACAGGACACATGGGGCAGCACGGTAGCATAGCGGTTAGCATAAATGCTTCACAGCTCCAGGGTCCCAGGTTTGGTTCCCGGCTGGGTCACTGTCTGTGCGGAGTCTGCACGTCCTCCCTGTGTGTGCGTGGGTTTCCTCCGGGTGCTCCGGTTTCCTCCCACAGTCCAAAGATGTGCGGATTAGGTGGATTGGCCATGCTAAATTGCCCATAGTGTCCTAAAAAGTAAGGTTAAGGGGGAGTTGTTGGGTTACGGGTATAGGGTGGATACGTGAGTTTGAGTAGGGTGATCATTGCTCGGCACAACATCGAGGGCCGAAGGGCCTGTTCTGTGCTGTACTGTTCTATGTTCTATGTTCTATGTTCTATGTTCTATGTTCTATGTTCTATGACACCATCTCCATCCTCTTCCATGCTGCCCCTTCCCTGTCCATTACCCACTTACACAACATTGCTGCGTTGGCAGCCCAATAGTACCCACAGAGGTTGGGCAGCGCCAGCCCCCCCTATCCCTGCTCCGTTCCAAAAACACCCTTCTCACCTTCGGGGTCCCGTGCGCCCATACAAATCCCGTAATATTCCTGTTGATCCTCCTAAAAAAGGCCTTCGGGATAAGGCACTGGAACAGGAACAAAAACCTCGGGAGCACCGTCACCTTGACTGACTGCACCCTGCCCGCCAGCGTCAGTGGCAACATGTCCCATCTTTTAAACTCCTCCTCCATTTGCTCCACCAGCCTTGTAAGGTTAAGTTTGTGTAGGGCCCCCCAGCTCCTGGCCACCTGGACTCCCAGGTACCTAAAGCTCCTCTCCGCCCTTTTTAGTGGGAACCTACCAATTCCCTCCTCCTGGTCCCCCGGGTGCACGACGAACAGCTCGCTTTTACCCAGGTTGAGCTTATACCCTGAGAAGTCCCCAAAGTCCCTGAGAATCTTCATCACCTCCGGCATTCCCCCCACTGGGTCCGCCACATATAGCAATAAGTCATTCGCATAAAGCGACACTCGGTGCTCCTCCCCACCCCGCACCAGTCCCCTCCAGTTCCTCGACTCCCTCAAAGCCATGGCCAGGGGTTCGATCGCCAACACAAAGAGCAAGGGGGACAAGGGACAACCCTGTCTCGTCCCTCAGTATAACCGAAAGTACTCCGATCTCCTCCGATTCGTGGCCACGCTCGCCATCGGGGCCTCATATAACAACCTCACCCATCTGACAAACCCCTCCCCAAACCCAAACCTTTTCAGCACCTCCCACAAGTACCCCCACTCAACCCTATCAAAGGCCTTCTCCGCGTCTAGCGCCGCCACTATCTCCGCTTCCCCCGCTACCGCCGGCATCATAATGACATTCAAGAGCCTCCGCATGTTGGTGTTCAGCTGCCTTCCCTTCACGAACCCCGTCTGGTCCTCGTGGATGACCCGCGGCACACAGTCCTCTATCCTTGTAGCCAAGATCTTCGCCAACAGCTTGGCGTCTACATTTAATAACGAGATCGGCCTGTATGATCCACACTGCAGGGGGTCCTTGTCCCGTTTAAGGATCAAGGAAATCAGCGCCCTGGACATAGTCGGAAGCAAAGCCCCCCCACCCCCCACCCACTCCCCTCCCCCCTTGCCTCGTTAAAGGTCCTAACCAACAGGGGACCCAGCAGGTCTGCATACATTTATAGAATTCGACCGGGAACCCATCCGTCCCCGGGGCCTTCCCCGACTGCATGCTCCCTATCTCTTTGACCAACTCCTCCAGCTCAATCGGCACCCCCAATCCCTCCACCCGCCCCTCCTCCACCCTCGGGAATCTCAGCCAGTCCAAGAAGCGCCCCATTCCCCCCCTCCGCTGGGGGTTCAGACCGATACAATTCCCCGTAAAAGTCCCTGAAGACCCCATTGATGTCTACCCCCCTTCGCACCACATTCTCTCCCCTATCCTTAACTCCACCAATCCTCCCTGGCCACATCCCGCTTACGGAGCTGATGCGCCAGCATCCTATTTGCCTTCTCCCCATATTCATAAACCGTGCCCTGTGCCTTCCTCCACTGAGCCTCCGCCTTTCTGGTGGTCAGTAAGTCGAACTTGGCCTGAAGGCTATGCCGCTCCCCCAGCAATCCCTCCTCCGGAGCCCCCACGTATCTCGTATCCACCCTCACCAACTCCCCCACCAGACTCTCCCTCTCCCTCTGCTCCCTCCTCTCCCTATGGGCTCGGATGGAGATCAACTCCCCTCTAATCACCGCCTTCAATGCCCCCAAGACCGTCCCCACTCGAACCTCCCCATTATCATTGACCTCCAGGTACCTCTTGATACATCCTCGAACCCGCCCGCCCACCTCCTCATCTGCCAGCAGCCCCACATCCAAGCACCAGAGCGGGCGCTGGTCTCTCTCCTCCCTCAGCTCGAGGTCCACCCAGTGCGGGGCATGATCCAAAATGATTATCGCCGAATATTCGGCATCCTCCACCCTCGAAACCAGCCCCCTGGTCATAATTAAAAAATCGATCCGGGAATAGGCCTTCTGCACATGGGAGAAGGATGAAAACTCCCTAGCCCTCGGCCTCGCAAACCTCCAAGGATCCACCCCTCCCATCTGGTCCATAAACCCCCTCAACACCTTAGCCGCCGCTGGCCTCCTACCCGTCCTGGACCTGGATCGATCCAATGGGGGATCCAGCACTGTATTGAAGTCCCCTCCCATTATCAGGCCCCCCATCTCCAGATCTGGAATGCGGCCCAACATGCGCCGCATAAAACCCGCATCGTCCCAGTTCGGGACGTATATGTTCACCAGCCCCACCCGCTCCCCCTACAGCTTGCCGCTCACCATCACATAACTCCCGCCGCTGTCCGCCACCACATTTGACGCCTCAAACGACACCCTCTTTTCCACCAGGATCGCCACCCCCCGATTTTTTGCATCCAGCCCCGAATGAAACACTTGGCCTATCCTTCCCTTCCTCAGCTAATCTGGTCTGCCACCTTCAGGTGCGTCTCCTGAAGCATGGCCACGTCCGCCTTCAGCCCCTTCAGGTGCTTAAAGACACGGGCCCGTTTGACCGGCCCATTCAGTCCCCTCACATTCCAAGTTATCAGTCGAATCAGGGGGCTCCCTGCCCCCCTCCCCCGCCGACTAACCACAACCCTTTCTCTGCCCGCCACTGGCCAGCAACCCCCGCTCGGCCCGTTCTCCACGGCGACAAACCCCCATCCCGACCCCCCCTGCATACTCCAGCTCCTTCCTGGCCATTCCAGCAGCAACCCGGTACCCCCCCCCAAACCCCCCCCACCCCAAACTAGGACCCCTTCTAGCCGCGTTACTCCCTCCATAATACTCCCGTAAGTCAGCTGACTCCTGTGACCCCGGCAACTCCCGCCACTCCTCCGACCCCTCCCAGCGTGGGGCTACCCGTCCTCCCCAGTGCCCACCAGCAGGCTCTCCTCCTCCCCCTCCCGCTCTCACGCGGGAAAAAAAGAAAAAAAAGAGCCCGCCCTTCTCAGCTCCAATCCCGCCCCATCCACCCTCAGCGCAGGAAAAAGCCCTTTTTGTGGAGTGCCTCATGCATCTCCACCCTTACCACGAGGGCTGAGGCCTCATCCTCTCTTTCAGAGGCGTGCTGTCGGATCTCCCGGATTGCCACCCCCTGGGCTGTCTGAGTCTCCAGCAGCTTGTCAATGGAAGCCTTCAACGGCTCTTGCAGCTCCACTTTGATCTCCCGAAAGCAGCGCTGGAGAGTCTCCTGCTGCTCCTGCGCCCACTGCCTCCATTCCTCTAGGTCTCTGCCGGCCGCCATCTTGTGCTTCTTCCCTTGCTTTTTCTTAGGCGCTGCCACCGCTCTCTTGCTTGTCCCACTCCTGGTCCAGGCCATACACTGATGGGGAACTGCTGCTGACTCCTTCCCACGTCGGGAATCGTCGAAAAAGTGCCGCTGGGGGCCCTAAAAAGAGCCCAAAGGTCCGTTCCTGGCGGGAGCTGCCGAACGTGCGGCTTAGCTCCGCATAGCCGCAACCGGAACTCATGGTGCAGACACACATACTGATGGACACACACTAGGGCCAATCAACATGCAGAACACCACATCCAATCACCAGCTAGAGCAGTGCTACTCAAAGTATGGTACGCGTACCGGTGCCGGTACGCGAGCCATCGTCTGCCGGTACGTGGCGTGTTTCCAGAAAAGAAAGAGACAGTAGTGATATTCAACGCCACGGCAGACTGCCGGTCCCTGGCACATTGAAAAAAAAAACTGCCGGTCCGCCACATCAGATAGTTTGAGATGCACTGAGCTAGAGGACACTCACTATAAAGACAGAGGACACCAGTTTTCCCGCTCATTCTGGATGCAGCTCTTCACTGGAGCAGAGCTCACGACTCTCAGCACACAATCTCACCATGTACTGAGCAACTAGGCTGGTTAGGATAGGCACAGGTCTTTAGTTAAACCTAACGTCATGTAAACCCACAGTAAGCGTATGTTTAACAGTCTGTAATTAATAAAATAGTGTTGTACTATTTTACGTGTTGGCAGCCTGTTTGTGTCTCAAGAATACACAACACCCAACACATCACACCTCGTTTTTGGCGTCGGAAGCTATTCTTCGCCCAATCGCGTTTCGCGATTTTGGCGTCGGCAAATGAAGAATTCAGCCGCTTGTTTTTGCTGGGTTAGGCAATTTATTTATGGGCAGCACTTTGGCATAGTGGGTAGCACTGATTATTCACGGCGTCAGGGTTCCAGGCTCGATTCCCGGCTTGGGTCACTGTCTGTGCGGAGTCTGCACATTCTCCCCGTGTCTGCGTGGGTTTCCTCCGGGTGCTCCAGTTTCCTCCCACAAATCGCGAAAGACATGCTTGTTAGGTAATTTGGACATTCTGATTTCTCCCTCTGTGTACTCGAACAGGCTCCGGAATGTGGTGATTAGGGGATTTTCATAATAGCTTCATTGCAGTGTTAATGTAAACCCATTTGTGACAATAAAGATTATTAAAAGATTAAATATATCTGATGACCATCAGGTTACTTGGCGTGGATCGAATCTCACAGTCACAGCCTTGATCCTTGATCAGGAGACATTGTAATCTTGGCAGTGCATGGGTTAATGTGTTTTTGCCAAATTATTTCCAGTGGCTTGTGGTCAGCCTCAAACACCAACCTTTGCTAAATAGATAGGTATGAAAATGCATGATTTCAAATATTAAAGCTAATTTTTCCTGACTGAGGTTGAATTGCAATATAGACAGAGATGTTGAAACAAATGAAACCTTTTTTATAGAATGGATGCTCCCAGGCCTTTCAGTGAGGTATCTATCTCTTGGCATTATTGTCTTTCCAGGATTGTAAAATTGTAATGTTGAAACTCAATAATGACTGTACTTCAAAGGTGTATTGGTGACCTTCATGCTGCAGAAAAGACACATACTTTCTCAATAATTCCCTTAATGATGATGATTTTTGAAAGTGAGAATATCAGGAGACAGGAAATTAAAGAGACTCTTGAGGAGTTGAGGTGAGGCTTCATATCATCTATTTACTTGTACAGCATTTAAGCCAGCACTGGAATAAATAGAACCAAAAAAAAATATCTGCTGCACATTGATAGCACATTTCAGGATACTAATCCTTCAGTATGTGCTACTTACATCAATAGGTGCAGAATATGGTCATATTCTTGCTTTCTTCTGCCCACACAAAAATATAATCAGTGTTAAAGATGCAGTCCTGGCAGAGTATGCAATTCAGGCTAGGGGCTGGTTTAGCTCACGAGGCTAAATCGCTGGCTTTTAAAACAGACCAAGCAGGCCAGCAGCACGGTTCGATTCCCATACCAGCCTCCCCGGACAGGCCGGAATGTGGCGACCAGGGGCTTTTCACAGTAACTTCATTGAAGCCTACTCGTGACAATAAGCGATTTTAATTTTTTCATTTTTCAATGAATACATAGAATCGGACATACTTCGAATCCCTACAGTGCAGAACACCTGACTCCAGTTCCCCCGTTCTATCCCCGTATCACCACCTAACCTGCAAATCCTAGGGGCTGGTTTAGCACCCTGGGCTAGATCGCTGGCTTTTAAAGCAGACGAAGCAGGCCAGCAGCACGGTTCAGTTCCCGTACCAGCCTCCCCGAACAGGTGCCGGAATGTGGCGACTAGGGGATTTTCACAGTAACTTCATTGAAGCCTACTCATGACAGTAAGCGATTTTCATTTTCATTTCATTTCATCCTTGGACACTATGAGTAATTTCATCATGGCCAATCCACCTAACGTGCACATCTTTGGACTGTGGGAAGAAACCAGAGCACCCATAGAAAACCCACACTGACACGGGGAGAAAATGTAAACTCCACCCAGACAATCACCCATGGCCGGAATTGAACCCGGTGTTATGGGCCAGGGTTCAGAGAACCCCAACGTGTATCATGGAGTTCACCTGACCCACAACTTTTAATAGATTGTGGTATGGGGAGCACACGGCCCACTCTACAGGTGTCATACAGCAGAAATGGAAAAGTATTTTTTAAAACAAAACAATGTTTATTCTATGAACTCAAATTAACCTTTTTAAAACATACAGTGAACATCTTAGCAACCATTAATTCAAATACAACCCCCAAAGAATACAACACTAAGCAATCCTTTAAACTTTCCTTTTAACATCCATTAGACTTAAAACACCTTTTACTAGAAGCACATCAGGTTAAAGTCATTACTGTTATTAATTATAAATTACCAGGATTGATTTACAGTCTTTAGATTACAGAGAGAGAGATTCATACACCTTCTGGCTGTGACTGCAGCTATCCAGCTCTGAAAACGAAACTAAAACACACCCTGCTGCAAACAGCCTAAAATTAAAGTAACAAGCTGACAGACAGCCCAGCTCCACCCACTCCCTGACATCATTGCAGTGGGAAACACCCATTTCTTAAACATACTCTCACCACAGATATTTTTATCCATACCCATTTATAAACACCCATTTCTTAAAGGCACTCTCACATGACACTGGGCTGTGAGGTAGTAGTGCTAACCACTGTTCCACCATGCTGCCCCTGTAGTAAGCTCTTGTGACTATTCTGTGAGATGCACCAATCAGCATCCATGTTTGACATCTAGCTGTCAGAAGAATTTTACACCTAAAAATCGCACAATTAACTCCTCTAATGTGGGTATTTTGTAAGAACAATATTTTACAGCTACTGTTAACACTGTGGGTCTAGGCATGGCCGCAATGATCCAGCCTTATTTATGACCATGTAATGGAGCTGCGCCAATCTGTGTGCACCTGTACTCTTCTAATGATTCCGAGTTTCTACAGTTTGTACAGTTCAACCTTCAATTTCTCTTGTAATGGATACTGCACTTACATGGTGGATCAATGGATAGGCTTGCATTCCTCTGCAAATGCACTTTTGCAGTTCCTTTGAAATTACCAATTTTGTCATACAATCCTTAATATTTTGTTGTTGAGTCATGAATTGAGGTGATTGGAATGGTTTTTGATGTTAATCTGCTGTGCGAGTTCAGACTGATTCCATGTATTATCACTTGTGTGAGGTCAAGGCACGTCATTAGATCTGAAAATATTGGGTCTTCAATCTCCACGATGTAGTGGCACCCAAGAGGATTGATTGTAACTTGGGCAATTAACTACAGCAATTTGGGCTGTAATTAGAACTTACAAGATTCATCGAACTGCAAGGATTGCCTCGTACTTACATCCATCCTGCTCTCCAGGGGCAGGACTTGTGGCCTCTCCCGTCAGCAGGAACTTCCAGTCCTTCAAAAGTCAACAGGAATTTGAATGGCTCATTGCATCAACCATGGGGAAACCTACCATGACAGGACTGCAAAGTTCCAGCCCAGCACTATTGGACCTA
The DNA here is from genome assembly GCF_902713615.1 of Scyliorhinus canicula. Taxonomy (NCBI): domain Eukaryota; kingdom Metazoa; phylum Chordata; class Chondrichthyes; order Carcharhiniformes; family Scyliorhinidae; genus Scyliorhinus; species Scyliorhinus canicula. The sequence goes on along the minus strand of NC_052159.1, from coordinate 91,337,783 downwards.
CACATGGAATTAGTGAACCATTGTATGCTGAGTGTTTCACCGCAGTAGGTTCACCATGGCCTTCCATTTCTGTGATTGCATGTCTTTCACAATTTGCAGGATAGATTGTTGGTACGTGCCCTTGTGTCAGTCTTGGCCTAAAACAAGAAGTTACTAGCTTTCTTAGGGCAGATAATTTGAATCTTGGATAACACCTCAAATGGTGTCAAATAGACATCTAGGTTTTCCACACGATTGACAATATAAAGCATGTGTTCGCCATTCTTCATCTCGCCGTATAGATCATCACCATTCTTAATGCTTGAAGGTACCCATTTTGTACCTCCAGTGGAGCCTTTGCCCTAATGCACTCCTGTCTCAAATTGACCTTTCTGCCACATGTCTTGCAGAGTTGCTGGAAAGCTGGGCCTTTCCTTAGTGCATGAAGAAAGCCACACCTTCCACATGTCTTGCTATGTTTAGGTGTTTGAGTAAGTGCATCAGCAATTTGGGCTGTAATTAGAACTTACAAGATTCATCGAACTGCAAGAATTGCCTCGTACTTACATCCATTCTTAATAATTCTTTGATGCCATACTTTTCGCTTGTCAAGCTGATCATTCTGGAATTCTTCCATGAGAGAGATGTAACTACTAATTCGACAGTTCATTTGTGCTAGTTCTACAATGAAAAATCACAGTATGCTCTTTTTTCACTGCATCTGCTCGCAAAGTGATTTATGGGTTCTGCAGGCTGTTGCCAAAATGATATGAACTGTGATCAATGAAGAGGTAGATTCTGAACCTGCCTTCCACTGTAGTCCAAATCCTTTGTGGATCCTTCAGCTCTTCTGCTGTTAATCCTGAAATATTCAGCCTATGTAGACATTCATTCCATTTGCTAAGTGAATTTTTTTGGATTGTTTGCCTGATTCAGATGCAACTGAATCAAGAAACCATGTGGGGCAGTTCTCACAAAATATTGTTAGTGTAACTTTGCACGCAAAAACCGCAATCCACCCACACTTAGGGTGCAATTCTACGGCCTTGTTAAGCTGTCGCTCAAGCGAAATTAGGCCAGTGAATAGCGGGAGAGGCCAAAAATGAGAACCACGCCAGATACTAAACACTTTGTGATGCACCTGGCCCACTCTCACAGGCAAAATCGGAATCCCGCCATAGAGTGGTGAGAAACTAATTATCACCATTTAAGCCCCATTTCTATACAATAAACAAGAGCCACCCGTCATCCAATGGTCTTCCATCATTCAGGGGCCTCCCCAGTAAGTGCTCATGCTGGCGTTGATTAGTGCTCCTTTTGAAAAACATGAACCTGGCAGAAGGGTTTCTGTGGGGAGCTGAGGAGGTGAGCAGCCAACTTTGCTCATTGGCAATGAGACCGGGGGTGCTGAGCTTGCCACCCTAGTGCTCGGTTGGGGCGGGGTGTTAGGGGAAGAAATTGCTATATGTGTGTCAGAATGGGTAGAAGTAATAATAAAGATGTCTCAAGTATTATAACAGCACAGATCAAGGGAAAAACCAGCAAGCAAGGGGTTAAAATGTTTAGAAGTCACCTGCACTGGAGATAGTTCAATCATCTCACAGAGCATTAGAACAAGGAACAAAGAACAAAGAAAATTACAGCACAGGAACAGGCCCTTCGACCCTCCCAGCCTGCGCCGATCCAGATCCTTTATCTAAACCTGTTGCCTATTTTCCAAGGTCTACTTCTCTCTGTTCCCCACCCGTTCATATATCTGTCCAGATGCATCTTAAATGATGCTATCGTACCCGCCTCTACCGCCTCTGCTGGCAAAGCATTCCAGGCACCCACCACCCTCTACGTAAAAAACTTTCCACGCACATCTCCCTTAAACTTTTCCCCTCTCACCTTGAAATCGTGACCCCTTGTAATTGACACCCCACTCTTGGGAAAAAGCTTGTTGCTATCCACCCTGTCCATACCTCTCATAATTTTGTAGATCTCAATCAGGTCTCCCCTCAACCTCTGTCTTTCCAATGAAAACAATCCTAATCTACTCAACCTTTCTTCATAGCTAGCACCCTCCATACCAGGCAACATCCTGGTGAACCTCCTCTGCACCATCTCTAAAGCATCCACATCCTTCTGGTAAAGTGGCGACCAGAACTGCACGCAGTATTCCAAATGTGGCCTAATCAAAGTCCGATACAACTGTAACATGAAGCGTGCAAAAGTAATACAACAGTCAGGTTCTCAGTCATATATCATCATCACCGATGACAGGTCAGTTCTAAGAAGAAACAGGAGAGCTTTGCTGAAGGCTCAGGATGACATTAAAAGCAATTTAAGGACAACTGAACAAATGCTACCTCAGCATACAGAAACAGAACAAGCTGAAAGTGTACAGAACACAGAAACACAGCAGGAACCATCTTCAACAACACATGAAAACCAAGCAAACTCACAAGTTCAACCAATGCTTAGAAGGTCGACAAGACACAGAAGAAAGCCAGACAGATTGAATTTGTGATGGACTATAAACATGTAAATAATCAAAAACTGTATTCACATCATGTGTAATGTATAGTAAACTGAAATAATGTATGTAAATATTATACATTTTCAAAGGAATGGGGAGTGATGATATGCATAAGCAATCATCTAAATAGTAATGTAAATGACTTCCAACCAGCAGGTGGCAGTAGAGAACAACCATGTGACTCTGTTACCTTAGAAACTCTGGAGATGAGGGCAGCACGTGGCACAATGGTTAGCATTGCTGCCTACGGCGCTGAGGACCCGGGTTTGAATCCTGGCCCTGGGTCACTGTCTGTGTGGAGTTTGCACATTCCCTCCGTGTCTGCTTGGGTTTCACCCCCACAACCTAAAGATGTGCAGGGCAGGTGGATTGGCCACGCTAAATTGCCCCTTAATTGGAAAAAAATAATTAGGTACTCTAAAAAAAATTGGGAAAAAATGAAAGAAAGTCTGGAGATAGTCGTTGTAGTGAATAGTCATATTTGTAGTAGCTCTTGGATAATTCATAATAGTTAGTAGTTTTTGATAATTCTCTTATATTTATCTATCCCAAGTAAATAGTTAATAATAAACATTTAACTCATCAAGAACTAGACATTCTCTTGTACATGATTCCTACCGGCCAAGCACCAGAACGTAACACGAAAGTTGGGCCACATTGCAGAAGAAAGTAACAGAGGTATCATACCAGTTGTGCACAAAGGTGTTTATTGTGTTTTACCCTCCCGATGGTGCAGCCCCCTCCCCTAACCTCAGCCTCTCACCCCCTACCTACCCACCAACCCCCTCCCCCCTCCCTGGGTGCCCTCCGTGATCCTCAATGTGCTTGACCCTCCTAGCTCTACCATTACGTCGAGGTGTGTCCCCAGTATGCACATCAGAGGTGGAGGCAGCCAGCTACTTATCAAGTCCTATGGCCTTTGATGCCCCTGGCGAGCATCCTCTGGTGGTTCTGAGGAGGAGGGCCCCAGTTCATTTCTCGGCAGCACATGCACAGCCGTGCCACCCTGAACCGTGTGCTGGCTGTGGGATGCGGCCTCATCAGACGGGTGGAACCCAGAGGAGCTGGTGGCTACCGTTGTCACTCCATGGGATATTTCCGAGTTGCCGCCCAATGCCCCCTTCTCCAGCTCGGTGTTCCACCTTAGGACTGCGGGGCAGCTGGTTTCAGCCCCGGCTGCCCCTGCTTCATTTGGCTCTGCCAGCCCTTGAGCCCTGGTGCGCTCCCCATGGTCTGCACCATGGTGTCAACACCCTCGGCGATACTCCTCAGTAATTGCGACATGCTCTGCAGTGCCTCGGCAATGCCCACCTGCGACTGGGATAAGCTTCGTAGCACCTTGGCCATACCCATCTGAGAGCGGGACTTGTCCCGCAGAACCTCATCAGGGTCAGCCTGGTACTGGGTCAAATCCTCCAATGAGCCACTGACTGCGTGACGCCTTGGACACCTTCACTAATGATGCCGACGTCGTGCACCAGGCTCTCCACTGCGGTCGCCACTGTAGCTGTGTTGGCCTCGGTGCCCTGCATTGCTGGTGCCAGCTCTGGGATACCTCTAAGCGGCTATTGATCTACTGGAGAGATGCTTACATCTCCCTCTGAATGTCCCAGCTACATCCTAACCTCCATCAGCTCTGGGATGACATCTTCCACAGGCTCAGCAACTGGCTGGAACCCAGCTGGGTCTTGGGATCCAGCAGACCTCTGACTGCTGTCTTGCCTGGGAGCTCCTGCCGCCACCTGATATACATCATCAGCAGTGTGGTGCTCACCAGATTGTGCCCTGGAAGCCTGACCACTAACATTTCCCATTGATGTGCACATATCTGCGCTGGTGGAGGTGGGGATGACAGCTGTGACTGACTATTAAGATGGTGTCCTCAGAGCTCTCCTGCGAGGTGGACCTGGAAGGCTGGAGAGGGGTCCACACAGGATGAGCCAGCGCTGTCAGCTGGAGAACCTGCGGGAAAATGGACATGTGGTCAGTGGGAGGGATTGGTCAGTCAGTAAGTCAATAACAACTCATGTTTGACAGGCCCTCTGTGTGGAGCCCGGTGGTTCCTCATCTTTGCGGCATCCACCAGCCTCCGCGTTGGTGACCTGTCTGTCCTCGGCCACACCAATCATCTCCGGGACATGCTCATCAAAGGTGATAAGAATTCTTATGCCCGGCACTCTCTGGGCCCTCTCCCGGTGATTGAGGGTGAGCTTTTCCTCAGGAGACACAGAGAGGATATCATTAGCCATAGCGTGTTTACAGTGGTGGGAGGGAGTGTGTGAAGGAAGGGTTGGGGTATTGAAGGGGGAGGTGGGATGGAGGGAGGATTGGGGGTCACATGGGAGAGTTAGGAGGTGGGTGCTCCCGTGGGGGCATAAAGATCTCGGGGTGTGGGGGGTGTTTGTTGTCTACTCACTCGTGCTGCCCGGTGTAGGTCATTGATCAGTTTCCTGCACTGAACGCCTGTCCTCCTGACGACACTCTCGCCGCTCACAGCTGCCGCCACCCTGTCCCAGGCAGCAGTTGCTGCCCTATGGCTGACCCTCCAGGACCCTGGGCTGAACAGGACATCCTTCCTGGCCTCCACAGCGTCTAGCAGCCTCCCCAGGTCTGAATCTCTGAATTTTGGGGCTGGTCTCCTGGGTGGATTGTGTGAGCTGGCTGGGGTTGGCTGAGCAAGTGCTGCTTAAATGCTGCTTGATCTTGTTAGCGAGGTGTTGGTGACTGCGGTGCCGGTGAATCGGCTGGCGAGCCTGCATTTGCGGTGAGAAGCCCATGAGGCCTTGTTAAGTGGGCCAATTAACTTTGAATAGCGTTGCCGGCCTCGCTGGACCATCCAGCGGGATGCTCGCGGCAATTCCGCTCATCACAGAGGAAAGAATCACGCCCTGAGTCACTTTTTTGGAGCTTGGGGAGATTGTGATTGAATTCTCCCACACTTCTGTACTTTTTGTAGTGGGGATCTAACCCAGCAAAATAGACTCCTCAGAGGGGCGGGATTCTCTGACCCCCTGCCAGGCCGGAGAATCACCGGGGGGCACTGCCAGGGTGCCAGAGTGCTATGCTCTGTCCCCAAGCCCCAGGCACTCCAATAGTCTCCAGACCTCTCGGTATGGTCATCACGACTGGTTTCCATTTTGGGCCACTGGCCCACACTTTGGCAGTGAGGGCAGTGTGGTGGTATGACTAGGAGGTTTACGGTACCTCAGATTAGTGCTGCCATTTGTGCAGAGGACTCGCTGCCCATTGGCTCAGACAGGTCATGTGTCTCTCTGCCAATTGGCTGAGGTCAGCCATGTGACTGCTCGCCGATTGTAGCTCCTCCTACGAGGCGGGGTATAAGAACCCGTAGCAGCCGGCAGTCGGCCTTTCTCTGTAAGTCGACTGCCGGGCACACAACTAGTTCATTAAAGCCAGATATTTGGAACTTCTTCACGACTCGAGTCCAATTGATGGTGCATCAATTTAATGAACTAGAATTTGGAAATGGAGCTTCGGATCAAACCAGACTGCCTCCGCGTCAGCCCGCATGCTACAAACTTGTCAGCAACTTTTAAACATTGGCTGGCGTGCTTCAATAGTTACCTCACCACTACAGACAATCAACCAACAAAGGAGCAGAAACTCCACATCCTCCACCGCCGTTTATTCGATGATAGAGGATGAACAGGACTATGATGCAGCCATGGATCTCCTGAAAGGACATTTACTCAGGCCTGTAAACCAAGTCAACGCGCGCACCTCCTGGCAACAAGGCAACAGTTCCCCGGTGAGTCCCTTGATGAGTTTTATCGGGCCCTCATTGTCCTAGGGAGAAATTGTGCCTGCCCGCAAGTTACCGCGGCGGAGCACACTGAACTGCTAATCAGGGGTGCCTTTGTCGCGGGCATGCAATCCTCTCAGATACACCAGCGGCTCCCAGAGAAGGACACTTTGAGCCTCATTGAGGCACGGACCCTCGCATCCTCCCTGGAGGTTGCAGACAGAAACGCCCGCGCATATGCCCCCGGCTGCGCAGCGACCCCTTGGGCAACTTGGCACGCACATCCTTCACCCCCGCCAATTCCACCCCCCCCCCCCCCCCAGGCCTGCGCTGCGGGACACCCCGATAAGCCCACGGGGCCCCGCTGTTATTTCTGTGGCCAGGCCAAGCACCCGCGCCCGCGCTGTCCAGCCCGCTCCGCAGTCTGCAAGATCTGCGGTAAAAAGGGCCACTACTCCGTGGTCTGCCAGTCCAGGTCGGTTGCTGTTGTTCCACGCAGCGACCACGGAGCACCCCCCCTCCCCCCCAAGGCCCCGGGCTGCCCACAGACCTCTCTGCCCCTACTCCCAGCCACCACAACTGACCCATTTGGGGCCCCGACTCCACGTGCGGCCGACGGGCGCCACCATCTTGGGTTGGCACGAAGGACCCCACCAGTGAATACTCCATGGGAGGAGATGACTCAGAGCTCCTGCCACGACTCGCTGCTGTGACACTGGACCAATCGCGGCCCCGCACGCTCTCCACGGCGACTACGCAAATCCTCCTAAACGGACACGAGACGAGCTGCCTACTAGACTCCGGGAGCACAGAGAGTTTTGTCCACCCTGACACGGTAAGACGCTGCGCGCTCCCTGTTCACCCGGTTAAGCACAAAATCGCTCTGGCTTCAGGTTCGCACTCCGTCCTCATCACTGGGTGCTGCATAGCGGACCTCATGGTCCAGGGGAGGGTTTTTAAAAATTACAAACTCCTCGTCCTTCCCCGTCTCTGCGCACCAGCACTTTTAGGACTGGATTTCCAATGCAACCTGCAGAGCTTGACCTTTAAATTCGGTGGCCCTATTTCCCCCCTTACTGTCTGCAGCCTTGCGTCCCTCAAAGTGGACCCCCCTTCCTTGTTTGCGAACCTCACCCCGGATTGCAAGCCCGTCGCCACTAGGAGCAGACGATATAGTGCCCAGGACCGGACCTTCATCAGGTCCGTGGTCCAGAGGCTACTAAAGGAAGGAGTTATTGAGGCCAGCAACAGTCCCTGGCGAGCCCAAGTACTGGTGGTTAGGACTGGGGAGAAAAAACGGATGGCCATTGACTACAGTCAGACCATCAACAGGTTTACGCAGCTGGACGCGTATCCTCTCCCCTGTATCTCCGACCTGGTTAACAGGATCGCGAAGTACAAAGTCTTCTCCACGGTGGACCTTAAGTCCGCCTATCACCAGCTGCCCATCCGCGCGAGTGACCGAATGTACACTCGTTCGAAGTGGATGGGCGCCTCTACCACTTTCTAGGGGTTCCATTCGGTGTCACAAATGGGGTCTCGGTCTTCCAACGGGAGATGGACCGAATGGTTGACTAACACGGTTTACGGGCAACCTTCCCGTATCTCGACAATGTCACCATCTGCGGCCACGACCAGCAGGACCATGACACCAACCTCCAAAAATTCCTCCGTACTGCAAAACTCCTTAACCTCACATACAATAAGGATAAGTGCGTGTTTAGCACCGACCGTCTAGCCATTCGCGGCTACGTAGTGCGTAACGGAGTGATAGGCCCCGACCCCGAACGCATGCACCCCCTAATGGAACTCCCTCTCCCCAACTCCCTCAAAGCCCACAAACGCTGTCTGGGCTTCTTTTCTTATTATGCCCAGTGGGTCCCGAACTACGCCGACAAAGCCCGCCCCCTCATCCAATCCACCACGTTTCCACAGTCTATGGAGGCCCGCCAGGCCTTTAGCCGCATCAAAGCAGACATTGCCAGGGCCACGATGCGTGCTATCGACGAGTCCCTCCCATTCCAGGTCGAGAGCGACGCGTCCGATGTAGCTCTGGCGGCCACCCTGAACCAAGCGGGCAGACTCGTGGCCTTCTTCTCCTGGACCCTCCATGCTTCCGAACTCCACCATTCCTCGGTGGAAAAGGAGGCACAGGCCATTGTCAAAGCTGTGCGATACTGGAGGCACTATCTGGCCGGCAGGAGGTTCATCCTCCTCACAGACCAACGGTCAGTGGCCTTTATGTTTGACAATGCACAGAGGGGCAAGATCAAGAATGATAAGATCTTGCGATGGTGGATCGAGTTGTCCACGTACAACTACGATATCTTGTATCGTCCTGGGAAGCTCAACGAGCCTCCCGATGCCCTATCCTGCGGTACCTGCGTCAGCGCGCAGATAGACCACCTCTGCACCCTCCACACGGACCTCTGCCATCCAGGGGTAGCCCGCTTCTACCATTTCATTAAGACCCGCAACCTGCCCTACTCCATCGAGGTCAGGACTGTAACTAGGGACTGCCACATTTGCGCGGTGTGCAAGCCGCACTTCTACCGCCCCGAGCAAGCGCATCTGCTAAAGGCGTCCCGCCCCTTTGAACATCTCAGCATGGACTTCAAGGGTCCCCTCCACTCCAACAACCGCAACATATACTTTCTAAGTGTGATTGACGAGTACTCCCGCTTTCCTTTTGCCATCCTCTGCCCGACATGACCACAACAACCGTCATCAAGACCCTCCTCTCCATTTTCTCCCTGTTTGGTTACCCCGCATACATCCACAGCGACCGGGGGTCCTCTTTCATGAGTGACGAGCTGCGTCAATTCCTGCTCAGCAGGGGCATCGCCTCTAGCAGGACGACCAGTTATAACCCTCGGGGTAACGGGCAGGTCGAGCGGGAGAATGGTACGGCCTGGAAGACCGTCCTACTGGCCTTACGGTCCAGAAATCTCCCAGTCTCCCGATGGCAGGAGGTTCTCCCAGACGCCCTCCACTTGATTCAGTCTCTCCTCTGTACTGCCACGAACCAAACACCTCATGAACGTCTTCTTGTTTTCCCCAGGAAGTCGTCCTCAGGATCCCCGCTCCCGACCTGGCTGGTCACCCCCGGGCCCATCTTGCTCCGGAAGCATGTACGGGTGCACAAGTCCGACCCATTGATTAAACGAGTGCAGTTACTCCACGCTAATCTGCAGTACGCGTACGTGGACTATCCCGATGGGCGGCAGGACACGGTCTCCCTTCGGGACCTGGCACCCGCCGGTGTGCGGCCACAACCCCCCCACACCAACACCCCCCCCAGTCCCAACCCCCCCCCCCCCCCCCCCCCCCCGCACCCCCACAACCCAGAGCACAGGAACCCTCTCCCCCGGACAGAGCTTCGCTAGCACCGACCATGGGTATGGACACAGGACCACGACCGCCGCTCCCGGAGTCACGGACGACCACCACTCCAACGTCACCGGCGCTGCTGCGCAGGTCCAGCAGGACATTGAAGGCACCCGTCAGACTGATCGAGTCGATTTGATTTTTTTTGCTTGTTTGTTCCTTGATTGTTCATAAGTGCATTGTGCGCGGTATTGTTGTTCTTTTGCACATTCGTCGCGGGCCAGTGGGCAGCCACCAGACATCTCGGTACACCTCGTTCTCTCCAGTCATACTACCTGTTCGACGCCCCCCCCTTTTCTCCTCTCCTCGCCTCTCCCCCCCGCTTCTTTCTCCACAAGGGGTGAATGTGGTGGTATGACTAGGAGGTTTATGGTACCTCAGTGTAGTGCTGCCATTGGTGCAGAGGACTCGCTGCCCATTGGCTCAGGCAGGTCATATGTCTCTCTGCCAATTGGCTGAGGTCAGTCATGTGACTGCTCACCGATTGGCCGAGAGGCCAGTAGCCCCTCCTATGAGGCTGGGTATAAGAACCCGTAGCAGCCGGCAGTCGGCTTTTCTCTGTAAGTCGACTGCTGGGCACACAACTAGTTCATTAAAGCCTGATATTTGGAACTTCTTCACGACTCGAGTCCAATTGATGGTGCATCAGGCTGGATTCTCAGGAGCCAGGAGACTCCTACTTTAAACAGGTTGAGCATATTTAAATGAGTTTAAAGACCCATTTAAAGATGCATTTCTTTTTTACGCCCATGGAGGACGTGAACCAGATCACGTGAGGTGCTGCAGGCTGGGAGCATTGTGCTTCGGTCGGCAGCTTTTGCAAACCCCGTTTAGGGGCTCTCCCCTATTCTCTGGGAATAGTGGGAGATGTGCTTGGTGCATTGAGAAGGGCAGAATCGCCCCTATAACTCTACACTATTTAAACATTCTGAATTCGGATAGGTCAGCTGTATCCTCATTCAAAATGGGGAATTTTGTGGACATTTTGACAACATCCCTTTGACATTCCTTCTCCTGGAGTACCTGGATTGAATGTTGCAGTGGCCACTTCCAGAAATGTTTCTGAAGCTCACAACCTCCTCTGGCCCAGCTTTGATGACTTAAGTGGTCTTTATTTGACCATTTGCCTTTCCCTTCCTTGCTCTCGATCCAGTCCACACCCTAATCACTCATCTTTCCCAATCAAACTAAACCAGTGCTAATTCTCTCAGCAGGCTCTGACATTTTAAACTGTGGGAAGATGTGAATAAGATAATTCAAGCAGGACTGTGTGAATGGAGGGCAGCACGGTGGCCTAGTGGTTAGCACAACCGCCTCATGGCGCTGAGGTCCCAGGTTCGATCCCGGCTCTGGGTCACTGTCTGTGTGGAGTTTGCACATTCTCCCCGTGTCTGCGTGGGTTTCGCCCCCACAACCCAAAAATGTGCAGAGTAGGTGGATTGGCCACGCTAAATTGCCCCTTAATTGGAAAAAATAATTGGGTAATCTAAATTTATAAAAAAAAAGGACTGTGTGAATGGAACCAGTGATGTGTTAATGAGCCCAGCAAAACTGCAAACTGTTCACTTAAGACAATTTAGTAACAATAGACACAGAAGGTTAAGGATTCAAATGAAAAGATGCAAGGTGTGAAAAAAGGTGTCATAGGGAAAGTGGATCGAGCAACATTACTTTGCTTTTAAACTTTAACATAGAGAGATGACGGTAGTGGGGCAGGACTCTCCCCTACCCGGCGGGGCGGGGGTCCCGGCGCCGAAGAGTGGCGTGAACCACTCCGGCGCGGGCCGCCCCAAGGTACAGAATCCTCCGCACCTTCAGGGGCTAGGCCTTCGCCGAAGTTGTTTGCGCCGCGCCAGCCGGTGGGGAAGGGACTTGGCGCCACACCGGCTGGCACGAGTTGGCGCATGTGCGGGAGCTTCGGCATGTGCTGGCATCATCCCAGCGCATGCTTAGGGGGGGTTCATCTCTGCGTCAGCCATCGCGGAGGACCACAGCAGCCGACGCGGAAGAATAGAGTGCCTCCACGGCACAGGCCCACCCGCGGAGTGGTGGGCCCCAATCGCAAGCCAGGCCACTGTGGGGGCACCTCCCTGGCCAGATCCCCGGAGCCCTCCCCCCCCCCCCCAAGGAACCGGGAGGCCGCCAGCGCAGCCAGGTCCCGCCGGCAAATACCTGGTGTAATATACGCCGGCTGGACTGGCCGAAAACAGGCAGCCCATCGCGGGCCGGAGAATCGCCGGGGTGGGGGGGGGGGGGGGCGCTGCCAGCGGCTGCAAACCTGCGTGGGGCAATTCCCGCCCCGCCAAATCCCCGGCGCCGGAGAATTCGGCAGCCGGCGGGGGGGTCTCTGACTGAGGATAGTTCTGAAGAAATTCGGTCAAACAAGGGGGCAGTCAAAGGGAAAAAAAATCTAAGAGGATACTACAACTAATGCAAAGGAGCTGGGTGGGATTCTCCATTGGCCAACGCCGGAATCGGGAAAGGCTATTGAGCGGAGAATCAGTTTTGACCCCAAAATCATGCTGGTCGTCGGGTTCACACCAAATTGCAGTTCTCCAATGCCTTGACAGCAGCGTCAATACATTGCACTCCGCACATCCAGTAAACGCTATTGGCATATCATTAGCGGGCCTGACCCAGTATTATCCAGGTCCTCTGCGATTTTCTGCCTCCACAGGAGTAATTCCCAATGGCGAGGTTCACTTGTGCTATTAAAAATTGGGAAACAGTCGGTGTGGCTGTTGATGGTGAACGAGGAGGTAGGACACACAGAGGTACAACCGTGGGCTGCCGGTCCGGAGACTGGCCGGGCTGGCTGGGGTACGGGGGGGACCTCTGTCAGGGCCAGGGATGGTGACGGGGCTTGGGCATGTGGGCGGCGCGACCCCCTATGGGACTGGGGCAGTGTCCAGGCACAGACTGCCATTGCTGCGGTCTGCAAGGCAGACATCTTACTGCGCACCCCACTGACAACCCATCTGGGCGTGACACCAACCATATGGGTGCTCCCACCCCATCACTCCCGCACCTCACCCTCCGCCATACCACGCCCCCTAACTGGCCGCCACCTGCCAGCAGGATCACACAGCCCGCCTAAGGACAATGCCCACAGTGGACCCTACAGGGGGGTGCCGGATCAGTGCCGCGGAGCATACAGCTGGCAAGGGCAGTGACAGCAGCTGATCAACTGGCAGCAGGGACACCAGGGCCAGAGGCCCCCATGGTGCCAGGCACTGACAAGGCCATGGGTGCGGAGATGGAGGGGGGCAAAGTCCACAGTGCCAACCAGGGCCACTGTATAGCTAATTGGACATGATTGGGCACTAGGGTACGCATCATGCTAATATGTCGGCATGTCACCCCCTGCAAACAATGGATATTGCAATTCAACAAGCAATGATGGCCTTCCTCCTAGACCTGAGGAATGGACTGTGGTAGTACGAACTGGAGCTGCAGCAGCGGAGCCTGCCCCAGAGGAACAGGAGGCAGCTGCTGAGGACGGAGACCGGCCACCAACAGGCTGAGGAGGAGGTGCAAAGGAGGCACTGCATGAGGCCTCGCGTATACCGGTAGTGCCTGTCATTCAAGGACCTGCCGGACTGGGTATGCCGTCGAAGACTCTGGCTGAGCAGGGGTATAATGCCACATCATAGTACACCTGGCACTGCGGGGGAATGGGGGAGGGCACTCAATTCCAGTAGCCGTCAAGATGACATTTGCCTTGAACGTTTATGCCACGGGGTCTTTCCAGGAGCTGAGTGGGGACCTGTCTGGAACCTCATAGAGCTCGGTGTATAGGTGCATCCGGGCTGTCATGGAGGGCTTATATGCCCAGTCAGCACAATATATCCATTTCAATGTGGACCGAGCCCACCAGGATGCTGGGGCAGTAGGTTTCGCCGCTATTGCCGAGATGCTCTGGGTCCAGGGGGTGATCGACGGGATACATGTCACCCTATGAGCACCTTCGGATGACAGGCAGCTCTGCACAAACCAAAAGGGGTTCTATTCGATGAAAGTGCAGCTGGTTTGTGACCATGAGATGCACATCATACTCATATGCACTCGATCCCCGGGCAGTGTGCACGACACCTTCATCCTGGCATACTTGATTGTTCCTGGTCTCTTTGAGATGCCACCCTGGCTTGGGGGTTGGCTCCTGGGCGGCAGGGGTTACCCATTGCAGTCGTGGCTGATGACGCCTATCCGGGGCCGACACGGAGACCCACTACAACAACACCGATCCAGCGACCAGGTACGTGACCGAGCGGTGCTTCGACATCCTGAAGATGCGGATCGGGTGTCTATATCGTTCTGGAGGGACTGTGTAGTATGGCGCTGGGAGGGTCCCCCACATCTTGTGTTATCCGAAGCAGCATAACACATTATCCATCATCAGAAGGTCCTGCAAGACACAAGACAAGATGCATGATTAGACCGCAGGCCGGGGCAGTGGGTGTGGTGGCTGTGGGCGTAGGTGAAGGGGTATGTTTGAGAGGAGGGAGTAGGGATGGTGGGGGTGTGTTGGGGAGGAGGGTATATTTGGGATGTAGGAGTAGATGGTGGTAGTAGAGCGGGGTGTGGGGTGGTGTGTTGTGGTGTGGAGTTGAGTGTGATGTGGGGGTGGCATGAGGGTGGTGTGGGATTGAGGTTGGTATTGGGGGGGTAACATACGTGTCACGGGGAAATGGAGAGTCTCACTTCCTTGGCCAACGTCAACCTCCGCCCCGGTGACTGCCCTGTCCTCCAGCCCGCTGATCACATACTCTACCGCATTCAGGGGCTACAGGTCCGGCAGTCGCCTTTCAGTCTTCTCCCACTCCCAGCAGTAATGAGCAGCCTTCTCCTGGTGGGGTGGGGGGGAAACAGAAAGCGCACAGTGTTAGACAGTCCGTGCCTGCAGCCAAGGAGTGGGTAACTGATCGCTTCAGTGATATGGGTCAATATGGGTGCTGGCATGTGGTGCACGTTGGGGATTCGACTGTCCGATGGGTTGGGGGATAGGGCTTTGGGTGTGTGGGACGGGGGTCTGTGCCAGGAGCACAGTATTGCTTACTCACCCTGGCCATCCTGAGTAGATTGTGCTATTTCTTCCGGTGCTGCTGGCCGGTCCGGGTGGTATTGCTGACAGTACTGATAGCCTCTGCCACCTGCGCACAGGCTGGCAGCATCCTTCCCGGGCCGATGTACAGGGTCGTCTGCCTCCAAGGGGTCTAGCAGGGTCTCAAGCTCGGTGTCTGTAAAATGCTGTGCCGTCCTCCTCACTGCCATCTTGTTGGTTGGGATGGCGTGTGTGGGGAGTGAAGTGTGTATATGCGGCTGCAGCTTGTCAGCCTCCTGTGTGTCAATTGCGAATCCGGCGAATTCCCCACTGTTTCTCATTGTAATTGATTGTGTTCCACATGGCACTGGTACTAGCCCCTTAAGGATTGTTGAATCGATCCAGGTGCGCTGCCAGTTCTGCTGTCATAGAACTCTGTGAATCTTGCCCCAGCGTCAACAATTAGGGCTGATTCTCCGATCACCTACGTCAAAATCGCATTCAGTGGTTGACCGGAGAATCCATTTTTATGCCGGAATCGGAGGTGTTCTGTTTTCCTGATGCTCCGCCCCATCTAAAACGGTGTACTTGAGGAGTATGCTGCACACCGATGGGAGAGCCTCAGGGCATCACCTGAGGCCCTCCCTGCTGCTCGCCCCCAATGGGCCGAGTCCCCGACAACGTCGGGTGCGTGTCCTCTCACTTTTCGGAACCTCGAGTCGTGGCTGCGAATCGTGTCCAGCGCTGTCACAGTCGGGAGGGAAGCCATTCTGCTGGCACGGGTCCTTCAGCGGGGGCTGGGGTGGGGTGGTGGTGGCAAGGGATATCACAGTGGGGCAGGTTTTGGCAGGCCGGGTCCACTTGCGGCCGACGCCATGTTACACTACGCGGCCGCCACAGGCCGCCGCTGTTGCATGAGCGATCACGGACCCGGCTATTTTGTGTCCATATCAGAAGGTAAAGCCGGGAGCTTTATGAGGAGCGGCGGCGACTTTTTGGTTGTAAGACTTGATGGATCCTGCGGACATGGCTGCAGAATCGGAGAATACAGCCCTTAGAATGTGGAACATTCAACAATCCCATCCAATTATCTTAGTTAAATGTATGTCTAGATAACTTTATTGTTTTTACTTCTATTTCTTAATAAACATTTACTTTATTAAAATAATTGCAGAGTCATATTCTGGAGTTCAAACCTCGTCTCATACTATACAAATTGTGAACACATTTGAGGTAATTGCTTGGGATTTGGAAAACTTGCCCTTAGCAGTTGTCCTGGTCACCACGAGAGATCTGTCTGTTTACCAGCTCTTTACTTGAACACTGTCCCTGTACTGCATCTTCAAAGCTTTTGTGTGCAGTCACCATGCTGTGATTTCAACACCCTTTGATGGTGTGAATCTGTTGAGGTTGTATCGAACATCAAGGGTGGTCTCAGGCCATGTAACATGAGACTGTTCACCACATCACACTTGTACTGAATCTTGCTGCAGGCTGAGTACCGTGTTGTTTAGAAGGAACCATTGCTTAACACCATGTCATATTTTTATAATAATATAAAGAGCACCAATCATTTATAAGGGAGAATGCAAACACAATAGGCGTGATCTTCCGGCCTCGTTTCGCTCATGCTCAAGCGCAACAAAGCCGGTGAATATTGGGAGCGGCCAAATACAGGAACCACGCCAGGCGCCAAACAGTTAGCAATGCAACCGACCTGCTCCCGTAGGCGAATTCGTAATCCCTCTGTAGTGTGGCGAGAAACCAATTCTCACCACTTAAGATCCATTTCCATGCAATCAATGAGAGCCACCCATCATTCAGCGGCCTCCCCAGTAAGTGCTCATTAAGGCGCCGATTAGTGCTCCTTTTGAAAAACGTGAACCTGGCAGAAGGGTTTCTGTGGCGAACTGAGGAGGGGAGTAGCAATCATTCGCACAGGCAAAGAGACTGGGGATGCTGGCCTTGCCACCCCAGTGCCCGGCGGGGGGTGGGAAACCCTGGGCTGGGGTGGGATGCCATGGGGAGGGGGAGGCGCTGGGGGGCAACTGGGGGAAGGGGGGCAAACGCTCACAGTACCACCATGCCAACTCTTAGACTCCAGGCCCATCCCGGGGGCAACTCCTTTCTGTGCCCGTCTATCCCACTGATCATCCATAACCCACACTGCCTGAGGCTGCACAGCTGAAGGCTTTCGCTAATAGGGAAGTGGCAATTGTGGTTAAGTGAGCACTTGACACATGTCAAGAGGGTTACCATGGTTAGGTGGGTCTTTGATGCCCCTGGCGGGCATCCTCTGTGGGCTCTGGGCTGGAGGACCCTGGCTCACTTGTCGGCGTGGGACATGCACAGCTGTGCCACCCTATCCATGTGCTGATGGAGAAACCCGCCCTATATTTGTGAATTGAGGACCCTTATCGGATATCACAATATCAGGAATTCCATGGACTGCAACAATTTTCAATGGTGTTATCACTGCTTCTGATGTGTCACCTTGTAACTCTTTGAGTCATTCCACCTTGAGTAGCAATCTACTAGTATTATGAACACTTTTTCTTTATGCTCCATTAAGTCAATTCCTAGACATCCTATGATCTTGTAGGAAAATAAGCTGATATTAATGGTTCCTTTTAGGACTGTCTGTGAATTGGACGTGTAATACATCTGGATATAATTTCTTCCAATGATTACAAAAGACCTGGCCATCAAACTGAATACCATGCTCTGGCTTTACTCTTGTTTATACTTCATTGATCTTCATCTCAATGCTCTTGAGATTTTCTGTCATCGTATAACAGTAAACCATCAATCACTGTCAGATATGCTCAATGCCTGAAATATGGTTTCAAGATAGGACTATGTGGTATATATGTTGGCCATACTCTATTGCAAAATACTCTGTTTACATTCCTTATCAGGGTCTGGATTCTCCGCACCCCCGCGCTGTAATCGTGTTCAGTGACGGAGAATCCGTTTTCCCGCACAAAATCAGGACCGGCGCCGGTTCCGCTATTCTCCTCACCCCAAAAATCGCCGTACTGCTCTGTTCCCGCCCGGCAGAATTCCCAACGCCGTGGTTCTAATCTGGTCCTGCCATTCGGGACCCTTGCGTGGTGGCTGCAGACTCAGTCCGGGGCTGCAACAGTCGGGGGCGGGGGGGCGATCGGCGGGTGGGGGTGGCTTCATTCGGGACTGGGCTTTTTCTGTGCGGGAGGTCCGGGTCGGGCAAGCGGCTGATCGGGGGCACTATTTCGACTGTCCAGGTCCGCGGGCTGAGTCCGCCATGGAGCACGGCGCGGCCGCTGGAGGCTGTCAGCATGCGCATGCGCGGCCTCTGACCCGGAAGTGCGGGAACCCGTATAGGCAGCTGGAGCTGCGAGCTCCACGACAACTGCTTGCTAGCCAGCGAGACGGTGAATCTGTCGCCTTTTGACGCCAGTTGTCCTGGCCTAAAAGACCACTGTTTTCACAACGGCATGGGGACATAGTCCCTGGAACGCAGGATCCAGCCCCATTTTTGAGCTTCTCTGAATTCACCAAAACTTTGTGTAGTTTCCAGTAATGTATGGACTGGACTGCCATTATAAAATAAATTCTCAACTTCGTCCACTAATGCAATATCGCAATTTTCTGGATTCTCTATTTCATGCCTGATAAAGCATCTACTGCGCTCTAATGTTTCCCCTAAACGTATACCGTATCAAACAGTATCAAATATCATCGGTGGAATTCTCTGTCCTGAGACTAAGTGTTGATGCCGGCGTAGATTTGTCACCTTCCATGACAGCAAAACTGGAGCCACACCTGGACCGATTTAACGACTGTGAAAGGGCTCGCACCAGCGCCACGTGGTACACAATCGGTTCCAATGAGAAAAGGTGCCGGATTGCCGGACCTGTGATTGACACTCAGGAGGCTGACAAGCTGCAGCCGCATATACACACTTCACTCCCCACACACACCGCCCCAGCCGACAAGGTGGCACTGGTTGCGCTGGAGCATGCCCAACCCGCTGATGGGTCGGATGGGACCAGAGAGCACCTAGTGGGTAACCTGGGGGGAGACGCATATGACCTGTGGCCCTAAGTTCACAGTGAACAGTCAGTGGTTTGCGCAACTGCATGTCTGCCTTGCAAGCTGCGGCAATGGTGTTCTGTGCCCGTTCGCCCCGACCCACAGCCCACCTCCTGCCACCCTCCATTACTGCCCCTGGCAGAAACCCCCTGGACAGCGGCACAACTGTCAGCACACTATGGCGATGCTGGACACTTTCCATACCCTCTCTCTCTCCCTCATCAGCCACAATGCCAGTTTCATGATTTTTAAAAGCACAAGTGAATCTTGCCATCGGGAATTCACCCCGGTGGAGGCGGAGAATCGAGTAGGCTCTGGAGAATACCTGATCAGGCTTGCCAATGATACGTCAAGGGTGTTTACTGTACGTGCGGTGTGGAACGCATTGACGCTGCTGTCGAGGTACCAGAGCATTGCGATTTGGCCTGAAACCGGCGCCTGCCTTGATTTCAGCGTCAAAACCGATTCTCCGCCCAATCGTGTTTCCCAATTCCAGCATCAACCGATGGGAATCCCGCCCCATAAATCTTAACTTAAACTTTTGAACTCTTGATGGCATTGTAGCAAACTCCTGGGCAGCACGATAGCATTGTGGATAGCACAATTGCTTCACAGCTCCAGGGTCCCAGGTTCGATTCCGGCTTGGGTCACTGTCTGTGCGGAGTCTGCGCATCCTCCCCGTGTGTGCGTGGGTTTCCTCCGGGTGCTCCGGTTTCCTACCACAGTCCAAAGATGTGCAGGTTAGGTGGATTGGCCATGATAAATTGCCCTTAGTGTCCAAAATTGCCCTTACTGTTGGGTGGGGTTACTGGGTTATGGGGATAGGGTGGAGGTGTTGACCTTGGGTAGGGTGCTCTTTCCAAGAGCCGGTGCAAACTCGATGGGCCGAATGGCCTCCTTCTGCACTGTAAATTCTACGATAATCTATGATAATCCTTCAAATTCATTAATGTGAATAAGGGTTTATGGTCTAGTTCTAGCATAATGTGAAGACCTAAGATATTGTCAGCAACATTCTCACATGCCCACATTGCTGCTAATGCTTCCTTTTCAATTAGTGCGCAACTCATCTCTGTATCTGTTAATGACTGTGATACGTAATAGACTGGTCTATGTTTTCCATCTCTTTGTACCTGAAAAAGTATTGTGCCCAATCCTGTAGAGGTGTGTCTGCTGCTATTATTGTCGGTAATTCCAGATTATAATTTGCTAATACCTCTGATGACATCAACCACTCCTTGATTTCTGATGTGCCTCTTCCATTCAGTCATTAACATTGTTCTTTGAAAGATCGCTGATTCTGATCTTATTCCAGAGGGTAACCTGTGAAGGCAGAATCTTCCAAGTGGTGTTATGAAAGGTATGAGAAGCTTAGACTGCTCTTCAAATGGTATTTTTCAGAATTTGCTGTTAGCTTCTAATTTAGAGAGTATTAAGATCTTGCATAATTTTGATGAACTCTCGTATGCGGATACCATTGGATAGACCTTTCCTTTCACAGTTTTATTGAGTTGTGTGAGATCAACACATTCTTATGGAACCATTTGGAAGTGAAACCGGTACTGTCCCTGAGTGCCAACGCAGCAGCTCTTTTACGGGTTAAATGACTTCTCGTCTTATTACTGAGTTGTTCTCTTTCTTTACCTTTGGAAGTAAAGGATGTTGAATTTTTCTGAGTCTAAATAAGCATATTGGTTTTGCTTCTAGGCAATATGATACAGTGATTTGAACTCTCCCCGTCCTCGAAAATAACTTTGGAAATTCTGCTCTGAATTCTCCTGATCGACCGTCAACATTTTTTATTTTATCCATCCTGCGGATTAGATTCAATTCCATACATGCCTGTCTGCTTAAAACTCTTCTTGAATGATATGCAGTACTTTAGTAACTACTTTCTCTCTGTGCTTTAAAGTCGCTGTTAATTCTCCCAGAACCCCAGCTCCGTTCCTCCTGGTTTGTGAAGGTGGGAGAACTCTCTTGTTTAACTGGGATTCAGCGTCTGAAAGAGCTGGAAGTGTTTCTCCAGTGTTTAAGTTAAAGTGTGTTCCCTGACCTTCTACCCAGATCTCTGCACTCCAACACTTTCTGCTTCATTTTTTACTGCCTCCCCATGACAGGTCTCTCAATGTGTTGTGAATCTTCAACTTCATGGACTCTGCTTCCTTTCAAAATCTTTTTTTGTTGAGTCTTCTGTCTGTTTTTCTACTGCTGTCTAAAAATGCCCCATCTTTTTGCACCAATGGTTTCATGTAATAATAATCTTTATTAGTATCACAAGTAGGCTTACATTAACATTACAATGAAGCTACTGTGAAAATCCCCCAGTCGCCACACTTCTCTGTGTGTGTGGTGGAACAATTCTGTGCCTCTGCCTTTCTCTCCTGTATCAGCAAGTCTAGTCTGGGCTTCCACTATAAATTGATTTTGATGCCATATGTGTCCCTTCTCTTTATTTTCTATTTTTTACGGCTGACAAATTCAACCGTATCTGTTACTTTGGGATTCGGGCTGTCTCCCTGTCTCTCCTCTATCTG
Source organism: Scyliorhinus canicula (assembly GCF_902713615.1). Taxonomy (NCBI): domain Eukaryota; kingdom Metazoa; phylum Chordata; class Chondrichthyes; order Carcharhiniformes; family Scyliorhinidae; genus Scyliorhinus; species Scyliorhinus canicula. Next base: position 91,316,484 of record NC_052159.1, on the reverse strand, counting down.
CTGATTGGTTCTGCCTCCTGATCTTGACTAGCCTATTTAATTGGATCACCTTATGCAGCATCTAGTCTTCTCGGAACTGTAAATTATCTAGCAGCACACCATCCATTACGCCAACAACTATTCTGTCGCAAATTAGCTCCTCGTTTGGATTACCATACTCAGTCTTCTGCTAATCGTTACAAATCATTACTTTTTCCATGTCTCTGCATACTTTTGTTGAACATTGGGCATTCCACAATGGTGTTCTTGCAGAGTTTGAAGCATGTCTTCAATGTATCCTGACTTTGATATATATGACTTTACCCTCATCGATCCCCAGGGTAATTAAAATGTCATCCGCACAGTCGCCCATTGCATACAAAATTGTACTAAACTGCTCACAGTCTGGCTTCACTGCGAGATACAATGCAATGTGAAATTGAGTGAATCAGCTTGTGGTGGCTCAAGATATACACTGGAGGCTTCCAGTAGACAACAAAGGGGTTTATTGAAGAAAGGCAAAGGCAGTCAAGTAACAAGCACAGAAATCATTACAACGGGTCTTAACACTTCGGCTCCCTGGCTCACACTGCCCGGATCCTGCGCCCAAGGCCCCATGCAAACTCCTTTTTGTTTGGAATTTGTGCACTCCTGCATCGTAGTCACTGAGCTGACACATGGGGCTGGATTCTCTGTTATTGTGACTATGTCCCCACGCCGTCGCAAAAACTGTGGACTTTTCAAATCAGAAAAACTGGCATGAAAGGGCCACATATTCCTCGCCGTGCAGGGGCTAGCAGTGAACCATCGTAAAACTAGCAGCTTTCGTTGCAGATACAGGCCCCCCGCACTTCCAGGTTGGAGGCCGCACATGCGCACGATGGCGGCCTCCAGCGATCGCGCGTGCTCCATGGCGGACTCTGACCGCGGAGCTGGACATTAAATATAGGCCCCCCCCGATTGGCCACGTGCCCGACCCTGGCTGCCCACCCAAACATTGCCCAGCCGCATATAAGGCCCTCAGATCAGCCCACCCCCGACCAGGGCTGCCGCGGGCTGAGTCCGCAGCCGCCACACTAGTTTCGCGACCTGCAGGACCATGATTGGTCCATGCCATCGAGACTTTGGCCGGTTTCCGTGCAGGGAAATGGATTCTCCGTCCCGGCACGGGCTGCAATTTCAGCGAGGGTGCAGAGAATCCAGCCTATGGGACGTGGATCCTACCTCCTTAGAGGGGCTGTGCCTCCCATATTCCAACTACGCCAAAAACTATATACAGAAGTTACAAATGTTAACAGAGATAACAGGGAAAAGAGAGTCAATCAAAAATTCAATCAGTCCCGAGACCTCCGGGTTATTCCTGACCTCTGTAGCCTTGCCACAGTCTTGGCATTCATGGGTGCTTGAGTGGTCAACAGTCGGTGCCACCGCAGGAGGAGATAGGTGAACTGGCATCACGGCCTCAACGATACAGCTGGTTGAGCAGAATCAAGTCCGTGGCTCCACCTGGCTGGACAGAGTTACAGGAGTGTTCAGGACGTGGGCTGGACCTGTTGACTCCAAGTTGGAGTCACCACCCCTCGGCTCCTCAAATGGTCAACGTGCTGTCTGACGGTCTTCCCATTAACAGTGGTCACATAATATACCGGCCCTGCCTGGGCCACAACCCATCCTTCTAACCAAGGCACTCCTGAAGTGAAATTAAGGACCAAAACAGGGTCTCTTATCCAGAATGACCTGTCGCCCCTTTGCTCTGGCTGCTGGCTCTTCCTGGAGGCCTGACGTGCCTCCAACCACCCCTCCAAATTTGTAAGCACAATATTCAGATCCTGAACCAGATCCCAACATGGCTAGGATACTGGATAGAAATCATAATATTTTATTTTAATTTTGTAAGAAAGGATACCTCCCACGAGGAATGATGTTACCCAAAATAGGGACACGGTGGGCAGGATTCTCTGCTTGCTGACAACAAAATCGCGAAATGTGATTGGGCGTAGAATAGCTTCCAATGTCGAAATCAGGGTAGACGCCGGTTTGGTGACAAATTGGGATGCTCCTGCACCCCAGAAATGCCGTAAATGCGTCGCTCGCAGTGCGATGTGAAAATACAGTAGGAGGTAGGGAATGGCATGGAGTGACTGCGGGCTGCTGGCTCTGACACAGGCTGTGCTGGCTGTGGTGGGGAGGGGGACCCAGCCAGGGCTGAGAGAGGGGAGGGGGAGTGGGGGAAGAGGGTGGGTCGAGCAACTGGGATGCCCCCCAAGTGACTGGGGGACAGGCACCGACCACCAACTTGCTGAACACCCACGGACCACCCACCCCGGCCCTTGGTTCTACACAGTGGTACCGGCTATATGAGCACTGCACCCCCCCCCCCTCTGCCGCAGCGCCCCCCCTGGCCCTGAACACCTGCAGCCACCCACCGGAGGGCCACCCAGGGCCACACCCAAGGCAGCCCCCAGTGAGGGCAGTGCCAGTCAATGGTGATCGAGGCAGCAGGGACGGGTGCCAGGAACAGGGACACTAACGGGGCAGGGGTGGAGGGGTGCAGGGAACAAGCATGGGCAGGGCCTGCAGTGCCAACCGGGGCCATCAGGTAGCCCATGGTACCTGGATGAGCACGGGAGTATGCGCCATGCTAACATGTTGGCCTTTCATCCCCTGCAGACAATGGCGTTCGGACACCAACATGCGATGGTGGCCGCTGTGGTGATGGCCGCAGCCCTGCGGGATACCCTTTGGCTGTGTGAGCGGGGTGTGCTCGGAGAGGAGGGGAATCTTGCAGCAGAGGAAGGAGCTGCAGAGGAACAGGCTGCAGAGGAATGGCCTGCAGAGAGGCAGGTGGCGGCCGCACAGGCTGGAGGGTCGGCCGCCCAACAGGCCGAGGAGGAGGTGGCATAGAGGCGCCGCATGAAGCCCCGCATGTACTGGCGCTGCATATCGTTTGAGGACTTACCGGGCTGGGTATACCATCGGAGTCGACAGATGAGCAGAGGGACTGTGCAACACATCTGCCAGATGATGGCACACCTGGAACCACAGGTGTATGGGGGAGGACATCCGCTTCTGGTGACTGTTGAGGTGATGGTCACCTTGAACTTGCATGTGACGGGGTCTGTTAGATTCAGCAATTACAGAGGGGGGTCCTTTAAAATACTATCTGAAAAAGATTCCTGAAAATTACTGATGAGTAAGTTATGATTATGATTATAATTGTAAACACAGTCCATGACTGTATCAAGTGTTACAAGTAATGAACTCCAAGTTCTGACATTATGTAACATTATCTGATATGAAGGTACATTGAACAAGATTGAAACAGTACCCTAGCTGAGACCAGACGTGACATAGGGGACGGGATTTTCCGACCCCGCGCCGGTCGGAAAATCGCCGGGGGGGGGGGGGGGCGTGAATCACGCGACGCCGCTCCAACGCCTGAGAATCAGCGCCATTGGCGCTACCTCAGTCGGAGCAGCGCCGGTCGGGGGCCGCTCGATGTGGCCCCCATGGTGATTCTCCCCGCGCGATGGGCCGAATGCCCTCCAAGTTAGGCCGAGTCTCGCTGGCGCAGTCCTTGTATGGTCCTACCCGGCGGGGCGTCGGGGTTAATGTTGCAGGGGGCGGCCTGGTGGGGGGGAGGGGGTGCTCTGACTCGGGGGGGGGGGGGGGGGGGGGTGGGGGGCTCCAGGGTGGCCTGGCCAGTGATCAGGGCATACCGATCAGCCAGCGGGCTCATCTCGGATCTCGGTGGGGGCCTATGTTCCTCCGCGCCGGGCCCCTGTATCTCTCCACCATGTTGCATCGGGGCCGGCGTGGAAACGGCAACCCAGTGCGCATGTGCGGACCCGCGGTGCCGTTCTGACGCCCGTTTCGGCAGCTGGAGCAGCGTGAGGCTCTGCAGAAGCGTGCTGGCCACCTGTGTGGCACAGGATCGCTGCTCCTCGGGGCCAGGTGACGCCGTCGTAAAATGCTCCGGATCAAAAAATACCGCCCAGGGAGTTTGAGCATGGGACAGAAGTCATGGGACACTTAATTAACTTGGGATAATTGATTAATGTCTAATTAACGAATCGCCTGTTAAGTGACTGACACTTTCCTGAACAAATCAAGGGGATCTCAGTTGAGAACGAGAACCAATGAAACTAAGTAAGGAGCTGAATCCAGATAAGGATTGCTTTAAGAATGTGATCTGTCTAAATGGTTTAATTGAGTCATCATAGAATAGACTTTTTCAAAAAAGGTTTCTGTTGAAGACACTTTTATCTCAAAGTTGTTTCTACTTGTTCAGGAGACACTTCGAGAGACCCGGAGAAAACATTTTCCAGTTAATTTTGTGTGAATGCACCAAAATGTGTTTTTAAGAAATAAAAACTTTGTTCAATTCATCCAATCGGACTGACTTATCTATGAACGAGAAATAAGATGAATCTTATTGGGTCCTTCCTGGCGCTTAGTGGGGACCTATCCGGGATCTCGCAGGCTTCGGCGCACAGGTGCATCCGCGGCATCACGGATGCCCCATATGTCCCAGCGGACCAGTACATCCAGTTCCTTGTGGACCAAGCCCACCAGGATGTATGGGCAGCAGGGTTCGCTGCCATCGCCGGGATGCCCCGGGTCCAGTGGGTGATTGACAGAATGCATGTCTCCCTCTGGGCACCGGCAGATAACAGGCCGATATAGACCAACAGAAAGGGGTTTCACTCCATGAACATACAGCTGGTATGCGATCAACAGATGCTATCATGCATGTCTGCGCCCGATACCCGGGCAGTGTACATGACACCTTGATCCTGGCATACTTGGTGATCCCCAACATGTTCGAGGGGCACCCCCCCCCCCCCCCCCCCCCCCCCCCGGCTGCAGGGTTCGCTGCTGGGCGACAGGGGTTACTGTGTCTGATGATGCTTAACTGGAGGCCACAGACCGACGCGGAGACCTGATATAATGACACCTTACAGCAACCAGGAGTGTGATCGAGCGGTGCTTCGGTATCCTCAAGATGAGTTTCCGGTGCCTGGACCTCTCTGGAGGGACCCTCCAGTAGGAGGCTGAGAGCGTCATCCGCATCGTGGTGGCCTGCTGCATCTTCCACAATATAGCACAGCAGAGGGTCGATGTACTGGAGGAAGAGGGTGAGGAGGAAGGGCAGGCCTCGTCCGATGAGGAGGATGAAGGGGAGGGGGACGATGAGCATGACATGGGGCCCAGGCATGCATGGGAGGCCGCACAATGCCATCGCCAGGACCAGCATGCAGAGGACGCACTGATCGCGACACGATTCACTGACTAGGAGGAGGTGTGGTTGCTGGCCAAGTGCACGGACACCACCATCCCAGACCCACACCCCCTCACCTCCCACGTCACCAAACCACCCGCATGCACACCCCGCCATGATACATACCTACAGCGCGACGAGCTGGGGGCCCTGGGTTTTCAGTAACAGCGGGTCTGGTCCATAAGATGGAGGATGATGACTACCCACTGTGTGATGAGCTCCGTGCTCCACATCATATGACAATGTCTGACTCATGCCCACAATAGCAACTTGCACCTAGTTGATCCCTGCATGCGAAGTGGCCAGTCCATCACACGGTCCCGTCGGATCCCTGCGGTGGAGGTGCTGGGTGGTCAAGGCAGCAGTGGGGACGGAGGGAGGGTGGGGAGGACGGTCTACCCATGGGGCCTGTACCTGTCCCCCACCCCCCACTCCCTCCGGCCAGCACTGTCTGGCCCATCCCCACACCCATCAGACAGAGCAGCGAGGCAGGTTTCAACGGTATTAACAGGTGTTTATTATGGAGAATGTTATATTATGTGATTGTCGTTATTTTTTGCTTACTCCCAGAATATTCTGATGGTTGTAGTTCAATGAAACTATCAGTTTTAAATTACCAGATTGGAACCACACCGATGGAACTCGGCAGGACCTTGGCCGGTCGCCCACGGAGAATCGCGTCCTGGCGTCGGAGCGGCGTGGCGGGAATTTCCGGCGTCATCGGCGATTCTCCAACCCGGCGCGGGCTTGGAGAATCCCAGCCCTAGTTCTTCGATAAGATAGTTATTAACAAAATGAACACGTGGAAAGATAACTTACAATCTGTGATACAAACGGTAATGAGTAAATGAACTCAGCAAATTCTCCGAGAGCTACTTGTAGTGCGATTATGCTCTAGTACGATTTACTACCAACTGCCAGATCTCTAGAGTCACATGGCACATCTCTATCACCACCAGCTGGTTGGAGGTTGTATCGTTAACTATATACATTAATAGATGACTCTATACATTAATGTGCACATGCATATCACTACATCCCCTTCCTTTGGAATTGTTAACATTTACAAATGTAATTGTGCTGTACAAAACATGATATGCATAATAATTTTAAGTGAGTCCCTTGTACATAATTTATGACACGTTCGATACGACATCGTCTTGTTCGTCTCCTGAACCTTGACCGAATATTTGATCTTGCTTCAGCTTTCAAAAGACCGGTTTTATGGCTGGTCTTTGAGTCACCAACTCTATCAGCCTTTTGAAGCGATGCTTCCTACTCTATGCGTGTTCTTGCATATTGGCCTTATTGCCGATGCTTGTTTGTTCATTGTTGCGGCTGCTACCCCGTCGATCAACTGTGTCCTCGACTATTTTCTTACACTTCCTTCTCTTTTCAATAATCCACCCTTTCCGTCTCCTTTTCTTCTTGGCTTTAATGGCATCATCCTTGCTACTGGTCTCGGCCAAGGGATTAGTTGTTTCTGGGTCCCTTGCTGCAATGGCAGCTTCTGGATCTTCTGCTGTAGTAAAGTGAAAGCTAATTCTGGCTCTTCTGCCACAGTCGCTGATTGTGGAGCCTTTGCTGGATTGAGGAGTTTTGGTTGATCCATGGTGCTTGCGCTCGAACGCTGTACTGCATCCCCATCAACTAGTGAGGTATCCAATATCGACATACTTTTGAACGCTTTCACAGTTGCTGGTAAGTTTGTGACTTCAGGAATGATCTGCACACCCTCACATTCCGGTATCTTAGCTGGATCAATGTCCTCAACATTAGGTCCAAAGATGTGCGGATTAGGTTGATTGGCCATACTAAATTGCCCTTAGTGTCCAAAAATGTTAAGTGGGGTTAAGGGGATAGGGTGGAGGTATGGACTTGGTAGGGTGCGCTTTCCAAGGGCCGGTGCTGAGTCGATGGGCCGAACGGCCTCCTTCAGCACTGTAAATTCTATGATTCTTCACTTTGTGTTTTAGCCTCAATTAGTGGCTCATCCTCATCTGATATAACGATACATGCTTCATCTTTCATTGGAGAAAGGGGCCTCACGGTAGCATGGTGGTTAGCATCAATGCTTCACAGCTCCAGGGTCCCAGGTTCGATTCCCGGCTGGGTCACTGTCTGTGTGGAGTCTGCACGTCCTCCCCGTGTGTGCGTGGGTTTCCTCCGGGTGCTCCGGTTTCCTCCCACAGTCCAAAGATGTGCGGGTTAGGTGGATTGGCCATGCTAAATTGCCCGTAGTGTAAGGTTAATGGGGGGATTGTTGGGTTACGGGTATACGGGTTACGTGGGTTTAAGTAGGGTGATCATTGCTCGGCACAACATCAAGGGCCTGTTCTGTGCTGTACTGTTCTATGTTCTATGTTCTAACTGCATGAAGATCTATCCATCTGTTCTTGCTGCACGTTTTTTGATGGACTGGCCTCGAGTACTTGGGAATCCACTGCAGGAACCATTCCTTGGGCATAGGATAAATCGTCGTACTTCTCGGGAGCCAATTTCTCCGAAGTGGGAATTATTTCTTCAGTTACCAGTTGGCTGTTCACAGTTGATTTGCTCTCAGCTAATTTATCTGCTGTTGCAATCTCACTTTCAGTCTCTGCCTACGCCATCTTAGAGCTTTCACACTTATTGTTGTCCTGCCCAGATTGGGAGCTACTTGTAATCATCTCGTCACTACTGGCAAATAAACTAAATAGACTTTCATAGTCTTTCTCTTCTGGCTCTTCATCCAATTCTTCCCTTTCCTCATCGTAATCATTGTCTTCGTAATTATCATCATCGTAATCAACACCATTGTAATCATCATCATTGTAATCATCATAATCATCTACAATGGCTTCTCCTGTGAAGTATAACTGGAATTATGTGATCATGCAAGAAGTGACCAATTTCAAAGTCAGCAGCGAGTCTTGCTGCAGAACCTTCATCCAGCTCTCCATGCTCTGGAACTTCAGGCGGACTAAAGAAATTGAAGGAAGTCATTTGGTACAGTTATGCTTATGATCCAGTTATGACCCTTATGCTTCTGCCTCATTTTAATGGTATTCAATTGATGTTTTTTTCTTACTTCCAGTCGATCTGGCACCCTGTGTATCAAAGCAGAAAAAGTCTGACTCTCAAGTTGCGACTCCATCTGGTATGTTTTTATCACTGTCTCCTTTGTGAAATACTCATTTGGCTCAAATTTAAACTCCAAAGTAAAACTCATTGGCTGTCCAGGATCTGAACATTTTACGTTTATATCTTGTAGATGCTTTAGGATAAGCTCATCATATTCCTGTATCATGTCACTGAGCAAATCCACCTTTTTGAAGACTGTCAAACAGATTTCGGGAATTCCCTTTGGCTCCTCCACCTCTTCGTCTGGTTTATCTTCCTCCGTCTTAACTTTTGCTTTTATCTCATCGGATAACTGCTCCATTATATCTCGTTGACAGCTGCAGTGATCCTCTGTCGCAGCGCTGTCTGGAATGTACAGCTGCTCAGTGCCTTACTCTTGCGCTCCATGCCCACAATGGTGTGACTTTTGTTGTGTACCTATTCTTCAAATTCACATGCGCCCAACATTCCAATCTCATTCCCATTGTAGCCTTTCAGTTGTCTTGTTTGATTGATGACTTTCGGTTTAACCCACGCAGCCTGGTTTAATTGGATAACCTGAGAAGGTCGGCCCTCGTCCCGTGTCGAGCTTGTATTTGATCAATGTGCCATTCAACATCAATGGAATTATCCATCTGTCTTCGATGGTATCAGCATCACTATTGCCGCAACGGGTCAATAAGACTTCTTCACTCTGCATATTCTGCATGTCCTTCTCATCAATCTCGTTGACTGATCCTGTTTGGTCCACTGTTGGGTGTGAAATTGCTTCGCAAAGTAATTAGTTCCGCCACACTTGGAACACACCTTCCCATCGTTGGACATTGTCGTGGCCTCTGTTGATTGCCACCTCACTGACGTATTATGGTGGACCCAATTGGTTGCTTAAAATGTCAGCCTGCACTGAGACCACGTTGCTTACTCAACTGCGCCACAGTGCTTATGGCATTGGTGTCTTCTTCCACCAGATTGGCGCCAAAATGTTCAAATTGAACGTACTAATCTGCTGTACAGCTAGCTCATTTGCATGGCAAATCTTGAAAGGCTTTTCTAATTGAAACTCTTCCTCTCTCTTCCTCATGTACCTTCTTATTTGATATCCCAAATACAATCTGATCACGGATCTTCGATGATTTTAACACATTAAAATTGCACGCCTGCGCCTTCAACCGCAAACCATTCAAAAAACTATTGAAAGATTTGCCTGCCTTCTGGATACATGTACAAAATATATAACGTTCAAAAGTTTCATTTTTTTTCGGGATGCAATGATGATCAAAGTACTTTATTACTTTATTAAAGCTCTTGTTTTCTGCTTCGCCGTGGAATGCAAAGTATTCTAAATTTCTACTGCTTGAGGACCTGCCACGTGTGCAGCAATGCAATATGCCTCTTGTCAGGCGGTGCCTGCAGGCCAAGGGCTGCAACATAGAGTCCAAATTGCATCTTAAAAGCATGCCAATACTGATCTACATTACTCTTGAAGCTGGTGAGGTGCCTTCAGACCTTCCATCTCTAACTTCACAGTCTTTCTGTGCATTGAGTTCCATTGCCCGTAGTTTACCAGGTAGATGGAAGAATTTTATTTTTTCTTTCTTTGGCCTGTTTTGCCCATCTTCTCCATTGTTATCTTCAATTGTTCTTAACGCCTGGTACCATGTTATGTTCTGTGTTGTGGACATTGTACAGATGCGCACAGGACATCTAGTTCTTTGACTAGTGAGATAGTGTATTAACAAAATGAACACATGGAAAGATAACTAATGAACTGTGAAACAAACGGTAATGAACAAGTGAATTCTCCTAGTGCGACTGTCCTCTCCTCTAGTACGTCTTACTACCAACTACCGGATCTCTGGAGTCAAATGGTGCATCTCTATTGCCACCTGCTGGTTGGAGATCATATTGGTAACTACATAGTTAATAGATAACTATATATATTACTGTGCACGTGCATATCCCCGCAGCAGTGAGGGTGGGGGTGAGTGTGGTTTGCGGGTGGTGTAGGGTGAGGATGTTGCGGGGTGAGGGTGTTGTGGGGTGGTGTGGGGTGAGGGTGATGTGGGGGTGGTGTTGGGGGGAGATTGACACACATGTCATGGGGAACTGCAACTAAGCGGGGTCTCGTTTCCTCGCCCGTGGCCGAACTCTTCCTCGGTGATCTCCCTTTCCTCCGGGCCGGCGACCATGTCCAGGACCCTATTTTATGCCATGGTTACAGGACACACGTCAGGTGGTCCCCTCCTGTCATCTCCCACTCCCAGCGGTTGAGCGTGGCCTTCTCTTTGGGGAGGGGGGGGGGGGGGGGAGGGGGAACAGACAACGACAGTTTAGACAGTCCGTGCATGCAGCCCTGGCGGCCTCAGTGGCCAGAGCACCCGGCCATGGCGTCTGGCATGGGTTTTGGCATGTGGGGAATGGTGGGGGTTTGGCTGTCCCCCCGGGGGGGGGGGGGGGGGGAGGGGTCATGTTACGGGTAGGTGTTGGGGTGGGGGGGGGGGAGTTAGTACCAGGGGCACGGAACAGCCAACTCACCTTGAGTTTCTTCTGGCACTGCATGCCAGTCCGGACGACATTGCCCACGGCGCTTATTGTCACCTGCGCCCAGGCACAGCGAATGGCGGTACCTGGTTGCCTTCCTCCCAGGCCGGAGTATAGGGTCATACTTCTCTCCTCCACGGCATCCAGGATAGTGCAGCTCAGCGTCCCTGAAATGTTGCTCTCCTTCCAGCCATCTCGTAGACTGGGACGGTGTGAGTGGGGGAAGGACCGTTTAAGTGCGGCGTGTGAGCCTCATGTGCGCCAATCATGGAGTCGGCGAATCCGGTACCGTTATCCATGGAATTGATTGCATTCATGTGGTGATGGTGCTAGCCCATTTAAAATAGCTGAATAGCTGCAGCTGTTGCATCGAATTTTCTGTCATAAAACACCATGGTTTCCAAGCCAGCGTCAGCACTTAGTCTCAGAAATGGAGAATCCCGGCCCCTTTTTCTCTCCGATTGCTATTTGAAGTTTAATTTAGTGCACGTAATGAAAGCTTTAAGTTATTAAGATAAACGTTATCAGAGTGGGAAGTACATGAGCGGGATTCTCCGATAATCGGCGTGATGGCCGGGACCTGGCGCCAAAAACAGTGCGGATCACACCGGCGTCGGGCCCCCCAAACGGCGCAAATTCTTCTGCCCGGAATGGGTTAGTAACGGCGTGACGCCATTCGCGACAGCGCCACCCTCCGCGGATGCGCGGCGTCATTGACGCCAGGTGGCGTCACAGCACAAAAGACACCACCCCCATCTCCGGAGATCTGACAAGATGGCCGCCCGCCGCGCAGCCCCGAGGTTCCAAGAGCGTGACATCGAGGCGCTCCTGGATGCAGTAGAGCAGAGGAGGGAGGCCCTGTACCCTGGACACGGCCACAGGGTTGCCCATGCCTCAGCCGGCGCCTGTGGAGGGAGGTGGCAGAGGCCGGCAGTGCTGTGGCTGGATCACCAAGGACAGGCGCCCAGTGCCACAAGAAGGTGAATGACCTCGTCAGGGCAGCCAGGGTGAGTACCACCCCCCCCAGACCGATGTGCGGCACACCCCCAGGTGCAACTAACCCTAACCCTAACCCCAATGTGCTGCGTACCTATGCCAATAAACGCACAACCGCTGGCCTGGATGTATATCCCTGCCTAACACCATTGCCCTTTATCCCTGCCCACTTCCCCCCCCCCACAGGAGAAGCGTGCACACACCAACAGGGAGCGTGAGAGGACCGGAGTTCGCCCAGCTGATGAGAGATCACTCACTGTTCATGAGGAGAGGGTCCTGGAACTGGCAAGCGGACCCGAGGACCAGAAGGTTGCCGATGCAGAAATCGGAGGCGCACCACCAAGTGAGACCCCCCACGGCCCGTCCCCAATCCCCCCATATTCCCCCTCCCCCATAACCCCATATCCCACTCCCCCAAATCCCCCAATATCCCCCTTCCCCCATTGCCCCCGATATCCCCCTCCCCCATATCCCTCCTCCCCCATTCCCCCAATATCCCCTGTCCCCCATATACCCCAATATTCCCCCTCCCCAATATCGCCCCTCCCCCATTTCCCCTGCGTGTCTAACCATGTATGCTGTATTGTGTATTGCAGGACCAAACGGCGAGGCACCCGTCCCCGCGGATGCAGATCGCCCGCAGGATGCTCCAAGGCGGCCACGAGACAGGTACAGGCCCGGAACAACACTCGTGCCAGTGCGGCGACGCAGGCGTGTGACACCCAGTGACGAGGGGGCAGCCACAGGCCCCAGTTGCAGCCAATCCAGGACACCACTACCCAGGACAGCCCTACCCAGGACAGCCCTACCCCCTACCCAGGACACTCCTACCCAGGACAGCCCTACCCAGGACATGCCCTACCCAGGACACCCCTACCCAGGACAGCCCTACCCAGGACACCCCTACCCAGGACACCCCTACCCAGGACACCCCTACACAGGACACCCCTACCCAGGACAACCCTACCCAGGACAGCCCTACCCAGGACACCCCTACCCAGGACACCACTACCCCAGGACACCCCTACCCAGGACACCCCTACCCAGGACACTCCTACCCAGGACAGCGCTACCCAGGACACCCCTACCCAGGACACCCCTACCCAGGACAGCCCTACCCAGGACACCCCTACCCAGGACACCACTACCCAGGACACCCCTACCCAGGACACCCCTACCCAGGACACTCCTACCCAGGACAGCGCTACCCAGGACACCCCTACCCAGGACACCCCTACCCAGGACACTCCTACCCAGGACAGCCCTACCCAGGACACCCCTACCCAGGACACCACTACCCAGGACAGCCCTACCCAGGACACCACTACCCAGGGCACCCCTACCCAGGACACCCCTACCCAGGGCAACCCCTACCCAGGACACCCCTACCCAGGACAGCCCTACCCAGGACACCCCTACCCAGGACAGCCTACCCAGGGCAGCCCTACCCAGGACAGCCCTACCCAGGACACCCCTACCCAGGACACCACTACCAAGGACAGCCCTACCCAGTACAGCCCTACCCAGGACAGCCCTACCCAGGACAGCCCTACCCAGGACAGCCCTACCCGGGACAGCCCTACCCAGGGCACCCCTACCCAGGACAGCCCTACCCAGGACACTCCAACCCAGGACAGCCCTACCCAGGACACCCCTACCCAGGACACCACTACCCAGGGCAGCCCTCCAGGACACCCTACCCAGGACACCCCTACCCAGAATACCCCCGGATACCACTACCCAGGACAGCCTACCCAGGACACCCCTACCCGGGACAGCCCTACCCAGGACACCCCTACCCAGGACAGCCTTACCCGGGACACCGACACACATGACACTGACACACAGTGGATGGGTGGACAGGAACCGCCACCCCAGGGGACCATGGATTCTGGGTTGGACGATGCTCACAACACAATGCCACTGCTGTTTCCAACACCCTCCACCATCACAGAGACACTCACCTCGGTTGGGCACTTTAGCGATGAGGCTTCTGGGACACTCACTGGTGCGCACAACACAGCCGTACCGGTACAGCAGGTGGAGGTAGGAGCAGCCGAGGGGCCGTACGATCGGTGGGCAGACTGGCGCAAGCAAACATCTGCCGCCCAGACGGGTCCCGGGTTCCTGAAGTTACCACACCCACCCATAGACCCGATGCAGTCACTGAACCAGGGACAAGCGAAGGGGGTGAAACCACACGGATGGCGTCCGCGGTGGAGGCAATGGGTGCGACGGTGTCAGACATGGGGAGCAGTATGCAAGGTGTGGGGATTACCGTGCAGGCGGCGTCTGTGGCCCAGGGCATGGTTGCTCTCTCACAGGAAGCCATGAGCCAGAGCCAGCAGCAGATGGCAGAGGCGCTCAATGCCGTGGCCCAGTCTCAGCAGGCAGTGGCCCAGTCTCAGCAGGCAGTGGCCCAGTCTCTGCAGGCAGTGGTCCAGTCTCAGCAGGCAGTGGCCCAGTCTCAGTAGGCAGTAGCCCAGTCTCAGCAGGCAGTGGTCCAGTCTCAGTAGGCCATCGCTGAGGGCATTGACGCCATTGCCCAGGTGCTGGCCGGCGTTGCCCAGACACAGACAGGGATGGCCAACTCCCTGAGTTCCATGGCTGCAAACTTGCAGACCCTTGTCGATACCAGGGTAGGCCTCCAGGACTGGTAGCGCCAGGTGTCGGGGGGGGCATTGGATGGCCGGTCCGTTCACAGTCACAGGGTAGGAATCCCGAGTCACAGGGCAGTAATCACAGGAGTCCACCTCCAGTCCTGCTGTACCGTCTGGGGAACCACCTAGACGTAGTCAAAGGGCCTGTAAGGCCAAACAATTAGGCACTGAGTAAGTTGGCACGGGTGCAGGGCACAGACGAGTTACAGGGGCTAGGGCATGTGTATGGACTGTTTGTCATTAAAATCACTTTCACACGTATTAATCTGCCTTTGTGCTCTGTCCGAAGCGTGCAGGGGTGTGGTGGAGGTGAGCTCCAGTGTGTGTGTGAGGGGTGGTATTATGTCGGCCCCAGGTGAGTGTGCCTCCCTCTCCCCCCGGGTCGCCCTTGCTATGCCCCCCCGGGCAGAGGACGGGACCGTGCGCTGCAGTGTCACGGCCACATGCAGGGATGGTCCGGGTGGAGGGTGGTACCGTGGCCATGGGTCAGACATTGTCCAACGATGTAGAGCACAGAGCTCACCGCAGAGCGGGTTGTCATCACCCTCCATGGCCTCCAATAGACACGCTTCCACCGGTGACCGTGTGAGCCCTGCCCGCTATGCCGCAGGTGGATGTGCAATGGAGGGGTGGTGTACATGCGGGTAGGGTGGGGGTGGTTGGTGGTGGGTGGGTGGCAGGGGGTGAGAGTGTTAGTGGTGCGTGGGTGGGGGGTGAGGGTGTTGGTGGTGGGTGGGTGGGGGGGATGAGGGTGTTGGTGATCGGTGGGTGGGGGGGGTGGGGGTGTTGGTGGTGGGTGGGGGAGTGAGGGTGGTCGGCTGTTGCCGTGGTGTGTTGTCTGTGCCCATATTCAGCGATTCCCACGCCCCCCTTAGTCAGTGAACCGGGCGGCTATCAGCCTGTCCCATGCCCGCTGGCCCAGCCGGTAACGGTGGGCAGCTCCCCGCCCATGTCCAGCCCGTCTGTCCTGACCATTACCCCCATCCTCCTCATCTGGGGAGGACTGCACCATGCCCTGCTGCTCTTCAACTCCCCCGTCTTCTGCCTGCGGCCCATCGCCCCTCTGCTGGGCTATGTTGTGCAGGACGCAGCACGCCACAATGATGCGGCAGACCCTATCTGGCAGGTACTGGAGGGCCCCTCCAGAGCAGTCCAGGCACCTGAAACTCATTTTTAGCAGCCCAAAGCACCTCTCTATCACACCCCTGGTCGCTGCATGGGCAACATTGTAGCCATTCTCCGTGTCACTCTGTGGCCTCCGTATAGGCGTCATCAGCCACGACTGCAACGGGTAACCCCTGTCGCCCAGCAACCAGCCAATCAGCTGGGGTTGGCGTCCCTCGAACATGTCGGGGATGTAAGACTGAGCCAATATGTATGAGTTATGTACACTTCCCAGGTACCGGGCGCAGACGTGCAGGATCAACATGCGGTGGTCGCAGACCACCTGAATGTTCATGGAATAGGTCCCCCTCCTATTGGTGAACACGGCCCTGTTATCTGCAGGTGGCCGCACGGCGACGTGCAACCCATCGATCGCGCCCTGGACCATGGGAAATCTGGACACGGCAGCGAAGCTCGCTGCCTGGGCATCCTGGCTGGCCCGGTCCACAGGGAACTGGATGTCTGTAATGGCATATAGGGCGTCTGTCACTGCATGGATGCACCGGTCCAATGTCTGCGAGATGCCGGTCAGGTCCCCACTCGGCGCCTGGAATGACCCCGTGGCATAAATGTACAGAGCCACCGTAACCTTGACGGACACGGGGAGAGGCTGTCCTCCCCCAGTGCCACACGGTGCCAGTATGCCACGGTTTCCTGGCTCATCTGGAATCTCCTCCTGCATACCCGGTACGACGAGCGGGGCTGGTACACACAGGGCCTCCTCAGGCATCTCCGTGGTGCAACCACCTCCCCCTCCTCCTCTTCCCCCTCCTCCTCCTCATGCTCTTCCTCCTCGTCCTGTTGGGCGGGCAGTCCTCCAGCCTGGGCGGCTGCTACCTACCCCTCTGCAGCATGCTCCTCTGTGGCAGCCTGCGCCGCCTCCCTCACCGCTCCTCCTCCTCTCCCTCCCCCAGGGCAACATGTAGAAGTGCAGCTGCCGCCACGGCGGCCAACATCGCTGGCTGATCAGCAAATATAACGGCCTGCAGGGGTTGGGGGTGGGGGCGTGGGGAACGACGACATGGCATCATTGCCCGTACACCCCCCACGGCACTCGACCCCCTCCCCGGCACTCGCCCTCTCACCCCTTCCTGGCACTCGCCCTCTCCCCCCTCCCCGGCACTCGCCCTCTCCCCCCTCCCTGACAATCGCCCCCCCCTTCCCCGGCACTCGCCCTCTCCCCCTCCCCGGCACTCGCCCTCTCACCCTTTCCTGGCACTCGCCCTCTCCCCCCTCCCCGGCACTCGCCCTCTCCCCCCTCCCCGGCACTCACCCTCTCCCCCCTCCCCAGCACTCGCCCCCCCCCCCTCCCCGGCACTCGCCCCCCCCTCCCCGGCACTCATCCTCTCCCCCCTCCCCGGCACTCGCCCTCTCCCCCCTCCCCGGCACTCGCCCTCTCCCCCCTCCCCGGCACTCAACTTCTCCCCCTCCCCGGCACTCGCCCTCTCCCCCCTCCCCAGCACTCGCCCTCTCCCCGCTCCACGGCACTTGCACCCCCCCCTCCCCGGCACTCGTCCTCTCCCCCCTCCCCGGCACTCGCCCTCTCCCCCCTCCCCGGCACTCGCCCTCTCCCCCCTCCCCGGCACTCACCTTCTCCCCCTCCCCGGCACTCGCCCTCTCCCCCCTCCCCTGCACTCGCCCTCTCCCCGCTCCCCGGCACTTGCACCCCCCCTCCCCGGCACTCGTCCTCTCCCCCCTCCCCGGCACTCGTCCTCTCCCCCCTCCCCGGCACTCGCCCCCCCCCCCTCCCCGGCACTCGCCCTCTCCACTCCCCGGCACTCGCCCGCTCCCCCATCCCCGACACTCGCCCTTCCGCCCCGCTCCCCGGCACTCGCCCTCTCCCCCTCCCCGGCACTCGCCCACTCCCCCCTCCCCGGCACTTGCTCCCTCAACCCCCTCCATCCCCATCCACCCGCACCTCCCCCTCCACCCCACCACACCCCCTCAACCCCCCCTCACCCCGCCCCTCTCACCCCCAACTCACACACTTCCCCCCCCACACACCTCCCCCCCCTCTACACACAGACTGCGGCCACACCGTCACTTTTCCTGTGGCCACCCCACGCTGTGACCTACTTACGCGCTGTCCGGTTTCACCCATCAGCATTGGTTGACGCACGATTCCCGCCACTGCCGAATCTCTGGTGCCAGAGACTTCAGGAGATGGCGGGGGCGGGATTCACGCCGCCCCTCGGCGATTCTCCGACCCGGCGGGGGGTCGGAGAATCCAGCCCCATATCTTTATTTATAAGTGTGTGTTGTGTGCAATGTCAAATTTGTGTGAGAGCCTCAATGTGTTTTCTTCCCTAACTTGTAATTTTTGTATTGCGTTTCAGCACTTGGTGTAAAAGGAACCTCACAGTGAGGATTTTCAATTGGATTAAAGGAAGTATAACTAAATAAACAAATGTTTTAAATTATAAGGTTTGAGTCGAGACCTTTGGCCAGAAATTAGAATTTGAATGTATTTTAAAAATAAACAGCAGGGGCGGTATTCTGCCTGCAGGGGGTCAGAGAATCGCCCGGGGTCTATGTAGATCCTGCCCCCACCGTGGCCGGAATTCTCCACCACCCGGGAATCGGCGGGGGCGGGAATCTCGCCGCGCTGGTCGGCGGGCCCCCTGCGGCGATTCTACGGCCCGCGATGGGCCGAAGTCCCGCCGCTGACAGGCCGTTCCCTCCGGCGGGAATTGGAGCACCTCTGGTGCCGGTGGGAGCAGGCGGCGCAAGTGGGCCCCCGGGTCCTGGGGGGGGCGCGGGGCAATCGACTTTAGGGGGTGCCCCCACGGTGGCCTGGCCCGTGATCAGGGCCCACCGATCGGCCGGAGGGCCTCTGCCGTGGGGGCACTCTTTTTCTTCTGCCGCCGCCACGGCCTCCACCATGGCAAAGGCAGAAGAGACCCCCCCTACCGCTCATGCGCCGGGATGACGTCAGCGGCCGCTGACGCTCCGGCGCATGCACGGCCTCACGATGGCCGGCAAAGGCCGTTCGGCCAGCCGTTCGCGCTGGCTGGCGGAGCGGAAAGGCCGTTCCTGGGGGCTGGCGGGGCAGAAAGGCCGTTCGCGGCGGTTGGCGGAGCGGGAAGGCCGTTCGCGCTGGCTGGCGGGGCAGAAAGGCCGTTTGCGGTGGCTGGCAGAGCGGAAAGGCCATTCGCGGGGGCTGGCGGGGCAGAAAGACCGTTCGCGGGGGCTGGCGGGGCGGAAAGGCCGTTCGCGGCGGCTGGCGGGGCGGAAAGGCCGTTTGCGGCGGCTGGCGGGGCAGAAAGGCCGATTGCGGCGGCTGGCGGGGCAGAAAGGCCGATTGCGGCGGCTGGCGGGGCTGAAAGGCCGTTCGCGGCGGCTGGCGGGGCGGAAAGGCCGTTCGCGGCGGCTGGCGGGGCGGAAAGGCCGTTCGCGGCGGCTGGCGGGGCGGAAAGGCCGTTCGCGGGGGCTGGCGGGGCAGAAAGGCCGTTCGCGGCGGCTGGCGGGGCAGAAAGGCCGTTCGCGGCGACTGGCGGGGCGGAAAGGCCGTTTGCGGGGGCTGGCGGGGTGGATAGGCCGTTCGCAGCAGCTGGCGGGGCGGAAAGGCCGTTCGCAGCAGCTGGCGGGGAGCCAACTCCTCCGGCGCGGGCCTAGCCCCTAAAGGTGCGGCGAATTCTGCACCTTTGGGGAGGCCTGACGCCGGAGTGGTGGTGCCATTCCGGTACGCCGGGACCCCCCCGCCCCGCCAGGTAGGGGAGAATACCGCCCCAGATTTCAGACGAACTCCTGGGCTGTATTCTCCCCTACCCAGCAGGGCGGAATTCTCCCCATCTTTAGGGGCTAGGCCCGCGCCGGAGGGGTTGGCACCCCGCCGACCGGTGCGAGCGGCCTTTGGCTCCCCGCCGGCCGTCACGAACGGCGGAAGAACATATCGACCAATGAGTTTTCTGACCTTTTAGCAAGCTTTTGAAAATCTATGCTGTCACCTAAGAAAGAATGTGTATTGATAAATATGTGGGACTTTCAATCTGGACACAAATTCGCAAACATGAGAATGGGGTAGTTTTAATTTTG
This sequence comes from Scyliorhinus canicula, assembly GCF_902713615.1. Lineage (NCBI taxonomy): Eukaryota > Metazoa > Chordata > Chondrichthyes > Carcharhiniformes > Scyliorhinidae > Scyliorhinus > Scyliorhinus canicula. The sequence goes on along the minus strand of NC_052159.1, from coordinate 91,296,726 downwards.
TTAGTCTCAATTGCAATTCATACAAAGTTTAAAGATTTGAATGTTAGGGGGAGACGATTTTCCGACACAAATACTGCTATGTCGGGAGAATTGCGAGAGAGCCCCGAAACGGAATATGTGGCAGGTAGAAACGAGTTTCCGATTTTCCTGGCCCATTCCAGCTGGGATGGTCAGGGTCTCACCCAGAAAGGGCAAGAAGCTAATCATAGCTGATCTGCATTCACTTTCATTTTAGTAGTGAGATTAAGGTTGAATGCAGAGGCCCACCAGTATTCTCCCAGCCCTCCTCCCACCCCCAGAGGTAAGTCACCCAGGCAAGAATCACCACTGGTCCTTAAAAGCAGGGACCAGATGCCATGGACTCCAAGGGGGAGGAAGGAGGGGAGTGCCCCTCCCCACTTACCTCCAGGGAGCACAAGGGCACAGCAGTTGCTGGCCAGATGCTGTGTTGAGGAGGGGGGGGGGGGGGGGGGGGGGGGGGGTCTTTCAAGGGAGATGGGGCTTAGGAGCCTAAGGCTGGGTTAGAGTGGGCCAGGTCAGGGGTCTCCCCCAGGATCGGATTGTCACTTGGAGAAGCATTTCACTCCCCTTGAAGTTTCAATTTGCTCTGTGATTTCAATGTTGCAGTATGACTTCTTTTATCCCTTTATACTTGGTCATTTATATTGAATTTCCCACCATATTGATTTTTACAAGCCTCTTAATTGACACCTGAAGGCTAACTCAAAGGAGGAATTTGCTTTGTTTGATTTTATAGCACTTCATGCTCCTTTAACTCTCAAGTTCCTCCTGTCTGACCGTATCTTTTCCAAAATTGTTTTTATCTACTCTGAAGAGCTTCCTTGAAAGAGGATGTGCTCTGTTTGGGTGTTTCTTTTTCATATTGGGTTTGTTTAAAGCCATAAATGACATTGCCAAAGGACACGGCATGAAGGGAAGACTGAGAGGGAGCCTGAAGGGGTCCCTGAAGGGAAGTGGCCTTTGGCGACTCTATACCGAAGTATCACTTTCTTGGGAGGGTGTGGGGGAACTGATGACAGGGGGTCTTGCAGATCAAAGGATCTGAGGGGATTTAAAGCCTAGGGGGTGGGGTCTCTGGGACGTGATGGGAGGGTCTCCGATATGGGGGTTTTTGATATGGGGTTCTGATGGCGGGGTCTAATGGCGGAGTTTGATGAGGGATCTGATGGTGGGGTTTGATGGGGGGATCTGTTGGGCGGGGTCTGCTGGAGGTCTTTGCAGGGGGTTTCTGATTGGGGGGGGTCTCTGATATTGAATCTCTAATGCAGGATCTTGGACATGGCGGTCTGATGGGGATCTCTGATGGGGGTGTCTGATGGGAGTCTCCGATGGGTCTCAGATATGGGTCTCTGATGAGGGTCGTTGGTGAGTGGGTCTGATAGGAGGCTGGGAATGGGGGAGGGCAGGATTTGTATTGTGGGGGAGGGGCCCTCCAATGGACTTTGGGGATATTTACATTAAATACATATCACCTTGGCCCACCTCAAGTGCCACCGCGTCAGGGCATACTGGCAAATATTTGCACCAATCCACACCTGTGTGAATCCCGGCCGAGAGGGCCTGATCATTACAGAGCTGTGGCGAATCTGGGCTGGATTCTCCGATTTTGGGACTATATCCCCATGCCGTTGTAAAAACTGTGGCCTTTCACGCCAGAAAAACTGGCGTGAAAAGGCCAATTATCCATCGCCCTGCAGAGGGCTAGCAGGGACCCATCGGGAAGCTCGCAGCTTTAGCTGCAGATACAGGCCCTCACACTTATGGATCAGAGGCCGCGCATGCGTACGGCGGCGGCCTCAAGGCGACTTCAAATGAAGTCATGACATGGTCAGACTGAGTGCCTTCAAACAGCTCTGGGGCCTTGAGAGTCCAGCTGCAAGCAATACATTTCAGCAGGGGCCTGACCAACTAGCTGCATGGTATAACAATGACAGAGTGGATGTGGGGAGCATATGTCCTAATCCCTTGAAAGAGGTCATTTGCTCCACGTTACATGGAACAGGCTCCCTGCTTTGACCCATTGAGCACAAAATTCAGCCCCTAATTTCCATATGATGCAATTTCTGAAAATCTCAGAATCCAGTAGATATTGTTCTTGTTTTTCCTACTTTAGGATCCAAGGCCTGAATGCTACCAGGCAACTATTAAATCTTGGAGCTAATAAATTCTGCGAAATATAACTCAAACTTTCTGATGTTTCCGGTGACATCTCCACTATTGAGAATGATGCTGCTACAAAGAATGAGATTGATTCCACGTCCAGTCCGGTTATCTGTTGCACATTGTCAGAGTGCTTTCATGTGAGTTTTATGCCCTGCTGGCATCCTTATTTTCATGTCAGGATACCAGAGATCAGCACCTAAATGTTTCAGTGAGAGCCTGTCATTTCCTCGGCCTTCACTCAGGATTATCCTTCTCCACTTCCATTAATTTTCCACTGGCTTCTTTCTCTGGCATAACTCAACTCTTCATCTGAACTATAAAGAAAGAAAAAAGACAGAAACTTTATTGTACCTTTCATAATCTCACATGTGCCAAAACATTTCACAGCCAATGTGGTATTTTGATAGTTATTATTGAAATATGAGAAACACATCAACCAATTAGGTCACAATCAGCACCCACAGTGTGGGCAGCACGGTAGCACAGTGGTTAGCACAGTTGCTTCACAACTCCAGGGTTCCAGGCTCGATTCCCGGCTTGGGTCACTGTCTGTGTGGAGTCTGCACGTTCTCCCCATGACTGTGTGAGTTTCCTCCCGGTGCTCTGGTTTCCTCCCACAGTCCAAAGGTGTGCCGGTTAGGTGGATTGGCCATGATAAATTGCCCTTAGTGTCCAAAAGGTGGGTGGGGTTACTGGGTTACGGGAATTGGGTGGAGATGTGGGCTTGGATAGGTGCTCTTTCCAAGGGCTGGTGCAGACTCGATGGGCCGATTGGACTCCTTCTGCACTGTAAATTCTATGAAATTCTATTGATAATTTTTCTTCAGCAAAGTTAGGTGAGGGATAAATATTGGCCTGAACAGTGGGACAAACTCCCTGTTCTTCTTCAAAGTAGTGTCACGAAATATTTTATATCCATCTGAGAGGACAAACATCTTATATGCACGTCTCTTATCTCTGTTATTATTCCATCAGTACTGCCCTGAAGTGACAGTCTAGATAATGTGCTCAAGGCTATGAAGTGGGATTTGAACCCACATCCTTCTGATTCAGAGTTGATAAGTACTATCACTGAGCAATGCAACATCATACATGGCCCCAGTAATTCTGAGTGCAGCTGCAAGGGTGAGTGATGTTGTTGGAAACTCACACTAGCTGTACCTGCTGTTCCATCACTCCTCTGTGAGAACAGCAAGAAGTTTTACAACACCAGGTTAAAGTCCAACAAGTTTGTTTCAAACACTAGCTTTCGGAGAACTCTCCTTCCTCAGGTGGACTTTAACCTGGTGTTGTAAGACTTTCTACTGTGCTCACCCCAGTCCAACGCCGGCATCGCCACCTCTGTGGGAAGACCATTGACAATGCCCTCTTCTGCTTGATGTTAGGAAAGAGTTAATGTTCCCTAGTACTTAAATTGGAACTGGGGTTATAATTGTTTGGTAGGTGCACTTGTTGTTTAATAGATTGCACCGATATATAAAGGGGATACAGGTAGCACTGTTTTGTGGTTGGAGAAGTGATTACTGAACACAATAAAACTTGAAGTCAAAGAAGTCAAGACTTGCTTCCTAGTTCTTATTATAGAGTTACCATCGGAGTTTAATAATTGGTTCCTTCTTGACCTTGACTTGTTGCTATTGTTTATAAGCATGATGCAATGTTAAATGTTATGGCTGTGCTCTTACTGGTACTCAATCCCGAACATATAGGGTTAAAACATCAGTGGAGTGACACAATTGGATTGCCACATTTGTCCTTTTTAGTTACACTGCAATGCAGTGACACCTTTCTCACTTGACCCTCTGACTCAGGCCGGATGAGAAAAGTGCAGTGCTGTGACTTCCTAGGCCTTTTGCTGAGCGCAGCAGATTCTGGCAACAGTAGTCATACAGCAGGTAAGTTTAAAGGTCAAGCCACTTTGAGAAGGCAAGGAGAAGATAGGTGTGTGAGGTAAGTTGATAGGATTGGTGGGGTGGGGTGGGGGGTGGCGGTCAGATGGTCAGGGAGACCAGATCATTTGTGGGAAGTGGGGTCAGATGCTCAGTAGTGGGGGTGCTGGGTCGTCAGTGAAGGGGTTCAAATGATCAGTGGGGGAGCTGGGGTTTACGATGGTAGTCGGGGGGCTGTGAGCAGTATTTGGGGGGGCCCTGTAGGAAGTCGTGAGGGTCAATACTATAGTTTTCCAGGAGTTAGTTGTGGTTTTAATTCTCCTAAACTTCCCTGGGTTACTATTCTGGTAAGGTAGTCAGGTCTGCTGTATAAATCGGAGTATCGGATGGTTCCTAGTGCAGGTAATTGCCCAACAGAAGTTTAAACTTCCCGGGCAATTGCAACACAATCCTTGGGCGAAATTCTCCGAACCCCCAGCAGGGTCGGAGAATCGCCTGGGGCCGCCTAAAATCCCGCCCCCGCCGTGGCAGTGATTCTCCGCCACCCGGGAAGTGGCGGCAGCGGAATCTCGCCACTCCGATCGGAGAGGCCCCTGCGGGGATTCTCTGGCCCGGATGGGCCGAAGTCCCGCCGCTGGGAGGCCTCTCCCGCCGCCGAGGTTTGAACCACCTCTGGAATGGCGGGATCAGCGGCGCGAGCGGGCCCCGGGGTCCTGGGGGGGGGGCGATCGAACCCCACGGTGCCCCCACGGTGGCCTGGCCCGCGATCGGGGCCCCCGCTCAGATTCCGGGCCAGTGCCCTGGGTACACTATTTCTCCTTCCGCGGCCGCCATGGCGGAAGCGGAAGAGAACCCCACATCGCGCATGTGCCGGCAGTGACGGCAGCGGCCAGCTGCCGCTGACGTCACTGCTGGCGCATGCGCGGACCGGTGAAAGCCTTTCGGCCAGCCCCGCTGCCGGGGACGACGGTTATTTGCGCCAGTCTTCTGGTGCCAACCACTCCCCTACTCCGGGACCCTCCGTCACGCCGGGTAGGGGAGAATGCTGCCCTCATGTGTGATTTCCAGGATTTCCCCAGTGCATCTTTTGGGGTATCTACTGGGCAGAACCCCCCAGAGACAGGAAGTTATGTGCTTTGGCTGTGCTCTAACTAGAACTCGATCTTCGACATACATTTTCCAAAATGCCATTGTAAATTAATAACTGCTGAAAAAACTTATATCTTCCTCCCACCCATCAATATTAAAATGGACCACCTCCAGTTCATGACATGGTCAGTGTTGGGTCATTCACCGGTAAATGTACCACCTCTACTTGTTTATGAAAATAGATTAATAGGTTCACAAATTTGGGACCACAGACTCTATTGTGACTACACTGGTTTGATATCACAGTCATGTAATTACTTCTGACTTTTGAGGTTCTACACAGGGTGCAATTCTCTGTTTGAAGCTGAAGTACTCCCACCAGTGAGAAAACCAGAGTGTCTTCTGAGATAGAGCAGGTGTGGGAGCATAGAGCACTTGGTCTTTCTAAGAAACTCTTCAGAACAAAGATACAGCCTTGATAAAAAAAACTTCAATTGCAAAGAACAGCTGGTCAAAAGAGGAGGAACTTCAGAGTTAATGGACCCATGTAGAGCTATAGAAATAAACAATGTAATCCTTCTTTTAATTCTACCTGGACCAGTCAATCAAAAGGCTTTTAAAAGGCAATGGTCTGTGAAATTGAATGTAAGCAATGCAGTTCAAAGCTTTTAGCCTACTAGGCATGCATGCAGGCTCATAAAAAGATAAAGTGCAATGAGATTGACTGTGAAAAAAACACTTTAAAGATTTCCATCGCATTATAGGGAAGACTTTTACATTCATCTCATGAATCTTTTATTTTGACATACTGGGAGACCATTTAAAGGTTTTAAGGTTGCAGATGGGAAGACTATTACTCTCTTCTTAGAGATCATTCATCTTGACATGCTGATAATCAGTTTTAAATGTTTCAAGGCTACAGAAGGGAAGACAAGCCAACCACCCTCCCTCCCAGGCAATACCCTTGACCTGAGCCCCTCCAGCCCAGCCGAAGCCACCCAACCCCCATCTCCCCTGAATGGCTCCTTTCCACATCCCAGTGGCAAGGGGGCCTCACGGTAGCATGGTGGTTAGCATCAATGCTTCACAGCTCCAGGGTCCCAGGTTCGATTCCCGGCTGGGTCACTGTCTGTGTGGAGTCTGCACGTCCTCCCCGTGTGTGCGTGGGTTTCCTCCGGGTGCTCCGGTTTCCTCCCACAGTCCAAAGATGTGCGGGTTAGGTGGATTGGCCATGCTAAATTGCCCGTAGTGTAAGGTTAATGGGGGAATTGTTGGGTTACGGGTATACGGGTTACGTGGGTTTAAGTAGGGTGATCATTGCTCGGCACAACATCGAGGGCCGAAGGGCCTGTTCTGTGCTGTACTGTTCTATGTTCTATGTTCTATGTTAAGTGTAGGAAAGGGAATTCACCCCCTTTCCCCCCTTGAAGTGCAAGCCCCCATGTCCCCATTTCCCAGGACTTGCACCAATTCAAACAGCGGGAATCCATAGAATCCCCACCACGAAGGAGGAGGACACCTGGTCCGTCTAGTCTGCACCAACCCTTTGTAAGAGCACTCTACGTAGATGCACTCCCCTTCTCTATCCTTATAACCTTGCACATTAATCATGGCCAATCCACCTAGCCTGCCAATCCCTGGACTGTTTGAGGAAACCAGAGCACCTGGAGGAAACTCACACAGAAACGGGGAGAACGTGCAAACTCCACAGAGACTGTTACTCAAGGTCAGAATCGAATCTGGGTCTTTGGCGCAGTGAAACAGAAGTGCTAACTGTTGTGCCACTGTCTCCCGGCTGGAGTGGTTGCAGGAACATCACAGGAGGCCATTGAATTGGGCTTCCAACCCGATAATTGTATTTCAAATGAATGCAGATGAGAACTTTGCATGTTCCCACCGGTTTGGCCAGGAAACTTGTCGGGTCTGGCGGGGCAGGCTGGGAAGGTCCCGATGGATTTGGCGCTCAGAGGGAAACTCATTTTTTGCTTGATTCTCTGGGCCATTGCAAATCCTATCGCTAGCTAGTGGACCCAGAGAAGCCCCCCGCCATGTTTTATAGGATGTATGTGAGAACTCTGTGAATACCCTATAATCCTCCAAAGTTCACTTGATTCAGGAACCATTCCCGTACCAGCCTCCCCGGACAGGCGCCGGAATGTGGCGACTAGGGGCTTTTCACAGTAACTTCATTGAAGCCTACTCGTGACAATAAGCGATTTTCATTTCATTTTTTCATTAATTGCTTTAGATTAAATAATTATGGTTGTCATCCCATCATTGAAGAAAGGCGAGAAAAGAAAATCAGTGAACTAAAGGCCAGTTAACCTAATATCTACTTTTGGGAAGTTATTGGAGTCCATAATGAAGGATAGAGTGACCGAACATTTGAAAATTTTCAACTGGTCAGAGACTGCTGGAATTTTCCAGTCCTACCATCATCCCTTGCCATTCCCACCATTCCAGAGTGAATTTGTAAAAGTTAGGTCAAGCCCGATAAACCTGATTTAAAAAAAATTAAGATATGACTAAAGTAGCAGACAGGGAAATGTCTATCGACACTACTTATATGGACTACCAGGATGCATTTGATGAAGTCCCTCACAAGAGATTGTTAACGAAAGCTCATGGAATTGAAGGCAAACTATTGCCCTGGTGAGGAAATTGTATGAGCAGCAGGAGGGCAGGTAGTTTAATTGACAGGATTGCATCGAGTGGTGTCCTGCAAGGAACAGTATCAAGGTCTCAACTATTTGGTACATTTATTAACACGATATGACAGGACAGAAAGCTATGAATCCAAATTTACCAATGCCACAAAATAGGTGGTATTCTAAACAGTGTGGATGGAAGAAAAACGTTGCAAAGAGATTTTAAAAGATTAAATGAATGGACAAACTGCAATACGACTAGAATACAAGAGGATAGAAATTAGCCTACAGCAATACAAAGCTTTGGTTAGAAACATAGGGCAGACTAAGTCCTGTGACGGAGTGGGGATGGGGGTGTTTTCCGCTGTGGCGTCCAATGGGAAACCATGCCATGTCTTCAAGTGCCAACCTCATTAGTTATGCACCTGTGGTTTAGCACTGTCTTCCTAGGCAGGACAGGTTTAATTGCACATAGCCTGCCATTATATCTCGGTGACACATTTAAAAGGCACCTGACATCACTGACTTGCGATTGAAGAAGATGGATCACCAGGAACACACTGTTTGGACGATGGACATTCTCGGTGATACTGAAGCTGGAAGATCTATCTGATTTCCACCCCCTTCCTCCCCCCCACCCACTGCTGTGGTGTTCCGGGGTCCAGAGTCACTGGCAATCACCATTCCAAATTCCAGAGGCAGTGCAGGCATTCTTCAGGTAAGTCCCAACTTCTGCATACCACGTTGTTCCAGAAGTGTTCTGGACTGGTAAAAGTTTCTGCTTCTATCATGGGGCGTTAGTGGAAGATTCCGGCTGGGCTTTAATTTCTATCAGATTAGCGGGATCCAAACCAGTTTCACACCGGCCATCAGCAGGTTTCCCAATCTACCCCGGCAGGTACCATCGGAAGATCCCACAGGGAATTTATTCCGGTATAAAACTACCAAGTTCTTCACTACCCCCTTGCCCCCACCCACTATTGAACCCACCAGCGTGACATGGAAGAATTCTGTCCAAAGAAAAATTTAAAAATAGGAGGAGTAGGTCCAATCAGAGGTCCCGCTGTGATATCCAGCCAAAGCTCCACCTGAAGAGACAGACAGCGGACCACAAGGGACCAAAAAATGAATGCATGCTCTACTACATTGTAAGAAGTTTAAAATCCCTCATGACCAAGGCTATCAGACCAGCAGTATGGAGATGAATATTTCCATAATTTGATTTGCAGCCTCAACATCACCTACAATTCAATTCATTGATTTGGCCTCAGCGGGGGTCTCCTTGACCATTGAAAGTGTCTCCTGGCATTATCCCAAACCCAACTGACCCAATATTGAGCCTTATTTGCCATTTGCTTTTGACATACATGTATTTAATACTATGACCCTACCTTTGGGAAAATCATCCAGAGGCGAGGTTTCAGGAGCAGCCGACCTGATGTGCCCCTTGCTGATTACATTCCTGGCCCAGCCTCCTAACCATGGGGCTAAGAAAATTCAGCCCAATGTATCAGATCAATTATCTTTTTATTACTGTATTGCTCTGTTTTATCATCATAATGTGTAAGCAGAAAATATTAAATGCATGCAGCTAATCTAGAAGATGTGGAATTTCCCCAAAGTTATCAGCAATAGCTATAAAACAATACACATACAAAAATGTAATATCACGTAGTCCACATTGTCACAATCGTATTCAGACAAGGATTCTGAAGATCCATGAACAGCAACGACCTAAAACCAAATGTAGAAACATAGAAAATAGAAACATGGAGGCACAACTGGGAAATTTGCAGATGACACAAAAATTGGCCGTGTAGTTGAAAGTGTAGCTGGCGACTCCAGAATGACATCAATGGTTTGATTGTGTGGACAGAGGATTGGCTGTGGAATTACATCTGGAGAAATGTGAGGTAATGCAATTGGAGAAAGCAAACAAAGCAATAGAATGCTCAGTAAACGGGAAGATATTGAGAGATATTGGATTAGATATTGTATACAAAAGCTGGGAGGTAATGATAGAATGGTATAAAATGCTGGTTAGATCACAGTTGGACTTTTGTGTACAGTTCTGGTCACTGCATTACAGGAAGGGCATAATTGCTCTGGAAACATTGCAGAAGAGATTTACAAAACTTTCTGGGGCTTGAATTTTGCAGTTTTGAGGGGACATTGCATAGGCTGGGTCTGTTTTCCTTCGAACAGAGAAGGCTAAAAAATTGTGGGGTACAAAATTATGAGGGGCCTAGATAGGACAGAGGAAAGACTTGATTCGCCCAACTCAGGGGTCAATTACCAGGGACCATAGATTTAAGGTGATTGATAGAAGGGTCAGAGGGGATAGGTGGAAATTTCTTTTCACCCAGCGGGTGGTGGACATTTGGAATTCACTACCCACGATGGTGTTTGAGGCTGAAACACTCAACTCATTTAAAAGGTACCTGGTAAAGTGCAGTAACCTGCAAGGCTGTGGACCAGTTGCTGGAAACTGGGGTTAAAATGAGTGGCTAGTTTCTATTTTTTTGGGGGCGGTGCAGATTAAACAATGGGTTTAACGGCCTCTTTCTGCACCAAAACTATCACATGATTCTAGGACTAGGCTTTGGATCCAGCTCCATTATTCAATACGATCATAGCTGATCCTCTTTCTCAACCCCATACTCTCACTCCTTCCCCATACCCTTTGATGTCTTTAGTGTCTGAAAATCTAATTCTTTCTTAACTATATTCAGTGACTTGACCTCCACAGCCTTCTGTGGTAGGAAATTCCACAGATTCACCACCCTCTGAGTGAAGAAATTTCTCCTCCTCTCAATGCTAAATAGGCTGAGACTGTGACCCCTTATTCTAGAACCCCACAGCCAGGGGAACATCATTCCTGCATCTGACTAACCCTATCAGAACTTTATACGTTTCAATGAGATGCCCTCTCATTCTTCTAAACTCCAGTGAATACAGGCCTAGTAGGCCCAATCTCTCCTGACATCCAAATAATCAATCTGGTGAACCTTTGCTGCACTCCCTTCAATTATTTTTGAAATTGTATTTGAAAGTATTTGCATCATAAAAAGAGTGTACTTACCAAAGGAATCATGTATTAATAGCAGCATATTTCTCCAAAACTGTTGCGTGATTCACTGTGTGGAATGAATACAGTGCATTTCATTGTGGTATAGTAAGTGTTCTGAAGACCTTAGAGAAGAAAACATGAAATAATCCACACATAGGAAATGCTTTCTCTTCAGCAGCAAGCATCTACGTAAATACATTAACAAAAGCAGGGGTTTCAAAATACCACAATTAATTAGACTATCCTGAATAGTGAGAATTATATGTAATCTTGTGAAGGGTTTCCATCCACATATGGAATTCATTTGAAAAACTGGCAATGAAAGAAAAAGGAGATGTTATAGGATAATCATAGAGTTGTATTTGCATTTTGCCTTGTCAAATCTCAATCAAGTCCCGTACAAAAACTACTTTGAGATTAAGTAAACATGCTTCAAAGCATCCAGTCTTAAAAGGCTTGTGTAGATAAGCAAGACATTATTTACTGGTGGTAGAAAGACATTCAGAATATTTAGGCTGAAGAAAGAACATTTAGTGAGACAGAAAGATGTCTCATTCCCTCATGTTGGTGTGAGACACTTTTGATGAATTGGTAGGAAACTGAGGTACAAGTGTTCCGGCACCAGGGCCCTGCATGTTGAAGTGATTGGAAACCTTCTTATACTCTTGACAATTGATTTGTCAAACAATTGTTCTTCGGTATACGAAGAGAATATTTGCATGATCCTTGTCAGCAGTGGCAGCAGGTTATTGACATTCTACTCAGGGTCAGAGATGTTCTTGAAAAACTGGCAGTCAGCAGCACCTCGGAGCCAATCTGTCCAAGCAGACTGGCTTTTTAATACTGTTAACTGGCCAGATATCTGGAATTAAATTTAACTTCATTAATTTATGATAGTCTCAGACACTGCATGAGATAATATAATTTAACACTCAGTGATTCTATTAGTGTTGATTTATGGTGATATTATTGAATTACCTTTACAAGCTTAGTTGCTCACTTTGTGAAGTAACTTTGTATATTACAATTTATTATTCAAAGTGTATTGAATTTGTTATTCAAATTATGCCCAATTAATTGCTTGTACACCCATTGTTTACCGATAACTTGTTATCCTATTTATCCACTTATGGGATTTGGCTGTCAGAAGCAAGTCCAGCATTTATTGTCTACACTAATTGCATTTGGCAAGGTCGGGGGAGCCACCTTTGAACTGTGCAGTCCATGTGGGGTAGGTACATCCACAATGCTGTAAGGCAGGGAGATCCAGGATTTTGACTTACCAATAGTGAAGGAAGGACGATTTAGTTCCAAGTCAGGGTGGTATGTGTCTTGCAGATGATGGTGCTCTCATGCTTCTGCTGCCCTTGTTCTTCGAGGTGGTAGAGGTCACCTGTTTGATAATGGTGTTGAAGGGACCGTGGTCAGATGCGGCAGTGCATTATGTGGATGGCACACACTGCAGCCACAGTACATTGGTAGTGGAGGGAGTGAATGTTTGAAGTTGTGCATGAGGTGCCATTCAAACAGGGTGCTTTATGCTTGATGGTAAAAGCAAATTACTGTGGTTGCTGGAATCTGAAACAAAAACAGAAAATACTGGACAATCGCAGCAGGTCTGACAGCAACTGTGGAGAGAGAAGGGAGCTACTGTTTCGAGCCTCGATGACTCTTTGTCAAAGCTGGAGAGAACGGGAAATAGGGTCAGATTCATAATGTTGTGGGGGAGGGGGGCGTTAAAAGGTGGGACTGGATAGGGGGGCAGTGATAGGTGAAGATTGACAAAGATGTTGTGGACTGAAAGACAAAAAGAATATAAATTGAGGTGATTTAGGTTAAGCAAGGTGCTGATAGTAGCACATAAATATGTTAATGGCTGAACAAAGAACATAGAATAGTACAGCACAGAACAGGCCCTTCAGCCCTCAATGTTGTGCCGAGCCATGATCACCCTATTCAAACCCACGTATCCACCCTATACCCGTAACCCAACAAACCCCCCTTAACCTTACTTTTATTAGGACACTACGGGCAATTTAGCATGGCCAATCCACCTAACCCGCACATCTTTGGACTGTGGGAGGAAACCGGAGCACCCGGAGGAAACCCACGCACACAGTGGGAGGATGTGCAGACTCCACACAGACAGTGACCCAGCCAGGGAATCGAACCTGGGACCCTGGAGCTGTGAAGCATTTATGCTAACCACCATGCTACCTTGCTGCCCTAGGTAAGGTAAGCAGTGTGTCAAGCAGTGTGGGTAAGCAGGAAAGGTAAGCAGTGTGTCAATGGGCAACTGGGAACAGGGAACAGATAGCCCAAATGGGGTGGGGCGAGGGAACAATGGTAAGGGAAAAACAGATGGAAGAAGTTAAGATAAATTGGTAGAAAGAAAAATGGCATGAAGGTGGAAGAGAGAGTTCACAGATTGAAGTTGTTGAATTCAATGTTAAATCCAGAAGGCTGTAATAATTGGAAGATGATGTGATGTTCCTTCAGTTTGTGTTGGGCTTCGCTGGAACATTGCAGCAGGTCAAGGATGGTCATGTGGACATGTAAGCAGGAAGGTGAGTTGAAATGGCAAGAGACAGGAAGGTCTGGGTCCTGCTTGCGGACAGATCAAAAATGTTCTGCAAAGCAGTCACCCAGCCTGCATTTAGTTTGGGAACATCAAATACAATAGACCAAATTGAAGGAGGTGCACATGAAGCACTGCCTCACTTGAAAAGAATGTTTAGGCCATTGGATGGTGAGCAGGTAAAGGGGCAGGTGTTACACCATCTGCAATTGCATTAGAAGGTGCCGTAGGAAGAGGATGAGGTGTTGGGGTGATGGAGGAGTGGACCGGGATATCCTGGAGGGAATGATCCCTGCATAATGCTGACAGGAGGAGTGAGGAGAAGATGTGTTTGGTGGTGGTATCATGCTGGAATTGATCTTCCCCTCCCTGTGGAATATCTGGACTTCCAGAAAGCTTTTGACAAGGTGTCACACAAATGGTTGCTGCATAAGATAAAGATGCATGGCATTAAGGGTAAAATAGTAGCATGGATAGAGGATTGGTTAATTCATAGAAAGCAAGGTGTGGGGATTAATGGGTGTTTCTCTGGTTGGCAATCAGTAGCTAGTGGTGCCCCTCAGGGTTCAGTGTTGAGCCCCCAATTGTTCACAATTTACATAGATGATTTGGAGTTGGGGACCAAGTGCAATGTGTCCAAGTTTTCAGACGACCCTAAGATGAGTGGTGAAGCAAAAAGTGCAGAGGTTCCCGGAAGTCTGCAGAGGGATTTTGATAGTTTAAGTAAATGGGCTAGTGTCTGGCAGAGGGAATACAATGTTGACAAATGTGAGGTTATCCATTTTGGTAGGAATAACAGCAAAAGGGATTATTATTTAAATGTTAAAATATTAAAACATGCTGCTGTGCAGAGGGACCTGGGTGTGCTAGTGCATGAGCCCCAAAAAACTAGTTTACAGGTGCAACAGGTGATTAAGAAGGCGAATGGAGTTTTGTCCTTCATTGCTAGACAGATAGAGTTTAAGACGAGGGAGGTTATGCTGCAACTGTATGAGGTGTTAGTGAGGCCACACCTGGAGTATTGTGTTCAGTTTTGGTTTCCTTACCTGAGAAAGGGCATACTGGCACTGGAGGGTGTGCAGAGGAGATTCACTAGATTAGTCCTCGAGTTGAGGGGGTTGGATTATGAGGAGAGGTTGAGTAGACTGGGACTGTACTCGTTGGAATTTAGAAGGATGGGTGGGAATCTTACAGAAACATATAAAATCATGAAGGGAATAGATAGGATAGTTGTGGGCAGGTTGTTTCCACTGGCGAGTGGAAGCAGAACTATGGGACATCGCCTCAATATAGGGAGGTTTAGGGCTGAGTTGAGGAGGAACTTCTTTACCCAAAGGGTTGTGAATCTATGAAATTCCCTGCCCAGTGAAGCAGTTGAGGCTCCTTCATTAAATGTTTTCAAGATGAAGATGGATAGGTTTTTGAAGAATAAAGGAATAAAGGGTTATGGTGTTTGGGTGGGAAAGTGGAGTTGAGTCCACAAAAGATCAGCCTTGATCTTATTAAATGGCGGAGCAAGCTTGAAGGGCGAGATGGCCTAATCCTGCTCCTAGTTCTTATGTACCAGAATCAGGATAAGGTTCCCCTTCTCCATTCTTTTCACCCCACCAACTTCCACATTCAAAGAATGATCCTCTGCCAGTTCTGTCAACTGCTACAATTTTCCAGTATTTTCTGTTTTTCTTATCCTTGATGGTGTTGAGCTTCTTGAGTGTTGTTGGAGCTGCACTAATCCAGGCAAGTGAAGAGTATTCCACCACACTCCTGACAGTTGTAGATGGTGGGCAGGTTTTGGGGTCACAGTAGAATACCCAGCTTAGCTATTGCATTTATGTGGATAGTCCAGTTAGGTTACTGGTCAATGGTGTCCCCCAGCGTGTTGATGTTGTGTATTCAGGGACAGTTATTCTACTGAGGGAAATGGGAAGTGATTGGACTCTCTTGTTAGAGATGGCCATTGCCTCACATGTGGGGCTGTTTATTTTGCTTACCACTTATCAGTCCAAGGCTGAATAGAATCCAATCTTCCTGCACTTGGGAATAGACTATGTCATTATCTATGGAGTTACGAATTAAACTGAACACGTGCAATGATCAGCGAACATTCCCACTTCCCTCTGATGGAGGGAACGTCATTGATGCAGCAGCTGAAGATGATTGGGCGAAATGCCATTTCATTTGCTATATCTAGTATATGCAACCATTTAATCGTCCCACATGGGGCAGCATGGTGGCACAGTGCTTAGCACTGCAGCCTCACAGCTCCAGAGACCTGGATTCAAATCCAGCCTCGGATCACTGCCTGTGTGGAGTTTGCACTTTCTCCCCATGTCTGCGTGGGTTTCCTCAGTGTGAAGCGGTTTCCTCCCACAGTCCAAAGATATGCAGGTTAGGTGGATTTGCCCCTTATTGTCCAAAGATGTGTAGCCTCATCTTTTGTGGATACATGCCAGGCTGTACTATCACTGTGAATGGAGATACTCATGGAGCCTTCTCCTCCCATTGGTGGTTTAATTTTCCACCACCATTCACAACTGGATGTGATAGGATACAGGACTTTGATCGGGTTTGTTGGTCGTGGAATTGTTCAGCTCTACATGAAGCTTCCACTATTTAGTCTAAACATAGTCCAGTGTTGTAGCTTCACCATGTTGGCGCCTAATTTTTTAGCTACCCACTGCTCCTGGCCTGCTCTCCTCTATTCTTCACGAAAACCGGTTTTATTCCTCAGGTTGATGGTAATGGTAGAGTGAGGGATACACTGGATCAGAGAATACAGATGAAAACCAAATTACTGTGGATGCTGGAATCTGAAACGAAAGGGAAATGCTGGAAAATCTCAGCAAGTCTGGCAGCATCGGTAGGGAGAGAAAAGAGCTAACGTTTCGAGTCCGATGACTCTTTGTCAAAGCTCACACAGAGAATACAGATTGTTGTGTTGCTCTTACTGATAATCACAGTACCTCATGGATGCCTCAGTTTTGAGTTGCTAGATCTGTTCTTAACCTGTTCCATTTAACATGGCGATGATATCACATAACATGATGCAAGGTGTCCTTCCTGTGATGAGTGCACTTTATTTCCACAAGAGTAGTTTGGATCGTCATTCCTATTAATAATATCACTGAGAGACACAACTTTTACAGATAGATTTGTGAGGAAAAGGTCAAGCAGGCTTTTTCCTGATGTTGATTCTGACACAGGCACAGTCAAGGAGCTATGTCCTTCGGGAATTAGCCAGTCAACAGAGCTCAAAGCTGAGATTTTGAAGCCGTTTAAGGCCTCGTTGGACAAGCTGGTGACGACTCAGACGGCTCAGGCCGGGGAGAATCGGGAGCTGCGGCACAAGGCTTCGGAGAATGAGGATGAGCTTTTGGGCCTGGCAGTGAAAGTGGAGTCGCACGAGGCACTGCACAAGAAATGGCAGACGAGGATGGAGGAAATGGAGAACCGCTCCCGCCGGAGGAATCTACGGATTTTGGGCCTCTCGGAGGGGCTGGAAGGTTCGGATTTGGCGGCCTATGTGGTCCTAATGTTAAACTCGCTGATGGGTGCGGGGTCGTTTCGTGGTCCCCTGGAGCTGGAAGGCGCCCATCGAGTGCTGCAGCGGAAGCCCAGGCCGAACGAACCGCCCAGGGTGGTGCTGGTCCGTTTTCACCGCTTGGTTGACCGGGAGTGCGTGTTGAGGTGGGCGAAGAAGGAGAGGAGCAGCAGGTGGGAGAACACGGACGTTTGGATTTTTCAGGACTGGAGCGTGGAGGTGGCGAGGAGAAGAGCTGGCTTCAATCGAGCGAAGGGAGTGCTCCACAGGAAGGGGGTAAAGTTTGGCCTTCTACAGCCGGCTTGCCTCTGGGTCACATACAAGGACCGCCAGCTCTACTTTGACTCTCCGGAGGAGGCCTGGGCTTTTGTCCAGGCTGAGAACTTGGATTCGGACTGAGGACTGGGGGGCTGGGGGTAAATGTACTTTGCTTGGAGGCTTTGCCCTCTTAGGTATCCTTTCGCCTATAGTGGCTGTGTTTGCTGATGGTTGTTTCCTGTTTGTTTTCGCTGTTTTCGCTATTTTAGTTATGGTTATTTGGGTTCTTTCGGGGTTTCTTTGGGGCTGTTGGTTATTTATCCTGGTGCTTTTTTTTGTTTTGTCCACTGGTGGGTTGGGGAGTAGTTTGGGGTCCCGTTGGGTCATGTGTTCGTCTTTTACCCGCGTGTCGAGGGGCAGGGCTCGGGTTGGAAGCGCGGGCTTTCTTCCCGCACTGGAGGAATTGGGGGCGGGGCCGGTGCTGGGAGGGAGGGATTGGCGGCTGTGTTGCATCCGGGGGGGGGTCGTGGTTATGGCGGGAGTAGCCGGGGTCAACAGAAGTCAGCTGACTCTCAGAAGCATAATGTTGGGGGTAACGTAGCTAGGGGGGCCCTAGCTTGGGGGGGGGGGGGGGAGGGTGGGGGGGGGAGGGGGTTTAGGGGGTGGAGTGGTGGAGTGGAGGAGGGGGGTGCCGGGTTGTTGCTGCAGGGACTGTGTGGGAATGGATGGTGAAGGGGGAGGAGGTGGGGGGTTGGGAGGGGGGTTTGCCACCATGGGGAGCGGGCTTGGGGGGTTCCCTGGGCACGTGGTGGGTTGAGGAAGGGCTATGGCTGATCGGCGCAGAGGGAAGGGGACGGCCCCTCGGGTTCGGTTGGTCACATGGAACGTGAGGGGACTGAATGGTCAGGTGAAGCGATCCCGGGTCTTGGCTCACTTGAGGGGGCTGGGAGCGGATGTGGCTATGCTCCAGGAGACGCACCTCAGGGTTACGGATCAGGTGAGGCTAAGAAAAAGTTGGTTGGGACAGGTGTTTCACTCGGGGCTTGATGCAAAGAACCGTGGGGTGGCAATTTTGGTGGGTAAGAGCCTGTCGTTCGTCGCGTGCAAAGTGGTGGCGGATAGTGCAGGTAGATATGTGATGGTGAGTGGGAGACTTCAGGGGGAGCGGGTGGTCTTGGTTAATGTTTTTGCCCCCAACTGGGATGATGCGGGCTTCATGCAGCGTATGCTGGGCCTGAACCCGGACCTGGAGACAGGGGGATTGATTCTGGGTGGGGACTTTAACACTGGATCCGGCTCTGGACCGCTCGAAGTCTAGGACAGGCAGGAGGCCGGCAGCGGCCTCGGTGCAGAGGGGGTTCATGGATCAGATGGGAGGGGTGGATCCTTGGAGGTTTTTGAAGCTGAGGGGTAGGGAGTTCTCCTTTTTCTCCCATGTTCATAAGGCGTACTCCCGGATTGACTTTTACGTGCTTAGCAGGGCGCTGATCCCGAGAGTGGTGGGGGCGGAGTATTCGGCGATAGCCATTTCTGATCATGCTCGACGTTTGGTGGACCTGGAGCTGGGGGAGGGGAAGGATCAGCGCCCGCTGTGGAGGTTGGATGTGGGGCTTTTGGCAGAGGAGGAAGTGTGCGGGCAGATCGGTAGGGGTATAGAGGAGTATCTGGAAACCAATGACAACGGGGAGGTGTAGGTTGGGATGGTTTGGGAAATGCTAAAGGCAGTAGTTAGAGGGGAGCTGATCTCTATTCGGGCGCACAGGGAGAGGGTGGAGAAGGTCGAGAGGGAGAGGCTGGTGGAGGAGATGGTCAGGGTGGATAGGAGATATGCAGACACCCCAGAGGAGGGGCTTCTGAGGGAGCGGCGCAGTCTCCAGGCGGAGTTTGACATTTTAACCACCCGTAAGGTGGAAGCGCAGTGGAGGAGGGCACAGGGGGCGGTGTATGAGTACGGGGAGAAGGAAAGTCGGATATTGGCTCACCAGCTCCGGAAGCGTGAGGCAGCTAGAGAAATTGGGGGAGCCACAGATGCAGGTGGGAACTTAGTGCGGGGTGGCAGGGACATTAATGGGTGTTCAGATCCTTTTATGAGGGGCTGTACCGGGCGGTACCCTCCGGGGAAGCAGGCAGGATGGACCGCATTTTGGATAACTGGAGTTCCCAAGAGTAGGGGACGAGCGGGTGGAGGGTTTGGGGGCCCCAATTGAGTTGGAGGAGCTGGTGGAGGCGTTGGGAAGCATGCAGACAGGGAAAGTGCCGGGGCCTGACGGGTTCCCGGTGAGGCCGGGGGGGGGGGGGGGGGGGGGGGGGGTTCTGCCCCCGACGATGTCCAGGGCAATTATCTCTTCGCTCCTGAAGCGGGACAAGGACCCCCTTCAGTATGGGTCTTACAGGCCGATTTCGCTCCTTAATGTAGATGCCAAGTTGTTGGCAAAGGTGCTGTCCAGGAGGGTGGAGGATGTGGTCTCGACGGTGATTCATGAGGACCAAACGGGGTTTGTAAAGGGGAGACAATTGAATGCCAACGTGCGGAGGCCCCTGAATGTTATGATGATGGTGCCAGTGGCTGGGGAGTCAGAAATAGTGGCGTCCATGGATGCGGAGAAAGCTTTTGATAGGGTGGAGTGGAGTTACCTGTGGGAGGTGTTGCGGAGGTTTGGGTTTGGTGAGGGGTTCATTAGCTGGGTGAGGTTGCTGTACAGCTCCCCGGTGGCGAGTGTGGTGACGAATGGGAGGAGGTCGGAGGACTTTCGGCTTTCCAGAGGGACTTTCCGAAGGCTTTTTCCAGAAGGGTGAATGAGTCGATTCTGGGGTTTGTGTGGGCGCGGAAGGCCCCGAGAGTAAGGAGGGTATTTTTGGAGCGAAGAAGGGAGGTAGGGGGCCCGGCGCTGCTCAACCTGTGTGGATATTATTGGGCGGCGAACATGGCGATGATTTGCAGGTGGGTGACGGAAGGGGAGGGTGACGCATGGAAGAGATTGGAGGTAGAGTCCTGTGCAGGTATGAGTCTGGAGGCCTTGGTGACGGCCCCACTTCCACTCCCCCCAGCAAAGTACTCCACGAGTTCGGGGGTGGTTGCGTCCCTCAAAACCTGGGGACAGTGGAGGCGACATGGGGGGGAAGTGAAGGCCTCAGTTTGGTTTCCGATACGGGGCAATCACCATTTTGCGCCAGGGAGAACGGGTGGGGGATTTGGGAGTTGGCACAGGGCAGGCATTAGACAGTTTGGGGACCTCTTCCTGGATGGGAAGTCCGCGACTCTGGAGGAGCTGGTGGGGAAGTGGAACCTCCCCCCGGGAAAGCTTTTAAGTATATGCAGGTCAGGGACTTTGTTAAGAGGCAGGTGGCGGAGTTTCCATGGCTGCCGCCAAGGGGGGTGCAGGACAGGGTGCTTTCTGGGTCGTTGGTCGGGGAAGGGAAGATCTCGGCTATCTACCAGCTGATGCAGGAGGAGGAGGAGGCCTCAGTAGATGAGCTCAAAGCGAAATGGGAGGAAGAGCTAGGAGAAGAGATTGAGGATGGGACGTGGTCGGACGCCCTGGAGAGGGTGAATTCTTTCTCCTCTTGCGCACGGCTCAGCCTAATTCAGCTGAAGGTGCTGCACAGGGCGCACATGACGGGGGCAAGGATGAGCCGGTTTTTTTGGGGGGAAGACAGGTTGGGCATGTCCGGCTCTGGAGAGGTTTTGGAAGGGGATGGCAGGGATTTTGTCGGAAGTGGTTGGGTCTAGGGTCAGGCCGGGCTGGGGGCTCGCGATCTTTGGGGTAGCTTCGGAGCCGGGAGTGCAGGAGGCGAGAGAGGCTGGCATTCTGGCCTTTGCGTCTCTTGTAGCCTGGCGCAGGATTCTGTTACAGTGGAGGGATTCGCGGCCCCCGAGTTCAGAGGCCTGGGTCAACGACATCGCTGGGTTCCTCAAATTGGAGAGGATGAAATTTGCCCTGAGGGGGTCGGTACAGGGGTTCTTTTGGCGGTGGCAGCCCTTTCTCTTTCTCGATTTCCTGGCCAAGGGGTAGAGAGTGGTCGGTCTCGGCAGCAACCGGGGGGGGGGGGGGGGGGGGGGGGCGGAGGGGGCAGGGGG